>NW_026542596.1:36601808-37801808 GCF_028750875.1 Macrosteles quadrilineatus | reverse complement strand
GTATACTATTTTGGATTTACCATGGTTTTCACTATCTATGGTCTCCCTAGTCCCATCCCAGATAAGTTAGGTTCTGTTTTAATAAAATATTGCCTATAGCTGGCCTATAAGGGCCGGTTGTCTACGCCAGTATCCAAAAGTTAATGTAACCTAAGGGCAAACGAGAATACCTCTCAATGACCGCAGTGACCTACCTCCTCTGTAACCGCCTCTGTCTTGTTGTCCACCACGAGGTCCTCCCCTCCTGTCCCCACCACCTCTGTAACTTCTCTCTCCCCTCTCTCCTCTGTCCCCCCTCTCTCCTCTGTCTCCTCTCTCTCCTCTGTCCCTGTCTCCCCTCTCGCCATCATTGCGCGACTGGTATCCATTCTGGTAGTAGTTGTTACCACCTTCGCTGTTGTTGTTTCTAAGAAAATATAGAGTGTTAGCAACATAGATAAACTTAAATGGAACTCGAAAATAAGGATTGTTCTTGGCAGTTAAGATACCAAAAAGAATACAGGGTGTCCCGTAACTCTCTGGACATATGTATATAGCGTTATTCCTTAGGTCAAGACAAACACATTTCACCATAGGAACATGGGTCTGTGGTGCCTAGTTTCCTGTCTGTCTGTATTTATGTGTAAAAAAAAAAAAAAAACTCCTGAACTGTTTGAGATACAGCATTGATATTTTGCAAAAATTATATCTTATAAGACCTATTATGTTATAAATTATACTAAAAAACATAACCGTTTCAAAATGGCCGTCGTTTAAAATATTTGATGCCAAATTCCACAAAAACTGATAACTTTACAAAAAGATTGCAAGAGACAAAAAAAGTTAGTAAATTTTATGTAGTTTTCAATGATACCTTATTTGTCAAGATTGGATAAATAATAACAGAGACACGTGTTATTTTCGTAATGAATTACCAACACTTTTCTCCATTTAAACAAAGAAAAAGGAGTATTAGCATTGTTTAAATAAAAATGCACTAGTGTTTGGATTCAATGACTGAATTTTCACTGTGGTATAGTAACAATAATGAGTAAAATTTGAAAGTTTAAAGGGTATTGATATTTTAGAAGGCAATTGTCGAAATAGTGTACGTGGTTAATGGGCTCTCTGTACCGCACAGAGAATGTGAATCGGGGTCTATACACTTGATTTTGATTGTATACCTGTAGTAGCCACCGCCACCTCCTCGACTGTTTTGGTTGTTGCCATAGTTGCCTCTGCCATTCTGATATCCTCCCCTCCCTCCTCTAGGACCTCCCCTTCCTCTGTCAGAGCCTCCACCTCTCCCTCGGCCTCCTCTACCACCTCCACGGCCAGCTGTCTGGAAGCCTGCAACCAATAAACATTATCAGAAGTATTAAGTTAGGAGAACTATTCAAAATTTAAAATAATTAACAGACAATTTTGTTTTCAAGCCCAGCCCAATTTTAAAGGATATAGGCTATCCTAAGATTCAAGATTCTAATAGTAATAAACCTAGAAATAAGCCGAATGACAACAAAATAAATCAAATGTGTTGCTCTGTTTTATTTCATCCATCAATATTATTATCATCACAAGTGTGACTTCAGGATTCAACGGTCTTAACTCTCCAAGCCAATATCTAAGGACCATTTTGTTTAATACAATAATCATAACCTCTCTAGTAAGACAGCTACTTACCAGTGTTATATATTACAGGTGAAACACAGTGATACAGATGAGTTAAATGAAGGATAATTACTCTAAGTAACTTTAAAAAGTATTCATCTGACTTAGGTGTTTTACTATAGTTCTACATAAATGCATAAAGTTAATAGTAGGGGTGTGTGAAGCAGCAAAACATTTTCGACTCAAAGCAACGATCCCATTCAAAAGATTCTTGTTCAAACCGATGCAACTCAATTCGAAGTAGGGATGGACGGGTCTCGAAATTTTGAGAAATTTTTGGGAAATTTTAAATCTTGTTCTACAAGAAGATATTTTATTATGATCGAGATTTTTTCAAGACAAGATTATATAAAAAATGTAAAAAAAATTGTAAAACTCCTGCAGAAAGTCAATGCAATACCTGCAATACATTGTGTAAACAAATAAAAACAATTGTAAGATTTATACTGAATTATTACTGAATTTATACTTTCAATTGGTTTACACTTTACATTGAAAAAATGAGATGACAGAATCAAACCTACAAAAAACTACAAGGCCACATTAAAATTAAAATTCGGTATTAACTCATAACATCTTTTGGAGTTCAATGTACATAGATAGGAGTTGTCAATATTTATAAAACTAATACTAAAATGTTATATTTGATAAAACTAATTATTAAAATTATTAAAACTTAAAAAATGTAGTAGTAATACTGTACAAAAAGGAAACAATTATCTGTCAATTCTTAAAACTAAGCTCAAATTACATGATGAAAAACCAGTCTGGTCTGTATCAGGACAGGACTTTTGTCCTGTACCAATTCTACTACAGCAAAAAAAAGCTACATAGCTTCGGACCTACAAAAATACCAAATTATCAGCCTAAAACATCAGTCTTCCAAGTCAAGTATCAAGTAACTATTTTTCTGACTTGTGTTATTTTTAGAATGATTTTGGAGTGACTTGTTTTGGCTATGTTTACAGTAGTAAGACATGTCTCACACTGCTTAAACTTAACAAAACTTCATTTGCAATGTCAAAAGAAAAAAAAGAAAACAATTAGCCTAAAGCAATATTTACATGCAGAGAATTAATTAAAATAACGCCTTCGCAAAGGAAACGCAACAACAACGCACTCCTGAATTGCGGGTATTGTATTGACTCTCTAAAGGCCTTTTTCGTATATGGATACTGATTCCCCCATGAATCAAAATGTTTGACTACCACTGAATCAAATCGCGATTCGATGCATCAAATAGAATTGGAATTTTGATGCACTTTCAAGTACAAGTGCTTTGAGTGTGAGATAGTGTAGCTGTAGAGGTAATTAATTAAATAAAGGAAGCTTTTTATATTGCGGTACCTAAATAAATTTTCATAAAAACCCCGCAAAACAAACAAAACTTGTAGGAAATTGAATAGGTAAACACCTGCCTTGCCTAAAAAGATTGCTCATTAACATTAAAAACAGAAAATAAATCCACTGACCATCATTGGAGTTTTCAGCCCAATCATCAGATTGCTGACTTGGTTCGTTCCAGCGGTTCTGTTCGCTCTGTTCCACCTGCACCCCCCAGTCATTGGTCTGTTCAGGTGCGTCATTCCAGTCTCCAGATCCAGATTGAGGTTTCTAAAAGCAAAATACTTGACTACATTAAAGGAAGAACAAGAAACTGTGTAACATTATTGACCAAACATTTTACACAAATCATCTAGTTCTGCCAACTAATATTCTTGTTCCACACAGCAGACTTGAAATGTTTTCAGTGCTTCACAGCGGCTATATTTATTTACAAATATTTTAGAAAATAAGATTCTAAGAAAGATTTATAGCCCAATTTTTGAAGAAGGAGAGTGGAGAAGAAGACATAATAGGGAATTGAGAGAACTCCACAAGGATTCAGATGTGGTTTGTGAATTGAGATGGGCTGGGCATGTTTTGAGAAGAGAGGTGGATAATAATATGAAACAAATATTAATGACAAATCCTGAAGGAAAACGACCAAGAGGAAGGCCAAAGCAAAAGTGGTGGAGCCAAGTGAAAAAATACCTGGAGCGATTAGAAGCAACCGAGGAATACGCAGAGGATATAGAAAGATGGAGCGGAGTTGTTGGTACGACCAAATATCTCCTTAGATATGTATGGCTATGGGAGTTGGTAAGTATTTTAGACTACTGGCGTACTGCAGCAAGGTTTCCCAGTTCTAGGTCACCATTTACAATTTACAAATTGTCACCCTGTTTATAACCAATTCTAAACAACCATATCCATATAAGAAATAATACAATCAGTAAAAGCAGCATAGAGACTGTGGTCCTAATCCGTGGGAAATACATTTCTAAATTGGCTTCCGAGAGGTGGCTGGATAAACCAAGGCCAGGGTGAGAGGTTTTACTGTATCCATTTTTTGATGTTATCCACCTATTCCCACATGAAGAACATAAAATAATGTTTTCTCAAAAACACATTATGTGGATAATAGCTTGACAGAAGCAAAAACCCAGCCCATCTATTACAAAGACATGTCAGAACTATGGGGGGAAAACTTTCATATGCACAGTAGATCAAACTTCGGTGACCAGAACGAATGATAGTCCCATGATCTAACCACAAAACCAGCAATGTTCACGTACAAAAATAGAACTAGAGGGTGATAAATCTCCAACACTTACCGTGTTCTGGTAAGTGTTGCTGGGTACAGGGGCTGGGGCTGGCTGTGGCGGTATGGGGCTGTACTGCGCGGGTGTGGGTGCGGCTGCGGGTGCGGCGTACAACACCTCGGGTGGGTAGACTGGAGCCGCTACCGGCGGCGCAAAGTTGGCATTTGTGAAGGTCTGTGTAGGAATGGGCAGAGCACTTGTCGGCACAACTGCGACCTCAGGCTCCAGCTCTGATTCCTACACAAAAGGATTCTTATTTGAGATACCGTTAATTTGCAATAATAGTCAGGAACGGTGAAATAATACTATTATTTTGTCACCTATTAATTCCTTATCCAGTACATTTTGTACATTGTCACTTATTACTTGTTGTTCTAGTGCAGGGTCATTTTAACTTCCTATTATTATTCTCTTGATCAGTAGTTCCTCAAACAAGACTATTTTTTAGATACTCCCTGTTAATAGTAAGATATGATGAACATTATTAATACAATCGTTTTTAATAGTTCAGACGACGATAAAAAATAATAGGGTATTCACAGTAAAATCTATTACCAAGATACTTTACTATTTCGTAGTGGTAACAGGAAGAACTAGCAGGATTGTTTCACTTGCTTGTTCAAAAAGTTCAGATTATGTATCCAAAAATAATAAGTTACTCCGTAAAATACTACCTAGGTATTTTTTTATTAGATGACACTTACGTAATAGTATTAATATCTTATTGTGTTAAAAAACGCCCACCTTTAATTCTTATCAGTTTTTGATCTTGTATCTTGCAATAGGTATTTACCGGAGACTTTATAGACGAGGTGATGTTGGTTAGGAAAGCCAAAGAATTTACTATAAAATCTGGTGGTTTCATTTTACTAAGCAATTATAGATTTCATATGGTAAAAAAGTCATAATACAAAAATTAAAAATTTCCCACAGGTTTAAATTATCAATCAATTAATTACATACCATCAACTCTGAGAGGGAGAAGTAGAGTCTCCAATGCCCAAGACCAGCCGCACCCCTAAACCCTCCTTGCCAAGTAGGAAAAATTTAAATAGGGAATATTTTTAAAGCCACAGCCATTAGCATCATGACAACTTACCTGAATAAAGTTAAATGTGGTGGGTCCGCCGCCCATGACATTAGTCAAAACATCGGCCATTGGGCGCTGGGAGATGTAGAGTCCCGCAGTCTCCACTACGGGGGCGACCACTGGCTCCACCACGGGCACTGCACCTAGACAAGAGTTACAATCTCTCCGATTAGAATAACTAACAGCTTAAAAGAAAGCCGGTATTTCACTGAAGGTTCCTAGACCAAAATATATAGGATTATATAATTATAACTGGTGAAATACATCTTAAATTGAAGTAATCTTAAATTAAAAAATGAATCAAAATTATGCAGATGCTTGATGTGTACATCTTTGCGCGCATGCCTTCAATTTGAGACCTCAATCATGAAAATCGGTCGGGTAGAAGAGACAAAACGTTCTCGGAAAAGAGAAGATGAATTTAACTCCCATAAGAAATACATAAAAGAGCAAATTTCGTTTACGTATAAGCCGAGTGGAATTATAGATAAATATATGCCGATGATTGATGGCAAATCTGTGTGTTCATACACAGATTTGCCATCAAGCATCGGCATTTATCTATAGAGACCTCAATCATGAAAATCGGTCGGGTAGAAGAGCTAAATGAACTCGGCAAAGAGAAACCAAATTTAACTCCATAAGAAATACATGGAGAGCAAATTTTTTCGTTTACGTATAAACCAACCAAGTGAGACTATAGAAAATTATAAGCCGATGCTTGATGGCAAATCTTTGCGTGCATACCTTGCGTGCATTTGAGACCTCAATCATGAAAATCGGTGGGGTAGTAGAGCCAAACGAACTCGGAAAAGAAACACAAAATTTTTTAATATATAAGATTACATTTTTTGGTAACAATTGTGAACCATTTCAATTTCTCTACTCTCTGACCTAGTCGACTTTATTGAAAGAAATTATTCGTCATTTAAAACCTAGAAAACTAATCTGTAGGAGAGATGAATCAGTAATAGGCAATGGTTAACCAATATAAACCTAACCTACAATAATCACGGGGCAGACTTGTGCTGAAAAGTGGATTTTTATATTTTAATAAATAATGAAGGTTGTATAACCAATATTTTTTTATAACTGCTAGGCCTAATTTTCTTCTGAGCTCTCACCCCATTGCAAAGCAAGGTAACTAGGGTAGTTTTTTACTAAGCGCTCTATGCTAGGATTGTTAATAAGGTTAAGAACTTTGAATATACTAAATTGGAATCCACCTTAAAACTGTTTATGATTTGAAGTGACAAAACCTAAGAAATTACCAATTAAGAAATGGTAAATAGAAATTAAATAAATTAAACTCACTGGGCTGGAAGGTTGCAGATGGAACAGGTTCCGGAACGATCTCCTCCACATGAGGAACAGGAGTGGCATGTTCCACAACTGGAACCTGTTCTGGCACAGGAGCTTCAACGGGCTGTGGACATAGCTATGTTTTAAGTCTCACATTTTCCACTGGCCAAAATGAATTGCTTTATTGATTTAATAGACAGGTGACACCAAACAAAGGTTTAATTTGTGTTTAAGACAGGGACACACTAACGATCTTTTCCCCGAACAAGACCCCGAACCGAGCAGGGAGCAGGGAGAAGGGAGGTCAAAAGGAGCATGTTCGATAGTGTGTCAGGGGTCCGTACACCGATCCAGACGGCGAACCAGACATCAGGCCTAGCAGGGAGACGAGCGCCCTGGGGGGCGGTTTTTTTAGCAAAAGATGAAAGAAAGATCGGTCCGATGTACAGAGTGATGTACGATAGTGTCACGGTATATTTTTGCCCCGTTATTTGTCGCGAGCGCCGCACAGAGCGGCCACCTGATAGTTCTAGTTAGTTGATAGTTCTAATTTAATATAGCAATTAAACTCTTTAATTGGTAAAATAAATACATTTTGGGTAATATTGTGCTGTTATATATTATGGGCATTCTAAACTCCCTTTTGCAGCGCTCGGTAGAACTTGTCTGGTCTTGGTCTTGTTCGGGGAGATGTTCGGATTGAAATTTTGCTTATATTTACCTTCCTTCTCCCTTCTCAGTTCGGAGTCTTGATCGGGGAAAAGATCGATAGTATATTTGGTGATAATAAAACGTTTTAAATACATATTATAATATACTGGAGGCCCAGTAATGGCAAAAATTAAAACGCACACGATCCGTAAGATCTTATTAACTCATCTGGTTGTAATCGGTGGTCGATAAAGTAATTTAAACAAAGGTAGCTTTTTGCGAGAAAATGGGCCTCCTCACGTTAAATATCTTGGGTGTTGTACACTATTTAACATGCATTAAATATAATAATTATGATTTTGACTTTTTTTTGTTTTTTATTGTGGTTTATTCGCAGTGTGGTTAGTTCATTCATGGATAATCAGGAGTCTACTGTAGCATTAATAAAAGATTGCAACTATTTACCTGGGGGGTAGTCTCTTCAACAGTTGTCTGGTCGAAATATCCACAGTTGCTGATTTTCTCAATCAGCTCCTTAAGGACGGAGTATTTAGTACCCACGATTTCTTTATCCTTCCCTTCGACAATGTTTATCAGATGCTTAGCTGCGTTCAATGTCTGTTCCTAAAAAAGAGAACAAGATTTAACAATTATTGAACCAAACTAAAATCTCCCTCTTTCAATTAGACTTGAGTTTTAACAATCTTGGTCTGTCAGCAGACCACCATGCCTGATAATGTGTAGGCTCGTCCAAGAATAGAATAGAATAGATTTAATGCCAAAAACATTACAAAAATGTAAAAGCTAATGTCAATGTAAAAAATATACAATAGTTTGTTAGAAAAATCTGTGGATACCAATATCTTTCTTCTTTGTCTAAAACTAACCAATACTACTAGTATGCCTATCAAATGAATTAGGACTAGTGCCTAGTTAAGTTTACTTAATCAAATAATATCACTGAAAGTCAACAGATAAAAACAGTTAAATATAGAGAACAAAATCAATGAAAAGTTTGAGAACACATAATAACAATACAGGCCCAACAGATAAAATCTCAGATATTTATAATACAGGTAACATACTTAAATGAAACAAAAGGATATTAGGTCATAGGTCCTATCATTCTATTGGTACTAAACTTGTAACTAAGTTGGTTTCAAAATTTCCTTAACACTGTAAAAAGGTTCTGTGTCTAGAATGGGATACAAATTACTTTAAAACTGTGGCAATAAAAATTTTAAAATAAGCTACCTATATCAAGCTACAAACAAATACCTAAAAAAGATTATAGCCTATTTAGTCATATTTTACCAAGAACGGTGGTTGTCCCTCCTCAATCTCGCGTTTGGGAGAAACTTCAACAAACAGATCGTCCAAGTATTGCAGCTCTGCTTCTGTGAGTTGAACCGCCTTGTTCTGTCCGGCAAGGAAATCTGCCCGCACACTCTCAGTTCCCATACTAGCCAACACATCCTGAAAAAAATATAACACAGTAAAATATAATTATTTCCAAAACAATTTACAATTTACAATTTTCATTGTTCAAGGTCAGTACTTAGTAATGCCTGCACCTCTTTACTCCACAGCACGGGGACCTTTCTTTTTATTTATTTTTTCTAGGACGCTAGGCACAAGCCCGGGATTGTTTTTCACATTACTTCAGCTAGACCTAGGGGTTGCGGCATTATCACTTTAGATAAAATCCATTGGTGATTTGGTGCGATTTGAACCAGGAACCTCAGGGACCAAAGTCCCGTACTAACCAATAGAACAGCTCGCTTCCCAAAAAAATCCAATACCGCCCCCCTCTCCATCATATACTACAACTCTCACGGCACCGTGAATAAGGTATATAGGTACTTATTTATTTCCTCCACCTGGAGGAATACAGTGGTGGTTACAAAGGAGCAAAAAAATCCAATACCGCCCCCCTCTCCATCATATACTACAACTCTAACGGTGGAGGAATACAGTGGTGGTTACAAAGGAGCAAAAAAATCCAATACCGCCCCCCTCTCCATCATATACTACAACTCTAACGGTGGAGGAATACAGTGGTGGTTACAAAGGAGCAAAAAAATCCAATACCGCCCCCCTCTCCATCATATACTACAACTCTCACGGTGGAGGAATACAGTGGTGGTTACAAAGGAGCAAAAAAATCCAATACCGCCCCCCTCTCCATCATATACTACAACTCTAACGGTGGAGGAATACAGTGGTGGTTACAAAGGAGCAAAAAAATCCAATACCGCCCCCCTCTCCATCATATACTACAACTCTCACGGTGGAGGAATACAGTGGTGGTTACAAAGGAGCAAAAAAATCCAATACCGCCCCCCTCTCCATCATATACTACAACTCTAACGGTGGAGGAATACAGTGGTGGTTACAAAGGAGCAAAAAAATCCAATACCGCCCCCCTCTCCATCATATACTACAACTCTAACGGTGGAGGAATACAGTGGTGGTTACAAAGGAGCAAAAAAATCCAATACCACCCCCCTCTCCATCATATACTACAACTCTAACGGTGGAGGAATACAGTGGTGGTTACAAAGGAGCAAAAAAATCCAATACCGCCCCCCTCTCCATCATATACTACAACTCTAACGGTGGAGGAATACAGTGGTGGTTACAAAGGAGCAAAAAAATCCAATACCGCCCCCCTCTCCATCATATACTACAACTCTAACGGTGGAGGAATACAGTGGTGGTTACAAAGGAGCAAAAAAATCCAATACCACCCCCCTCTCCATCATATACTACAACTCTAACGGTGGAGGAATACAGTGGTGGTTACAAAGGAGCAAAAAAATCCAATACCGCCCCCCTCTCCATCATATACTACAACTCTAACGGTGGAGGAATACAGTGGTGGTTACAAAGGAGCAAAAAAATCCAATACCACCCCCCTCTCCATCATATACTACAACTCGGGGACTGTCCCGGCAGAATCGGGACGGGTGGCACCCTCCTTCCATGGGACTCTGGAAATATCAATTTAAACATACATTTTGTCATATAAACGTAAAGAAGGGTTTTGGACACAGCTTTAAAAATATGAATTTTTTTGGGGGGGGGACATTCTTCTGGTGTGGATGTCCAATTACCCCCCACCCCCCTTGACCAGGTCCTAGAACCGCCACTGGAAGAAGACCCCTGTGACCTGTGCCATATGAATAGCTACGAAAGCTGAAAGCGAACGGTCGTCCCAAAATCAAGTTTCTGTACCAAACTTCTCTGTGGAACTAATAAGTTAGCTAAAGCAATCCACATACTGAATAGTAAGTTGTGTTCTGAAGAAACGAGTTGTTCATTATTGTTGAAGACGTGAATCGCCTTGGCACCCAGCAATTTTCCCTTCCCCCACCCTAAGAAACTTTAAGAAATGTGAACGTTGGCTGTCAGGAAACCTTTGTGTTCGAGGGAAAGCTTCACGACTTAATTATCACTTGGATAAAATCCATTGGTGATTTGGCGGGATTTGAACCTGGGACCTCATGGACCGAAGTCCCGTGGTCTAACCACTACACAACACCAGCTTACCAGCTTGCTCCCCTCTATCAGCACGATGCCTAAGTACAGAGTAAACTCAATCAAGGGACAGCTCACAGCTGTGAACTTACATTCAAGTATGTTGTGCCGGAAATATACTTGTGAGAAGCAAGGAAGAGCCTGAGCGGGATGCAATATGCAGAAATTTCTTTCGCACAGAGCACAAGGGTCTCTCTCCACCATAAGCGTAGTAGTACATGAGGGCGAGGGGAACGGTGCTGGACTTTGCCCTAGCCACCAGGGCTAAAAAGTCCGTTCACAATATCTCGGCGATTTGAGAGGGCAAGTTTCCCCACTACTTATTTGGCTTAATGCATTTGTTGCTGCTGGTAACGTTTTGGCAAACTTCAGCTGTTGAGTTATTGTTTTAAAGGTAGGATCAAATGGAGGGGATTGATTTCTTTCCCTACAACTGTCTAAATTTTGTTAAGGTATTTTGAATATTTAATTAAATTAATAAAATCGTAGCCTTAGCCTAGAAGCACAAGTTTTATGTCGAAAATCTGTAAATTATCAAATTATTCACTCACCTGAATGATAAGAATTTCCTTGACCTTAGACACTTCCTGCTTCTCCCGTTCATAAGCTTCCTTCTTCTCCTTGATCTTTCTAGCCTTTTCCGCCTCCACTGAAATCCCGTTTAGCTGCTTGCTTAGTTCTTGTGCAAAGGTTAAGTTCTGACAGGTCTCGTCATACTTCAGGATAGCCTGCTTCTGATCGGGTTCCAGTGTGATTCCATTTTTTTGTTTCTCCCTGTATTCATCAAGACGCCCCTAAACAAACAAGTATTTGGTAAAGCCTTTATTCCCAAAGGTTTCAATTAGGCCTATGCCTATGATGATTCAGCCTATATTTCCAAAATGGTCACGATGGTGATCCAGGTTTGCCGTTTAAATATTTTGAATGAAACGTATATTTGCAATATTGAGACTAAGGTTGGATTTTCTTCTATGCTACAAAAGTTTGATGGATTCATAAGATTGTTTTATCCTAGGAATTATAACTGATATTGTTTTAAAAAGGATGTTTTAGACCCTTTTGTGATTTAAATTTAAAAATAAACTTTCCAAATAGAAGAGTAGGTACATTAGGGAATCCCCATGAGGTTTACGAACTTTGCATTCGAGGTATTACTCCTATGAAATAGGGATTACTCGCATAGTTGTAAATCCTGTCAGTAAAAAGTACAGTTTATTATAGTAAACAAACTGTTCGCTGTCTTAAGTCGAAGCTATACTCGAGCACTTTTCTACAGAAAGTTTTCAAGAAACTGTTCCTAAATAGATTTTGGAAAGTTTGTTTATCTTAGAGTTACATCTTCACATCTAGACAAGAAAACAATTTTAAAAGCCAGAGTTTACAAATGTTGGTTCCTAATTGGTATTCCGAAGGAAGTTTTTAGCAAAATCAGAGATTACATTTTTTTTGGAGAATCCTCATTATTGAAAATACTCCTAGAATTTGTTTTTGTTGGCTAAGTTCCAAGTTGGAACGGGCTGTTGTTGTTATAGCCCTACCGTTATGCCACTGTTGAACCAGACTCAACCAAGGCAGGTCATGTTTGATAACCTACCTTATCTGATCATAATAAATTAGCTAGTAAAAAAACTTTTGATAATAAATGAGCAAAATCAGAATGATTATGATATCAATTTGACATACTCGATGCACAGTTCAAGCTCAATTTTCAAAGGCACAACCTTGAAGTAGTCTTAGGACTATGTTCTTATTAAAGCCGTGGTTAACATATGAACATATTTTTTATTGCCTATCTTAACTAACATAAGGCCTACGTAGAAATGGGACACACCCAAAATCTATTTATAATATGAGTTAATCACTAGCCCTATTCTATCCTAGGCCTATACTTTTGAAACTAAATTAATTGAAAATCATTGTTAGTTGTTAGCTTGTTGTTAGTTGTTAGTTAATATGTTCATATACCTTAATATGGTGACTTAATATGTTATTTTAATCTAGGCTATGTATTATGATCCCTAGGCTACAATGTAAAAAAAGCTAGCCGAAAGATTGAAATATTTCTATATAATCTTGTAGGTTATAGGCTAATAGATATTTACCTGGGTCCGTGGAATTGGCTAACTCTGGAACTCGCTAACCCCATGTTAAACGCCCTATCTTCAAATTTGGTCGATGAGAGGAACTCGCTAACTTGTTCAATTTCGGAATTGGCTAACTCCGGAACCCGCTAACCCGCTCTAGAGCCGGGTTAGCGAATTCCGTCCTCGTACGGAAGTCGCTAACTCGGTCCCTCGGCGGAACTCGCTAACTCCCAATCAGAAGCCTCGCGGGCCGTCCAATGGGAGCCAAGCACGAATATTTTAGGCCAGTGTTGCCGAAAGTGTAGTACCTATATCGTATCGGTACCATAATGTCGTATCCTACGATTAATTAGGAGTAAGAGCAACGTAGTCGATAAAATAAATATATTTAGAAGTATGTTTAACATTATTCTTATGACTATTAAACATTACATCCCATTGTAAACTTTGAAGCTCGTTTTTCGTGTCTAGTTCATGTCCGGTGACACTGATCGCTAGTGTCGACAAAATTGTGTTTCTATTATTCTATAGTTAACTTCATGATTTGTTCTTTACTGTTTGGTTATATAACTAGGGGACGTGTTATTAGTTGTGATTAGAACGTTTTATTTGGTTAAACGAGGTTTTAAATTACTGAAAACAAGAAACAATTGTAAACAAAACACGACCTCTAAAGACAGTTCACCGGACAGAACTAACAATACAACTGTCTTCAGATGATCCATAAGGATGAGAAATGTACTAATATATAAGGGAGTATGTTTTATATGTGGGTTTCTTACTTAAACAGTAGCTTATTGGTATGCAAAAAGATAAAAATGCACATTTAATTTGGATCCATTACATGTTATGAAATATCTATTTTCGTAGTCCGCCATTTGTTTCTTTTATTCGAATAAATACCATTTTGTGAACTTCTGCAAATAAAATTATTGAGTTCGTATTTTATATACTGGGCTTGTAACCTTAAATCATAAATCATAATAAAATTTACACGTTAAACGTCATTACAGAATTACATTGTAGTGGTAATGTATTTTTAAATAGAGCTATTGAATTGAAATAAATATTTATCAATACATTATAAAGTGGTAGGCCTAATGTATTCATGGATTGCATTAAAACTTAGTCTATGCATAAATACAAATTGTAAATTTCTTTTATCGTAGGCTATTAGTGTAGACCCCGGGTCATCCTCTTAATTTTGTTGAATTAATATTAATTTTACGTCTTTCAGTACCATTACTTTTTAAAAGTCTGGAGTTTTTCTCCAGGCTGGTTCTAAATGGATCCAGGCGTTCTTGTTTGTTACAATTCTTATGAATGGTGGCCATAGCTAAAATTACTTGATCTTATCCAAAAACAAAGCTATTGTCTATTGTGTAGCTCAGTACTGGGGAACGGTGAACCGAGCAATGGCTTGGTAAAGTTTATATCGATTGTGAAAGCAATACAGTATAAGGAAACCCAACACTCAAATCAGGAAAATCCGTCAACTCGTATATTAAGAATCGTGAATTAAAATAACCCTGTCACGTTTTATAATATGAATATTATATCTTCTCCTATTTTTTACTAGTGGTGCTTAGGTGTACAATCTAAAAATGGTTTTAAAACATCTAACATTAATTGCTAAAAAATGCAACACATTTTAGAATTAGGCAACTATTTACTAGTAGTCCTACAATGCTTTGGTTCAAACTATTAGGCCTAGATAAAAACTTAGTCTATGTCATCATATTTGTACACGTAAGTTGGACGGTTCAACGATGAACATTTAATTTATAAAATCTATGAATTAGTTATGAAAGTTACGATGGTTGATGACTGTATTAATTAATGGTTTTGGTTTATTACGACATTACAATTAAATCTGTTTTCCGTGTTTAAGAACTTGCGTGTATTTTAGCTTAATTTCGTAGAGGTTTAATTATTTAGTACCAAATTAAACTAAATTTTGAATATTTTTCATATTCTATTATTTTCTTTTATACTGATGGAATTTATATTTAAGATCGAAATCATAAACATTTAACTGGCCATTGTACAGTTTAATAAAAAACACTTTTTCATGATTTTTTAATTGTCTTTTAATTACTTTGGGCTAGTTATCTGTTAAAAGTGGAATTGATAACAAAAAACAATAACATTTACTGTATCTTTATAGACACTGACATTTTGAAATACGGCAGTGTACGATTATTTTGTCGTACAAGGTTGGCAACGCTCCGAGCAGTGGGCGCGGCCGGGTTAGCGACTTCCAGAGTTAGCGAATTCCGCCGCGAGACAAAATCGAGTTAGCGGGTTCCGGAGTTAGCCAATTCCTGACTGAGACGGTTAGCCAGTTCCAGAGTTAGCCAGTTCCGACACACGACCGAGTTAGCGAGTTCCTGAGTTAGCCAATTCCTACGTCTCATTTACCTTACGAGTGTAGTAAGAGCGTTTTTACATCACACAGGTGAATGTTGTGCAACGAGCGGAAGCGAGTTGCATAATTTACCGAAGTGATGTAAACACGCTCTTGCGTAACGTGTAACGTACAAGATTTTACCTGATCCGACAATTTACAGGAGGTTACGAACAATATTTTTCATTATACATTTCACTCATCTTCTAACAGTAACGTTCATTTACAAACAAAAGCTAGGTTAGGAAAATTCTTCAAAACATAACAATAAAATTCAAGCGCACAGCTGATTTCTAGCGTTGAACGTCGTTGGCTCCATAGAGGTATATTTTTTAAGTTAAGCACTCAATGTTATTTAAATGGGTTTCATTACATCACCGAGTGAGTTTTTTTCAACTTTACATCACCCGAGAAGTAACGAAGTTATATACATCACGCTTGTGATAGGGGAGTTTAACATGGCGGGTTAGGTAAACTTATTTTTATCCATCCAGGCTTAATTTTTTTAACATATAGGTAATGTAAAATAAAATAGGCCTACGGTAGAAATAAATGGAAGTACGGTACTACTCAAATGTGTTGTCACTTGTGTTGTGTTGTGGATGTACTGAGTTAACTTAATTAAGTACTCCCATGTTCATGTTCATGTTCGTTTTTTTGTCAAAGGAGCCAAGACACCCCGACGGCTACCCGGTACCTATAACTCAACCCGGGACCCATAGTGTCGGCCGGAGCTTACGCACCAACCTTGATCGGAGAGAAAAACGTGAGCGATGAGAATGTTTCATGACCAAATAACTTCTTTAGAGAGATTTGTTGTCATGATTACTTTCCAAAATCAAAAGATAATTTATTTTTGTTTTATAAAATTTACTCTGTAACAATTTAACCTCTGGGTTTTTTGATAAATACTAGGTTTAAAATACTCACTCACGTGATCGGAGGGAAAAACGTGAGCGAAGAGAATGTTTCGTGACCAAATAACTTATTTAGAGAGATTTGTTGTCATGACTTTCCAAAATCAAAAGATAATTTATTTTTGTTTTAAAATTTACTCTGTAACAATTTAACCTCTGGGTTTTTTGATAAATACTAGGTTTAAAATACTCACTCACGTGATCGGAGAGAAAAACGTGAGCGAAGAGAATATTTTGTGACCAAATAACTTATTTAGAGAGATTTGTTGTCATGATTACTTTCCAAAATCAAAAGATAATTTATTTTCGTTTTATAAAAATTAACAACCCTAAGTAACAATTTAACCTCTGGGTTAAAGTCACTTTGTAGTTCCCCTCGCTCACACTAATTCCCCTCGCTCACACCCAGTAAAAGCTCTGTTTATCAAAAAATAAATTTGTTTAAACCCTGTTTTCAATTTCAACGCAAGAACCAATGATCATTACACAGGTTTATTAGTTTTTTTTTTTTATGAATTAAATAAAAATGTAACTTTTATTCTAAAATTTAACTTCTGTTTTGGTCTATTTGGTAAAAATGGAGGTTTTTTTTGGATCAGCAACTATTACTTTTAATTAAATAAAGTTTTTAAAATTTTTAATTGTTAGCTACAGTTATAAACTTTTACTTAAAACTATAAATTTTACAATTTTTCTTTTTTTTTAAGGGGGGGGGGGGGGGGAAACGTGAGCTAGGGGAAAAATGTATGACATCCTGAAAGAAAATTGCATAATTTTAACTAAAATGTTAGAATTAAGCTCAGCCATCTTTGTTTTCTTATTAAGGGATATATTTCTTTTGATTTAATAAATAAATGATTGTAAAAAAATAATAATTTTTAGTTTTTTTTCCGATCCCCAAATTTGCCTTGAATTTGAGAACGACCCTTACGGGTACTCGCCCATTTTCACCTCCCAGGAAAAGGCTACTTCCAAAGTCGAGGATTTGCCACACATTATGTCGGTCGCACACAACAAGCGGGCCAAAGCCCATAGAACCACAGCCACAGGCAGGTAGGAGATTGAGGAAGTAGTATTCCCAGGCTCTAAGTATAAAAACTTATCCTAAGTTAGGCATTGAGTAGGTTAACACAAAGAACACCAATAGACTTGTTAGTATTTAAAATGCCATAAGGCCTATGCCTAACTTAGTCATTGATACAAACAAATGAAATTAACTTAGGCTAAGTGAAACCAAATGAATATAATAACACAGACTGCAGACCAGACTACAGAATTAAGTTTAATGGTCTATTGTCTGTGATAATAAGCTGAGCTAATTTATCTTATCAACTTACAAACTTTTTATTTATTTATTTATTTCTACGGCAAGCAGCCTTTTTACAATATGTAACGTACATCAAACAAGATGGTTTACACAAGTATGAATACTAGGCTCAAGATGATAATTTACAAATACCCCCGCCGCAGTAAACCTGCAGACTAAGCGAATTTCAACTTGTCTGATTACATTTTTACTAAAATATTTCGACATATTTATTCCCTTAAATAACATTAGATTTAACAAGTGCTTAGGTTTGCTGCTAAGGGGAAAGTAAAAAGTGTTTTTTACCATACCGGTACGTCAATAGTAGGCCTATAGGATGAAAGAAAGAAATTTGCCAAATTTTATCAATATATATCCATAAACAAGTAAACTACAACAATTTTCATTTTCTCCATAAGAATAACATGGGAATTTTAAATTACACTATTTTTGAATTTTCTCCGTGACCGTTCTTACAACAGCGCTTCAATGAACTAAATTATTTCTTTTTTTTTAAGCTCTACAAAACGGTTTGGAAAGAAATTGCAAAATTTTTTTGTTTTTTGGGTCAAAAATGGGAAAACCCCATAGCACATAAAACCCCCCATAAACCGCCGTTCCCATGGTTCTATTATGCTGGATCGCGAACTCGTTCGAATAAATGTAGGTTTACACGTTTGTACCAAATTTCATTCAAAATCGGATGATTTTTGCTCGAGTTATCGCGCTAACGGACACATATATATATATTAAATATTTAAGTAAATAAGAACAACTGAGCACCCTGAATATTATTTTTTTTTTTTTTTAAGAAGTGACATGTTTCGGACATAAGTCCATTTTCAAACTTCAAATACATTAATCTAAATATATAAAAGGCAAAGCCCTCACTGACACACTCACTCTCTCATCACTAATTCTCCCACTTCCCATTTACCTAGGAGGCTGAAATTCGGTACACCGATTCTTTGGACATTAAATAGGAAAACTACAAAAGTAGTTTTTATTCTGATCGGGCTTTCGGGCTCCGCCCCAGTGGCTCTGGAGTTTCCCATGTTAACCTTATGATTTGTCATATTTAAAAGGAATTAATGAATCTTAACAGCTGTTTCAATTAAACAAGTTGGTTCTGTTCGATGATGTTCAATAGCATTAAATTTACAAGGATTACCAACAGGGTGCAGCACTATTATTTTTTTTTAAATTTATGACAACAGCTAATTTGCAACCAAAAGGTGAGTGAGTGTAGCGAACGAACTTCAACGTGGAGGCGAGTTAGCGTAGCGAACGAGCTAACCTGAAGGCAAGTGAGCGCAGCAAACGAGCTCCAACCTAAAGGTGAAAGAGCGTAGCGAACGAACTTCAACCAGGACGTGATTGAGCCATGCGAACGAGCTCATCTTGAAAATTAAGAAGCTAAACGGGGCAAAGCCCGCGGGTACAGCTAGTTATTATATATATGTAAAAATAACATGAGTAGCCTTTTTTTATATATTCTTTTTTATTTAATAAAACACAACATGTTTCGTCTCTAAGGACATTTTCAAGTTTGTTAACCTAATTTCAAACAAAAATACAGGGTGGGGCAGAGTGGACTCCCTAGTTTCAATCAGTCGCTGAAGAGCGTGCGCGCGAGTTAGCGGAGTGGGAGAGGTTTCATGTGGTGGGGCGAAAGACGCCATTGTTAGTAGTCAACTTGCCGTAAACTGGCAAGCATCGTGGTTTTGTAGTCAAAACGTTCTTTAAAAGTAAGGCTAGTGTGGTGGCGACCCAGCGTGCATTTCGTAGACGGTTTGGTTTGAATTGTCATGATAGTGTTCCCGATGCTAAAACCTTAAGGAAGGAAATGGATTACAAGTGTACGGGCGACCGAATCTTCAACAGAGGTTTACAAAGTTCGACCAAGGACCTTGGAAGCCCTTAAGGAAGCAATTGTTGATGTTATCACTGGAATAATGCCAGATGTGCTACGTAGAGTTTTTGAAAACTTCATTAAACGGCTGAATATGTGCATCGCTCTTCAAGGTCTTCACCTGGACGATATCATTTTTAAAACTTAATGAAAAATGAATGGCATTGTATTTAGATTTCAGAAATAAAAAGCTTTTGTAATAATCTTATATGGTTTTTATACAGTTAACCGATCAAATCAGGGAGTCCACTCTGCCCCACCCTGTATTATGCTATGAATAAATACAGGTGTTAATTTTGTTAGCATGTGATTGAATGTTTAGTTGTTGGTTTTTCTAACACTTATAATTTTGTTAAATATAGGATTTGTAGTTTGTGTGTGTACTATATTTAAAATATTGTCTCTATCTTCTTTGAGTGTTTATATATGTGGAAATTTTCTTTTATGTTCATTTTGGTTCCTTTGTTAATAATGTCTAGTAGGCTATGGTAATGTTTTCGTTATAATTTTTATATGTATGGTCTGTAGAAAGTATGTGTTCTGCAAATGTAGATTTTTGTGTAGTTCTGTTGTTTATTACAGTCATATATATATATATATGAATTTGAACGGATGGTGTTTTTGGCCTCTAGGGACCTCAAAATGAAAAATTAAATCGGTCCCGGGTCCAGGTCTTACCATGAGTACTACGGTAATAGCTTATTCCCTAGCCTATATGGGAAATTCGCTAAAAATACTTTAATAAACTCGACAGTAAGTTAATTTAGTAACTTACTAGTTGCACCATCCTTAATTTTGGACACACATTAGCTGATCACTGTTAACATGTTTGCTGCGGTTAACTTAAGTGATGGCTGGCCACGGGAAAAGCTAATGCACTGTGTGGATGGAGTGCATGAAAATGTTTAAATTGAAATTAGTTTCATCCCATTGGGGGGGGGGCAATTTATAGCACGACTTCATTAACTTACAGTCGTTTGTTTTTGCCTACTGCACAAAAAGCGTCATGCATTTAATTTTGAGGTTAGGTTCCTTCCACAGTGCCACACTACTTAGGCCTACAGTCATTATCGTTGTATCCTAAACGTATTCCATGTCACTAAATCTAAGCCAAAGCCTCGAACAGCACCGACACAGTAAGATTTATAATTACCAATCCGAAAACAAAATATATTTCCAATTACCTGCTTTGATTTTCACTTGTATTTAAATAACATCAGGTTCAATGAGTACGTAGGTTTGCCCCTACATGGAGGGTGTAAAGCGTGTTTTTTTTTTTTTTTTTTTTAATATAATAGCTTAGTGTAGGCCTAAAATAAATAAATTTGCCAAGTTTGATCAAAATATATCCATAAAAGAGCACACTACAACAGTTTACTTGTTCTCCATAAGAATAACATGGCAATTTTAAATTTACATTTTTTTTATTTTCTCCGTAACTATTAGGCGCATAACGCTTCAATATACTGAATTATTTGTTTTTTTAAGCTCTACAAAATGGTCTGGATTGCAAAATTTTAGATTATTTTGGGTAAAAAATGGGAAAACCCTATTTTTACCCCATAAAACCCCCCGTAAACCCCGGTTCCCATAGTCCGATCATGCTGGTTCGCAAACTCGTTAGAATAAATGTACCGGTAGATTTACACGTTTATACCAAATTTAATCAAAATCGGATCATTTTTGCTCGAGTTATCGTGCTAACGGACACACACACACACACATATATATATATATACTTCTCTATTAAAAGTATAATATTCAGGGTGCTCAGTTGTACTTATTTACTACAATAATTTAATATATAAATATATATAGCCTATATAGCCTATATGAATTTGAACAGATGATGTTTTTGGCCTCTAGGGACCTCAAAACAAAACAAAATCGCTCCCAAGTCCAGGTCTTACGATGAGTAGTACTACGGTAATAGGTAGCTTATTCCCAATATGGGAAATTCGCTAGAAGATTATGTACCGTACAAAACCGGCAATAACTTACTCAGGACTACAATAACAACGTTCCTAACCAATGCTTAGTTCACACCGAGGCAATGTTAGTGAAGGGGAGCACCGTTCTAACTTATATTTATAGTAGGTAGGCCACGTGCAGTGCTAAGTTATTGCTCAGATACTACAATTAAGTTATAATAACCGGCAGCGAACGTGTTATTGATAGAGTTTAAATAGTGTTATTAACAGATTTAGGTCTATAAGTTAACTTACTGTATTTAATCAATACATTAGGAATATTTCCGGTACTTTCGTATTATACAAACCACTATTAGACAGCACGCTGCGGCTGTTGTGTTAGGTTGGGTTATCATAATTTTTGTAATGACTTAGGCTATCTGGTATCGTTCGATTCATTATAAAACTAGGAAAGGCCTACAAACATCATTATGATAACCCTAACTAACACAACCGCCACAGCGGGCTGTAAAATATTAAGTGTTCTCCGTATATTACAAAAGTAAGTTTAAACCATATTTCCTATTGGAAGAACCACTAACTTATCACAGAAATATCACGATTTAAATAACTGACTTAGTTTTAGACTTAAGTCGTGCACTTTAGTTTACATCCTGGTACTCACATACCGGTAACTTAGTGCAGTTTGGTTAACTTAGAACAGTTTCATTTTATAATCAGCTTGGCCTAGCCTAGTAAATTAGTTATTGTGGGTACAGTTTCTTAACAAAGCTACATCGATTGAAACTATCAAATTGAAAATATCGATTAATAATCAATATTTTAAACTACCGGTACATCAATTATAAAATGGGTACAGTTTTTGACTGGGCTATGCTAATATCGATTGAAAACTGTCATAAGCTAACCTAACTTGCTCATTATAAACATTTTGGATGAAAGTTTACTAATCAATCGATGGTTTCAATCGATATTAAGTTAGCATAGCCCAGTTAAGAAACTGTACCCGTTAATGTATAAAAGTAAATGTAGGACGTAAACTAAAGTGCAACCTCAAGTAGGCCAATCTACCAACTTGCAGCAAGGATGACCAGGGATATGGCTAAGGGAGTGAACTTGGGGCTAACCTGTAAGGCTGTAAAGAGTTTCAAGACTTCAGAAAAGATATGGTTCTTATCGAAAGGTATGCAAATTGAACTCATACGAGTATATATGCACTTTATAAACACTTTACTTGCATTTTATCTTAGTTTTCAAAATGACAATCCGCCGACAAGGGCAGTGCAGCACATGGTGGAACGGGTTCCTCCGACGAGTTCAATCTCTGCAAATAATAAAACGTATGAAATAAATTACATACCTTCTTTTTCAGCAGATTCCGAATTTTATGTTCAACCAGCTTATATACTTGTTTCACTGGATCTACCGCCTCCGAAGAGGCCTGTTTCTCAAGTTTAGCTGTTGACGCGGAAGGCATTTTTCACAGGGATAGAAACAAAGGTAGGAGATTTCCGATCGTCATCCCTGAATGAATAACCAACCAGCCATAGCAGTAAAATGGAAGCTGCAGCAGTTCCTCTAATACTACAAAAAATGTCATGAAATGTATACGTATAAAAATAAATTTACATTGTTCATCTGAATTATATTTTGTGATTTACTTAATCAAAAGGTAAGCATTTCATAAAACGTCGGTACAAATAAAAACTCACTAAAAACAACAAACAGGGGTAGACACAGCAATAACAGCGTACGTTTGGTTATAATAGCTAACAGATGTTCAACAATAAATTTTCACAACTTTGTCTGAAACGTTTATTTAGCCATCGACTTTCAATAGTAGTCTAGTCAAGATATGAAAAAAACCCTTAACCCTAAACAAATTGCTCTAAAAGGTTTTTTGATGGTTTTCATTTCCAAAAAGTATGTTAAATAACATACTAAAAGTCTAATAAAATCGGAGTCTCGGAAATTGGGTTTTTCCAATATGGCGTCCAAAAATTTGAAAAAATAATAAACCTTACTATTTTCTCTGTAAATTTTCTTTTGAACCTCCAATTTAGACATAATTTGGTACAAACCGTTGAAACTGTATTATCTATAAACTATTCATGATTTAAGATAAATAATATGCAGTAAACGTGTTGTATGGGGTTAAAAATAGGTAAAAATCTGTCTTAAGTTGTTAGTAGTAAATAACTTATTTCAATATTGGTCACCATAGGGAACAAAACTTTTTATCCCTAGTCTGTGCTATACCCATGTTGTAAATCCTTAAAAACATATATGTAATTTAGTATTTTTAATAATTAAATTATCTTAAGTGGTGGTGGGATAATTATAAAAAAAAACCATGTAATTCTTATGGGAATTCTGAAAATTACCATATCTTAATTGTTAGTTGGTACGTTTGGATAACAATTCATCGTGGCTTGTACCGTCTCCACAGATACAAACACACACATATTTGTCATAAGCGAATTCTGTGTTGAGTCAAGTAATAGAATTTGTTTCAATACTTTTTTACGCTCATTTAATTCTTTTATTTTGTAATAGTTCACAAGTAGTTTATAAAAAAAATTACATGTATAAGGCTAACAGGTATATTTTGGTAATACTGTTGTTAATCAGCTGTTTTTAAACTCCACAGGATTCGCTTCTGCTCGTTCAATTGTAGTTTAGTAATAAACGACAAATAGTTAATTACAAAAATAATTACACGTATAATGTTTACAGGGTTATTTTGGCAATACTGGCTGTTTATCAGTTTTTTTTTTTACTTCATATGATTCCAATCGTATTGTTGTTCATGTTTACCATTATTTAGATCAAATTTAGTCTAGTCAAGATATAAAATAAAACCCCTTAACCTTAAAAAATTGCTTTAAAAGATTTTTTGATGGTATACATTTCCAACAAGTATGTGAAATAATATACTAAAAGTCTAATAAAATCGGAGTCTCAGAAATTAGGGGTTTTCAATATGACCAACATTTCCAAATTTCACTAAAATATTTCCATAGACAAGCAAACTTTAACACTTTATTTATTCTCCAAAATAAAAAAAGAACAACATGGTCATTTTAAATGTACACTTTTTTATTTTCTCCGTAACCGTTAGGCACACAACAACGCTTCTGTATACTAAATTATTTGTTTTTATGATCTCTTCAAAATGGTTTGGAAATAAATTGCAACTTTTTCAGTGAAAAATGGATAAACGACGAAAAAACGGAGAACGACGAATCAGAGCTGAAATCATACTGCCAAACATTGCACATCTTTTCTAGTTTAAAACTGAAGATTTGTTTTGTAATCTTACGAATTCTGTTATAGTTTCCATTTTGAGAACCAAATGTATGTAAAGGTTAAAATTATTATTAATTATTATGAAGGCAACTCCCCATTTCGTGGTAGTAATTCAGAAATATATCTATGAATTTATCCCTGAATTTTAAAAGAAAATTTGGAAATTATAAAAAATGTCCATTTATATGAAACTAGAAATAAAATTTATATAAATTTATCAATCTCAGCTTCTATGAAAAACCTAGAAAAAAGCAAACTTGATACTTACTTGATACTTGTATTCTTGATCCTTGACTGACAATGTCAGATAGATCGCGTCATGTCTTTAAAGATGTAAAGACTTTTAAATACTGTAAGTTACTATAATAAAACTAATATTTACAACTACTGGTGGTATGGCGGACGTTTTTACTGTAATGGGAAGAGTGGTATCTCATTTAGCTCCCCCAGCGAATATAGTGGCCTATTCACGAGGGCCTTATGAACAACTTTTTTAAATTCTGTCATGCCCATCTCTCGAACTTTTGACGGCAGCGTGTTGAAGATTTTTATGGCCGACCTAGGGTAGGACTTCAAGGTCCGTTCGAGTCGACAGCGCGGAAGGTCCAAATCCTGAGCTCTTCGAGTGCTGTAATTATGATGATCTTCCCTTTTCATGAAGTCGCTCCTATTTTCCTTCAGGAGTGTGAGCATGTTGTAAACATACTGACTGTACACTGTGAGGATCTTCAGTTCCCTAAAGATAGGCCGGCAATGCTCATAATACCCAGATGATGTAATGACTCTGAGTGCCATCTTTTGAAGTAAGAGAACATCCCTTGTAGCAGGGGAATGCCCCCACAGTATCAATCCATACATCACGTGACTATGGAAGAGAGCATGATAAACCGTTGTAAGGTATGGCTGAGTTATTAAATCCCTAAGTTTCCTTAGAAGATACAGCACTCTTGAAAGTTTGACACATACCTTGCTTATATGGTGGTTCCATGTGCACCTCGAGTCGACCCAGAAACCCAGTAGTTTGACCGGTTCACCCTCTTCTACCCCTGCACTCAGAGTGCATTCGAGGGATTGGGTTTTATCCTCGTTTACCTTAAACTTGTTTGATACGAACCAGGCCCTTGCTTCCTCCAGTAAGTATTCAGCCTCAATGCGTAGCTCCACCAAGCTCCGACCTCTTGTGATGAGGGTGGTGTCGTCTGCAAAAAGTAATGTACGACCATTAAGATGTAGATCATTTATCATCACTGAAAATAGCAAAGGGCCAAGGACTGATCCCTGAGGTACTCCATGGGGTAAAAGGCCTACGCTTGACGAGGTCCCCTCCAGTGACACTACCTACTTGTTTCCTATCTTTAAGAAAACTCTTTAAAGACTCTAGCACACAACCTCCAACTCCATAATGCCTTAGCTTAGCCACCAGGATGTCGTGGGAAACAACATCAAACGCCTTGCTGAGATCGCAAAGGCTTAGATGTACGGACTCACCATTTTCAAAGGCGTCAGTAATAACATTAGCAAGGTTGGTGAGTGCTGTTGTGGTGGACCGCCCACTCCTGAATCCGTGCTGTGCATTGTTAAGTAGCCTATTCGTTTCAAGCCGCTTGACTAGTTGCCTTTTCATTATCGTCTCAAACACTTTAGAGAATATAGGCAAAATGGAAATCGGTCGGTAGTTAGCGGGGTCAACAGGATCTCCTTTCTTGTACACCGGTATTGTGCGAGCTAACTTTAAGCAATCAGGAAAAACCCCTTTGCTGAGACAGGCATTTACTAATTTAGTTAAAGGGTCAATTATCGTGACAATGATTCCCTTTAGTACTGTACATGAAATTCCATGAACGTCCTGGCTACTAGACTCCTTAAACCCATTTACAATTTTAAGGATGTGAAGGATGTTACAAACCTTCATGTGATCAAAAGTTTTTAATCATTTTCCTACCAAATTAAAAAGTAAAAACAACCAAAATTATTTCATAAATCTAGTGAATCAACTGCTAAAAAAGAAAAGAACTATTATTCATTTGAGGAGTTTTTCAATTTTTCAATGTAAAAAAATAATGTTGAGATGCTCTGCTGGAAAAAAATAAACAATAAAAACGACTCGATGACACAAAGTGCCGCTCCAGAGATTCTTTTAAGATTCTTTCACTGCAACTACTCTACTGGCTGCAAGAATTTGCAATGCTCCAGCAACAAAGTATGGGTTACCTTGTACTACAGCTTGTGGACTTTGCCAGCTTGGAGAACAATGTGACAGTTCGTAAAGTGATCATAACAGTGTACTTTTTGATGAAAATTATGATTTATTATGTGTATTATTATTATGTGATTTATTATTGTGTATTAGAGGGATGCTCTACTACTAACCACAATAAAGTGTGACTATTACTAATATTATAAATGTGACAGTTTGTTTGTTTGAAGTTCAATCACGCATTAACTACTGGTCAGATTGGGCTGAAATGTGGCTTTATGATAGCTCAGATTCCCGATTAATACAAGCCTATTCTGATCTAAAAAATCCTTTAGGGGTAAAAATTTATAGATATTTATTTAAGTAAATAAAATATGTATGTTGAATTCTAGCAAGCTTTTGTGATCATTATTTTAAGACCTATTATTGGATTTTCAAGCAAAAAATGGTCAGAACTTAAATTACCCCCCCCCCCCGCAGCAAACCTGCACCTTAAGCGAATTTCAATTTGCCTGATTGAATTTACACTAAAATATCTAATTTTAAATATCACATTAATTCCCTATTTAAATAGCACTATTTTAACTAGTAATTCGGTTTGCTGCGAGAGGGAGAGTAAAAAAGTGTCTTAGTAAAATGTTAAATAGTTCAGTATAAAACAAATGCATTTTCCAAATTTGATAAAAATATATTCATATACAGGCTGTACACACACAACAACAACAGGTTTTCTTATTCTCCGTAAGAATAACGTAGGAATTTTAAATTAAAAATTTTATTGAATTTTCTCCGTAACTAGGAATTAGGCCCATGACAACGCTTCAATGCACCAAGTGTTTTTTTTTCTGAGCCCTAAAATGTTTTCGAAATAAATTGCAAAATTTTACGTTTTTAGGGTCTAAAATGGGGAAACCCAATTTTTACCCCATAAAACCCACCATAAACCCCTGATTTCATAGTCCGATCATGCTGGTTCACGAACTCGTTCAAATAAATGTAGATTTTCATGTTTGTACCAAATTTCATCGAATTCGGATCATTTTTGCTTGAGTTATTGTGCTAACGGACACATTTGACCAAAATCTTGGACGCCATCTTGAATTTTGGACTTCCGAGACTCCGATTTCATTAGACTTTTTTTCCTGGAAAATACACGTGATTCTAAGTCAAAATAACCAATAAAACAATTTAAAGCAATTTTTTTAGGGTTCTCGTACGGATTTACTCGACTAATAGTACGAGTAGCCTTCTCATCACTAATCACTAGAGATAGAGAATTGGTCCCAGGACGCTTCCCTGCAGTACACCGGTACACCTGACTCATTTTGTGTAGCTTGGTGTAAATTCCTTGGTGTTTTATTCTAAAATGTCTGTTTTACAGGTAAGATTTACTCACTCACTCACTCACTCCCATGGCCATTTATGCCCAAGGCGGGATTTGGCCGCACCAACAACTGCTTTCCATCTCTCTCGATCTTCTGCCTCTTCCACTTCTGCCCCCACTTCTCTGACGTCCTTGGAAACACTATCCCACCATCTCTTCTTGGGCCTTCCTAATGGTCGTTTCCCTTCTGGCTTTCCTATACTTGCTTCTTTTAGTAGTGAACCTCGTTCTCTCCGTAGTGCGTGTCCTGCCCACCTTATTCTCCTTGCTTTCACGTGTGCTACTACATCATAATCATTGTACATATTCCTTATCTCCCTATTATGTTTTTTAAAGATAATAAGATTTAAACAATAGAAAATAGTTATGAGGGAGAGAACGTTTAATTTTGAATAAAAATCCAGAATGCCACACTTTATCAAAGGCTTGGCTTACATCAAGAAACGCTGCAGAGCAATTTTCTTTTTTCTCCCGGCTCTGTCTTATTCTGTCTGAAAGTCGGTGCACTTGTTGAATGGTAGAATGGTTTTGACGGAAGCCGAATTGATGATTAGGTACCTATAACATTATGTTCATCCAACAGTGGGCCTAGTCTTTTTAAAAATAGTTGTTCGAATACCTTTAGACATTATGGGAAGGAGACTGATGGGCCTGTACGAGGTTACTTGGTTTGGCGGTTTTCCAGGTTTTGGTAGAACGATAATTTCTGAGACCTTCCATTGATTCGGAAAGTACTCGAGGCGGAGAATGGCTTTGAATACTAGAGTAAGGAACTTAAAACCTTTCTCAGGGAGCTCTTTTAATATTTTTGCAGAGATTAAATCATATCCTGGAGATTTATTTAAACCTAATTCATGGAAGATGCATATTTTTATTTCATTTTTTGTGAATGTTTGGATAGTCAAATCCAGTTGATTAGGTGAATCCAGATATTCCTGTACCTCAGGAGAGTTTGTTGCACTGGTATGAATACTGGTTGATTGCACTGGTGGTGTAAATACTTGGGAGAAGTGGGACGCAAATAATTTTGCTTTTTCGTCCAAGCTTTTAGCCCACGAACGATCAGGTTTTAATAATGGGGGAACAGACGATTTTATGGTCTCTTGAAGTTTTTTGTTACCTTCCATAAAGAGTAGTTTGATGCTTCTGTTGAAGAAAGATTACTTGTATATTTCTGAAACCATTCGTTTTTAACATGTCTTAAAAGTCTTTTTAAATTCTGGGACACTCTATTAAAGTTGGTTTTACTATTTATATTTCGTGTATTCTGCCACACTCTTCTAAATTTACGTTTCTCCGCTATGAGTTTCTTTATTTGAACGGGATAGTTAATGCCATCGTTAGTTTGCAGTCGAGTCGACACGATGACATGGGGGTTGCTTCCCAAGCACATTGTGAATTACATTGTTAAAAAATTCAACTGCATCGCCGATTTCTTGTGTTGTTAAGGAAATTGATAGATCTAGTTTATTATTGACAGTCTCTTTAAAGTGTAACCAGTTTGTCTGTATGTTATGCAAAGTAGGGTTGTGCTTCTTTCCCCTCTTTGACAATTATTGTAGAGCTTACTGTTAGAATTACGAGAATGATTTATTTCCTGAAAGCATAATATGTTCAAGGAAACGTCAATACACCAATCTTACCCTAAGCCTGCAACACAGGCTTGCACAGCTTTTACAACACATTGTAAAATATCCAAACCGCAGCAAGCCTGCAAACTAAACGAATTTCCATTTGCCTGATAAAATGTTTAATCCATAGGGGGTTAGCATGCACTGAATGTGCAACTAATTTTGATTGTTTTTGGGGACTTCTAGGAGATGGCCCAGACCGGGATGCTGTCTTCCTCCAAAAAGGTACACAAATATGGCCATGCATCTATGTGAGGGGGCAGTTAGTAGTGCGGGAGAGCTTTCTTAAAACAGCACTCATATTTTGTGAACTAAACACCCAGACAGCAAAGGATGTTTTAAAAATATTTTTTTAATCCTTAAAGTATATTTTTAAAATGCATCCTATTCCACCCCGATGAATCCTAAAAATATTTTTTTTTTATATTTTGTTTTAATATTTTATAAATGTTATTAAAATATTATAAACAAATGTATTTAAACAATAAAGATTTAGTATGAAAAGCATATTATTAGTTGAATAAATTGATTAAATACATAGTTCATGAAAACAAATTTTGAAAAGAAAACCAGAACAAAATTTTTCTGCCCTGACGGGTCTCAAACCTTCATCTTGTGACCTTCGTCTTGTGAGCCTCTTTCCTTACCTCTGAACTATCTGTGCTTGTTGGTATTGAGAGTTTTCAAGTGGTCAAAGAGTATCCGACAGTTGCAATGGTCGCAATGCTTAAAATATTTTTGATACTACCTACCTTTGACGCTTTGACTATTAATGTATCCAATAGCCAATGATACTACAGTATCTATCTATCTATCTATATATTAATAGGCAAGCATGTTTCTTTAAAACCTGTTTTCTCAGCTCGTGTGCATCGTAGGGAAAATCTAGGCATACCGTTGGAAAGATTTTTTTCTGCAGAAGTGCAGAATCCCTTTAAAAGTTAAAATAGGCTCAAATATAAGCTCAAAAATTTGGATTTGAAATAAAAAAAATTACATGGGCTTTATGGGTTGCCATGCTGGTGACAAAATAACAACGAAATATAAACAGAAAATCAAAACAAATTGAAGAAATTACAATCACATGTTTTATTTACAGCGTGGGGTGAAAATAGAGGAGCCTGTACCTTTACATTCCATCCCCAAAGATGTTACCAGTTTTTTTCTTTGAATTTGTTGTAGTTGATGTGAGCCACCAACAGATTGCACTGATCTAAATGACTAATTTCTGTTGAATACACGATGTGTTTATTTTTGTCTATGGTTACCAAGTCAAACTTATGGAATGACTTATTATGAGCTATAGCAACTGTTATGACCCATCAACTTGTCAGCAACAAAAAATAAGGTAGAAATAGAATTTAAGACACGCATTCGGTATCTGGCTCACACAACTACATGTTTTTTAATTAAATAAACGGTATCAGCAGTCTGACACATGCTTTCTCCCATTAGCTTGTCAACAACCTTTATCATGGGTACAGCTCGTGACACCTAAGCTGTCACTTGGCCTAGCGCGGGCAGTGTTGGCTGGAGGCGGGTGGAGGTAGGGAAAAGACCGTACTGCAAACCACAGACAATATAATACTCTAATGTTTACTCCATTTATTTTAACTTAAAACATAAAAAGTTACAGATCTGTGCTGACAATTTTTATCAGCACATTGGTTTAACCGGACTAGATCGGCAGGAAGTGGGCAGTACTGAAACGAATGTTTTCGTGGGAAATATTTGAGATGTCTATATACAATGCCCCCCTAAATTTAAGTCGAATATCACAGTAAACGATCCGTTTTAACGAGTTTTTAGGGACGTCGGTTTAACCGGAGAAACCGTTATCCAGTCCGGCATTGGTCCCGAGGAGTCCGAAAAAGAGGGAGTCTACTGTAATAGTATGGATGACAAATTTAATATCAGGACATAGGCTATAAATAACATCTGTAAACAGAAAAATATAATTTAATAACAACTGGTATACAAATAATACAAAGCCTAATGTTTAAGAGTAAACATAATAAGCGTGTTATTTAAAATCGTTTGATCTCTTGCCTGTAAATAAAAATAAAGCTATTGGGTTAAATATCAGTTGAATATCACAGAGTTCGTTTCAGAATATGAAGCAGAACATCCATCGTTTGATCATTGGCCAACACAATGTCAAACAGTTCTTTATACTGTTCCAACGCCTCTTCTATCTGTAATGAAAAAAATAAATTTTACAGTGAAAATAATCACAATTAAAATACTTGTAGTCCAGTCAAGGAATGAGGTGTAGAGTGCGTGAGCAGGTAACTAAGCGATTCCTACAGAAACTTGTTCAGGAGGCTTAGGGTGTTAACATACCAAAAGTCCTGACTCCTGGGTGTTGAGCCAGGTTGGTGGAAGGGGGAAATGGGGGGTTAAAGGTACACATTTTGGGTTTTTCGATTATATCTCGAAAACTATCAACTTTTTGTATACTATACTAAATTATAAAATTGAAGAAGATTAAATTTCCTACAAGAAAATTATATAATATGTTTATTTTGGTTAAACAGATTACGAGTTATTACTTATTTAATTAATATCTTATTAAAATACTCCTTCCATAAGAAATACATGTAAATTAGTATGTGAAATGGGGTGAATCCTATCCGCCCAAAGGAAATATAACCGATATTCTGGAAATCTTGGTAAAATTTCCAGCAATTTGACACTTTAATCATAAAATTTTGTCAAAAATTAAAGCGTGGGTAAGCTTTTAAAAACGGGATGATTTGAGGGTTTTTTCATAATTCTTAATAAAAAAACAACGAAACACGACAATTTTTTTACCTCGCCCTTGCCTTAATTTTGGAACAATTTTTATGATTAAAACGTCAAATTACTGGAAATTTTGTCAACATTTCCAGAATATTGGTTATATTTCCTTTGGGCGGATAGGATTCGCCCCATTTCGCATACTAATATACATGTATTTCTTATGGAAGGAGTATTTTAATAAGATATTAATTAAATAAGTAATAACTCGTAATCTGTTAACCAAAATAAACACATTATTTAATTTTCTTGTAGAAAATTTAATCTTCTTCAATTTTATAATTTAGTATAGTATACAAAAAGTTGATAGTTTTTGAGATATAATAAAAAAAGCCAAAATGCGTACCTTTACCCCCCCTTTCTCTCCTCCACCCCCCTGACTCACAGCCTATGAGTCAGGACTTTTGGTATGTTAACACCTTAAGCCCCCTGAACAAGTTTCTGAAGGAATCGCTTAGTTACCTGCTCACGCACTCTACACCCACTTTTGGATCATTCATTGACTGGACTATTGTATGACACTAAATTTTATTGAAGATACAATAGCATTTAAATCATCTTAAACTTTGTTTTTTCATGCTGCAGCAAAAACAGCTGTGTTTAATACATGGTCCAAAGGTAGCTCTTCTACTCCCTAGGGAGTAAAAGTCAGCTGCTGTAAACGCCGTAAGCAATAGATCAAAATTATGTATAGATTGATTTAATTGGTTGTAGCTTATTGTTGCGTAGTTTGTCATATCAATAGTATAAAGTACACTAAAACAAACGTAATTGACAAGATGATGTAATCACTTACTAGTAATCTGCTTGTTTGCATTAGCAAAATTGAAAACAATTTGGAAGTCGCTTCAAAGAAGTTATCTTTAGTTAGATGAAAAGTATTTTTTATTTTCTAATTTAGTTGCAGCATGACAAAAAATATAGTTCAACACACGAGCAAAAAGTGCCTTTTCAACCATCACTTATTTACCTACCTTCGCTTCACCTCGATCGTATAACTTGAGCTCGGGTCGAAAAGAGTCACTTTACGCCCTAGTGATGAAATATACGATTTGGACATGGAATGACATATACAATTTAAAATATAAATACCCCCGTCGCAGCAAACCTGCAGACTAAGGGAATTTCCATTTGCCTGAATTGATTTTAGGTTTTGTGAGTACCTAGCCTTGCTGCTACAGGGAGGGTAAAAACAGGGTTTTTTTAGTAAAATATTAATAACTTAGTATAAAATAAATAAATTTACCAAATTTGATAAAAATATACCCATAAACAAGCAAACTACAACATTTTACAACAATCTCCATAAGAATAACATGGGAATTTTAAAATAAAGATTTTTTGAATTTTCTCCGTAACCAATAGTTGTACAAAAACACTTTGAAATACTAAATTATTTGTTTTTTTAAGCTCTTTAAAAAGGTCTGGAGAGAAATTGTGAAATTTTGTGTTGAGGGTCAAAAATGAGAAAAACAAATTTTTACCCCATAAAACCCCCCTCTATGTAAAAATAGTAGCCCTAATCACTACAGTTTTCATAATAAATCTATATACAGGGTGTCTCACGAGAGGTGTCTCAAATTGATTACGGAAAAACGGCTTAACGTACAAGGATGAAATAAAATTATTTCCCCCTAAATCGACCCCAAGGAATAACGTAAAAATATTTTTAACTTTTTCCCAATACAGGGTGTGCCAAAATCTGAGGGTCACTAGTTCGAATCTCGGAATTTTCAAATGTAAACATATGTCATGTTATACATCATTTTAAAGGTATTTGATAGACAAACATTTTGGCGAAAACAGAAATAAGTTATCTTTTTTCGTTTCAAAATGGCAGCAGTTTTTTTGGAAAAATTCTATATTTTTTTAACCCTTCCCGGGCTATGGACGGATATATCCGTCAAACTCCATTTACGTTGCGGGCGGGAAACGGTTATATCCGTCGCGATAAATTTTCTTTACGGGATAAAGACGGATATATCCGTCAGAAAAACAAATTGATATACATTGGTTATAACGTGAAAATAAACATCTTAATGCATTATAAAAGTGTTATTTAGTTTTTGTGGTTGGCAGTAATGTTTTCTGCGACTGTTTCAGCTTCTATTTCGCGCCATAGAGTGCGTTAGTTGTGTGTAAATAGCTCGAAACTGTCAGTGTGGGACGCTCTCATTTGGTTAGTGTTTGCTAACAATTTGTTATGTGCTTTATTTATTTTATTTAGCTAAAATGACTAATCCAAATGATCCGAATTTTGAAGTTGATGTGATTGAGATGTTGAATAAAAGTGTATCTGAGGGAGACTTTGTGTTTGACAGTGGAAGTGACGGTATCGGCATGGATTGTGATGATGAAGAACCTGACGAACGGTCTTCACTTAGTGAAAGTATTGGGGAACATGAGGTTATGGAAGCAGAACTTAGTGGTTTGGATGTACTTCAAAGTGATAACGTTTATGATGAATTGATGGCCGTAGATTTCGGTGATCAAAACGATATTGTTCCTAATGAAAACAATGAAAGTGAGAATTTTGGAAGTAAACAAGATAGTTCTGACAAATGTGATGAACATGTTTTGTTTTGTGATGACGAAAGTGAACAGGAAGAAAATGTGTCTAATGATCTAAGTACAGAACAGGACAGTAGCAGAGGAAGGCAAACTTTACCGTTTAGAGGAAGAGGATATGGGCGAGGCAGTTGCAGAGTAAGAGGCGGTGTCCGTACCAGAGGGGGTCGAGGCAGGGGCAGTGGAGGAGTTGGATTACGCGTCAGGGGAGGAGTTCGAAGTGGTGGCAGAGGAAGTGGAAGTGTAGGAAGAAATAGAGGTGGAATGGGAGACGGGGAAAGAGAAAATGGTGCTAAAACACTTACAAAAAAACAGAAAGAACGCATCGTGTGTGATCGACAGTGGCTGCAAGTATCGAACCACGACCCAGGTCCAGTAAGTACCTTTCCTATTATAAATGACGGCGCTGGTGTAAATATTCCATCTACTTTTGACGAAGATACAAAGCCTGTACAGTATTTTTCCCTTTTTTTTAATGATAATATACTAAACCTAATCTGCACAGAGAGTAATTTGTATGGCAGCTCTAAACAGGATGATGAAATCCTCAGTCCGAAAAGCAGATTTCAAAAATGGGAACCGTTATCTGTAGAGGAGCTAAAAGCTCTCATTGGAGTTGTTATGAACATGGGTATGCACCCTTTACCCGACCTAAAAGACTATTTTTCTACCAAATGGGTAAATAGAATGCCTTTTTTTAGCGATGTGTTCAGCCGAGACCGGTTTTTGATTTTGTTCTGGTCCCTGCATTTTAGCCACGAAGTAGGACCTGACCGTGATCTGAAGATAAGGCAAATTGTTGATCACATCAAAGAAATGTGCAAGACATTTTACACTCCGAGCTCGTGGGTGTCTGTTGACGAAAGTACGGTTTCTTTCAAGGGAAAGATCGTCTTTAAGGTATACAATCCGATGAAACCAACAAAGTTTGGCATGAAGATATTTGTCCTGTCTGATTCCCTGAACGGCTACATTTATAATTTTGATCCGTACTATGGGAAGAATGAAGACGATCCAAGCACTGATGATTTGTTAAAGACTACCAAAACAGTATCACAACTATGCCAAACACTCATCAAAGAGCCCTCTAATCCACCTTCAGGAACCCATGTCTACGTGGACCGATATTACAACAGCCCACAATTGGCCCAAGAGCTCCTGAAAATGAAAATGTACGTAACTGGTACGGTTTTGCCAAACAGGTCACAAATGCCTGTCCTAAGCAGGGCACTGGAAAGAGGAGAGGTGGAGGGTCGTAGAAATGGGGACATAGCTGTGGTTTATTGGAAGGACAAGAGAGTGGTGACTGTCCTCACCACAAAACACAAAGTAGACAAACACCATATGGTTGATGTTCCCTCCAAAATACCAGGAGTCGATGGTGTAAGCAAACCAATTGCTGTAGCAGACTATACTAAGCATATGGGTGGGGTCGACCGGAGTGACCACTTCATATCTAACTACCAGTTCCTTCGCAGAAGTAAGAAATGGTACAGGAAAATGTTTTTCTGGCTGTTGGATGTAGCAGTTGTGGATTCCTACATACTGTACAAAACAATGCAAGAAGGGCACGGTAAAACGCCTATGAGCCACAAGAGCTTCAGGATGAGTGTGATCGAGGATCTGGTCAGGGAGCACATGCAGTCACGTTTCCGACTGGAACGCCGCAGACCTGGCCGTCCAAGGGAAAATAATTGTCAGCGGTTGGATGGCAAACTACACCTCATGGGAAAGTTGGAAAAGGGCTCCAGAAAGTGCTGCGTGTGCCTGAAGAAGAAGCTGCGAAAAGAAACTGTCTATTTTTGCAAAACCTGCGCAGAAAAGCCGTTTCTCCACCCCGATGATTGTTTTGCAGTGTACCACACTGAAGCTGAGTACTAGGGCCTTTTTTCATTGTGTATCTCATCGCCCTTTTTGAAATGTAACTTATACATAATTACTTTTATCTGTAATCTTTTATGGCCTAGTAAGCATAAATGTTGTAAGTATTTTTTACTGCTTTTCTCAATCTCCAACTTTTTTGAATACACGTTTTTTATAAAGTAGGCCTACATTTGTAAACAGAGTTTTTTTATATACATTCCAAACCAAATAACCTTGATTTCAACGTTAATTTATAATTTTTATTGTGAAATTTAGCTGTAATAAACAACTTTTGTATATTAAAATGTTGTCTTTTTTTGCCTTTTTTATAAAATTGCTGTTTTTAGGACAATAAACTCTAAATTTTATAGATGACTAATAAAACAAGTGAAAAACTAAGGTAGACGGATATAACCGTCCGACGCCCACAAAATAGCCAAGGTCAGCAGTGTTCATATATTATCGTTACGGGCGTCGGACAGAAATATCCGTCCACCTTACGTTTCTTGCGGGCCAATGACGGATATATCCGTCAGATCAAATTTTCTTTTGTTTATAACTTGTCTAAAAAAAATATTTCAGGAGAAAAGTAATGTTGTTTATACTCTATGAATGATTTTAAGCAAATAAAAAACAAAAAATAACAACTTTAGTTTTTGAATTTTGGTGAAAAATAATTAAGCTCCAGCCCGCCATTTTATTTAGCCCGGGCCCGGGAAGGGTTAATACTCTGTGTTTCCTACACCAATGCATTTATCCCTTCTCCGGTTGAATTTTCTTACTCGTTATGAAATTAGCTTTACTTTGATATGCAACAAGTAACGGTTTTTTGAAATTATAAAAATTCCAAAAAAAATAATTTTTGAAAATTTGCAAATGCTCATTTTTCAAAAATTTCAAATAGCAACATATGTCAAGTGGCACATCATTTAATAGGTTTTTTAATTCCTAACAACTTTGTAATTTACACTTACTTCGTATCTCTTTTAGTTTTTGTGTAAATAACAAAAAACCTAATTTTCCTATATCAAATGCATGTAATTTGGGTTTGACGTGGTTTAACACTTCATCAAATTATATTGTTAAACCCAAATAACATGCATTTGATATAGGAAAATTAGGTTTTTTGTTATTTACGCAAAAACTAAAAGAGATACGAAGTAAGTGTAAATTACAAAGTTGTTAGGAATTAAAAAACCTATTAAATGATGTGCCACTTGACATATGTTGCTATTTGAAATTTTTGAAAAATGAGCATTTGCAAATTTTCAAAAATTATTTTTTTTGGAATTTTTATAATTTCAAAAAACCGTTACTTGTTGCATATCAAAGTAAAGCTAATTTCATAACGAGTAAGAAAATTAAACCGGAGAAGGGATAAATGCATTGGTGTAGGAAACACAGAGTATTAAAAAAATATAGAATTTTTCCAAAAAAACTGCTGCCATTTTGAAACGAAAAAAGATAACTTATTTCTGTTTTCACCAAAATGTTTGTCTATCAAATACCTTTAAAATGATGTATAACATGACATATGTTTACATTTGAAAATTCCGAGATTCGAACTAGTGACCCTCAGTTTTTGGCACACCCTGTATTGGGAAAAAGTTAAAAAATATTTTTACGTTATTCCTTGGGGTCGATTTAGAAGGAAATAATTTTATTTCAACCTTGTACGTTAAGCCGTTTTTCCGTAATCAATTTGAGACACCTCTCGTGAGACACCCTGTATAACCTACTAATATTATAAATATATAAATATATATATATATACATATATAAAAATTTGAACGAATGGTGTTTTTGGCCTTTGGGGACATCAAAATGAAAAAGTAAATCAGTCCTGGGCCTAGTTCTTACCAGTTAGTTTATGCCACCTACGGTAATAGCTACTTCCCTATAGGGAAATGCGCTAAAAGCAGGTGTTACATTACGTATTGAAAATTCAGATTCTGTCAAAAACTACCTTTAACGTATAAAAATACCACAGACCATGTTGTGCCACAGACCGCCCACAAAGCAAATCAGGTAGAAATAATCTATGTTTAACTATACTGCATACTAATTACCAGTCTGCTTTGTATTTTTAGTAAATCAGTGATGTGACAAGTTAAGTATAAGTACAAAAATTTACTTCATTGTTTTTCGACTTGAGTTATTACTTGAATGCTTGGACTCGTAATGGCAGCTTGGAGAACTATTATCACTTGAGTCCTTAGTACTCATCGACATCACTCAGCGATGTGGACTTGGAGTGATGATTCAGAAATCTATGCCCAAATATTCAATCGACACAAAAAATTGACATAGGAATGCACCGGGAAGCTAACAACAAATTCCTAAACAAACGACAGAGTCCATTACTAAAGGAATAAGGAACAAACTTTGAGTCATCTTGATACCTTGTTGGACTTGTTACTTAACAGAGTATAGTACAACTGTCACATTACTAGAGGTAATATAATCTACTAATTATTAGGTTATGTTATGTGAAAGGTTCATTACATGATTGTTGAGAAACCCAATCTTGAGCACAGTGTCATGAGGTACACCGTCAGCCATTTTTGCATCTCCCACTGAATCTCCGAGTAGAATGACATTACTGCGCCCAGACAACTCCTGCAAACACACACTTAAATTGTAATTTAAGTTGTAGGACCTGCTTAAGTAGTCTACATTGACAGACAATATTTCCAAAGAAGAATTTACTAAAAAATACCCATCAAGAAGAGGATATAGTTGACAGTAGCCAAGGCCACACTAAAAAACAGGCCGTAATGCTCGTCAAGCATGACGTCACGATAGAAGACAGTAATGACGTAATGTTTGATATTTTTGTGACAGAGGGTATTTATTTATTTATTTTCCAAGGAAAGATTAAAACAAGCAGCTGATCACAAACGGCAAACATTACGTCATTGCCGTCTTCTATCGTGACGTCATGCTTGACGAGCATTACGGCCTGTTTTTTTAGTGTGGCCTTGCAGTAGCATAAGAAATTAGATATACAAACAGATATATACAAATGATGACAAGAGAACAGTATATCAGACTTTGAGGAGTACTTTTTCAATCGACCAGTAAAGACACAAAATATGATAATACCCCAGGCTGCAGAAAACCTGCAGACTAAGAGAATTCCCATTTCCCTGAATTGATTTTAAACTAAATCTATTCAAATAACATTAGGTTTAATGAGTACCTAGGTTTGCTGCTACAGGGAGGATAATAAAGTGTGTTTTTTAGTAAAATATTAATAGCTTAGTATAAAATTGTTTTTTGTTTATATTGTTGTGACCTGTGCGATAGGAATTTCTGAACAGTGCTTGCCACTCAGGCTCTTCCTAGAATATCACAAGTATATTTCCAGCACAATATTCTAAAGCTGAAAGCGCACGGTCTTCCCAAAAGCAAGTTTCTGTACCAAACTTCTCTGTGGAACTAATAAACTAGCTAAAGCAATCCACATACTGAATAGTAAGTTGTGTTCTGAATGAGTTGTTCATTTTTGTTGAAGACGTGAATGATATCGCCTTGGCACCCAGCAATTTTTCCGTCCTCTACCCTGAGAAAGTTGGACACAATGTGAACGTTGTCTGTCAGGAAACCTTCGTGTTTGAGAGAAAGTTTCACGACTTCTCCAATCCCAGCTGAGAAGACCAACACCGGAACTTTGGTGTTTTGCAATTGCTCCAAACAGTCTTTTGTATGATCCCTGCAAAACAGAATAACTTATCTTTAATCTTACTAAAATTTAAGGTACATACCTTCACGTCCACAGTTCATAGATGTATTGTTAAACCCACTACATGTTTCGCCTATACATAGGCATTGTCAAGTGGTCCTTCAAGAACGTTTCGTCCATTGTAGACTCGTCAAAAAACATTTAAATAAATTCACAAAACACGATACATTGTACGAAACATTTAACACTTAGTAGACCTACTATTTACCGGTCGCGGTACGGAGGCAGACATGAAAATTCTGGGGCTACACAATGAATTTTAATTACTTTAATCTTACCAAATATAAGTTAGACACAGAATAATGCAAAAGCTCCATTGGTTATGGCAGGTTGTTTCTCTCTTAACTGCTTTGAAGAATAAATTGTATTTTTGTAATGTAGGTCTACATGCGACCGTTCAGTAACATACATATGTAAATGGTATTTAGAATTCAAAACTTTTCAGCAACCAAATTGGTATATTTTTTGATTCCATAAAAAGTTTTTATTACAAAGTTATGGGTTTACTTTGTTTGAAGTTCATTGTTGGTGATGGTGAGTTAATGTTGTTCAAAGGTTTATTGCAAACAATGTGTATTGTTTTTTAATTGTGATGGAAAATGTCCGCAATAAACTTTTGAACAACATTATGGGTTTAAATATTATAATGGAAAAAGCGAGAGAGCCTGGATAGATTGATATACTAAAAAGAAAACTGAATTAACACTGTGCTGCATTTCTTAGTAATCATTGAAAGAGCCGGTTTGCAAACTATGGAAACATAGGAAAGTCATAGAACACAACCTTGGAAAAGAAATATAAATAACGGTTTTTCTTTTAGAATTTATAATCGTTATTGTGGACAACCTAATGCAGCTATGAGTAAAGCTATTTGTAGAAAACATTAAAACACGAGATCAGCTTTTGAAAAATGATAAGATATTTACAAGAAATGTTGATTATATCGATCTGTTATGTACACCTAGAGTATTTCCATAATCTTTGAGTCGAATCTAATAAAGTCATCAGACATAATAACTGTTATTTGATTTAAAATAACGCAGCTGTAATACTTAGCAATTGCTCAATTCGAGCAACAGGGACACTAGTTGTACATAAAAACACCGAGCCTCAAATTGAACCCTGCATAGAAGTAAGCCCAACATGGTTTGACATTAAAACAGCAACCTGAACATACTTATTATCACTACAAAAAAAAATGCCTTCATTTTATTATCAACATGAAATTTTGAGAGAGTTGCCACAAGTAGGCGTAACTTCATTACAACTTGCGGCACTTTTAAAGATGAAATGACTTATATCTTACTAGTACTATCTTTTTCACCATGAGTCTGGATAAAACTACAGTAATTGCAATTTCCTTACCCTCATATGTAACAAATTTGACTTCAGTCAAATTTCCATCTGGCTAGAACTTTTTTAAGAGTAGAAATATATTTTTTGTTCATACAAACCTGAAAGGCTGCCTATTTTGTCTGAGGTATTTATCTACATCATCAATGTTCCATTCAACACCCTTCATGTACTCAATTCCCATTTCCCACCATTCCACCATGAAGGGAATTTTCTCCTCTACTGTTAGCTTTGGATCGATTTCAATTGGAAGGTATTTATCTAAATTACGTTTCAGTTTAAGCCTTATTTCTTCATTAACGCTGGGATAGTTTTCAAGAAGACCTATGACAGAAAATAAGAACATTAATTTGTAATATTTTCCATTTATTTTTCATGTTAGATATACGTAATAAATGGTGTCAACAATATTTTCATTTTACATGCGATTTCCAGCACTAAACAAATTGGTAATTGGAATTTAGCATACAGACTCAGGTTTTAAGTGTTGAAGTTGCTTAAAATTGCAGAAGGGTTAGCAGTCCTAGGCAAAAATGAAATGAATAATCTTTGATAATCATTTAAAAGAATAGCCTATTGAGCCTACAAATTGAGGAAGAAGTACAGTAATATAAATCTAACTTTTTTAAGCAATCATTAATTTTAAAAAAAACATGTTTTTCATTATTTTATTCCTGCACACCACAATTCAACTACTAGTTTACTTTGACCAAAAAAGTTCAACTTTTAAAATTCTGTACCAACCATGAAGCAAAATACAATATGTAGTAAGACACATAGCACTCAATTTGTTTTATGGCAGTTTTTTTGAAAACATTGATAAAGATGATTTTTGAACATATTCAATTTTAAAATCAATCATTCTGCGATTGTCCGTAGTAAGTGGTATACAGACCGAGTTATTTTGCAATACACAATAATAACGATTTAACAAGTTAAATTACAATAGCAATTCAACAGTTTAACAACTGAACAATTAACAACTGAACAACTGAACAATGTTGCCTAATAAATAAAAAACTTTTACTTACAGAAAGTGGATTTTGTCAGTATTCCATTTTCCTGGCTCTTTGTTAATGTTCGATCAAAGTCAATGATAAGTTGCAATTTTTCTGGACCTCCAGAAGCAATAGAATTGATTTTCTCCAAAACATTAAATGGATTTTTCATGTGAACATGAGGCAGGGATAACCACGATGGAGCCTTAAAAAGTGAATTAATTTATTAATGGTAATAGTCTGGAGATGTGCACAAAACAGCCATTTCAACTAATCTATATATTTTATATAAAAATTACGCCAACACGAAATTTGTCGTTTGAACTCCTCCGCCATTTCTTAACCGATTTTGACCATTTACGTCTCAATGGAAAGAGTGTGTCACGTAGATTTGCAAACTGGCCTTATTATTTTAAAGTCCTTCGGGCTCTGCCCCAGTGGCTTTTGAAGTTCCCATGTGAAGAACATATTTGTTTTCATTATGCTCACCTGGATTTAATTGCTATTAATATTTATTTTGCAATTCAAGGAAACGCATGTATAAACATTTACTGATTTGGTTGAAATGAAATATTTAGTATTTGAATTTGGGTTCTTGTAGCCTACATATTACAACGTAAAAAATCGAGAAAGCCTGGACAATTTGATATAGGCTACTTCACCAAATAAGAAAAATGAATTGACATAGTACCGTACTGGATTTTCTTGAGCAATCGTTGAAAGAACCGATTTGTTAACTATGAAAACATAGGATCGTTATTAGCCTATATAATGAAGAACACATACAATATGAAGATTCCTACAAACAACAAACAAGGATTTTAGCCGAAGTGCTACTATTTTTGTAGGAAACATTGACTTAACTTTGTTATTATTGCAGAGGAAAACCCTATAAGGCTAAATACAACTGATACGGCAAGGACATTAAATTATGTGTTTCCATCAAAAGTCAAGTGATTTTAGAGAATATGACTATATCCAAGAAACCTTTACTAAAACTTTCATTGAATGATTCAACTATTATTCACATTCAAGGGGGGAAAAACATTTGAACAACATCAGGCCTTTCAACTCTGCATTTTTTCAGGTAAATAGAATTAACGTAATAACAGTAACTAACAAAAGTAATGCCAATTGAAGCAAATAAAATTGTGACAGAGAGGTTATGCAGGAAATCAGGTAATTCTTAAGTAATGTAAACAAATGTTTTCGCTATTAAAAAAACTACTGAAATTTGTAAACGTACTGGCGACAATGGGTGGTACCGTGCAGACTACATTAACATTGACGAAGATCAACATGGACAACCTAATGCGGATATAAGTGGGAAACATTTGTAGAATATCTCCAGGAATTTTTTTTCAAAATTTTGATTTTTAATGGTAATTTTCCCTTAACCCTCCGAGTGTCCATAGTTTAGGCCTTAATGTCCACCTATTTTTGGCGCATTTGCAAGGTTTTATTAAAACGGATCTGAGAAGCTTAAAACAATGTTAATTCTACTGTTCTATATACCATTTTGTTTGGAAAATCATGGGCTTCAATATCATACATAAAACATAAGGAATATTTGTTTCAAAAAAATTGTTTAGGTAAAAAAAAAATTATTTTTGAAAAATTGAAAAAAAAATAAGTTTGCGCTCAATGAAATGAGTGACGCTCGGAGGGTTAAAAACCCATAAAATAACGGAAAAATTAGATTTTCTAAAAAATGGCCCGAACAATTTCATAAAATTTAGTACCGGTAGGCTATATTAGTCCTGAACAAAATGGTACAAATCCTATTTCCGTAAAAAATTATGGCTCAAAAGTTATTGTAACTGAGATGACTTTCGAGTGGAATATTAGAATATAAAAAGACAAAATGCTGAAATAGAAGTAACTGTGTTATATTAAAGATCAGAATAGGAAAGTAAACAGCATTTGATGATTAAAATTTTGGTTGCTATGGTAACAACTGATTCATATGTTCATAACAGTAACTTATGTTATTTTCCCATAAAAAGAACCCATAAAATAACAAAAAATCTGATGTTAGGAAAAAAGCTGGTTTTAATTCAAATTAAATGTGGGTCCTTATAATTCTAAAGAAAATAGTGCAACCCACATTGCTGTAACAATTACGGTTTAACAGTTATTTGAACTTTTGTGATTTTCCATATAAAATATCATACTGTAGTTACTCCCACCGCTTACCCATGATAAAAGTTGTGGACAAGCTTATGGGAGAAAGTATGTGTCAGATAGCTGATACCATTTATTTTACAAATTACAGCTTACTTTTAGGTCTTTGATCTTTTCCAATTAAAATAGAGCAAAACTGCAAGTCATTTTAATCTTACTTACAACTTACATCTTTTAAATCTTCTAGACACCTCGGCATCTTGTGTTTTCCACTGGAGGAGACTGACTGCTAAATTTTTGAAGTTTCTGTGTTTGTATTGGGTCTGGAAAAATATAACTTAATATGATTAAAAACAGATATTACAGCATAATTATATAATTAATAATTTACTGCATTTAGTAGGTACCGGTCATTATTAGTAGTCAATGTCACAGTTACAGTCATTGTCATAGTTACAGAGTTACAGCATTTTTATATATTCATTGGTTACAGTCATAGACATAATCTGTTTAGTTACCGTTGGATAAAACATCCTGTCACCAAGCATTCCATTTCCTATTGTGAAACTCTATATTGAAATCTACTGGGCATAATTCTGATGAGATAATGGCAGGGCCAAATCCAACTCTTTGATTAAAACTACTTTTTTATCATGATGAGATTCTAAAAATCTGAGAAAGTTTTTGAAATTCATTCAATCTATTAGGTATATGTATACCGTATGTTTGTTTGTTTGTTTGTCCTTTATGGACTCCGAAACCGCTCAACAGATTGTAATGAAACTTTCAGGCATTATTAAGCATTAAATTCAAGGATGGTTTGTGTGAAGTTTGGTGCAGATCCGTCAAAAGGGCTCCGCCCCAGTGGCTCTGGAGTTTCCCATGTTAACCTTATGAGTACTCATATTTAAATGGAATTAAAGAATCTTAACAGCTGGTTCAACTAAACAATTTGATTCCGTGATGTTCAATAGCATTAAAAAGTTAATAGGTTAACCAACAGGGCGCAGCACTATTATTTTTTTTTATTTATGACAACAGCTAACTTGCAACCAAAAGGTGAGTGAGCGTAGCGAATGAACTTCAACCTGGAGGCGAGTTAGCGTAGGGAACGAGCTAACCTGAAGGCAAGTGAGCGCAGCAAACGAGCTCCAACCTAAAGGTGAGTGAGCGTAGCGAACGAACGTCAACCAAGACGTGATTGAGCCATGCGAACGAGCTCATCTTGAAAATGAACATGCATTTGACATAAAACCACATTAGGAAAGGATGACGTCTGTCGGGCCAGCTAGTCTCTAATAAATAGGCCTATAGTTTTGTTTGAAGAAACATATGTGTAGATGAATATTACTGATACGTTGATCCTACTTTAATATCTTACAACAGTTAACTTAGGCTGATTAAATCGATTGCCCCAAACTTTTGAAAAGAACAAACCTAAGAGTAAACGTTCCGGCTGCGGTACAAGAAGAATATCACTAAGTTATTCGTTCACCTAGCAGCTTCAACATCTTATGCTGCAAACAGCACTCTGATGAAAAACAACATTGTCAAGGTAATTTATTACCAGATCATGTGAATCTCTCTTCACTCTGATCATTCAAGACGATGCTTAAACTAAAATGGATGTGACAGTGGAAATTGTGCACAATGTCGGTGGACCGTCAAAAAGTTAACTTCACCATCGGCAAGCTGTGTAGGCTACCTGAGTCCTTGGTGGTACCTCTGAAGGGCCACACACAACAGCAATATGACCAACATAGTTTAGTGGTTACAAGAATCTTCTTCTCCTCAACATTTCCTAGACTCTCATGACCAAAACTTCTAGACATTCTTGTCCAAAACTCTAGGCTATAGTATTGGAACGATTCGTTCAGAATCAATTAATTCCATTGTGAACGTAATTGGGAGAAAATTTAAGTTGAAGCATACAAACATACCTAAATCAGTGATAAGAAATAAAACTTTATTCAACTAAGCTACCGGTACCGTAGCCTACTTATCAAATGAACTACCAAATTATAACTGAAATAACAACAAAAAGAAAATTAAGACTAGTTGGAAGTTTAAGACTATCTAGCAAACAATAGTCTAGCTTAACTTCAACCAACCCCCCTTTTTAACTTATTTAACTTTCTTAAAAATAATAAAAATAAGGCCTAACGTACATACCAATATTCCGATCACAACTGAAATTGGATTAGCCTTCACTTAGTTCTTATTCTAATTACTAAAAGTTAAAAAGCGTACTTATTAGTTGCTAGACATTTCTTATTTCTGGGTATCAACCTTGAATAAATTATTTTTTGATAATTAAGTCTAATCAAGTCTCTAACTAGGTTTTTCTTTTCTTTCTTTCTTAAGATGGCAACAAAAACATAACCTATGAACTGAACCTATGAAAATCAAATATATCGAATTAAAAAAATCTGATCTGAGATCTGACTGATACTGATACGATAAGTTTATACAATGAATTGAGTGAAGTGAGAATAATAATACAACATCATGGATCGAAAAACCTCTGGCATTGATTATATCCTATAAAATATTATAAATTTTCAATGAACAGTGAATTAATATCAAATGTCATTGGTACAATTTAATTAGACTTTTATACAATTCAAAAACCTAAAGCAATTCATTATGCATCTATTTTTTTAATGTTATACAGACCCATTTCAGCAATATTAGAATAATAATAAATTTTGGGCCAGTAGGCAGTAACAATCATTGAAAGTGTTGTTTTGTAAGTCAACCATTGGAACGGCATTTATTGTTTGAATTAAGATGATAAATATGTTAAGTATCAACTATCAAGTCATTTTTTATGGTATAAAACCAATTAAATTCTAGTTATTCGGTGTTATAATAATTGTCAAGCTTATTTGACGCGTGGCTGGTGCTATCTTTGACCATCAATACAACTTATTAACCATTAACCATTAACTAACAATCCATAGTCAATGGTGCTACTTACGTTTGAGCATTGAATGTAGTGAGCCGGCCCCTCCTCGCACCGTCCCCTAGACGAAGCATGCCCCCCATAGTGATAGTGCCCCACATCCCTAACTAAAATGTGAAAGGCCGTGGGTAAACTGCAAAGACAAAACAAATGCCTATACTATCAAAAATTCAACAAGGTGCATCTATCCCAAAGCATTTCTAAAATATTTAAATTTAAAGGTTTACCCTTCTGTGCTTACAAAGAGAACAAATTAACAAAGAATCAATTAAAAAAATAACAAATAATTAAATTTTAACAAATAAATAAATTTAAGAATCATGACTAGAAAGTTGCACCATTTATCCAATCTACCATTGCCCCTTTTAAATTTAAAACAGTCCTACTACTATGTCTACAGGATAAAATTAATTTGGTTGTTAAAGAGTTGCCATGAAAAGTTTTATTAAACTTTCCTTAACAAGCTTGTCACAATTGTAAATATGTCAAGCTTTTCACAACAATAAATAATTCATGATTGTGGAAATCTCGCCTCTGACAAGGTTGTCACAATCAAACATGACAAGCATGTGACAACCTCAACTTTTGTCAAATAAATTTAAATTAATAAATAAATTTAAAATTTAAAATGGTAACTTGCGGTAGGTAGGTCATTTAAAACTAGTGGTGGGCGGCGGTGGTCCATACTGGAAGAGGTAGATGGCGGAGGGGCCCGGAGAAGCAGGGCATTTGGTAGCCCAAGGAGGTAGAAGGTGGAGTATGACCCAGGTGACCCTCTCCGAGGACAGCAGCTGAATAAAACCTCCCATCCGGGACCTCATCTGGCGTTTTTTACTCTTTTAATCTATGTTACTGAAGACTAAAGTATGAGAACAAATATACTACACGATGGTGGAGGATAGGCCTACATTTTAACAAATATAACAAACACAAAGTCTTAACCGGTACAGAGGACAGTCATGGGCCTTATGGTTATGACGAACACATGTTTCAGAACGAACAATGACTCCGGGTCTTTAGGTCTGATGCAAGACACAAGAGGTGGCGGTTTGACGTGGTGGCACTTTGACAGCTACCTAAACCAAACCAATTCCGGCGAAAACAAGCAGAAGCACTACTGTATAACAAAACACTGAGACACGAGGGCGGTCCCATGGTGGGGGGTCAACGGCGTCGTGACCCCCCAAAATATTTTTTATATAGATAAACTATTACACCAGGGGAACTTTAATAACTTTTATAAAAGAAGGCAAATGGTGATCGAGTTCGATTCGACACTCCAATCATCATCAAACCCGATAGGCGAATTATTTACATTGTATAATACAGAAAACTCAAAGGTGTGCAGTTGGGTATTTAACACTAGAAGCAGCTAAGTGGCCTTTGTTTGGCCATGTCTTGGATTGCAGTGTTATCATATGTTTCTGTTTGACGTTAAGCGCAATATTTTAAATAATTAAATTGCTTATTTGCACATTTTGGATAGGAATACAAACATACAGTAACTAACAGTACATGGACAGTAAATTTTATAAATATTTTACAGATATCTTTATGTTTAAACTTTACATTAATACTGTAAAGGAAATTCGCTTGATTTGTCAAACAAATATTTAAAGCTTAAACTAGAGTACCCATGCTGCTCCGCAGCGTTAAAATAATTATTATATCCAAGAAATAATCAAATTTATAATTTTTGATTGAGTAATTGATACGAAGGCTAATTGAAAACAGAAAATGTTATTTATATAAGTTAATATACATTAAAACTATATACACATGAATGAGCAATGTTTACTACTTCAACAATTCAAAACCACGCTATATATGTCTCTAATGAGTTGGCTAAATCGTGGCAAAAAACAAAAGATTTTAAAATTCAAATAAGTTTGATTTATATTATTAGAAAAAGAGTTTTAAACCAAAATAAAATAATTACACCTATATTGAAGTAATATTGAAAAATCATACAAAGCGACGGCAATAATCGATAATTTAAATACTTAATGAACAAAAATATAACAATACTTCTAATCTAAATATATTATGGTAGCCTACCATGCTACCATACCAAATATGCCGTCACTGGTACTACAAAGCAATTGAAACATTTGGTCAGAGTTTGTTTAAATAGTGAATGCAAGAGATTAGGTTTCAAACATTTTTATTTTTTGTGTATAAAATTAAAAGATGCTGTATATAAAAATATGTTAAAATAGTTATATTTTAAGAACGATTTTTGATATAGAACTTATTGCTTATTTGACCTTAAATTGCTCTCCAATAGCATTTTAGGATTGCAGATACCTTAATCTAATCGTCATAAACAGTTCCCATACTCCGGACAGCTCGCCTTGACTACTTCCTTCACCACTTCCTACGTCGCAGACCTGTTTTCCTCCCTTCCCATAGCATTTTAGGATTGCAGATACCTTAATCTAATCGTCATAAACAGTTCCCATACTCCGGACAGCTCGCCTTGACTACTTCCTTCACCACTTCCTACGTCGCAGACCTGTTTTCCTCCCTTCCCATAGCATTTTAGGATTGCAGATACCTTAATCTAATCGTCATAAACAGTTCCCATACTCCGGACAGCTCGCCTTGACTACTTCCTTCACCACTTCCTACGTCGCGGACCTGTTTTCCTCCCTTCCCATAGCATTTTAGGATTGCAGATACCTTAATCTAATCGTCATAAACAGTTCCCATACTCCGGACAGCTCGCCTTGACTACTTCCTTCACCACTTCCTACGTCGCGGACCTGTTTTCCTCCCTTCCCATAGCATTAGAGGATTGCAGATACCTTAATCTAATCGTCATAAACAGTTCCCACACTCCGGACAGCTCGCCTTGACTACTTCCTTCACCACTTCCTACGTCGCGGACCTGTTTTCCTCCCTTCCCATAGCATTTTAGGATTGCAGATACCTTAATCTAATCGTCATAAACAGTTCCCACACTCCGGACAGCTCGCCTTGACTACTTCCTTCACCACTTCCTACGTCATGGACCTGTTTCCCTCCCTTCCCATAGCATCATAGGATTGCAGATACCTTAATCTAATCGTCATAAACAGTTCCCACACTCTAGACAGCTCGCCTTGACTACTTCCTTCACCACTTCCTACGTCGCGGACCTGTTTTCCTCCCTTCCCATAGAATTTTAGGAATGCAGATACCTTAATCTAATCGTCATAAACAGTTTCCACACTCCAGACTGCTCGCCTTTACTACTTCCTTCACCACTTCATACGTCACGAACCTCAAGCTAGTGTCATCATTTGATTATATTTATGATCCATACAGTGTTTCTGTTCTAATATCTGTGGAATAATGCTATCAGCTATTTCTTTATCTACTGCATTCAAAAGTCAACAGCTGATCATATGTCTTCGTGTATGTGTAAAATACTGCTTCCATAAGAATAACATTGAAACTTTGAGACCCAGTGGGGCGGATTCCTGAGAGACTTTTTTAACGCCATATAGATGTTGGCACTCACCGATATGGTCTTTATCACCATGCAAAATTTGAAAACGATTGATTCAGCCGTCTAGGAGGAGTTTGCGTATTACGAAATGCATAAGAGTCGACGTATAAGAGCTTCGCTTGCTCCGCTCAATAAAAGAATAAAAGAATTACTATACAGAACTTAGTTACTTTCAAAATTTAAAAGATATTCCCAATTTGTTTGATTAAAAGAGCACTAGAAATAAACATCTACAAAGGGATTTTGGTAGTGGAGGTCTATTGTAATTGCAATTAATCTTTATTTTAAATCAAAACCGCAAATCAAATACTGTACTGTAGTTTGATCAGTACCGACTGTACGAGCCTTCTCATTATAAAACGCAACTTCTAAACTAAAGAGTACTGCGTGTATAGCTGGAACATAGTTTCTGGAGTCTTCAGAAAAGAGTTTGCAATGGAACAGATTTGTGGTATAATTAGATAGATAATCTACACAAAACTTGCAGGATAAATAAGTGGACTTAATTTATATTTCCATGTTGGACTAGGACTAGCCCGAAAGTAAGTAGATTCACTGCTGAGTGCTGCGAAGGTCCAGTTTCGACCGAATTCGTTATGGAATGGAATTGTGCTTCAATTTCAATCGCCAAACTTTGTCATTTATTAAGCTTTTTATTTCTACTAATAATTTATGTTGCAATATCGTAGACGAATTGACGTAAAATATTTTTTTAAATAGTGGGTACCAGGGTACGTACTCATATTTAGCTAATTATCATTCAAGGAGTCTCCATTATTTCTTGATTATGTACTCTCACTTTTCTACCTTTTTTTCTATACTTTTCTACTTTTTCTCAATTTCCAGTTGTCTATTGATGTATTGGAAAGATTGCTTTCCTACTAGATTGCTTTCGAAAATCTGTATTAAAATTTAAATGTTCACTTACCAAAAATGCTAGTTCCATTTTACATTCAAATATTTTTGGAAAATTACTTTATTTTAGATGCTGCTATTGCTTATTAATTGCAAATAACGTTATTAAGGCGTGTTACTGCAAACAAGCAGATTTTTTGTATAATGGTAGTTTAAGTGCTGGACTGGCGTAGATATTACAAGATGTATGGAGTTAAAAGTGTTACTCCATACATCTTGGAGCTATTAGGAAACAAATAATTACCTAAATATCACGTTCAAAATTGCAACAAATAAATATTTAAATTTTTGAATGATTTTCAATTATTGTTGTATTGCCCTTAAAAAATCGTCCGATGTGCCCATTGTATCTGCATGACTTGGTGATCAAACAAATACAAACTAGAATGATTTCACAGAATTTTTAACAAAAAATACTTAGGATAACATCATTGGATCAATCCTAAGACACCCTTTGAAATAAATTTTTACAAAGTTGAATTTTTTTTTAGGATTTGTTCAGATCTTGGAGAAGCATTCGGCTTAAGTTGTTCCAACAAGAAAGCCACAGGAACATTGTAAGGACCTCAGAAATTTGAAGGTGGATTTTTCATGAAGGTCGTGAAAGATCTACTCCCAAGTTGTTTATAATAAACTTATAACCCAAAAAGGTGCCTGGCCTCGCACGGGGGACCTTAATATAGGAAAACATTTTAAAAATTATTTCAGTTAGCAAAAAAAAATCCTTCTTACATTACATTACATTACATGCTAAGGGGCGCCTTAGCAGGGTTGCTGAGATAGTCGTGTTTTCTGTGCGCAGTTTTAAACCAAATCCAAAATACTAATCTAAATTCTAAAGCAACTCGGTGATTACCTAAACTGTTAAACAAAACAGGTTATTTCCTGGTATAGTTGATGTAGAGGTGAGGAAATCTTTGGTTTAGTTTCAAATCACGTAAAAAGACCCAAACACTATGGAGTTATTGGAGTGGGGATGCGCCCCACCTTCCGCCCAACGCCCAACCAAACAGCGAACCAACTGTACCTAAACAAGTCCTACACAGAGCGAGAGCACAGTGCTGCCTTGTGCCACAGAAAACTGTGCTAGTGCCTAGTGCCCACAGTCCGTCAGTGGTAGTGTAGTAGGTCGTAGTGAACAGATCCAGGCATTGTCGATAACAGGTAATGAGACAGGCTTTATCATAACATTTTAGCTATAAAACCTTTAAAAAATTTTGAAGGGACTTCAAGTACCCAATTGACTTGTTTTGTGCTAACTCATGTTACTAAACTTAATAATATTATGCCTAATATAGTCCTAAAATTACATGCATGGATTGTGTTGAAAGAGCAACATGTTGATCGACAAAAAATATAGTTAAATCTCACCGATCTGACTGTTATCCTTGTGTTGGGATTGCAATGTAAAAATCGAAATTTCACTTCTAGTTTTAAGATAGTAAAAACGAATTCTATTAAAGATAGTACACCAAAAAGTATTTAGTTTAGCGAATCCTAAGATGTAGGTATTTTACGATAATGGTTTGTAGTGTTTATGTAATGATTGAGTATTTATTTTATGTTTTGTTTCCAAACTTAATGTTGAAAGTAAATTGTACAACGGTGTCACATTTTACTTATCCTTGTCTTTAACAACACAGATCTTCCAGCTAGGACCACTTGTCAACGTTTAGCTCATTTGTTCTAAAACTATCTTCTGAAAAGCGGCAATACATCAATGTGTCCATGATATCTTATCTCTACGGTTTCGGAGCGTTAATTGTCAGTCCCTTCCGGTCGGTCGTCAATGACCACTGCCTTGTCAAATACAAGTTGAAACACACATTTTTGTGCGGTTTGAGATTTCAAGTTGTAATTGCGATAACTCCCAGATCTAACCAATACTACACCAACACCGACCTGTTACATTAACCTAACCTAAACATTCTATATGACGAGGGTTACACCAGAAAATGCAAATAACAAAACGTTTATGTATTGTGCAACACGTTTACAAAGAATGTTTTCACCTGTCATTCAATTAGTTGTACGTGATAAGACAGGGTGTGATGTTATCATTATCAGTCAAACTAACGTCACGGCTGAATGACGTCATAGGCGGCGGTAACTGCATTCTTAATCTGTTTATGGCGTTATGACTAATCAGCTAACGCCATTAGGCGCACCTGTACAGTCTACTTCAATGTGAATCATTATCTCTTAACTTATCAACTGGGAGTTAATATTTGATTGTTTTTAAATTGTTTTGTACACGGATTTGTAATAAAATACTCAAGAGCCGAGATTGAACGATTGGATTAAATAAATTATTCGGAGTAATGATTGTAGGCCTACATATTTTGTATACGTGATCTCTAAAAATTAATCTTGTTGAAAAGTTATTACTGTACCATGTTCAAATTGCATTTGGTCTAGTTTTAGCGTTGTCTTGTAACCGAGAGTTTCACATTCTTTCAACAGTTATAAAAGGACCACGGGCAAAACCTTTTTAAAACGTCCTTGTGCGAAGGAACAATACAACAATAAAAACAGCCCTCCCGAACCGTCCCTGGAATTCTCCTCTCAACCCTTGACTTGGGGGTGTCAATGGTGTCATTGGCAGTATACTGTTGAGTCGCATAATTCACTATAGGACACGAGAATCAGCTCCCCCCACGTTCAATAGTGTTTTGTTTCGAGCTTAGAGAAATAGTGAAAATCAATAAATCGTTCATTGGTAGTAGCAATTTGATTGTTTTTCCTTCCACCATGAATTTAATCATTTTTATTCATACAGTCCACTTTATCGGATCCATTTTCAGTTTGGATTAATTTTTTGTTGTTAAAATTTAATTGTTTGAGTTACTTTGGCCTATTTCCCCCAACATCGAAAGCATCATGCGCCGCAACAATGTTTGATACATTTTTCACAGTTCGGTTTGACAAAAACCCACTAACTCAATCCGGTATATATTCTAAAGGGTTCTTGTGTTGTTCCGAATTTAATTTCCTTATTGCCCGCTATCAAGTCCGACATAAGTAGTTAAAATTAGTTTTGTTTGATAAAGGTATTTGCCTATCTTTTCGTTTTCGCAAACTTCTTTTCATAGGTAGTTTTCAAACTTTAAAATTGACCTACTATAACACTGAATACAGTATTTGCTAACGACTGCTCGCCCACTGGTAGTGGTAGTGGAACGAAAGAGCAAAAGATACCATGCAAGTTCTACCTAAAAATAGAACACTAAAGACACATAATAATAGTCAACACAAGATAACGCAACCAACTGTGTAATCAATGCACCTATGTGTGGTTACAGGAGATAAAACACAGCCAGGTGGCTGTGAATAAAACCATTCATGAGAACAGGGTTTAGGTTTCAGTAGGATTCGGTCTAAGTTACTTGCAGCACATAAAGTCAATGATTTTACTATTTTAGATTTACAAAAGGTAATGTAACGTTCAGGTCTGATAACAAATAATCTATATCTGTCCATTTCTGGATAACACCGGTGAAGTGTGCGGCCATTTTGTCGACGCGTTTACATTTCTGCGGTGTAGGTTGACAACCATGACTGAGTCAGCTTCGTCGTCGTCAAGCGGTCAAGTAGAATACTAAGAATTATAATACTTGGTAAACAATATTTACATGCAACTGCGGACGATTTCGCTGTACAGCACCAATTGTCTGAACAAAACTCATATCTCACCATACAAGTTCAATCCACACAAGAATGATGGTAACGACTACGTTTATAATGTAATGTTTTACAATTTTATGATATTAACTTATCTCAGATACAGGTACTTTCGTATTATAGCAACCATACAGATAAATCGACTTCCAAATAAGATTTATTTACTTTAAATAACTAAATATTCCTAACCTAACCTAAGGGTTTTATTTTACCAATTTAGGTGTGATCTCTATAATACGAAAGTACCCAGATCCACATGCATAATAAAATTGTCTTTATGCTGTATCATTTGTGAAAATCATTGACAGGGTATAAAGAAATAAATAATCTATTTACACAATCCAGTTTCAAAAATCTGTTCACTCATAATTAGTGTTTTGTTATAATATAGTTGACATAAAAAATACTATAGCCTTTTTGGAGTAATGTACACCAGCGTGCTCTGCCGGCTTAATCCAACTACATTTTAATTCTAAACCTGCATACAACAACAACAAGAAAATGGAATATCCAAGTCCTGTTCATACTTAACTTTAAAACAATAAATTACAAAATATGTTTAAGCCGTGTCTAAGCTAAGCGGAGTTTCGGCGTTGACATTTCACAGGTTTCCAAGCAACAGCTGATTGGACAACAATCGATCAGCTGATTCTGATAAGTGTTTTTATCGTACAATAACTCAAACGTTATTACTGTACTCGCTCAACCACGACTCTCGGATGACTACAGTCGGCTTATTTTTAGCTTGAGCGTAATAAAAGAAATTATAACAAATGACTGCTTTATTTAGAATATATATTTTAAATAATAAACTTTATTACTAACACTCATGAACTTGAATTACTTAACTTAATTTGATTGAAAATGTTTAGTTGAGTAATGTTTCAATATCGTTGTATCCGTTGTATGTAAACAAGTAATTCGTGTTAAGAGTAACCAAAATGAAAAATCTAATTTGGTTGTTTTAATACTGTAGTTTTTAAAATAAGAATAATATATTCCATTGGCCTTTTTACAAAGAAATAGGACACATTACATAAAATACAAGTAAGCATAATAATTTATTTTAATTAAAATTTAACATCAAAATTGCAGTTGATATATTCACTTAAGCTATAAAAAGGATTTTTAATAAGCCAATTATAAATTCTATTTAAAAATATATTATGATCAACACATTTTGCACAGACAGATGGTTTATTAAAATACCCCCGCCACTACAAACCTTCCGACTAGTGAATTTCCATTTGTCTGAATTGATGTTCAATTAAATCTATTTAAATAACATTATGCCTAACGAGTTTGCTGCTACAAGGAAACTAATTAAGTGTGGTTTTAAGTAAAATATTAATAGCTTAGTATAAAATAAATAAATTTGACTTGGTTTATACCCAAAACACACGGTATATAGGTAACATTGTCCACCAGTTACACTCGTGCAGTCGTGTTTTAGCGTAGTTATACTTTAGATGTCGTGTATTGGCGTTTTCGTGTTTCCCCGCAATTGTGCCAGAGGTCGCGGATTACTCGCGTTTATTTCACTCGTTCAAACGTTTAATATCCAAGAGTGCCACAATACACACAGAATATTCATTGTATTAGTTTCTCCTTTTTTTCAAGGCTTAACCGCCTTTGTTAGTCTACTGTTTGAGTTTTTAACGGTCAAAATCATGGTCTTGTTACTATTTAACGATTTTTATTTCAATGATGATTCACATTTTATAACATTCTCTTGGCATTACAATTACTTTAAGATATAAAAAAAATCACCTTCCCTTGGAATTGAACCTGTGGCTTTCGTAATTACGGCTGGCGTTGACCATTGCTCGTTTCAATATCTGTATTTGAAGCTTATTTGTACAAATTGTAATTGAATGTTCAACCTAAGGGACCTCAAAGCAAATATTTTCTATGTTTGCTCAGTCCTCACCTATCTTTGTCAGTACTGATAGAGTATGAAAGGGGGGGTTCCACGAATAAATCCGCTTGGTGCATTCGAGCATTTAATAACGAGCAGTCTTAAGTCGGAGATCACAGAATAGAAATATGCCTATTTAAAAAAAAGTTTTTCTATTATGTGCTCTTTAGCCTAGAATTAGAAGATATTTTAGTGTTTAAAGGCGAACAGATAAAAATCTATCAAGAGCTGTTAAACCATATCGGTCCGTGGTACGAACGCTATTTTTCACCACACTATACCACTATTTGACCACAATAATAAGGTTATGTGAAGAAATAATTTGAGGAACCAGCACAAATAGTAATAAGTTGCTAGGCAGCGGTGACAATAAAACAAGTCTATTGCAATGCAATGGATACTGATTGTGTGCATTAATCTTCTATATATTAATTTGAAACTGTTTTTCTTTGTCACAGCTATTTTGAGAGAACGGCTGGGCGTAGAAACTCGGTAGAGGTGTCTAAAGACAGGTCTTTGTCTGTAGATGAGCCATCAAAAGAGAAACATGGTGAATTTCCCTTGGGGCTCTGCCCCCGTGGCCTTTAAATTCCCTTCCCATGTTATTCTTATGGAGGAAAACGGGGTTTTTGTCACAGCTAATTTGAGAGAACGGTTGGGCGTAGAAACTTGGTAGGGGTCTCTAAAGAAAGGTCTTGGTCTGTAGATGAGCCATCAAAAGAGGAAAGAGGTAAATTCCATTGGGGCTCTGCCCCAGAAGCCTTAAAAGTTGGCTCTTCAGATTTGTTTACATTACGACCATATGCATAATTCTACAATTAATTCTACACTCCTTTTTTTAATGCAACAGCTGTTAATATTTAAATTGTGATTTATTGAATTTGTCAAAATAAAGTACAGTATTTGCAATGGATTTTTCTGATTTTAAAATTGATTTTCTTCTGCATCGTGTCATGTTTTGCAATATAATGTTCTATTACCAAATCAGTGGACAATCCTAATAACTTTTAAACTTAACTTAACTTTTTAACTTTTTAGTAACTTTTAAAATTATTTCTTATGGAGTTAACTTATATCCATTGTATGGGTTGGTTTCTGCCTTTTTTACCACTTCTTGGAGATTGTACGTAGGTGATATTCTTTGGCATATTGCATCTGTAGACGAAACTTGGGTTGGTGTAATTATTACAATGGAAAAGAGTGAAAAATCCTGGACAATTTGGTATAGGCTAAAAAATAAAACTGAATTAACACTGTGCTACATTTCTTGAGCAATCATTGAAATAACCGATTTGCAAACAATGGAAACTTAGAAAAAGTCATGGAACACAACCAAGTAGAAGAAATAGAAATAATGTTTTTTTTTTACAGTAAAAACACTCAAAAAACAAGATCAGATTTTTGGAAAAAGATAAGATATTTACAAAAGATTTTGATTATATCTAACTGTTGTGTGTAGATCGTGAGTATTTCCATAATCTTTGAGTCGCCTGTAATGCTTCGCAATTGCTCGAATTCGAGCAACAGGTACACTAGTGTTATAAGAAAGTAAGCGGGCAGCTGATTTACGGCCTTTGGGATGTAAAAATGACGATGACAGCTGGCATGTACAGCAATACGTAGCTTTTGGCCTGTTGGCCTCCAATAAACGTTTGTAAAAAACGGCTAAAATCATCGTAGTGTGGTGAAAACCAAATACTGTACTGACTTTTCTCAGGATCAAATCGACGTACCTCTGGCGTCTATTGATACCAAACATTTACAGGGCAAACGAATAAAATGACAGGCACTGCACATTGAATGGAGTAACGCATAGGTGAAGGTGAACAAATATAATGTATCAAATTGACCGAATCGACTTAGTTGATTACTTTTTCGATCCTTTCCCCAAATTGATTGTAGTCTCCCTTTTGGTAAGTGTACATAGTGTGCTCTCTTCTGGAGATAAAGATTAGACAACCCCTCAAAACCACTAATAAAATTTTATAGGCGTGTTTAATCGTTTAAGTATGGATTTAAAATTAAAACAATTATCTAACAACACATTATCAATTTGATTGTTTTGTTTATTGTTGACATCTTTCAGTGTTTCTATCACAATGTTAAGTTTTCTGATATCGAAGTGCGTGTGTGTGTTTGTATGTTGTAAAAGAGTTATTTTTATAGTCGCTGGCGACTGGCGAGTGTTTCTATGCAAGCACGTGGCGTTGACGTAGTTTGTAAACATAACCTAAATAAACCCGTCACACCAATGTACGGGTAACGTACGACAAAACTCAAATGACGTCCCCGACTTGAAAAGACGAACAATGAATAAAATACCCCCACTGCAGCAAACCTGCAGACTAAGCGAATCTCCAATTGCCTGATTTGATTTTCACTTAAATTAAAACAAAAAAAAGCATTAGGTTTAATGAGTGTACCTAGGTTTGCTGCTATAGGGAGGGTAAAAATTACGTTTTGGTAAAATATAATAGAGTAGTGTTATATATATACATACATGAATACAAATTTTAACTAATGGTTTTTTTATGGCCTCTAGGGAAATCAAAATGAAAAAATAAATCGGTCCCGTGCCTAGGTCTTATCGTGCCACCTACGGTAATGTACTAGGAAAATTCGCTAAAAAGGGCTTGTATTCTTTGAGACGAACGACATTTAGTATTTTTTGCTGCTGACGAAACGTCATTAACAATAATGGTTTACAAACAAGATTGTCAGTGAATATTTTCGTAATATCGTTGATTCAAATCCCTCGGCGAATCGTTGAAAACAAATTGATTGTTGAATATAAATTAAATATAATGAGCAAAGACTTTTTAGTTTTTGATGAGCAGTTATTTACTCTTTTTAGATTACTATCGTATGTCTATATGTCATAATTATAGTAAACTGTAGATAGTTGATAATTAGCTATCGCTATCAAGAACAATAAATACATATATCACTTAATCTACCGTAAGAAGGTGTTTTTCTTTTACTTCAGAAAGCTAAAAAAATATTCTGAAGACTTGGGAGAGTTACTTGCTTAGGAAACAGTAATATTGCAATTGCAACTACAACTCCTTGAAACAGTCATTGTTAAAATGTCAAAATAAAAAAAAACGATAAATCTAAACTGAAAATTGTCTTGATTTTTCAAGGTTGATTCAAAATAAACTCAATACTAAATAAACATCATAATTAAAATGTTTGATTCAATGTTGAGTAAAACTACTATTAAGTAGGGTTTTAGTTTTAAACTTGATGAATGCTTGTAAAAAGCACGAGAGTTGCAGAGAATACATAGCAGATGATGACGACATCTTCCAAACTCAAACTACCACGAAGACCTTGCTCTCGTGACATGTTCCAAGTGATTACGTCACTGGCCAAAGCCAAATTATCTAGGCGGCACTGGATATTGGCTGGGAAGCTGAAATAAAAATTGTGCTGTCTGCGGACCATAGAGAAATAAAACTCAAGGCTTAGATTCGTCGTTTGACACCAATGTGCCTTTTTCGCGTTATTTAAATAAACATTAAGTATTCAATGCTACATCAAGAAGCAAAACTATTTTAGTGAATCATCGAGTTCTCAATAGATTTAGCGATTTCGTTGGAAAGTGGCGAAGAGATTACAAGTTACAGTTACAAGTCGTGTTCGTAGTACCAGAGATATGTGATCCAGTTCTGGAAACCGAATAAAATTATACCTCATAATTTAGCATAACTATCACAGTACTTTATTTTTTAACCTTAGCAATATGGAAGTGCTCCTGAACGCTGTATACATGTTCATATTGCTACTTGTATGTATAAAATCTATAATTTGCCTTCAAAGTATATAGGTTTATAAACAGCAATAATTTATGTTATTACTGGTACTGTCAAATATAAAAAGGTACATATACTACATGTTCATAAAGTTTTTAAACAAAAAACCTTTTATTTTTGTTTTAACACTGTTGAATTTTCATAATCATTCTAAGAACAAACACAGAACACATACATGTTTGTGGACACGCTGGGGACCGAACCCGTCCCTCCCAGACGCTACCCAAGCGTCTTTCTTTCACGCAACTGTTGTATTTATTCCACCACACATGGTTGCTGATTTCTGTCACGCCTTCGCAGTTTAGTTTGACCATTTGTGCTTACGTCACTTCCGGCACGGCCATCTGTGTCTGCCATTTGTCGTCTACAACAATGTGTACTATACAAAATACTGCTCCCCTGTGTACAAAATAAATTTAGGACTATCATCATTTTGTTAATTATTTATTCCAATTTGAAGTGCAGATAACAGCATTTTTTGTGAACTGTAGTTTAACAAAACTATTTTAAACCCTGTATTTTCTTAAACTTGTCCTTTGATTACACATTACTGATGAACAATAATAGAGCGGAGGCTGGCGTTTACCCCCCCTCCCCCCCCCGGTGGGAATTTTCGACATATACATTTTTTGGTTTGTATTGACATGTACTTTAAGGTTTTAGGTGTTTGCCACTTGTGAATTACAGCATGTTCTGGAAAACACGAAAATATCATGAATATATATATTTAAAAAAATGGTTTTTCTTTAGCGAGTTCGTTCGGCTCTACAACCCGACCGATTTTCATGATTGAGGTCTCAAATTGAAGGTATTAACGCACAGATTTCACATCAAGCATCGGCATATAGTTGCCTACAGTCCCACTCGGCTTATACGTCAACAACATTTTTTCCCATGTATTTCTTATGGGAGTTAAATTTGGTTTTTCTTGTCCGAGTTCGTTTGGCGCTTCTACCCACCCGATTTTCATTATTGAGGTCTCAAATTGAAGGTATGCACGCACAGATTTCACATCAAGCATCAGTATATATTTATCGACAGTCCCACTCGGCTTATACGTAAATAAAATTTATCCCCCATGTATTTCTAAAGGGAGTTAAATTTGTTTTTTTTTTCTTTTCCGAGTTTCTTTGGCTCTTCTACATGTCCGATCTTCATGATTGAGGTCTTAAATTGGTAGTATGCACACATATATTTCACATCAAGCATCATCGTATATTTATCTACTTTATTACTCGACCAAAAAACATAGGTTTGATATATTTTTTAATTCGTATTTAAATTTAAATTGTACAGTATTTTACCATTTGTAATTATATAACCCTATATATTTTGGTCTAATAACCTTCAGTGAAATACCGGCTTGCATTTAAGATATTAGTTATTCAAATCGGACGGTTTTCAAGCAAACGCAAGGTGAACATCCAACATAAAAAAAAATTATAAGGTTTTTCTATGATTGAATATCAATAGCTCCAGTATTGTTTACGTTTTTTTATATGTTTTAGACTCAAAATAATCAGTCAATTATAGGCTTTAATTTGAGCTATTGATCGTTTGAATCAGTTAAGTTTAAGATACTGTATTACGCAATCAAAAATAATAAATTTGATTATTTCTTGGATATGATATTTATTTTAACGCCGCAGTGCAGCATGGGTCCTTTAGTATAGATTTTTTAGTTTGATTTGATTTGATTAGTTGATTCCTGTGCGTAGGACGGGCCCACAGCAAGTTAGAATTTTAAAATGCAAGTATGGTGAAGTCATCAGATTGTTCTCAGTGACATGCAAGCAAATGAAATGAAACGAAGTGAGCAAAGTATTTTGCAAGTACTGTACTTGATGCTTTTGAACAATGCATTATTCTGCTTGAAGTTGAAACCCGTGATCAGAATTCCTAGATGGTCTGTTTATCAGCTGGAAGACCTGTACCCGAATCGGTGGAAGACAATTTACTCAATGTAGATAATCTAGAGAAAGCTGCATGCAAACAGATTAGTTGAGATAAGAGCAATAAGAAATATTTTTCTGGAGTTTTACTGCTGTCCCAGGAACGTGAAATTAACCTTGAGAAGCTGATGACATACCCATTAGATCCAGTACCATGGGCATCAGCCACTGTCGATGGATGCCCAACCAAAACAGAAAAGGCCAAACTGCTCCATGCTTTGGAGAACAAGGGTATAGACGAACCTCTCAAGATTGAAGAATGTATGTATGTAATTGACGGTATGGCTTACTTTTAGGTTCTTACTAATATTCCAGAAACCTCTGGTGAACTAGCACAGATTGCCTTCAGCCGTTTTCCGAAATTCAGCAGGATATACTTTATTACGGATACCAATTTAGATGTATCTATTAAAAACATTGAAAGAGAGAAGGGGATTTGGAGAAACGTTTTTAATGAGAGGTCCAAAATCAAGATCCCACGGGATTGGAAAAAATCCTAGCTAATGGTAAAAATAAGGAACAACGGGTTAACCTGCTAAATAATGAATGGTCTCAGCACAAATATGCATAAATTCAAACAAGCTTCAATACACGTTTCTAGGGTAATGTAAGGTTCTTTTTGGTGATATTTTGAAATTCACCCCCCACCCACAAACAGGGTTGCCAAGAGTAACTTACATTTTTTTAAAGGCAACCCATATCAATCAGCACAATGTTTTAAAGAGATTTAAACAAGAAAATTACTGTCGCAAATCCGATTTTGATATGAGGAAAACGAAGTTTTATACGTTAATTTTACTGGAACCTTACATTCCAGTAAAATTTACGTCTAAAATTTCTCAATAAAATTTATTTAATTTAAATAGAATCTCTTAAAATCTCTTTCCTAGAGGTACTCGTTAAATCTAATGTTATTTAAATAGATTTAATTGAAAATCAATTCAGGCCAATTTGAAATCCACATTGCCTGCAGGTTAGCTGCAGCGGGGGTATTTTATTAACTTTTTTATTTTCATTTAAAGCCTTTGAATACATACTAAAGAAGTCCATAAAAAATATTGCACCAGTAATTAACGCAGGCTACCCTTTTGTAATTTAAATAAAACAGTTTTTAAATTCAACAGTTTTTCTTTATTTTCCGGAATACGCTGTAATTTAAAAGGGGCAAACAACTGAATTCTTAATCTGGTAGGTAATACCAACAAAAAAAAGTATAAGTCATAAATTCCCACGGGGGGGGGGGAGGGTTTCATATTGGTGGCTCATGGTCTATAAGTGTATCATACTTTTTATCAACCATTCATAATTGAATGGTCGTTTTGCATTAAAAAAATGCGATGTAAATTTCTTAGTCTGGACATCATTTCTTAGTTATAAAATGAAAATGTTTACACTATTACAAATTAAAGTAATTCTGCCTAAGTTCGGATTCGGATCAGCTGATTTCGACTAAGAATCAGCTGATTTGTTCAGTACCGGTATATAAGGCTTGACATTCAATCACTCATCCTTTGATTCTTCACTTATCTTCAGAACAATATATTTACATTTCCAGATTTAGTCAAACAAATTATCTTCATTAAAAAATGCAACATAAATTTAGTTAAACCCCCTAATGTCAGTTTTAATGTCCCCGCCTCACTTTGATGCCTAGGCTGCAGCACTCCTTTTATCTATGCTAGTTGTAAAAATGTGATCAGGGCTGTTGCCTCGTCTACCAAGGCCAAACAGCCATCATTGTTTGTCTGACCTACTTTCTACTAGTGAATGACCCTATGTGGTTAAAATGTAGTTAATCTAATAAATATCACACATTATAAAGAAACGCATTTTAGAACTTAATTATACTTTTTACTATTAAAAAAATAGCTATGGATTTGTTAAGAGGTGTTGCCTCTTTATGAGAAATGGATAATTATTATAAACCATTTAAAAAGTCCTTCATGAGATATAATGAATATTTCCCTGAATAATAAATATATTTTGGTTCCTGGGACTTTATTTCCATAGAAAATTAATTAACAAAATAAGTTTGTTGTCTATGTAAATATATTAAGTTAATTAAATTTTAATGTGTAAAGTTCAGCCATATTTTAAATATACGTACAACATATTTTAGTCGTGATTAGTTAGATTTAAACCTTGATGTTGATGAAATATTATTGCATCTTAGAACATAGTTCAGTACCTTCAGGTGGTTCCATTTCACAAAAGCTTAAAAGTTATAAGGAAGAACAAATATTTATCATAACAAAAAAAACATTCCATCAATATTTATTAGTGCAAGTTTTCTTGTACAGTACCATTGGTTGTATCAGAATATAATAAGTGCCATCCATAGAAAGTTTGTTAAGAATACTGTATCAGTATTTAAATATTAAACAAGCACTTGTACGTGTCGTAAACCTGATATTCTGGGTTGTTGTATCATTTGTGATTATTTGTGCATTAACATGTTTAGCTACAGGTTTTGGTGTTGTAATAGTACTTATGCATGTTTAATGTTAACCAATTGATTGTGCATGTTCAGAAAGATGGCAAACAAAAACGCACCTCCTCCCTATGGTTTCAGCCCACAAGGGACAAATATTGTGTACTCCACTCAACCAAGTATGTATTCTGCTTGCACAGTTATATTTTGCTTGTTTTCCATAATTTTACGGTATACTTTAGTTGGTTTCACCGGTATTTTTTTGTTAGCATTACTTACAAAACATGTTAAGTTGGTGAATGGACAATCTTCTTATTTAATCTTCTTATGGAAGTCACTTATTTACAAAATTTAAGTTATAAAGTACTACCTATTGGAGTTCTCAACTCCAGCTGATTTTTACTCTCTAGGGAGTAAAATAGATCTTTATTGTCTAGGGAGTTAAGCCGGGTTTTCCTAGGCGCGGAAGTGGAGAGCGGACTTCACTTGTATTAGGTAATTTAATGTTACTGTTTTCCTAGAAGCGGAGCGGAACACCATGTTAATCTTTTTTCCTCTCTCGGCGTTCCTCTCTCCGCTTCCGCGCCTAGGAAAACCCAGCTTAAAAAAGATTTTACTCCCTAGGAAGAAAAGAGCTACTTAGACCAGTGGGGCCTTGCTTAGACCCACAATTAATGCATGCCGTATTGAAAACAGCTGTTTTTTCAGCAGTATAGAAACTATCTAATTCTACTTTAATAGTATTCACTTCTGGGCATTGTTGGTAGTTAACTTTATTCACCTATCATGAAAGATTGCTTTCATCTAACTTGATAAGGTTCTACAAACAACCAAAAACAACAATAAAATGTGGAAAGTATATGGATGGATTTTATTGACTTGCGCATAATATATTGAACACTTCCCTGCATTGTATCATTTTTACTGTATTTGTGTCCACTTAGTCCATCAGAAATGTCAAAAATCAAAGTCACATGGAATTAAGTGATTAAAAAGACCCTGTACTGCAGTCAAATGGTTAAAGACAATGATTTTTAATGTGAATTTTACATGTTTTAGCCGTCATGGTGATGCCTATGGGACCCCAGAGTGGCACGGTGACTTGCCCTTCGTGCCATGCAACTGTCTCGTCCCGTGTGGAGAAAGAAGCCACTACAAAAACACATCTCTTCGCTCTTATATTGTGCCTTGTGTAAGTATCCAAATACACAGTTAATCAAATACTATACCGTGAACTTTTTCTAAAAATCATTGTTGGGATGAATTAGTACAAAGTTCAAATCCCGGTTAGAAGAACCCCCTAAGCCACTTATGTACATTTTTACATCCACTTATCTACATTCATTAATACTTTTACTGGTGTGACGGCCCCACAAATTCCCAGACCCATTACATATTAGCTGGGGAGGTTTTTGCTATGCCCTCAAGAAACCCTATCAATACTGTCACAAAAGCTTTGCTTTACCGGTATTTAAAATACGAAAGGAGGGTCTGTAATATTGAACTGTTTTAACCTCCAAACTTCTGCGTCAGCCCAGTTGCCTCACCATGGAATATTACGGGGACCATGACTCAACGCCAGGCCAGGCCAACGTTCCCAGAAGTGTCACGTGCATGGCTGGAATCATCTGCTGAGCTCGGCTCAGCAAATCCCTCGCTGAACTCAGTAACTGCGCAACTACAGTTTGTCTAACGCCCTGAGTGATTGTTAGGCAGCAGCACTATCCAGCGTTGAACTGACATCACACGTCATAGCCGCAACGTTGATTGGCCGGTGCCCCTCCACGGCCAACTTAGATACGGACGGAGAACACTCAGTTGAAGTTAGTCTAAATTCAAAATTCGTTTTGATCGGTCGCCTAAATTTCCGCGTCGCCTCTCCCCATAGCCTCCTTGGGAGGCTATGTCCCCCCTTTTCTAAAATAAAATTAATCATGACAATCTTCATCTTTAGCATTGTAATCTATAACTGAACTTAATTCGGAATTGTATTTTCTCTTTCTCACCAGCTAGTACTTTGTGTTTATAAATTATTTGTTCATTCAGCAAGTCGAGGCTACACTATTTTTATTATAATAAATTATTTATTCGTTGCGAATTTTGTAGTTTCATTCGGCAACCTGTCACACTGGCAATGGATTTTAATACTGGTTGTCACATTAGACCATAAAGATATATTTTAACATAACTATACTATCTTGGACGACAAGGTAGCAATGATAAGGATTTCATTTAGTTAATAGAATTCACTTTATTTTCTGTAATATCAACACGTTTTTACATCGGAAGCCATTTTCGAGAGAAGGGGAGAGAGCGATTCTGCACACGGCACTTAGCGGTCACAGCCACTATGATTATAGAAGTATATTATAAGTAGTATTATTATTATATTGTTATTACTATATACAGTAACATACATTACAATAACAAAATTCATACATTGAAAGATCATTGATTTTCCTGTTCATTGTTATGCATTACTATACGAGACGAATAATCGCATAGGAGTTTGAATCGGAACCAGTGTTATTGTAGATATAGGCCATCTTGGATTTGTATGACGATATTTGTAAAAACTGTGTAGGCCGTATGAAATAAATAAATAAACCGGGTTGGTAGAATATACAGGAAAGTAAAGAACATGACACTGATTTTAAATTTGATCTATCTCTTTTGGCTGCGACTTGAGCTCATTGGATACCTTAGTTTAGGACAACTCTCATAATTTGGGGTGAAAATGTACAAAGATTTTTCTAAAAATTAATAGTTTTTTTAGAGTTTTTTGCCTATCTAAAACTTCTTGTGACTGAAATTTTTGTATTCTATTATTTACTGTGCTTTGGCACATTTGCAAATACTGTTTGGCATAACCATAAACAAGTAAGGTACATAGGAAAAATTTAACTTAATTTAAATTTAGTGGTGTCTAGCACTAGTTGTTGGTGTCTAGGGCAAACCCAAACACCACCCCCACCCTATCATGTACTACAACGCTCATGGCGGAGGAAGACTCTGTGTCCTGTATGATAGGAATTTCCGCACAGTGCTCACCTCTTGGGCTCTTCCTTGTTCGTCACAAGTATATTTCCGGCACAACATACACGCTCACATTTGTCCCATAAGCATGTTTCCTTTGTACCGTACTTCTCTTTGGCATAACATTACACTCTTCCACAAAAATTATGACTTAGCCAAGGAACACTAAAACAGTTATAATTTTTATTTTCACTTGTTGCAGATTCTGCCCGTGTGCAATCATCCCCTACTGTACAGACACTTGCAAGGCTACCAACCACTACTGTCCAAGTTGCGGAGCCTTCCTCGGATCCTACGACAATTAGCAGTGGAGCCAACATTGACACGTTATCATATTGTATTCATATTTCACTGGGCAAGTGTATTCATGCCAATTTGCTTCGTGTTCAACTTACCTTCAGCTAGAAGTAACCATTTTCTAAGGTTATTGAATGTATACTCAGCGTTTACATACTGTTTATAACAGTATAACAGTATGTGTCAACATTAAGTTCATTGAGATAATTAGGGTAAAAGTTTAATGTTCTCTTGTACTCTGCATCAAGAACTATGAAACTTAAAATATGGATAAAAAGCCCCTAAAACTGTAAAAAAGGTACAAAATTAGTTTTCTAGTCAATATTTCATTTAATTGATATAACAAACATTCAAACCATTGCATGATTTTAGAGCTGCAATGAAGTTTTTCAATGGTTTTACTTAAACACTAATTATTTTGATAAGCATTTATTGATTTGATGCATGTTGATGTTACCATTTTACGGTAGCTCTTATACTTACAATTGATTTAATTATAAAAGTCGTTCATATACTTAAAAAAAAGAATGAAATTACTAAAAAAACTGTAGTAATTTATGAATATGTAATCATTGACAGTAATCTAAGGGTGAAAATAAGCCACCTTTAGTACTGTGGAACAATTAAACAATGTATTTTGACAATGACATATTGTGATATGTAAGCCTCAATCAAAGAACGAATTAATATTTTTACTTACAGTTTGTAATGTTAAGTTGTTAGACTCTTGCATGAAATGTTGTTGATCATTCCGTAAGTGCTATTACAGTATTGTTATTTTTTGTATCCATGAAAAATAAATCACATTATCTATCCTTTTTCTGTTTATTTCCCATTATTGACTAAATTGTATACTTCATTACTAGTACCATAAATTAAAAGAGTAGATATATAAAGAGACTAGAGTAGATAGTATCTACTAATTTAATCTTAAATACAAAATGTTGAAGTTTCCAGTGCGTGCTCAAGTTTCATGTGTGAGGCAAAGTTGAACAGAAAATTTCATGTGCGAGGCATAGCCGAGGACGGGAATAATTGGATCAAGTACCGGAAAATCACTTTCAATCAATACAAGTTATGAAGGATACTTTTGATCATCCTAAAAACACTCACATACAGAATAACAGACCTCAGTAAAATTAAAACTACTTTAGTTTCTAATTAACCCCGCTCTACCACTAGACCAGCTCGTTCCCCAAGGTCATTACAATGTTAAAAAGCTCACATAATGCTCTTCTCCTCAATGAAATAGTTTACTGACTGCCACTGTCATATGTAATAACTTTAATTTTTACTCTATCAAACACAACTATCTGTCTATTTATGAACTTCTGCTATACTCCTGGAACTGCAAAGAATAAGCACACTGTAAAATATAACCTAAAGTAACGAAGAAACATTAATTTGACTTAAATCCACTCTCGCATTACAGACATGAAAGACACATCAAAACCAGCTTCAGAAAAGTCTTCTTGAGTATCCAAGTCAATGCTTGTACCTTCTAACTCGACAAAGGAGGTGAAATAGCAAGTTAGATGTGAGTCGGTGGCTCAGTCCGTAGCATCGCGGACTTCGGGCCAAAGGCAGCGATGTCGTGGGTTCGGATCCTGGTCACTGCCACTAATATTTATCAGTACAGTTCACCTTTGTACTGTACCGGCTCACTCCTTGCTTTGCTGTAAACGTTCCACGCACAGGTGCTTAGTCTATGTGGACGGGTAAATGCAAGGTTAAAAGAGGCCGCCAACCTCTTTAAAAAAAAAAGATAGAAAACAAATTAAAATACCCCCGCAGCAGCAAACCTGCAGACTAAGTGAATTTCCATTTGCCTGATTGGATTTACACTAAAATGTCTACTTAAAAATATAACATTTATTTTCTATTTAAATAGAATTAGTTTAACAAGTACTTAGGTTTTCTGCATCAGGGAGGGTAAAACTGTATTTTTTTTTTTTTTTTTTTTTTGTTAAATGTTAATGGTTAGTAAGAAATAAAAACATTTTCCAAATTTGATCAAAATGTGTTCATAAACAAGCAAACTACAACAGTTTACTTGTTCTCCATAAGAATAACATGGGAATTTAAAATTAAAATTTTTTTTTTATTTTCTCCGTAACCATTAGGCGCATAATAACACTTCAATATACTAAATTATTTGTTTTTTTAAGCTCTACAAAATGGTTTGGAAAGAAATTGCTAAATTTTATGTTTTTTGGGTCAAAAATGGGAAAAACCTATTTTTACCCCATAAAACCCCCCGTAAACCCCCGTTACCATAGTCCGATCAGGCTGGTTCGCGATCTCATTCAAGTTTATCCCGCCTTACACCTTCATACCAAATTTTATCAAAATCGGACAAAAATTACTCAAGTTATCGTGCGGATGGACACATATATATATATATATATATATATATATATATATATATAGATATATGGGGAGCGAGCTGGCGTAGTGGTTAGAGCGCGGGACTTCAGTCCCTGAGGTCCCGGGTTCGATCCCCGCCAAGTCACCAATGGATTTTATCTTAGTGATAATGCCGCAACCCCTAGTTCTAGCCTGAAGTAATGTGAAAAACAATCCCAGGCTCTTGCCTAGCGTCCTAAGGAAAAAAATATATATATAAATATAGATATATATATACATACATAAAAATTTAAACGAATGGTGTTTTTGGGCTCTGGGGACATCAAAATCGAAAAGTAAATCGGTCCCGGGCCTAGGTCTTACCATGAGACCTACTTCCCTATTATTATTATTATATTATATTTGTTGTCATGAGAGCCGAAGCCCCCTGACTGCTTACCCGGTACCTATCCTTCTGGACATACCCGGGCCCCATGATGTAGGCCGAAGCTTACGCATCAACCTTTAGCACATCATGGGCGGATGACTTAAGGTCATCAGGCTCGCCGGCTGCCGAAGCAGACCCTTCGGAAAGAGGGTTGCCCCTCAATCCTAACCAGGGATTCCGGCTGCTTGTTTAAGCGTCACTCCACCTGGGTTCCACTAGGTCGAAACCTAGAGGTCCATAGTAGAGCGCCCCGACGCATTTAGTGCAAGCAACACTCGGGACCTATCTAATCCCTGACAGGCAGAACCCGCCATCAATAGCCAGGAGGAAGGGGACCATCAGCACGCTGACGGGGGGAACCCCAACCTCCCATTTACACCGCTGCCCGATCGAGGCCTTACCCATTGCTGGGAAACCAGAGATAACCAGAGCGATAGATCCCCAGATACCCCTGGCGGGCTCGGACCCAGCACCCGATCTACTTCGTTTGCCCGTCAGACCCAACATCACTGCCAGGCCATCAGGGTTTCCCAAAAGGAGGCAGGTATAGAAGTGGGACCCACCCGGATGAACCTATCCACCAGAGGTGGCGACACCCTTGACTCAATTGAGGTTCCGGGAAGAACCCCCCACACTCAAGATAACCATACCGTCCGTGCTCAGAGACAGGGATAGGTTTGCATAAGTACCTACAAACCGTTGCCCTCACACTGCGGAAAGTTACGTTGCCCTTGAGTGTCCCCGTGAGCTGCGGGTACTTGCCCGTTTTCACCTCCAGGAAAGGTTACTTCCAAAGTCGAGGATTTGCCCACTGAATGCTGGTCGCACACAACAAGCAGGCCGAAGCCCAAAGAACCACAGACACAGGTAGGTTAGAGATTATGATGTACTTCCATCTCTCCTAGAGCTAAACACCCCTCCATCCTGGATAAAGGAATGTCACTGGGACCCGATGCCCAGTCGACCATGTCTGTAGCCAACTTGAAAATGCCGATACCAACACGGAACATTTACCTCCCCTCTGGGGGCTAGGTATTTCACCTCCCAGGACGAGGCTACTTCCAAAGTCGAGGATATGCCTCACAAAATGTCAGTCGCACACGACAGGTAGGACTCAGTCACAACCACAAGCTACAGGCAGGTGAAAGATCTATGAACTTAATCAACACTAGCAGAGCTGAACACCCCCACCACCCTGAATGGAGGGAATGTCACTGGGTACTCTCACTTTGGGTAAACCCAAAGAGGCTGGCTTGTCCAGTCGTCCATAGCTTGTGGTCTACCTGAAGTGCCGGTTCCAACACCGGGCAATTACCTCCCCTCTGGGAGAGCTAGGGTCCGCGTGGTCGCCCAGGCCATGAACCCACGCAAGCGTGAGCCCCCTGCGGTTACCTACTTCCCTATAGGGAAATTCGCTAAAACATCAATTTGATAGAGATATACAACAAATCACGTTCATTTTTATCAATAACTTTACTTTTTTTATGTGCCATCTTCAAATCCTAGGGCGCTAGGTTCTAGTGAGGAACTGTTTTACACATTACTTTAGAATAGGCCTAGAAGATCACGGAATTATCACATAGAATCCATTGGGTATTGGCGGGATTTGAAAATGGGACCTCGGGCTCCGAAGCCCTGAGCTCTATCACTAGACCAGCTCGCTTCACAACCCCTAACTTGTACTAAAAGTGTATAAGATTAATGAATTCAAACATTACTGTGAGGATGCTTCTATATTTTGAATCACTGTATCCAGTTATTTTAAAAAGATGAGATCAGTAATATGATTCATCAGCTTACAAGTAAAAAAAAAAAACATTGCTAAACCAATACTTATTATTGAAGATAATCCTCAAATTCTCAGAAGCACAGGGAACCACTTAAGAGAGTGACTTACTAAAGCATATTGATTTTACACTTTGAAGTGTTTTGCAAACAAATCATTACCGAACAAATATTCAGTCAAGGTTGGTCAACAAATTGATTTCACTGCAGTATCTCTTATATATATTACTAGCCACCATTCTATGGATCTACTGTATGTAGATAAACTTTTAGTAATCCACTAAAAGTATTAAATTAAAATATTAACTGGCTACTTTCGTTTCCCAGACATTAATTTTTGGAAAAATAAACCATACAAATTTAATAGGTTTTTATAAACATTTTGGAAAAAAGAAAGTCGATAAGTTAATGAATTACGCAATTAAAAAATAAAACTCCTTATTCACACACTATCAAAAATTATTTATTAAATTAAAAACATTAACATAACTGTAAACAATCCTACTTTGACGGTTCTAATTTTGTATCACAGCTGCTTGGTTGAAATTAGCAACTGTTGTCATAAATTTAGACAATTAATAGTGCTGCACCCTGTTGGTTCATTTTGTAACCTTTTAATGATATTGATCATCACAAAATCAAATTGTTTAGTTGAAACAGCTGTTAAGATTCTTTAATTCCATTTAAATAAGGGTACTCATAAGGTTAACATGGGAAACTCCAGAGCCACTGGGGCGGAGCCCTTTTGACGGATCTGCACCAAACTTCACACAAACCATCCTACGACCTACAGCCCTTCAAAGGTCGAGTCAATACAAATCTAATTGAAGAATATAATACACAATTTATAAAGTACAAGTGCACCTGTTGGTGGAATTCGAGCAATTGGAAAGTATTAGGGACGTTATTTCAAAACGAAATACAGGGTTAATTTGTTAAACTACGTACAGTTCACCAAAAATGCTGTTATCTGAACTTCAAATTGGAATGATTAACAAAATGATGATAGCCCTAAATTTATTTTGTACACAGGGGAGCAGTATTTGTATGGTACACATTGTTGTAGACGACAAATGGCAGACACAGATGGCCGTACCGGAAGTGACGCTGTAAAAAATTATACTTCAAAAGATACTGCAATTTTTGTGATTTTCTTAATGTAATATCATAGTTACTCTCACCCAATGCTAAAAAGCTAATGGGAAAATTATGGGTCAGTTTTCTGAAACTGGACTAACATACAAACAATAACTATAAACAATGAACTTGATAAAAAATTAAACTTTAGCCTAAGAATATTTATATTATTTAAAGATTAGTTGAATGAACATTTGACAAGTTTAACCGATGATTTCAGGTTTTAACCGTCAATAAAACATCCTGGAGGGTAAAAAGTAAAATAACCAATCCTTGAAACAAAATGTAATTGATATCAGTAAGAAAACCATAAATACATAGTATAACTAACCTTCAAACAATTAAACTCATTTTGAATGACAAAATATAATTAAAATTAACTATCAAGTACAATACAGGGGAAAACCAGAAAGCAGATGCTAATTAAATTTTTTTTAAATCAGTCTTTGTGGCTGTAGAAACATTTATGCAAAAAATAATCTACTTTCTTTATAGCCTTGTAAACAAATTGGAATGCATCTTGTAAAATCTATGTTTTAAATCACTTTTAATCTAAGATAAAATATATTATTTTGTTAAATAAGACATTAAAGCTAAAAAAGCTGTACAAATTTCTTCATTGAATACTGTGGTTCAATTGACAATTTGTTCTTGTAATTTATCCTAACACAATTAATTATTCATCTTGGTTGCACTAGTTTTTTTTTTTTTTTATTATTTGTATAGCAACAATAATAATTGTCCTACTTTCAGGGTGAAATAAAATTAATTACCATTAAATAGTAAGTTTTAATTCTATACCCTTTAGTCTAACGATTTTAATTATCTAACATATGAATGAACTTTTTTATTTTAAAAAACCTGGTATCTAATCACACTTTTTTTATTTGTTTCATGAGCACAGAGAAGTAAGAAACAGAGGATACATTCAATAGTACACTTAAGTGGTACCTATCACCAGTCACTGGTGTCTAGAGAGATTTCTATTCGACCCCTCCCGCTCTCCTTTCCCCCCTCCCCTTCACATAATAAACCCCCCTTGGGGGTGTAAGACCCTGCGCTTTACAACTGCTGTACAACAATGCTATATCGCTATCACCTTTTGGGCTCCTCCTAGCTAGTTACAAGTACATTTCAGCCCCAAAATATATTGGCTCTCCCATATGCATGTATCCTTTGTATCTTACTTCTCTTTGGCTAAAGTTATACTGATACCAAGTTAAAAATAACAAAATGAACAAGATAAATAGGACAACAAAGCTTATCCCTCTAAAAGCAGAATCTAAGTCCAAATTTGATCAACAAAGTGAGAACATAAAAAAATGTTCTTTGTGTGTGTAGTTCATGAAGGATAAGGTTACTCTTAGTTTTAAACTGAAATACATTTTCCTTTCACTTCAATCGGTTGATCAATTTTTTTTTTAAGTTCCATAATCAATCAAAGCACTTGATGCTTATTTATCTTTAAGCAGAATCAACCTAATATGATTCATTGATTTTTGCGTCATGATAAGAGAACACTACCCATTTTGGCCACTAAATAAATAAACATGGAACTTTCAAAGGTGAAACGTTCATAAAAACTACAAAATAAAGCATGGTTCATACAACATAAAAAAATGGGATAAGTTATTTTAGAAAAAAAAACCAATAACATTAATTCTTTAAGATTACAGTAAAAGCTCTATTAAGTTCTTAGCCTACAAATTTAATTTATATTTTTATTTAACTCAAAATCAAATTAAATTTTTTAAAAAACCCTGCAAAATGTTATGTAAACCAAGCAACCATACCCAAATTTTAAAGCATATTCAATGTTCATTTAATTCTACCCTAAATTAACTAATAAAAGTCTATTAAAACATATTTGTACAAAATATGTTATCTTATGTAATTTTCTAAATATAGACTGAAGCATTTTTTGGGAAAGAAGAATAGTACAAATAATTTGACATAATGAAAGTAAATATTAACCTCATTATGTCCAATTCTACCAGAACTTGTCTTAAACAATTGGGAACAATTGCCATGCAAATATATTTTTACTCAATCATTGCTTATAATCTTAAATTGAAACTAAGTTCTAGAATTTTAATGATACCCTCTAAGTTGAATGATTATCATTTAAATAAACCATCGATAACTCAGTAGATTAAGTATACATCTAAACCCACTACAGTTTTGCCTGCTTTCTGCAAAATTTCTTTGGAAGAACCGGTTCGATTTTAAAGCCTGACTTATTCCGATGTCATGACCTGTCTTTTTTTACATACTATTTTATTGAAACTTTGTCACCCTTCCGTAATCATTTTTACCCCAAGTTGACGAGTGGAGACGAATCGTCAATATCGCCATCACTAGCTACGCAGTTTGTGGATCACAGCTGAGATCTCGCCACCGACTGATGATCATTTGTGCCTGTGGATTTTCCACGCTCCGATCGTATATCTGAGCCAGATGAGGAACAAATCTTGTCCCATCTGCAGCCAACTCCAGACAGGAACTATTTTGGACCCTGGAAATAAAACGGATGGTTAAAATTTTCTTAGGCTGCAGACAGGCAGTAGTCGTCAGGCATTCCTAGTTCTATATATATATATATATTTAATTCATTTATTCATTTTCATTTTTTTAATGCATGATTTATATTGAAATGTAACATATTCATTCCTGATCCTCAGCCACTGTATAGTGAATGTTTATGATGAATAAATTGAATTTGAATTTGCAAACAATGCATATTCACAAACCCGTAGGATTTAGCTACATCTGGTAAATATGGTTAGTTTTACCAGTTTTTAGTAAAAACCAAAACTGAAAATGGATGGAAAATGTTGGTTTTGATTTATTGATTCATTTTGCTATAATCGCAGGAGTTGATGACGCCTTAGCGATTGCAAGAAATGCTCTTAATTTTGCCGAGATTTTGAAAGACATTGATAATGTTTTCCCAATAGCTAGAGATGCGCTCAAATTTTCTGCGATCATGGGGGACAATGTTGAAAACTTCACGATTGTGAGAGACGATGATGATGTCTTTGCCATCGCAGAAGAGGTTACAAATTTGATCATAGTCAGGATGGCCTAATGATAAATGCTCACTAACCTAAATTTATGACTCAAAGCTAATACTGCTTATCTACTGGCAACCATACAAGACGTGATAAAGCATTATAGATAGTTATAATGGATGTTTAGGAATAAATTATTAGTATTAATTGCTATTTAAAGGATTATATTGTATATGTTTACCATCAGTTATTTATTAGTAAAATTCAAATTTTTGAAAACCCGCAAACTAAAAAAAAACTTAACTGATGAAAATTGCAACTTACACATTACTAAAACTATTTACTACACAGAAGATAGTCTACTATCTGTGTATATTCAATGCTAAAACTTACCATCAATTTCTGTCCAGTTGACACAAACTTCGCTGACAGGTATACTCAGTTCTTCTGCCAAGTAGAGAAGTTCAACATCAAATGCCCTATAAGTTTTTTTTTTATAAATAAGCTGTCTGGAATAGCTCAAATTAAACTGCTGTGCTAACAATTAATCATTCCATAGAAAAATATTGAGCTTATTAATACAATTTCCCAATACAAAATTACACACAGTCACTAGTATTTGTGGTTACTATTATTTAAATAAGTTAATTTGTCCATAGACTAACCAACACAAGCAGACTTCTCATCCCATTGTAAATTTTGAAGCTTGTTTTTGTGTCTAGTTCATGAACGGTGACACTGGGCGCTAGTGTCAACAACATTTTGTTTAAATTATTTTAGGGTTAATTTCTTGATTTGTGCTTAACTGTTTGGTTATATAATTAGGGGACAAGTTATTGTTTATGATTAGATCCTATTATTTGGCTAAACGAGGTTTCAAATGGCTGAAATAGCAAGAAACAATAATAATTGTTAACAAAACACAACTTCTGCGTACAGAACTAACAATAAAATTGTCTTCCATAAGGATGAGAAATCTACTAAGGGAGTATGTTTTATCCATGGTACAACTCACTCAAGCCATCCAAAAGCACATCTGGAATTTGTCTACAGGTTAACGAAGAACTTGGAAAGGGTCTTTTATGAGAAATTTAGAATCTTTTTAAAATAGTCGTAGTGACAGTAGCATCAGTCATGCATAACATCTACACTAATATCTGGTTCTATATCTTGAAGGTTCCAGAAAAATATCACCCCAAAGTTGTACTAGTGTTAAAAAAAACATTACTAAACCCTTTTCTTTTCTTCTATAACTTAAATTTACTTTTAGAAATAAACAAATACCGGTATTGAATTCTCAGTTTTTTTTATTAAGTATGATAGCAACTATTGAGAGAACTAGTAATTTCAATTCCATTATAAAGTTGTGACAAGTTTTCAAATCAAAATTAAGGTAAATAAATTTTGAGCATTGGCAGAGTGCACTGGGGAATTACTCATTTCTGTTAAATACGCCAACATTTTTTAACCAGTGTCGGATTTACCACTAGGCCGATTAGGCCGTTGTCTAAGGCCGCAAAAAAGGGGGCTGCAGAGGATTGACAAAAATATTTTTTTCAGTACAACCAAATTTGAATTTTTTACCATCAATTTGCTGCAACCCCGTAGTTTTGGCCGAAGGAATATGTTCATGATTTTTCCGCGCCCGCGGGTTTCGATAATGATGCCCCATGATTGTGGCCCGTGGGAGATGTTCATGATTTTGCCGCAGTGGTGGGTATCAGTGACGATATTCCCTTGATTTAAGGTAAATGTTAGGGATTTCTCCGCGATCATGAGTGACAATGATTATGTCCCGCAATTGTGGCCTGTGGGAGATATCCCCGATTGCCGTAGTCGTAAGAGTCAATGATTATGTCCCCGCGTTTGCGGCCCAAAGGGATGTTTATGATTTCATTGCGGTCACGGGTGTCGATGATGATGTCCCCGTGATTGCGGCTCGCGAGAGATGTTCACGATTTTGCCGCAGCTGCGGTTGTTGATGATGATATCACCGTGATTGCGGCCCACAGGAGATGTTCATAATTTCGCCGCGGTCGCAAGTGTCGATGATGATGTCCCCCTGATTGCGGCACGTGGAAAATGTTCACGATTATTCCACGATCGTGGTGGACAATGATGATTTACCCGTGATTGTGGCCCACGGGAGATGTTCAAAATTTCATCCACGATCGCTGGTGACGATGATGAGACTGTAGGAGAATTTTATGTTTTCACCACTTTCAGAGGAAATTCCACCACAGGGTTGAGGGCCACTCAATTAATTTGGCCTAGGTCACAAGTACCTTAAATCCGGCAATGTTTTTAACCACGTAGAACAGAAAGGACAACTTGTTTTTTTAATTAGCCTACAATATCTATCATATCACTATGACTCAGATTAAGGGAGATAATTGAATTTCAGACTAGCAAACCCTGTAAACAGGTCATTCATCTATGTTCATTATTAATAAAAAATATGCTAAAGCTGATCATCCAGATAGTATGACTACTGATGAAAGACATGTTATGGTACTTACCATCGCTCCACATGCAAGTTCGAGAACAGAACTCTAGCTGCCTCTCTGGTGAGTAGCTTGAACCCGCACTGCGTATCATGTACACTACGAACTGCCAGCGTCCACACCAGCAGGTGAAACCTGTAAATCATGTTCTGTCATACTGCTGAAAAACAGATTTAAGGCTGTTTGGGAACTCTTGGGATGAGCTAAGTAGTTCCTTAAGTCACTACTTCAGGTACGTACATCAGATACACTGTTTATGTATGTCGCCAATGTTAGTTTTAGCACGGTGATTGGTGGGGTGAAATGTGAAATTTTGCCGTAGAAGGCAATTAAAATAATTAGATAGGCCTACAAATTTACTGGTTAAAGAAAACAAAATACAATATTTAGCTACTTGTAAATCTTTTTTACCCTCAGAAAATTACATACTTTTTAATTAACTAAAATAGTGTTTTAGTGTTTATAAATTTTCTAAGTGACAAGGTCATTACATTTTTTTCAGGATGATTACAATAATATTTTTAAACATAATTAATAAGATTTAATCATTGTAAATTAACACTTTTGTCCAAAAATGTTGACCTTTTGGCCAAAACTGATTGACAATATTGAATATTATTGTATCTCCCTTATTCGCTGGTAAATAGTGAATGTTCCCTGCAGAACAGTGACACATCTTCAGCAGTAACGGTTTAATCGTGAAGATATGTGTTAAGTGGGAAATCCTGATCAACTCATAGAAAAATTGTGAAAATCACAAGCGATCACAACGAAATTGAAAATTTTCAATCGTCCATCTTCACAGATGCTTTCTGCGAAAATGAAAGCTCAACTCAGCTCAAAAGTCCAGCCGCTAACATAATTCTAATATAAATAAACCGACCCAAGCTTAAAAAATTATTTCTTGCCGAACCGATCTCTCTGGCCTACTGTTGGCCAGTCCTTGACCCAAAAATATCAGGAATCAGCGAATCCCTATTCGACCAAATTAAAGTCTCTGAAGTGATCTTCTAGAATAAAATTTACTTGACAATGTTTATAAAATAGAATGTTGAAAACAATAAACTATTCACATTACGTATTTGATAAGTGGAGTCAGATATTCCGATCAGTCAGTTTTCCTGAGCTAATTTTATGCTACAAGGGGAGGGTTTTACTTTAGGTCAATGTATTTTGTTTAGAGTGGAAATAATTCCTATTTTCAACTGTAATTCATAGAAGCTCCATTTTAATTTTCTGATTGCACTTTTTAAAAACACAAAGAGAACAATGGTAAAAATTATACATTAATTAATTTGTATTTGCAATCCAAGACACTAGCTATACCTTTTACCTCCGGATATATATTCCATAATGATTGAAGAGATTTAATTTGATTATTTTTACCCAACAAAATGTAGTACAAATAAAATGTTAAGAAATGTAGCCTACATAGGCTACAAAAAAAAAGAATGACATACCCGTGCATTAGAATGGTGCGGATCAACGAACGTGAGGCAATTGCGTCCTTCTCGAGATGAGCTCGTGAGCCGCACACCACGGCCAGTGTGTTGGATATCCTCTCAGCCTCCGTCAGGTAATCTCCTAAACCCAACAATGGTACAGTGATAACACATTACAGTATAACCTCTTTAATACGAACCCCCATAATCCGAACGTCCACTAATCAGAACCGAACGCCTCATTGGTGTAATCTATACACAGTAGGCTACAGTAGTTCTTTATTGTATACTGTATTTATTGATATATGCACCGTAATTGTTTCTATTGTAATGTACAGTACTGTTTATTTACTATGTTTACTACTGTATAAAATCAACACTGTATTTTACTTTATAAATCATTTTTTACTTTTCCTGTAACAATTATGATCCATTTTAGCCACATTTGAGCTATTGTTATATAAAAAAACAACAACAAGTTATGTAATCTGAACTATTCAATAGTCCAAGCTACCCCCGGTCCCAATTAGTTTGGATTTAAGAGGTTCTGCTGTACTCTGTGCTCAATAATACTATAGTCCCACCTCCACCCCTTGTTTTATAAAATTTGGTATAGGGCATTAGGTATGACCAAATAAAAATATATGAGACAAATCTGATCATGGGTATTAACTACATGCATTTCGTATTGGGTGATTTGAAATACTAGGCCTAGCATGATTTGGTTGTAATCCAGCGGTAATGGTACGGTACGTAGTTTGATAAAACCATAAGAAAATTGTTGGTTTTACCATAGACTAAGCAACACAAGTATACGCCTCATCCCATTGTAAATTTTGAAGCTAGTTTTTTATGTCTAGTTCATGTACGTCCACACTGATCGCTGGGGTAGACAAAATTTTGTTACTATCATTTTAGGGTTATTTTCATGATTTGTGCTTTACTATTTGGTTATATAACTAGGAGACCAATTATTGTTTATGATTATGTCGTTTTATTTGGTTAAATTAGGTTTTAAATGACTGAAATAACAAGAAACAAATTGTAAACAAAACACAACCTCTACAGTTGGACGTACAGAAATAACAATAAAACTGGCTTCAGCTGTTCCATTAGGATGACAAATCTACTAAGGGAGTATGTTTTATCTATGATTTTACCTTTTACAAGACTTTTGAGGCTGTCTTCCAGTTTGACGAGATCAGAGAACTTCGTAGCTCCGTCAGCATCGGCAAACAGAAGCATCGCACCCCTGGCTGACTGCATACCCTGGAATAACTTGTATTGTATAGCTGTACAATACTTAGCCCTTACTAAATATTAATTAATCTGATATTTTGTTATTTTAACTATTTTGGGTGACACCACATTTTAACTTAGGCTTAATATGTTACTTATTAAGCTTAATAGGTACTTTTTAAGCTTAATAAGTACCTAATCAATCTAGAACAAAAATTGTAGATGTTAGCCTCTAGATTACCAAGTAATACTAAACAAAGTTTAAATACCTGCTATTAGGCAGTTCATTCAATTGCAGGGGCAACTAGTTTTGGCTCGTACATGGAGCTATCATCAGGTGGTACAAGGACATTTTTGTTATCTTCACTTGAACATCGTCAAATTTAAAACACACAAAAGTAAACATTTGAAAACAAGACACAGAAGTTCCCAATATATTTATGGTTACTGATCAGTTCATAACTGACAACACTAGATCCCGGCAAAGTTAGTCCAGACTCACTGGTCTCACTTGCGCCTGATGATGGCTCCATATAGGAGCTGAAACTAGTTGCTTCTGCAATTGAATGAACTGCCTAATAGCAGGTAGACCTGAGATCTACATTTTTTTCAATAGAAGAGTAGGCCTAAACCCAAATGGGCTATTATTTATCAGTAAGCTGCAAGATCAAAACAATTTATAATTTATATAGGCCTATATAGCATCATCATACATGAATTCGTCACATTCACTTCAATGCTGAGAAACACATACAGTAGCATATCGTAAATTAAGCCAGACGTAACATACCAGTCTTACTGCTCCACCTTTGCCCCGGTTTGTCTGGAGGTTCAAGACACGACACTGGTTTGCTCCATACTTCCGAGTGTACTCCTGCGCAACTTCTACTGTCTTGTCCCGACTGCCATCACTTACAACAATCACCTCGTAAGTGAATCTTGGCAAGGTCTTTTTTCTTGTTTCAAGAAACTCAAAACATTCATCTAACATCGGTGGTACTGAAAAATATGTGCAAAGGCCATCATCATGGATGATTTTGAGTACTACTACAGCCTATAAGCAATCAACATACCGTGGTACGTGTGTTTTAAACGATAATCCAACATACAAGTGTTTTTAATAACAACCCAACAAACTTATATAGGTACCCTAACTGGTGTTATCTATAAATAAATGATGATAGTTACTTTGATCAGCTGTATTTAATTTACCATTTTAAATTGTTATCAAATCGGAATGTTTGATGATCCTATGGATTATTCTATATCCGGAATAGTATTTCCTAGGTTATATTGTAACAAATGTATAGTAAAACCAAGATATAAGTTATAAAAATTTATTTTGTGGAAATTTGATAATAATATGAAATAGGCTTAGTCAGGCCTAAGTATGTTTGATGCAGTTATGATTCAAAACACCAGTAGGCCTAGGCTCTTAAAAAATACTTTCTTAGATTGGAAGACTTGGTTTCAATTAACAATCACTTACATCTTTTTTCCTCATCATATGCCGGAACAATAACAGATAAGAGGACTGAAAAAGGCTCGTCCAGTGATGGGAATAATATCCTCAAACCTTCTTTGGTGTTTAGGAATGACTTTTCTTTTTCCGTTCGCTTTACAACTGGGTGTGGTGTGGTAGTCTTCATTAGGACTACACAGAGCTGCAACATAAATACTCAAATCGGTGACTAAGTTATCATTTGAGATGAGGACGCCACCAAAATATGAGTGAAGGATGAGTGTAGACTGTGTGATGTCTTGTGTAGCTTTGTTACTTACTATGGCCAGCTGTTTCATTAGTCAGAACCATTTATTAAAAGTCTAATGATCAAGGACAACTGGGCCCAGTTTCGAATCCTCAAAAAGCTACAAACTTTCCTCAAGATCGAACCGGCGACATTTAGATTACTATAGTAATACCAGAAACAAAAGAACCCTGGGCCGTTTCGAGCCGCGCAGGTTTGAATGGTACGCCACACCTACCTGCGCGAACCACGTGATCTTTTCGTTTCTGCGCAGGTTGTTTTGTTCTTGGTATGTCTATAGGAGAGCACTATATGGGTTTGTACCACTATCGCTAAAAACGTTATTCCATTACACTGTACATTAATGTAGCCTACAAAATGGCATCAACGTGAGCAAAAACCCATGGCAAGGATTTCTAAGGTTTTCTGAACTTTTTCAATATAGAGTAGAGGAAAAAACATTATGAGTGTTTTTGAGAGAGACTAAGTTATGAAAACTATGATTTCTAGAGAAATATGTTGAAGCATCAGGCATGTTTTTTATTTGGAACATCGTTTGTAGCCAATAGGACTAGGCCTAACTTAGGCTAGGATATAAAATTTATGCATCCCAGGTATAGGCTAATAAATATCCATAAAAAGAATAAGGTTGTGTTGGTTTTATTATACTTACAGCTGCAAACAAAACCCCAATAAATGCTATACAATACACGAGCAAAAAGTATATGTATTCCATTGTTTATAGTTCTGAACACTTAAATTGGTTGAAATCTTTAAGATGGACCAGTTTTCTTGAATCTCAGAAAGGATAAACAAGTTAGTAGCCACGTAGGGCTGACTGACTAGTGACTACCAAAGGTTATGTTGTTGTCATCGGAAATAAGAGAATATTGTTGATAACCATACAACTTGACAAGACAAAACATCAAAAACTCAACCTCAAAAACTTTGCTTTTTCTGTTGTTAATTTACTATAATACAACAGCTGCTGCTACTAAATAGATAAATACCGGCACAGCTGGAGCTGACTGCTGTTAGTGCTTGAGTGTTTTCGTTTTGACACGTTGACGTTGGACGAGCGACGAGCGTAGAATAAAGTGGTTTTGTGTTTATTTTGAAAAGTACTATGGTACTATTTATACCAAATAAACGCTATAATTTCAAAATAGCATTGATAATAAAATGTTGGAATTCCATGAAAATGGATCAACTTTTATAATACAGAAAGTTTTTACAGTTTAAAGTAAAATTATTAGTAAAATAACGTATATGTGGCTGATTGACTTTACATCTCGCGAGTATAGAAGCATGTACGGTTATGCATATCGATGGTTAGAAGCACACTTGTAGTATGTCCATTTTTTTTGTAAAATGAGATACCGCTACCACTGAATTGGTGGAGTCTTCATCTTTACAACTGCACACTCGTTATATGTCCAATATAACCCAAAAATTTTAAATAAATAACAAAAGAAAATACAGAGTCTTGAGTATTGACTCATTATAAAGTGCACACCTGTGTTATGTCCTTAAGTTTTACAGAGTAATAGTAGCTTTATTACTGGGTATCTTGGTTTGTGTGCACACACATCTTATGTCCGGACGTAAAACTCTTGTGCAGAAGAATATGTTGTTGTGTTGCTCACAGGGTATTACACAACTGGACATGGAACTGTTGTGCAGTAAGATTTTATTCCTCTGTGGTCAAGCAGCTGATTGTAAGTACATACCGGATTTATTTTTATGCACACATGCCACATGTCCGGGACATAAAACTGTTGTGCAGAATACGCTTGTACTTTAATTCCAACAGTTCGTTAAACATCTGGACATGGAACTGTTGTGCAGTAAGATTTTATTCTTCTATGTTGGCTTTATCAGTTTTTAAAGAAAGGATTGTTTAAAAATGGATCCTAAAAGTCGAGGATTGAAAATGTTGGAGATTTTAAAGCAGAAAACAGATGGAAATGCTCATCACAAACTATTTACAAAGGTGGAAAATATTTCAGCTTTGCTATGCTCCCCTACAGGTAAGCCAGAAGTGCTAAAAAGAAACACAGAAATGTATGTCAAAAGTTCCTTTGTGCCTTATTTCAGATAAGCACTCAAATAATTTAACTGGCTTTGGAAAAAACATCTTCAAGTAGAGTATTTTTATGAGAAGATGGTAGGAAAGGCAGGCCCGTTCCAAATGCTTCAAAGCCTGAGGAAATAGAACTGTTAAAAAACACATAGACAGTTTCCAAGGATGGAGTCACACTATTGTAGGAAGGACTAAAAAAAACTCTGTCTCTCTCCAGAGTTAAATGTTTCTGAACTTTACAGATAGTATGTGACGAGTTTGCACAAAGGAAAACGTAAATCCTGTAAAAAATGGTGTGTTTCATTCAGTTTTCAAATCCTATGATCCTCCCCTGACAACATTTGTCCCTAAAAAAGATCAATGTTCCAAATGTAACCAGTATTGTGCTTCAGTATCGGGCTGCTGAAGATAAACTGATTCGGTGAGAACTACGAAACACATGCAAGGCAACAGAAGCAATGGACATGAAGAAGAAAGACATGAACTCTAAAGAAAAAGATCAAGTAACAGCTACTTTTGATTTACAAGCTGTGTTGATGGTACCATTTGCTGGGGACTGTAAAATTTACTATAAACGGAAACTTTCTGTTTACAATTTCACAATTTTAGATTCTAATTCAGATGGATTCTGTCATGTATGGGACAAGAGGAATGGAATGAATGGTTCAAGTGAAATCCGTACAGGCCTTATAATATACATGAAAAACCTACCTACTCATGTCAAACATGTTACAACCTATTCTGACACATGTGGAGGGCAAAACAGAAATCAGTTCATAGGCTCTGCAATGTTGTATATTGTAAATAAGACAAACATTGAAAGAAAATGTGGATATGAAGTACATGGAACCTGGCCACACGTACTTTGAAGCAGATTCCATGCACTCTACAATTGAGAGAGCACGTAAACACAAAAAGATTTACACGACTGAGGAATGGGGTGTACTTCTTGAGATGTCTAGGAAAAAACCCAAACCTTACAATGTTAAAATTCGAAAATATACTGTAATGACATTTATGATCTAACAAGCCTAGGCAAACTTGCCATCCAAAATAGGACAATCAATATCAAAAGAAAAACAGTTAATTGGTTGAAATTGAAATGGCTGAAGTTTGACAATTAATTGATTAAAATAAATTAAATTGATTGTAAATTAATCAGTAAATTAATTGATTACTGATTGATTGGTTATAAAATATAAATTCAAAATTATTTTTTAACTTTCATGCTAAAATAAATGTCATAATTATTCTGCAATGAATTGTGTAAAACTGGCAAACCAGCCCTTTAATCTCTGTTATAGATTTAATATTACGTTTTTTTTTCTACTGTTTTTAGTCACATGTTTTATTTTTACTAACAGGGTACTTGCTATTAATGATTAGTAATTGAAAGTGTCATATGGTAAAATAGAAGTCTTGTTTACGTTCAAAAAAGAACAGGAGTTATCCTAACTATTAATTTTAAACAATCTCTTTTTAGACACTTTGTGTTATGCACAGATGTTTTATGTCCGTGGTTCCAGGTTTTGCTTAGTGCACAAGAGTTACATGTCCGACTTCTTCCAAAATATAATTTAATTTCTCTCAAAGTAGACTAAATAACGGTAAACAACTACTTAAAACATAAAATATATTAAATAGGCATTCATATTTTACCCTAGTATATTAAGTACAATTAAGGATTTTAAAATAATGTTAGAAACAAAACTTCTTTTTGCGTTTCCCGAAAGTTTGGTAAAATGGACATATCATACGTGTGTTTCTAACCATCGATATAAGAATTTATTACTTATAGTAGGGCCTACTATAGCTCCGAAAGTGAAGTATTATTTCAATTTGTTCTAATTATTTAACTTTTAAGCAATTATTCTACATTTTATAAAAATGAAGATGTTATGTAAAAATATTCGCTACTTTCATTCGCTGTGTTTGCTGCTTTGTTTGCATATGACTTGATACTTTAGCTATTTCAACGAAGAATATTTGTTGATTAAATTGATGGATGGACCCTGCAGTCCTTTATTATCGGGGCTTAAATAGATGGTTCTGACTAATAAAACAGCTAATCTTAATCAGTAACAAAGCTACATAAGTAACACACTCCATTCTATACTCATCCTTCACTCATATTTGGGTTAGAATACGCGCGTCGCGCATAGGTGGCATCCCCATCTCAATATATATAATTAATACGCTACATGAAACTTTGTCGGTTGAACTCCTTCGCCATTTCTTAACCGATTTTATCCATTGACGTCTCATTGGAAAGAGCGTGTCGCGTAGATTTGCAAACTGGCCTTACATTTTCGAAAAAGCCCCTTGGGCTCTGCCCCAGTGGCTTTGAAAGTTCCCATGTTGTCCTTATGAAGAACATAATTGTTTACATTTTGATCAGCTGTATAATTTAATTGCTGTTATTTATTTTTCCTACAGTTACCTAACAATGTACATGTTCTCTCACTGATTTGAGAAAGCAAAGTGGCCAATTCGCTCATCAGTGAGACAATGTTAACATTGTCTCACTCTAATTACTTTGTCTCACTCCAGATTTGCAACGTGAAGGCACGAAATAGTGAGCGCGTAACATGCAGGCAACGTCGTATGCGCGCGAAGTACGTTGGCAGCACTGGCTGTAAATCAGCTGGTCAGCTGAGTTGTACTGTACTGTTGTATTTGTCACTTCACATTAAATGTTACATTAAAAGTTCACTTCTGTGTAAAACTAGGTTATGTTTCTTCACAAATTTATTTGTTTTATGGTAACTGTAGGAAAAGTATAATGTGCAACTCGAGTTCAAAGTACAATTGCCTCACTCGAGAAACCATTCCGTGAGTTAGGATTTCTCTCGAGTGAGTCAATTGCTCACTTTTCTCACTAGTTGCACAAATAACTATTTCAATTCAATGAAACGCACTGAGTACATTTATATTTACTGTTTGAGTTTGTGTAAACATAACCCCCAAGACGGATTGTGTTAGTATGGTTGTATCTTAAATTTATATTAAATTTGTATTTATCGTTGTTTTGTGTCGCTATGACGGATCGAGTTAGCATGATTGTAACTGAAATTTGTGCATTTATAGTTGTTTTGTGTAGCTATAATTTGTTTATTTGTTGTTTTATTTTTCTTTTAAATGCCTCCGACGCGACGACAACGAAACATAGACAAGAGGCGTAATCATCACAGTCAGCACCTGACCCTGGACAATCTCAACTATTTGATTACAAATGCGCCCTAACACTACCCCTAAACGACTTTTCGTTCTCAATTGACCCTCTATCAATGACCTGTATTGCCTGTAGAGCGAGGCATTTTGAGAAGGAGAAAACCGACCGGAATGCTTTAGGTTTATCAATAACGAAGTTAACATGGTCTGAGTTACACACCGGTAATCTTTGAGTTGACTCTTTTAAACTCATTGTAAATATGACTGTTATTCGTTTTAAAACAACTTCTAGGTAATATTTTGCAATTGCTCGAATTTGAGCAACATGTAAACTAGTTGATAATTATTAATAGTAAAAAAAAATGGTTTAGTGAAAAAGAAAACTTAAAATTATATTTTCCGAAACTGCCAATACCAAACAGAGTTTTCCACTTTTGTGATAATCCCATTCATGCTGCCATGTCATATTTTTACAAAATTTAATTGATGCCCAATAACGCATTTATTTTGACAAATGGACAACAGAATTGCATTATCCGAGTCAAATTCGACTAATTATTCACAAACATTAAATTACATGAATTTTACATTTTAGAAACGTAAAATTCTTAGAAATCAATTACCGGGTAAAATACAGTTTTAATGATGTGTTTTTCGTGGTTTTTAGCGAATTTCCTATATAGGGAATAAGCTACCTATTACCGTAGTACTCATGGTAAGACCTGGACGCGGGACCTGATGCGCTTTTACCCTCCCTGATGCAGCAAACCTAAGTACTTGTTGATTAAACTAATTATATTTAAATAGGGAATTAATGCTATATTTTTAAGTTGACATTATAGTATAAATCCAATAAGGCAAATGGAAATTGTCTCAGTCTGCAGGTTTGCTGCGGTGGGTGTATTGTTTTATCTTATTATCGATAAATTGTTATGTTAATTTAAGTATATAGGTTCAATCATAGATAAAACATATGTTTTATGGGGTAAAAATAGGTTTTATCTATGGTTCAATCCATTTTTCATGGACACTATGACAGCAACAGCATAATCACTATTTGGTAGGGCCCATGTTAAAAACATTTACCCAGAATGACATAGCCGAAATTGTGCCAAATGTACAGAAAAACCCTTGTAATCGAATCCGAATCGAGTTGTCTCGTCTTGGTCACTCTGGTCTGGTCGCACAATTTGTTTTTCAGGATTAATTTTGCTAACAGTGTCATTTAGAGGCTTCTGATTGACTATAATGAAGGTTTACTAATTGAAAAATTAGTTTTGTTCATAGAATAAAATTATAAATGCCTCAAATTCGATTTTATATTTTTATATTGTGAAATTAAATCGTCATAACCTAACCAAACCAACCAAACGTGCTGACAATGAAAAAATCTAATGAAGGTTTATTTATCGAAAAAATAGTTGTGTTTATAAAATAATATTATAAGTGCCTCAAATCCTATTTTATATTTTTTTTATTATAAAATTAAACTATCATAACCTAACCAAACTAACCAGACTTGCTGATAATGAAAAATCGAATGAAGGTTTTATTCGAAAATATGTTTCTGTTCATAAAATAAAACTATAAATGGGTCAAATTCAATTTTATAATGTTTAAATTATAAAATTAAACCATCATAACCTAACCAAACCAACCAAACGTTTTGATAATGAAAAAGTCCAATACAAAAAATAGTGCTACGGGTGGGATTCGAACCTCATCTACGTTCCGGTGCAAAGGTCAAGCCAGTGCCGTTGTCCAACTCCCGCGCTGATAAGAGTAAGCTCGAGCGGTCGTTATCTGCACCGTCCACGCCGACCGAGACTCTAACGTCCACGATGCCCAAGAATGACGTCATCGACACTGCTTACATTCAATCCTGCGTCACCGACTACCTCGCAGGGAGCAGTGTGCTCGACACCCTAGTCACCAAGCTGACCGACAAGATGAAGGAAGTGGTAGAGTCGGCAGTGCGAGCCGCCATGACAGCCGCCAATGAAGAGCTGGTCAGTCTTCGCAGCGAGGTTACCAAACTATCGGACAGACTGCAGGGTGTGGAGGCGAGGCTGGAGGAGAGGACAGACGAGCTGGAGCAGTACCAGCGACGTAACAACATAAGAATATTCGGCGTCGAGGAGACTGCGGAAGAAGACACCGACCAGCTGGTCATCAACATCTGCAGAGATAAGCTGGGCGTGGAGCTGACCGAGGCCGCCGTGTGCAGATCGCACAGAGTCGGGAAAGTGCCTGGAATATCACCCGACGGAAGAAGTAGACAACGTCCCATCATTGTCCGCTTCACGAGCTACCGGGAACGTCGGCGAGTATTTGACGCCAAGAAAAAACTTAAGGGAACCGGAGTCACCATTAAAGAGGACCTGACAGCTCGTCGACTAGAGGTGCTCAAGAAGGCGGTGTCAATTCATGGTGTGAGGAACACATGGACCACAGACGGCAGGGTGCTGTGGGTGGACCAGGCTGGCAAGAAGGGCGTCGCTACCCGGCTGGCGGATGTGTCACCTGCGTGTGAAGCAACAGAGTCAACTGAGCTCAAGTAAAATATCTGTATATATATATTTCTAATATTTTATTTTATCTCCTTTTTTTTGATTGAGTTTAGATCAGGTCTTATTTTAATACAAAATTGAGTCCTAAACCATTAAATTTTCATGATCTCATACTGTTTAGTTTATTATATTATACAATTACTTTTACATTTATTTATTTTGCGTCCGATCTGAAATGCATTGATATTATACAGTATATTTATTTTTATAGACGTTTTATGAGTATTTATTATTGCTATTTTGTTATTAAATACAATTCTATTATATTTAAAATGAATTCTAGTGGAAACGTAATTTATTGTTATTTTATAGTAGGTTTACTAAAAGTACTAAAGCTTATTGTTACTGTAAAGTTATTGTTATTTATTATTTTATCAAAGAAATTAATTTTAATTTATTATTTTACTATCATGAGTATTTAATTTTAATTTATCGTTTTAATTTATTATTTTACTAGCAGGAGTTTAAACAAACCCTTAAGGGTAGTAAATATTGTTTTCTTTTATCTAATGTCAATAGTCAGGAGCCGAATATAAATGTGTTCATTGCGGTTTAATTTCAACTGTAATGCCAGAAAGGATTAATGTTACATGTAAATATTTATACTTATTTTTTGCAAGCTTGCATGTCCGTGGAATGTGTGTGCGTGTGAATGTGTTTGTTGCAGCTACGCCGGTGCGCGTCGTCGTTGCCTCGCCGCGGGTCCGAGCTGTAGGTCCAGGATAGCGGACCTGCACAGCGTCGCCTCAGTCACCCCTCCCCCGCCCACTCCACTCCCTACTGATAACGCTCAGATCCTTATCGACAACCTCACTCCCTTCTCCAAACAATTTAAAGCCGCTCACATCAACGCCCAATCACTCACAAAACACATAGACGAAGTCAGAGTAATTTTTCGGCCTCAAAATTTCGAAATTATTGCAGTTTCTGAAACTTGGTTGAAGCCAAGTATTTCATCTGGATTGATCGCACTGCCTGGCTATTCAATTTTCAGAAATGATCGCCTGGGAAAAATAGGTGGTGGCGTCGCTGTCTATGTAAAAGATGGTTTGCAAGCCAGGCAGTTGTGCGAGTCCCCGGGTGAGTACTTGGCGGAACCCGAATTTATTTTTTTAGAAATTGGTTTGTGTGGTTCAGATGCTCTTCTCCTGGGGGCATGTTACCGCCCTCCGGGAGTGGGTCATCTGGCCGACTTTGAAAATTCTCTCTTGCGCCTCATGCCAGGCTACAGTCGTGTCTTGATCATGGGTGACTTTAACTGTGACTTACTCAAACCTGGAAGTTACTACTGCAGACAATTGACAAACATGTTTGACTCTTGCAACATGACGATACTCCCACTGGACCCGACGCATCACACTGCTGAAGCTGATACAATACTAGACCTTATTATTTTAAGTGATCCCGAATTTTCAGTCCACCATGGCCAGCTTCCAGTTCCTGCCATTTCACGACATGACCTAATTTATTGCGCCCTTTCCATGAGAGCTCCTAAGCCCAAACAAAAATTCATCTCTTACAGAAATTTTAAAAATTTTAATGAAGCAGAGTTTTTGTCAGAAGTTATATCAATACCTTGGCACTCCATACATACCCTGGAGTCAGTTGATGATATGGTTGATTCACTTAATGAAACCATAATAAAATTATACGACAAACACGCTCCAATTGTGAACCGTAGGGTTAGTAAAAGTCGCCCCGTTCCGTGGATCACTGAGGAGATTATTAGGTTAATGGCTCGGCGGGATTCAGTCCATCGCAGAGCTAAAAGAACTAGAGACCAGGGGCTTATGGCCCAGTATCGCCAGCTTAGAAATCAAGTTAAACAACATTTGCGCAACTCTCGACTACAGTACTTTCATAGATTGTTTTCCGAAGGAAAACAATCTTCTGCTGTTCGCTGGCGTAATCTGAAACGTTTTGGACTTGGAAAAGAAGTTAAACCTGTTCCAATAACAATACCATTGAATGATTTAAACGATTTTTTCTTATCAGTTTCGTCAAATGCAAACGTCACAGCAGTACAGAACCATTTAACTCAGTTAAAATCACGTCACTTGCCCAATACTATTCCTCAATTTAACTTCAAGCCAATATTGCAGATTGATGTTTTGAAGGCTATAAGGCGGATAACGTCTGATGCCACTGGTTCTGACAGAATCTCGATTTCGTTGATTAAACGTATCTTGTTTGCTCTCCTCCCAACATTAACCTTCATATTCAACACCTCACTCAGATCAGGTATTTTCCCAGAAAAATGGAAGACTGCGCTTGTCCGCCCATTGAATAAGATCTCATCCCCATCACTTCCGCAAGACTACCGACCAATTAGTATTCTTCCAGCTCTTTCTAAAGCTCTTGAAAGAATTGTCCATTCTCAAGTTTCCGAATTCTTGTCAGTAAACAATATCCTCAACAGTTTCCAATCTGGATTTCGTAAATATTACAGCACTGAAACAGCGATGCTCCATATAACTGATGAAATACGATTTGCTATGGATCACAGCCAATGCACTATTTTAACCTTATTTGACTTCAGCAAAGCTTTCGATACCGTAAATCATAGCATTCTTCTAGCCAAACTCCAACTTTTAGGTTTTTCTGATAATTCACTAAAATGGATGAGATCATATCTTCAGAGCCGAAAGCAGTGTGTATGTCATGACAACTTGACGTCCGACTGGAGAAATGTTCCCTGTGGAGTTCCTCAGGGTTCAATTCTTGGCCCACTACTTTTCACTGTTTACATTAATGACATTAGTACAGTACTACACCACGTAAAGTTTCATTTTTATGCTGATGACCTGCAAATTTATTCTCATTTTAAAGTCAGCGATATAAATGAAGCTATAGACATAATGAATCACGACATTGACAACATTGTTCAATGGGCAGCACAGAATGGACTTAGACTCAATCCTGACAAAACAAAACCAATCATTATAGGTCACTCACGTTTACTAAACAAACTTGAAGAAGACAATTTACCAAAACTCACTGTAAATGGAATTACTTTGCAATATCAAAACAAAATCAAAAGTCTTGGATTGCTGATGAACCGCACATTAGACTGGACTGACGCGGTGGTAGATACTTGTAAAAGAGTATTTGCCGCCATTCACACAATGAAGAAGATGCAACGACTCCTTCCTTTTCACATTAAACTCTTACTGGTCAAATCACTTGTGTTTCCACACTTCAATTACTGCAACACTGTGGTTAATGATATGACTGTGGCTTTGGCAACAAAACTACAACGTGCACAAAATTATTGTATTAGATTTCTGTTTGACCTTAGGCAGGACGACCACGTCACACCTTATTACATAAATGAATCAATTTTGAAATTAGATGACCTCAGAAAACTCCGAATACTTTCAATCACTCATTCGGCTATCAATCTTGGAATTCCAAATTACATTGCAAAGAATTTTGAATTTTTGAATGAAAGAGGTGCAAGGGATACTCGCTCTGGCTCGTCTACGTTGCGCATTCCTCGTCACAGAACAACTATTTATAATAAATCATTTGTAGTCACAGCATGCCGCCTATGGAACTCTATACCCGATGCCATTAAATCCATAGAAAACCGATCCCGACTGAAGGCGACACTGAAAGAATATTATCTCAACCGGATAGTGGCGTGGCGGGATGGCGTGCGTTAGGCTTAGCTGCTGCAAAGAGTGTATGTGTGTGTGACTGTATGCTAGGAAAAGAAATGTATGTTATGTTGTTTATTATTAATTATGTTACGAAATGTGTATTTTACTTTTGTTCATATCATGTATTATTGTTATTACTATTATTATTTAGAGGTTAACTGTAAGAAAGGACCATGAGGTCCTAAGTTCGCCTCAATAAAGAAGGATTTTCATTTCATTTCATTTCATTTCATTTCATTTTATTTCATTTCATTTCATTTCATTTCATTTCATTTCATTTCAACCCAGGTCCATCGGATTATCAGCCCAGCACTCTATCCACTACACCATCGAGGCCGTTGGCGACGCTCCGTATCGTTGCGGTAGTGATGTTCCCTCCAGGACGGATGGTCTTCAAAAGTTCCAAAATCGGAAGATCCAAAGAATATATTGCCGATCGGAAGTTCCAAAATCGAAAGATCCAACGTTTATATTGCCGATCGGATCTTCCAAAATCGGAATTTCCAAAGGTTATTTAGCGGGTCGGAAGATCCAAAATCAAAAGATCCAAAGAAAATATTGCCGATCGGAAGTTCCAAAATCGTAAGATCCAAAAGTACAGTCATAACTAGAAGTACAAATTTATTTCTTAAAGTAAACTTATGAAATAGGCTGTCCTTTTGACTTTGGATCTTGCGATCGTATGTCGGGTCGGAATTTCCAAAACGCTACTAGTCAGATCGGAACATCCAAAATGCTAGAACTGTTGCGTCTCTCAGATTGAAGGCGATGAACGCCGTAACCAGCCGCGTTGCTAATGTCAGGGGAAAAGTTTAGACACTCGAGTTTAGATCTGTATAGAAAAGTAACCAAACTACTTATTTGGTGTGTGTATTTTTTGTCCAAAAACCATTTCAACATCATATTTAAGACGTATATTCAGACAATGTTTAAAAACAACATTTTAATTCGCTCTATGTTAGATAAATATTGTCACATAAATTAGCCATTAAGTATAACGGAGTTTTTAATTAATATTAGTTTTGTTCTAATTTATATCACGTAAAGGCAATTACTAAAATACTGTTTGTATTTTATCAATGGAGTATCAAAATGCCCTTTGAAGCACTCTTTGTATAGTTTTACAATTCTCTTAGCGTATGTATTGGCCTTCAATATATGCTAGGCCTATGATAATTTTTTTTACATCTCCTTTTTTAAATTTAACCATCATGACAACAATATTATCAAACATAGATGGAATGAAATACTCCTAATAGAAGAGTTAATCTTCTGAGAATACTCTCAGTAGGCTAACATTTTATTTTTTGCTATTAGAACATAGAATTGAGTATTATGGAACAAATAGGTAGTTTACTTTGTGGTTTATACTGTATTTATCTGAAGTAACTTATCTTTTTATAAAGTAAAATATGTATCTAGATAACAGCCCAATTTGTTTAGGAAATCTTAATTTTCCTCATACAGTTTCTAACTCCCGTATTTGTCAAATACTGCTTGCCTCACTGTGGTATATATAGATTGCCTTCTAACAAGGCACCATAATTGCAGACGGCGTATATCGGTTGATGCCATGTTGATGTATGTAACTAAATCATAATCCCTGAATTTAAAATCTTAGATCGAAAGACTTAATGCTAGACTTTAAAGACTTTATGATTGAAAGATACCAATTCAATAATACAAGTCTTGAATTAACTCAATAATTCACTAACTCTTGACTCTAACTCTTGTTTGTGTCTGATACTAAATACATTAAAAGTAGTATGCAAATTATTTGATTTGCATTTTATATTTATATGAAATTTTTTATATACTCAACAAATTTTTACCCTTCGTTCATTTGGGGTCTGAGGCATATCCCTAATCATTTCATGGCTTTTGTTTGATCAATGTCAATGTAAGGGTTATTAATTACTTAGCAAGTACCTTCGGCTTCACCTGCGATGGTATAACCATAAATATCATATAGCATAAGAAATGCTTTATGATATATACTTATTTTTACGTAATTAAGTAAATTTGTTTGTTTAATCTTTTTGGATTTAGTTACCGGTACTTCTTTAATTATGTTACGGTTAATAATAATAATTATCCGTAATGGTTGTGCCAATGATGATGAGTAAGATATCATTATTGTGTACTGCCTCCCGTAAAATTAAAATACTCCCGCGTCAGTGAACCTGCAGAGAAACCAATTTTCCATTTACCTTGCTGTAATTCTACTAAATTCTTCCCTAGTAAAATTGTAAGAAATATTTCCTATATGAATATTATTAATTTCAATGAGTAGGCCTACCTAGGTTTGCTGTTACAGGGGGGAGATAATTTGGTGTGTATGTTATTGATAGCTTGGTATGAAGTAAACCAATTTGCCCAATCAGTTTCTCTAAGGTGTAGTTATTTCATAGGCTGTATCGTATATTTCAAATTAGTAAATCCTGTGTTGAATTATAATACAGATGTAGAAGAAACTTATGATATAAAGAAGAAGTGCTCAAATGTAATCATAGGTTGATATAGATAGACCTTAATTGTCTTTGTTTGTAAAATACAATGCCGCAAATCCAAACTCTAACGGACAATCGAGTCGGGCGGAGCACGAAATGAGTTTTGAGATAAGAATATGCCTATATTTTAATCGGGAATGTGAGCTATCGGCATGCCAAATTTCAACCTAATCCGACCAGTGAGTGATTGAACCCCAATAAGAAAAACAAACACACAAACTTTCACAATTTATCATGTTGTTAGTATGGTAACACTTCCTTAATGTATTTTTGTCTATGTTTTGATAACTAGCTGTTGTACCCGTGCTTTTCAACGGCAATAGGACGGGAAATAAATACCTTTTGATCTATAAATGCATTTTATTAAATGTTAACACATCAGCCAATGTTTTGGCCTATTGATTCGTCGGAAAAGAACATACCATATTGCTGATGGATGTCAGGTGCTCAATAATTACTCTTTGTTGAACAGACATTGGTCTTATAAATATCACGGATTTTAAGTTTTTAGTACCGGGGGACTGAGCCTTGCTAGGTTGTGGTTTAAAGTACGTATAATCGTTAAAACCATTTGATAAAAAAATATTTTAAATATGATTTTCGAGAAATGATTTCATTACAATCCAAGACATTTGATTGATAAAAAAATAACGACTCTGTAATACAAGCAATGTAGGCCTATAAGGTATGTAATAAGTAATCAGAATAATCATGTGTTGATGTGTTATTTTACTTAATTTTTACATTTATTTATTTATGACAAAAATACTGTTATTTATGTAGGTAGGTGCGTGTTATCATCATCAGTTTTATGGATGATGTTATCATTCTAGCATTCTTATGGTCTTACCATCTTGTCGCATTATGGTTTTGTTTTAGTTTATTTCGTAGAAAACCCCAAGTAAAGTTTTAGGCCTATATACAGTACTAGCTGTGTGCCCGTTCTACGCACGGGGATCTTTATATAGAAGTCAGTTGAAACAATCTTCTATAAAGAACAGCAGTTGGTTTGCATATTTTCAGATATGCTGGCGAAACTATTATATATAAACAAATACAGTATCTGACAGTTTCAAGTAAAAAAATTCTTTGTAAATATTAGAAGGAAATGTGAAAAAATAACACAATGTTGGGTTTTTGAACGTTTTAAGTTTATTTCCTAAGTAGATAGGCCATGTATTCTAGGTAAAAGTACTGGTATCAAGGATTGTCGTCGAAATTTGGTTATGAATAATTGATTAGTCATACGAACCCAAGAGATGGGCAATTGGTCTATTGGCTGTATGGTCCAGCGATTGCAGTACATAGCGGTGAGAAGACACATTGGAAAAGCGAGTTGAGCATAATCCGTAAACCTCTGTTACAATCATCCACTGCAGTTGTCACTTTACATTTACACTTTACACAGCCGCAATTGAAGTGCCGTCAATGAGTTGAAAACTTTTTTGTAAACTGCTGTTGGTAACGCTAATTAAAAAAAATATAAGTTTCCCAGCCATATACGTTACACTGATTCAAGGTATTTTTCCCGGTTATCAAAACTCAAGAACAATTTTATACACAAAGAATCTCTAATTTCATTTACGGTTACCCTAAAAGTTATTGCACTTACGAATAATTAAATTCGTTATGTAAGGAAACACGTTGTTAATTTCACTTGGTTTGGATTTGCTTTCAAAACGTGATTGGAAATGGTTGCAATATTTGTAAACAACATTAAATGTAAACATATCAGTGACAGCTAGAAAAAATAATGTTGATCCGAACAACTGTTCGTTATTTCATAGATGATTATGTGATAAACATTGGGAGAAAACTTGACATAAATCGCACAAAATTGGGTTTTTAAACGTCCTTAATTTTATTTACAAAGTAGTTAGGCCATAGTTTAATAGCTAAAGACACTCTCGCCAATCCATTGAATACATTAAAATGATTTGGATCTTGATAGGTATTCTAGTTGTTCAAGAGAAGGCCGCGTAAAATGGCTCTTTGGCCGTAACAGACAGACAGACAGAAATTGAGATGAGACTTGTTTCGGTTTCTTTAATGTATAAAACGTAAAAATAATTTTATAAAAATTTATGATTCTGATCAATGTACAGACAAAAATCTAATTTTATTTATATAGAAGATAACAATTTGTAAACCAGTTTTACACAAATGTTGGAACTGTTCCATTGTTATAGTGTGTTTAGTCTCTATTCGTTGTATTGTTTTATGTTAACTTTTTGTAGGATTTTTGTCGTTACTAAGAATTAAATCATTTTATTTTTGCTTATTATAATCTTTTAATGCTTTCTGTTCTTTTGTAAGGCCTTATTATACTGTTTTATGTGTTGTTTTAAATTATTTTCATTGAAAAACCAATGCAAACTTAAATTGTATACACAGTATAAAATTATATCATATTTGTAATCCAGTTCATAAATGTTCGAACACTGTTCCATTGTTATGTCGTGTTTATTCTGTATTTGTTGCAACTAGGTGAAACCCGTCGAAATTGACGGTTACTTTCAAGGCTAATTCATCTAACTGCGATAAATTGAGTGAAATTATGCATATTTTGAGCATTTAGCATTGTTTAAAGAGTAATAAGTGTAAAAACAATAATGATATTAATTGCGTTAGTTACCAAATATCAATCATCATAAGATCATTCAATGAATAAAATATTTCCCATATTGTACGTCATCGGAGTTTTTATTAGTATGTTATCTGGTATCTCTTCCTTTGAAAGAACCTTTAAATAGTATTAAAATCGTATTGGTGGATATTTTGTAGTTAAACACTTCCGTGATTTCATCAGTGTAGCCTAATTAATCTATGATTTTATTTGAAAAAAAAATATCTGTTTGTTGGGATGACATGTTTTAACTTCAAAGGAAGGTATATCAGTTACAGCGTAGGCCAAGTTTGATTTTTCCTTCGTCACGTCACATATCCATTTGTGCCAATGAATAACCCTCTAGCACAGTTTTGAGAAATTGGTTGAGGGGTTACTGTTAAAGCTGGAATTCCTTGACATAAGGGATGTCAGTTAATTGTCTCAGCCTTATCAATTACATACAGTTGTCAATATAATCTCTCTACGGAATGTTAGGTGTAGTGGAATATACTTGAAGTGAAGTTGGCTTTTATTCTTGAACTGTTAGGGGCCTCCTTATTTATATGGGTGTGCGGCTTCATTGGCAAGAAATAATGGAAATGACATAGCAATTTGGCATTTCCAAAAAGCAAAAAAATAAATTGGCTGTTACGTAATTTATTGACGTTTACATGCATTGTTAATCAACGTATCTTATAAAGGATGGTGTGATTTAGTTTAAAAGGAATATGACCTTTCTGTCATGACAGTAGCTGCTTAAATAGTATTTACTAATTGGGCCATTTTTACAGCCAAAATGTTGTGTTATTTTCAATAATGTTACCAACCCAGTGAGCCACGGTCCGTAATATAGGCCACTGCAAATAATTTGTCAAGATAGGTGCTATTTTTAGGCAAGGTTTCTGTGTTTGGATGTTATTAGATACGGTAAGAGTACAATAAAATTCTTCTCTGCAGATGAATTATCTGTTGGAGAAATATAAGCCGAATCATAATGTCACAATGCGAGTTTGAGCATTGTGGAACTATATGGGTAAGTTCCATAGATTTTTTTAGGCTGCTGTTCAGTGTACTTTAAGAATATACATTTTAGAGATAAATTAAATGGTTGTTGTTGCTGAGTAGCGCTAGTAAACATGCACAACCCTTTTTCGTCTAATAACATTCAATGGCTCTTAAAGAGTTCAAGTTCTTATTTGTACACATATCTATATTATGTTTTCACTAAGCTGAATGAATACAACCTCTCTGAAAAGTCTGCAGTATATTGCAGTTTTCCAGCTTAATGACTTTCTAAATCATGCACATATATCTACATAAATATTGTAAAATGTTTATCCAGTTGCTGTAAACTACTATTAATTTAACAAAATATGGAGACGGCTCAAATGGGCACCGTGCCCTTCTGCACTTATTTTGTATTGTATTACACAATCAAAGATTTTTCCAATGATTGAAAACCTGTATGACAATAATCTCATGAACCTATGATGATCTGTCTAGAATAATATGATAAACTATAGGCAAAAGTGGTGAAAAAGGCAGAAACAAACCCGTAATTCGTAAAATAGATATAAGATAGTTCAATAAGAAATAATTGTAGTTACTGTGATAAAAGGATTTTCCACTGATTTCGTAATGGAACACGTTATATTGCAAAACATGACATGATACAGAAGAAATTAAATCAATTTTAAAATCAGAAAATAACATTGGAAATACTTCTTTTGGGCAATTTAGTAACTCCCAATAAATGTGTGTTGTTTAAAATACAATTTTAAAATTAACAACCGTTTCATTAAAAAGTATTATCCACATGGCCAAAACGTAAACAAATCTGTGTTGAGCATTGGCCTACTTTAAAGGCTTCTGGGGCAGAGCCCTTAGCAAATTTCTTAGTTTTTCTTTTGATATCTCATCTACAGACCAAGACCTTTCTTTGGACACCTCTACCAAGTTTCTACGCCCAGCTGTTCTCTCAAAATAATAGTTTAATGTGACTGTGGGCCCAATTTTGTACGAAACACACACTGTTGTATGATCTCGAGTAGCCGACCCAGTGTTAGCAACAAGGGGCCAAACACAAGGAACGTAGCGCCAGCGACGTCCCTTTCACTTTCAGCAATTTTACAACCCTCGCCACCCTACACACCCTAAACATGCAAAGAAAGAGAGACAGAAAAACAGCTGTCGAAGTCGATCGGTTCGACCTGACCTAGCCTCGGTCGTCAACTCGCTTTCCTTTTCTTCGCCTACAAGCGTTTGAATAGGGGCGCGGGAGAACTACTTGTGTGATGCGGCACGCGTAATACCGGCAAAAACTTTCGGGTAGTTCTAGAGAGCGCCACCAGAATTGGGTCGCAGGGTCGCGTTTGAGTTGCCACTTTGTTATTGAAGACTCTTAAGTTGCTGGTTAAAAAATTTCTGGTAAAATAATTGTGTTACAAAATAAGAAATTAAAATTGCAGGTAGTCATTTTAAAGACAACAATTTTCAATTAATTTTACTTTTTAAATTTTTAAAATCGCTTGGCTGGTTCAGTCGGTATCGTTGTTTAAACATTTACAGTAATTACAACAAACGCGAGAGAGACATGAAGCAGGTGCAGGACAGGGCCGCTGTGACTCATTCCAAGGTCACACTCACATTTGCTACCCCTCCCCCCAAAACAAGGCTGGGGTGTTGCTTGTACACCGGTGGATGACGGTTTCCCGCGCTTCCATACACGACTAAATACAGAATTGAATAAGGGGTTTTGCTACGCTTTAACCAAAACAAATTGCAAACAAAATAATTATTTAAAAGTTTTGTTAGTGTCATCAAATTTTTAGTTTTACGATAATCGTATTTAGGCCTAATCATACTGTAAAATTGGTGTAGGCCTAAATCCGTTGGCAAATATATAAATCAATAAAAATAAAATTACAGTTTTGTCTGTACATTGCTTAGAATCATGCAGGTTTTGGTTATTTTTACGTTTCATAACATAAGAAAGCCGAAACGAGTCTTATCTCAATTTCTGTCTGTCTTAATTTTTCCGTATTTACTGGATTGATGAGAGTACAATTAGGGAAATATTGCATTTATTTGTTTTTTTTTTTTGACAACTAAATGATGTACATTTACATGATTTACATTATTTAGTGAAAGAGTTAATTTACAGTTAGATCCCAGCATCGAATATTATAGAATATTATAAGCAGTTTGTGTTCTCAATTCCATCTCGTCAACTTCACTTTCACTAACTGACATTTTTAAAACAGTTTAATCTACCTTCCTTTAACTTCCACCAACTTAGGTTAAGAATACGCGAGTATCAACAGGAACAAGCCAGATCAACAATTAAAATTGCCAACTGGTCAGCTGATCAGCTGATTAGTTGACGTTCGAACACTGAGCTAAAATTATAACTGGAGGTAGCACTGCCATGGCAGAAGTCTGTCAAAAGCGAGTCGCTGATTTTGTTAGGTTGGTATAGCAGTAAGTTTTATTACCATAGCAATAACATGGCTTCTTATAACTAGGTTGGTATAGCAGTGAGTATTTTTGTCATACTTGAATACTTTTAATACTTTAATAATTTTCTTTGAAATGGCGAACATACAAAGTAGGTATTTTAAGCCAAGTATAATAATAGTTATAGCAATAATATGGCTTCTTATGGACACCCACCTCACGCAAACATGGCGGCTGGCGACACGCATCTTTGACATTCAGTGCTACCTCCAGTTAGAATTATAGCTCAGTGCGTTCGAAGCATTACAATTTTACTTCTTTTTCCTCAATTCTTGAACCTCATTGATCCGTTCAAGGCCCCACTAGAAAAAACAGGCCATGCTGCAGCACGGGCAGCGCAACACTACGTCACAGTGGTGGATAGTTGTACTAAACTCTTGCCATTAAAATCTTACAAACAGCCAGCTTGTTTATTTACCAAAAACATATGGGAATGGTGATGGCAATGAATTTATCAATGAAATCCATCCACTAGTGTGACGTCATGAATCCTGCAGCATGGCCTGTTTTTCTAGTGGGGCCTTGATCCGTTACCCGTGTTGTTATGAGAAAAACTATGCTGTTATGAAAAATGAAACTATGCTGTTATGAAAGTAAACAGCTGTTAAGTGAAACTTTTCAATTCTAAGAACTGAACTGAAATGTCTACTTTAAAAAACGGTCGTAGGTAAAATATCTTTCATTTGGTACCAACCGTGTGTAATTCAGTCCAGTAGTATGGTCAGGCTAGCTGTCACAAGTTTTGCAAGTTTTTAATGTGCGCATCGGTTCTGGCGCACACCACTAATGGCGCTCCCAGTGGTGTGCGCCAGAACCTATGGTAACCGCAGCACGGCTGACGGTCTATATTTAATTCTTTTTGTCTATGGTGTTACGTTTCAGCAATACATTACAAAAAAATGAACTGTATAGTATCAACATGCAGCTTTGATGATAGTATATTAATTTAAATTCATATTGCATGTCTTAACTTAGGAGTTAAGTTTTACTATTAAACTTGGCGCACATTATTGTGCGCAATCTAGACACAGGAAAAGAGGAAGAGGAACTTTATATCAATCTTTTTTTGTAGCACTTTCTTTCGGGGTTTGGTTTGTTTTGTTGGTAAAGGAGGAGGTGGCAGAAGGACTGATTGAATTCACAGTTTACGTGGCATCCTTTTTGTGTAAGTCGAAATAAGATTATCTTTCAATTAATCAAAATCAACCTAATTTTCTTTATCAAATTTAATTTAGTTTTCTATATCAAATTTAATTTACTTTTCCATACGGTACAATAGTAACAGATTTTTGTTAATTTAAAACTTCAAAATGGTACCACGTGTGTGCGCGCGTTTCAACATTATAATTGATTTCTGCTATTAATCCTTTGCCAACATAGTTGACAAATTACCGAAATAGATGACAAATTATAAATATCTCCCACGATCGCGACGAAAGCGTAAACATCCTTCATAATCATCGCACCATCATGAACATTTCCCGCCATCAAGGAAAATCCTTAATCATGTGAATCGGTGAATTAAGCTAGGGGTATTGGCGAGAGTAGGGGGGCAGACGTGTAGGCTAGGCTACTGTACAGTCTCGGTAAGCAGTGCGTGCAGACGTACAGTACAGTCCGCGCGCATTTATCGTCACAACATACACGTCTGCCCACCCGTTCATATCGCTCTACGCTTAGTTGATTAACTAATGCGCTTATTTCACTATTGGTTTTTAATTTTGTTGTAGTAAATGGATTACTGTATTAATATTGGTTTTTGAGTATTGCTCGTTCATATTACAACACTACGACCCCATAAAATTGCTTCCTTCTTGATTATCTCCGTTATTTCGGCTAATCGGAACAATCAGCTAACCTGAACGGGGTTCGGTCCCAATTAGTTCTGATTGGCCGAACTGCACTGTAGTGTGTTGAATGTGTTTGCAAAATGGCGGTTTTATGAGCCCGCCCAGCATTATCCCTCACACCACCACCTTACCGCAAAATGGCGCAACGGCGCAACTACCTCGAGGCTGATGAAAACTCTAGCTTATGTAATGGCAGATCACTCCATAACACCCTACATGAAATAACATTGGTTTGTTGTATGACGTTGTTCAAGCGCAGTAAACAAATTCAAGTTTCGCAAATGGGTAAAGGAATATTATTATCAATTATCAATTATCAATTATTTAAGATGGGGACGCCACTATGTGCGTATTTTAACCCAAATATGAGTGAAGGATGAGTGTAGGATGAGTGGCGCGATCTTGTAGTCTTGTTAGTGACTAAGGCCGACATGTTCCTTAGACACAGCTGTTAATTAATAGCCCATACAGCTAATGGCAACTAAGGGACCTACAGTTTATAGTGGAATCCGAACCACATTTTTCCTTGTAATTTACGAATTGGTCTAATTATCAGGATAGTACTGCGGATAGTCGTAGTACTCACTAGTGCGGACGTTAATCCACACCAGTGAGCATCGCATCCACAGTGCATCCCTATAAATATCCACAATTCGTGACCTCCTAGTAGCTGGATTACAGGACGACGCCACCAATTTAACATACCAATTTTGTTTGTATGCCAACTTATAGATGACTTTCACGCAAAGACAAACAGTTATTTGTAAACTTTTAAAATCCTAAATATTTTCAAATTTAAAAAAATCAAAATTTCTTAAAAAAGTTTAAAATATTACAATTAAAAATAGCAAGTGATTTTTGTTTTGATTTTGCACACCTTTATTCCAATTTCAGTTAGAATCGCATAACCCATATCCCCTGTGAATTGTTTTCTGTGATTCCGTGCACCGTCATAGCTTCGAGCACCGGCAGACTAGCCTAACGACCAAACACCCTTAAGCTCTGCCATGACGGCTTGCAAAGTTTATATACTTTTCATATCAAAAAACTTAATATTAGAAGAATTTGTAAATAATAGCAACCATTATGCCTACCTCCTACACTCCTCGTCAAATATTGTTCGATGATCCAATGTCTCCTCTTGACATCGTTGTAGGATCCTTGTCCTTAATTGGATCACCTGCAACAATGTATTGTCCGGTTCGTGATTGTGTGCTCGAGTAACAATAAATGATTGACTTGTTCGCAATTCAGGTGTTAGCGGCATTGTTGCCCTAGCCATGCAGCGCGACCTACTCTGCTCTATGCATTTTAAATATACAGTGTTTCTGTTCGTTTCACTGTATAGAAAATAGTAACCATCATTAACATGGTAGTACGTGCTGTTTTGTCTAAGACCTACTACTTCTGACACAATATCCATTGTTCATGCGGTAGATTGCACTAAGTTTGTATTGCACATGTAAACCTAACTTAAATTAAATATACACTACTAGTTGTCCAACAATAACGTATAACAAACACTACAGCGCACTCCACAACACAGCTAATACTCAAAATGAATTTCAATTGCGAATAAAAACATTACGGTACACAAAACGTGACAAGTTAGCAACTCACCTTAGTACATGAGGAAATCTTGTTAGGGGTCGTCATTCGTCAAATCATAACGCACAAACCACAGCGAGAACCAACTGTTTGATCTGCACTACCGACATCATTATTTGGTACACCTAGGCTGATTCATGCCGTTCTGGTTCAGTTTAATTAATAAGTCCAGAACAGTCTAATTTTATGCAGATCTAATGTAATGTTATGCTTCTATGTACAACATTCATAACATTCTATATAATAACACAAAAACAATATCACCTTGTCTAAATTTCTCCAACACTCTCCAAAAATAGTTTTTTTTTATCGATTGCTAATATTACACCTTGATTAAATTTACCAGGTTATGGATATGCTTCAATATTATAAGCATTCTTGTTAACAAATTTCCGTATATTGTTAATAAGGTGTTTGGCTCTAAACCACCTGGTTTTCGTTGAATGTAATAAAAACTAATAACTCCATCTAGGCTAGATACATATCCAGCTAGGTATATGTATCTATTGGTGAGTATACCCAGCACAAACAAAACATTAAACAACTTCTATTGTACAAAAATATTATTGTAGTTGTTGACAGCAAAACACAAATTCTCTATGTGTTTTGCTGTCACCATCCACTACAAAACTGTTGTAATTTTTTTCCAACTGTAGTGGGATTTCATTACAATTTGATATACTCATGAATTCTACCAAACTTACGTACTCATACGATTGCCAAAACAGATTATCAAATATTTTGTTCAATTTTTTTATATTAACAAAAACCAACTGTCTCTTTTATTACATTCATCGTATATACGAGTAAAGTCTGCTTTTATGTGTGCTTGCTTGCTTGCCTGCTTGCTTGCACAACAATATCAAATAAGAGTTCAAAGATTTTCCTTTAAAATATTCTAAATCATTTATTTCTTGCCTACAAACGTGTTTGAAGACTACCAATACCTCCGTGAAGTAATTATTTCACTACAGAACTAATTTGCACATTTAACAATTGATCATTGGCCGTATGGCTTAACAGTGGCCATATTTGTTGAACGAAATGGAGCACTGAACTTTGTATTTAGATCGGAAAATTACAGTAGCAGAAATATATTTGATCATATCATTATAACAAAATGCCAAGAACATTAATTAAATCTGGGGGTTTTACTTTGCATTATTATAATACCGTATGCTACATCCCAAAGGAAAAAATCTCAATTCCTTTAGAAATAGTGGCGCAAAAATGAAAATCGTTTGCACAACCCATTTTGAAACTAATGTAATTACTTTGGTATCATAATTAATGCTGTCATTAGTGAGCTTATAACTCAACAACGAGTTTAAACAACAAGGAGGGATAAAAATCCTGTGAGAGTATCACTTCTTGTAAGGTGATAAAAGTGTTACTAGTATCCTAGTACAGTAACCACAACCATCACAACAATAATCAATTACAATTGTTAACAGTTAGTTATAACTGGGTCAAAAATCTTACTAACATTATAAATGTGAAAGTTTGTGTGTTTGTTTGTTTGAAGTTCAATCACGCATAAACTACTGGACGGATCCGGCTGAAATTTGGCATGATGGTAGCTCACATTCCCAATTAACATATAGGCATATTCTTATCTCAAAAATCCTTTCGGGCTCCACCCCAGTGGCTCTGTAGTTTCCCATGTTAACCTTATGATGAGTATTCATATAAAGGGAATTAAAGAATTTAGTCAGCTGTTTCAAATAAAAAAGTTGGTTCTATGTAAAAGCATTAAAAGTTATAAGATTTACCAACAGGGTGCAAAACTACATTTTTTTGCATTTATGAAAACAGCTAATTATAAGTAAGCAGCAACAACAAACTGTGGTATGCCATGACAACTGTCAAGGTATGATTGTTTACAGTTGTGTTTATGTTTTTAATTTCATGAATAATTTTTGATATTTTATGCACTTTTAATCATTTGTTTTTCTCTATTGTTCAGATGAAGTGGTGGAATATTATGGCTATGGTAGATGTGTAATACTATAGTATACTGTAAATTTATAGAAGCAAATTTTATCAACATGTGTCCTCCCCCATTGCAAGTTCCAAGTTTGAGTTCAATATAACTGCAATAAGCATTTTTTTACTTATATGCCAACCCCGTATACGAAGGACGGGTACTCTGCTAGTAATTAATATAGCAATTGAAAGTTCTATAGCAAATAAGTTGTCACAAAAGTAAGTATATTTCATATTTCGTCTATCGTATTACCTGGCCAATGACGATATAGCGATAGTTAGCAACCATAATCAATGGGAGTACAATAAATGTTATGGGCATAAAAGTAAAAAATTGAGTCATTAGAAACCGAAGATCCACATTAATTGTAGGTAACATTTGTAAGTTTATTTGTTGTGGAAAATTAACTACAGCTTTACTATACTTCCACAGTCTACCACTGTAGGCCTACCGTTACTGTAGTTTTGTGAAGGTTCACTTTAGTTATCGAACACAAATGATTCTACATACTGTACAGTCTTCAGCACCTTCCAGTACTAATTCCACATAACACTTATTTTTAACATAACACTTACTCCAGTGTAACACTTATTTTTCTGTTTACTGTTTGGATCCTTCACAGTTCAAAGAGACTTATAACGAAATATCACACTCTTTACAATATCAACAAATTACTGGGCTGCGTATTCTTCATTAAATTTACCTTTACACGAACCCTCTTCTACAATACTTTCATTTTTTTATTTTATACCTACATGGCAGGACAATAAGGGCAAGTAAATTTGCATTTAGACAATTAGACTTCTAATAAATGTTTTTAAATTGTAGAAAATAATATACCTTAAACAAAAATAAATGAATATTAAACTAAAATATAGTAACGGGTGACTAATCCTTGCTGAGTTTGGTTAATTACATTTAATTGTTAAAGAAATATACTACAGAGACATGTTTTATTACAATACAAATATAATTCTATTAAATACCGTAGAAATTTCATCGCAGAACTAATAACAACTTGAATAAGGTATGCAATTAAAAAAGGAATATTTAAGATCCTACTCCAGTTTTTTTAAACATTTATCATGCAAAATACGATTATTTTTATAGGTAAGGGGCATAATTTATCTCTCGGTACCGGTACCACACTAGACTTTTCGTTGATTAGTTGAAGCCGAAAACTGGTAAGTCCTATTGGAGCATAAATCTTTTACTGGAAAGATTATTATAATGAAATAATTAATTTAAATAATTATGTAACTAATTAGACCTGTCCATATTTTGTTTCAACTATAAAAAATAGTGTTTACAATTTGTACAATCTACCATTAAATACGGGTGAAACATTGAGTTGACGCCTGTGCACTCAAACGACACCAACTTGAAACACATTTATTGAAAATAATTGTTGTGCATTTGGTAACAATATATCACTATTATTTAAACAAATTAAATGCTAAATTGATTCGTTTACGATAGCATACTTTTAATAAGCGGATTTAAAACAATTGCTTTATTTACACAATATTCGTCAATTAATAATCTGAGCCCTATCTATAATTACAGTGCCTTGTGATTCAGAACGCAACCCATATACATCACAGTTACGCAAACAGTATTTGAATAGTAAAGGGAGTTAATGTACAAATGTTGGTCAGTCGAACGCACGGGAATCGAGTAGTCAATTTTTTAAACAGTTTAATTCAGAACAGCTATTTACACATATAAAGACAAAAAAACTATGTCGTATAAGTCAATTCTCATATCTTCAACGATTAAGCGATAGTTTGCAGAACAATAAGTATTTTCAAACATGACTTAAAATTGTTACAACAAAACCTTTTACTTAGGTACACAAATTGAATCTCCAACAAAACTTGATTAGACGCAAATGTTTGATATACAGTTGAACATTTTACATTTTTTGATAAAACACATTCTTTGTAAGGAAAAAATTAAATTTCACTTGAATTAGGTTACAGCAGACATTCGCTAGTTGTGGGGAAAACTAAATATAATTTAACGTTACAATTTCAATTTAATTAAATTTGAAACTACCTGTTTGTTACAACAACCGGAAACAACTTCAAATATTTAGCGTTGGTTACTAGTGCACTATTACAACTTAATAGTTCAACTCAAATAAACCACGACAAATTCATTATCTTTTCATTTTTCAAATGATTTATTCTGGATTCTCTTACGGAGTAAACACAAATTGTCATCTATCTATCTATATATTAATAGGCAAGCATGTTTCTTTAAAACCTTTTTTCTCAGCTCGTGTGCATCGCAGGGAACATCTACGCATACTGTTGGAAAGATATTTTACTGTAGATGTGCAGAATGCCTTTAAAAATTAAAATAGGCTAACAAATAAGCACAAAAAATGAATTTGAAAACTTCAAAAAATTAACATGGACCATATGGGTTGCCATGATGGTGACGAAATAACAACAAAATGTAAACAGAAAATCAAAACAAAGGGAAGAAATTCCAATCACATGTTTTATTTACAGTGTGGGGAGAAAATAGAGAAGTCTGTACATTAATATTTTTTGGTCGAGTTTCGACCACAGGACGACCACTAGTACTTATTTAATACGCAAGCAGGATTTTTGTGACAATTACTCCTCCGAAACTACTGAACCGATTGTCATGTTTTTTGGTGTCATTGGAAAGAGCGTAGCATGAAGTTGTGCAGGAAACTTTCTTTTTAGGGAAATAATGAGAGAGTGAGGCCCTGGAGCCCTTTAAAGTTTCGTATTTCTCCATAAGATTAACATTGGAAACAAAAATTGTTATGAAACTCCAGCTGTTGTCAGAAATCAAAAGTGAGAAGAAGAGCATAGGTTAACCCTAAACAGTCAATAAGTTTGCTAATATAGTATTATAACAGTTTGCTACAAATATTTACTTAGCAATTGCTCGAATTCGAGCAACAGGGACACTAGTAAGCTATAAAAATAAGTTATTATTTGTTTAAAGACGTTTGCCAGATAATTTAGTATTGTTATTGTCAAGGTTAATACTTAAACCATCTTTTAAGAATAAAAATAAACACGTTATTTTACTTTTGAAAATAAATAGTAAACAATACCAACACTAGCCCTGCATGCCTTCAAAGTCCCATATATACATGTATGTATGAATGCGTGTGTATTTAAGTGTGTGTACTTGAAAATACTAATAAAAAAATATTAATTAAAATATCAATTAACAAAACAAATAACCATTAACGTTGCTGGTGACGACGTGTGTTTACGCCTTCAATCTGAGAGACGCAACAGTTCTAGCATTTTGGATGTTCCGATCTGACTAGTAGCGTTTTGGAAATTCCGACCCGGCATATGATCACAACTTCCAAAGTGAAAAGGACAGTCTATTTCATAAGTTTACTTTAAGAAATAAATTTGTACTTCTAGTTATGACTGTACTTTTGGATCTTACGATTTTGGAACTTCCGATCGGAAATATTTTCTTTGGATCTTTTGATTTTGGATCTTCCGACCCGCTAAATAACCTTTGGAAATTCCGATTTTGGAAGATCCGATCGGCAATATAAACGTTGGATCTTACGATTTTGGAACTTCCGATCGGCAATATATTCTTTGGATCTTCCGATTTTGGAACTTTTGAAATACTCCCTCCAGGACTACTGTTCCCTCAGCCAATCAGAAGCCTCAAAATAATACTGTAGGCAACACTAAACCTGAAATAAAAATTCAGCGGTCTGGTCGGTGTCGGTCTAGGTCTAGTCTGTCGTCACCGTTCCGGCTGTCGGGCTGTCTGTCTCTGTACTAGTAGTGGTAGTGTCCTGTCACTTTAGGGAATAGGAATAGGGATTAAATTATTTATATTTATTTGATTCTTTATTACTTGTTATGTAAACGGGTTATTGCAGTAGCACACTTTTGTCATAAAATGGAAGAAGTCGATAAAATAATTCTTCAATCGTTCAAGGAAATCGGTTGGTGAGTGCATTTTATTAAAACTTTACATTTATAAGTTAACATTACCCTGCCCCTGATCAGGAACATTTTAATTTGTCTTAATTTTGACTTGTCAAGCTAATAGTAAAAACACTACAACTAACTGCTAGTTTAGTTACAAATAATTAATTATTCACTTTATTTATTCTAAAACTCATTAGCATCTAGTGTGGTGCTATTAGACCTATTAATGTATTAATTAAATATAATAGTAGCCTAGTAACTTGTAGGCTATCCATGTATGTAACTTAGAAGGTAATGAATATTTCTGAATATAACGCTAGACATTATTTTGTCACTTTACCATACTGCCAAGAGGAATTTTTATGGAAAGGGCACAAACTCTAGGTTTGTTAACTTAGTATTTGAAGTCATTTTGACAAAAGACTAAACTGTTACAACAACTGACAACTGGATTACATAACATAACCTCACTTTGCAATTAGACAAAGGCTGTATAAGTTAAATATTGGTAGTACAGTAATTGGAAGGCCGATGCTTTTGTTAGGTTTTTGAGGTTAAATATGCATTTTAGGGTCTGCATCTGATTTTTGAATTTTTTCCCCTTTCTACTTTAAATTCAATGCTGATACAGAAAATGGTATTCCCCCACGCCAAAAACCCTGAAAAAAAAACAATAAAAAACCGTAACTGGCTGCACTTTACTTTAGGTCATACACTCATTCAAATGAAAATATTGATCGATATATCGTTTGGTTAGTTAGGTAAGGTTAACCTAACCTAACTAACCAAACGATATATCAAATGAAACAATAGAATAATTGATATTTTCATTTAGTTGTTTGTGTAGGACCTAAAGTAAAGTGCAGCCCTTTAACTTATTCAAAACATGTTATGTACCGGTAGGCTACTCAAACAAAATACGTCATGCACCGGTAGGCTACTCAAACTAACCGGAATGACGATCTGATGAGCGAGATATTCAAGGAAATGTGTTACTCGATTTACAAATGCCCCGAATAAGTTTACTCCCCTGTCCATCCCACCATCAACTTAACCAGTATTTAGTAGCAAGTCATTGCACTTTAGATTCAACCATGATGCTATTATGAACCCTTACTTACTTACTTACTTACTTCTTACTTCTGAAGTCTTCTCCGCAATCGGGTGATTGGGGAATCGTCAAGATTCATCTGTTTGGTTCTCGAAGTGAGCCCCGTTATCTAAGGTGTTGAAAAGTGTGTTCCTCGATATACTCTGCTGTGGTGTAGTAGGGCCTATTGATTAAATATTGTTTAAGCTTGTAAATAAATGTGTTGTGTTTGACAGTGGCTTTTATAGAGTCCGGCAGTAAACTAGAGGTTTGAGGGCTGCCTCAAACCTCTAGCAAAATAATTTAAGCGTTAAGTAAAAAATGGAACTCTTCTAAACTAACCAAACTTGCTGTATGATTCTATTAATTGGTTTTGTCAGAGAAAAGACATGTGGTGAGGGCAGGCCATGCTTTATGCGTATTTGTGACTACATAAGCTTAAGTCCTTTGAAGGTAGGTTAGATTATGTAAGTTAAAAGTAGGTTAGCATGTCAGGTTACGAAAGATTAAGGACGGGCCTCACGCTTAATGCATTATTATCCGTTATTATTAGCTTATTATGCATTATTATTGATTAACCTAATTTTCCCAATGTAAAGTAGGGTAATAATTATGCTTAGAATATTATTTTACATTTATTTAAATACTCCCAACATTTTAACTTAGTAGCCAACACGTGAAATTTTGGTGCAACAATTGTATTAGGCCTAGGCCTATTTTGTCGTTTTGCATACGGTAGTTTTACAAAAACAGCTATAAAATGAAGGATTTTATAGGCTAAACAAACCAAATTTAGTTTTTTGTGTAACAAATTGAATAGGCCTACCTAGGCCTACTATTTATAAATTTTAGCTACCAAGAAATAGATAATTTTTTTTTATTTTTCAAGGTTGCTTTCAAAAGAAATTTTATATATATAGGCCTATATAAAATGCATATATACGTATTGAAAATTGCTATAAAATATGTTTTTATTTAACATTATTGTTATATTTATGTATGGCTAGGTATTTATTTCATTACATTTTTAATGAGTTTTTTTACTAAAACATTGTACATTGGCCCTTATTTAGCTACTCAGTTCTAACAACTGTTAATACTGTTCTACGAAATGGCGACCATACAAAGTAGGTATTTTAAGCCAAGTGCATGATACTTGACAAATAACTCAGTCAGGAATGGGTTAAGCTATTTCTAAAATAATGGGGATAGCATGCCACAACAAACTTCCTTAACACGTTCGCGGCGGCATGGGAGCGATCGCTCCCATACGGAACCCTAATGCCATCCTGGTGGGTGCGATCGCTCCCAAGCTGCAATGCGGTACGAAATGATTTTATTTTTAAGCCAGGATTAGAGCTAGAAACTTGAAACCTCGCAAAGTACTGCTCAATAGTATACTGTATTTTGTTGTGGTGTAGGTTGGTAGTAAATTATCCCGTAAAATCCCCTTTTGGCAATTTTAAAATCTACTTTTTGTCCCGTCTTTTTCCCGCCGTTTGGCAATACAATTCCAATGGGACCGGCTACGTTCCAAGCAGTGCTGCTATCTGTGGGTGTTCAGCGAACTACGTCGACTCTCGTTGTAAAGCAGGACATCCTCGCACGTTATTTGCTATTCGTCAGACCGAATTTGGAAAGCCAATCACACGCGGCAATTGGGTTTGTTCGGCGCTGAGGGCTGCGCCGTACTGGGGATACGCCCGCCATTTGACGTGCCGCCGCGAACGTGTTAACTTATATTCCAGCTCATTTGTATTCTTTTTAGGCAATAAATGTTCAAGCGGTTCAGTTAAAACCCTTTTTACAAGTTCAAAGGTTTTTTTGTAAACTCCAGTGTAGGTGCAACTCGAAACAATATTTTTGTAAACATATGTTTTCTATTTCTTGTGGAAAACAAAATTTCTGTTGTAAATGCCAAAAACTGTTAAAATAATTGACATTATGTCAAACAAAAGACTACGGTAGTGTAACTTATAGGTGAGTCAGAGGCTCAGTTGGTAGCGTCACAGACTTTGGGCCCAAGGCAGAAGTGTCGTGGGTTCGGATCCTGGTCACTGCCATAAAACTTTTATCAGTACAGTTCACCTTTGTACTGTACCGGCTCACCCCTTGCTTTGCTGGATACGTTCCACGCACAGATCTCTAGTCTATGTGGACAGGCAAATGCAAGGTTAAAAGAGGCCACCAACCTCTTAAAAAAAAAAAAAATAAAAATAAAAATAATAACTCCGATATAAACACAGCTTATGTAAAATTAATCATATTTTCTCTCCCACAGCACCTTTGAAGAAGACGTGGTAAGCCTACGGCAGTTCACAGCTGAAATGGTTGTAGCATCAGCAGCTCGGTGTATTAATGTCATACAACCAGGACTCGACATTCCCTCAAAACTGCCTCCTTCCATGTCCTCGAGGTATAAACTGGGGACTGTGATAGCGGAAGCTTGCATCGTAAGTATTAACTAACCAAAAAAATACTGAGAACATGTTTCATTGCAGATTTTCAATGATAGAGCTGAGGAATTTGCATTTAAAACTTTGAGAAAGTAAAAGTGGAACAGTTTCCTAAATGTATGTTAAATTAAACTGAGTTTACTGTAGACTCCCTCTTATCAGTTTCCTAAATTGTGTTAAATTAAACTGAGTTTACAGTAGACTCCCTCTTATCTGCACTTCTCGGGACCGAGGCCAGTCCGGATAACGGGTTTTCCGGTTAAACCGATCTCCAAAAACTCGTTTAAAAGGACCGTTTAAATGCATACTGTAATACAGTATTTGACTTAATTTTAGGAGAGCATCGTATTTAGAGACATGATCACTGGTCTCAAATCTTTCCCACGAGAACAGTAGCTTCAGTACTGCCCACTTCCTGCCGATCTAGTCCGGTTAAATCGATGTGCTGATACAAATTGTCCGGTTAAAGAGTTGTAATTTCTGCCGAGTGTAGTCCAGTTAAACCGATGTCCGGTTAAAAGGTGTCCGGATAAGAGGGAGTCTACTGTAAATGAAATGTCAGCTCATAAAAATAATATCAATAAAATCGACTAATTATAGACATGATTCAATGTTTACGTTGTTGGGTTTTTTAAATTGAAATATATGATCTAACAACTTCATATTTTGCTCTGCTGAAATTCTATTTATTTTTATTATGGGTTTTAAACATGTTTGAGTAATCAAACGTTAATTAAAAAATATAAAGTTAACTGCTCATAAAATTAATTGTTATCAACCAGATTTTCTTATAGTGTTGTAGACTTTTCATCCCATTGTAAATTTTGAAGCTAATTTTTCTTGTCTAGTTCATGTTAGTGACACTGGTCGCTAGTGTTGAGAAAATTTTATTTCTATTTTAGGGTTAGTTTTATGATTTGTGCTTTACTGTTTGGTTATATAACTAGTGGACGAGTTATTGTTTATGATTACATCATTTTATTTGGTTAAACAAGGTTTTAAATCATGGTGGAAGGAAAAAAACATAGGTGTGCTATTCCCGTCGAATGCTGACGTCACCCAGATTGCAAACACCATTTCATCATTTAGAAAAAATTATAAAATAATAACAATCAAATCAAAACAAATATAGGCTATACTTGTATGGCAATACAATCAGGTGATTTTTTATTTGCAATCTGGGTGATGTCAGCATATGACGGGAATAGCACACCTATGTTTTTCCTTCCACCATGGTTTTAAATGACTGAAATAACAAGAAACAAATAATTGTAAACAAAACACAAACTCTACAGTGCACCGGACGGAACTAACAATAAAATGTTTATTATAACTTAAAATATATTACAGATATTACAAAAAATTTTGATTCTTTCAATATATATGTTGGATGCCTGCTCCATCTTCGAATTCTCAAGCAGATCTCCATTTTTTTCGAGATCTTCTCAGACACATGCTTGTTGCCCTTAAAATTGAGCAAGTCAGTCTCTTTCTTGTCCAATTAACTACTAGGCTGTAAGGCTTAACCCATTTTTCTGATAATCTTTCAGCTAATGCTCTTATTAGTGTTTGAAAATCATTGCCTAGGATTCCGCAAACTGATGTTATCAAAGGAGTGAAAGAGGCGTTACGGCTCTCACAGGCTGACATATACTTTCTTTTCTTTTCTTCTTCTGCATTTTTTATGACATTGTCATGAGGTTTGGAGGCATATGAGGGAGCATCGGTATCTACGACACGGATATCAAGCTTCCCTCTGTGTCTCCCACACCCCTCTACATGCCAAGTCAGCTTTAATTGCAGGCCCGTTTGCATTTCCATTCTCTGCTAAAAGGGCTCTTTGATACAATTCCCCCATGCCTGTTCCATAATGTTTCCTAAAGTATCTCTAATTTCATTGTGTCTTTTTATAATTAGGCCACCTACAGGACATATAAGGGCATGGTCTGTATTAAATTCTTTTCCACAGCCATCACATTTGGTTGGTAAATTGATTGGTGTCCGACCGTATCTCAGTGCCAGGGAATCCTTAAATTCTTGGAGTGACATGTCTAAATTTAATTTCTTCAATGGTATACAGGATAACCAGCTGCCATGTTTTGATTTAAAACATAAGTTGGACATTATTCTTATTTCTGAAACTCACTTTACTGATTTAAACTTTTGTAAAATTCCAAATTTCAGTCTATACAACACTAACCATCCTAGCAATAGAGCTCATGGAGGTTGTGCTCAGTGGCGTAACAGCCGCCCCCGCAGACCCCGCGGTGCGGGGGGGCCCGCGAGGTTTAGGGGCCCGCGAGGTTAAGATACCCTTTTCTCATAAAACCGTCCGTAAAACCGATCCTTTGTTCACGGATGTTTTTCTCTCCTGACAAATTATAAATAAAAAACGATATGTTGGTAGATACTTTTATTCTGCCAAATCTACTAAAGTTTTATCTTTTAATTAACAATATTGTTAACGAAACGCCAACGCTCACTACGATCACCCGACGATGTGTATTGTCAGTGTGGTTGTGTAGCTTCATGCTAGCGCTAGGAGCTGTGTGCCTGCCTGCCGGCCTGCCGCCGCGCCGTGGCAACACACACTCGGAGCCAGCCCCTCCGCCTCCCCCCTCCCCCACTAACAGCTCATGTGTACTCAGCTGACGAGCTGACCGTAGATCACCTGATTTTGGAGATCCATTCCATGCGGATTGCGAGTGACTCGTCAGTAGTGCATGTCGCGAGAGTTTCTCAATCAGGTGTCATGTCATTAAATTGGGCTAATTTAGTGAAGCACTAACATTTACAGTTGGGACCACGAAAGTTTGCAGTTGGCGGCAGCCAATCACAAGACTAGTGCGACGTTGCCATATCGCCCTTTGACGACACTAATTAAAATACTAAACAATATTTTTAAAACAGCTGGTATTATTCGATTTGGCAACACCGCACTGCCCTCATTGGCTCATTTGAAGTCAAATGGTAAATAGGCTACTCCCTCAACTGCAAACTTTCGTGGTCCCGACTCAAATTATAGTTGGAAGCTTGGTTGAGTTTAGTAATGAATGTGAATGGTGGAGTAATGGAGTAGCCCATATATATTAATCACGGACATAACTCCCAAGTTTATTATCACTGTGACAGTGACAAAATATAAAATATGTTTCAAGGACGACTCTGGTCGTGTGGTTGAAGAATAGGTAAATACTTGATATTGCTAGAGACCATCCTCTGCCAGTCTGATCGTGTAGGCCGTATGCCTGCCGTCACCTACGTCATGTGATAGTTGTGGGGTGGTGATATGGTTGTGGTATATAGTGCTGTGGTGGGGAATGGGAGGGGTAGTAGGATAGGAGGCCCACAGACATTTTTGCGGGGGGGCCCGGGGAAATACTGTTACGCCACTGGTTGTGCTATCTTGATTAAAAGTCATATCAAGCACCATGAATTGCCAAAATATCAGTTCGATTTCATCCAAAGTTCATCTGTTGTAGTGGAGTTTGAGACAGGCCCACTTACTATAAGTTCTATTTACTGCCCACCTAGACACAACATTACACGCCAACTAGTTTACTGCACTTTAGGCTGTAAATTTTTGTCAGGAGGAGACTACAATGCCAAACATCTTACATGGGGCTCCCGTCTGGCAACTCCCAGAGGTCGACAACTATTGCAGTCAATCCAAGAACGGAACCTTGATACTCTATCGACAGGTGAACCGACATATTGGCCCTCTGATCGTCAAAAAATACCAGACCTTCTTGATTTTTTTTGTTACAAAAGGTGTATCCCGAGATTGTTTGACAATCGAGCAATCTCTGGACCTTTCCTCAGACCACTCACCTGTAATTTTAACGATCGCTTCAAATGTTATATTCAAACCTATTCCACCACATTTATGCAACAAAAATACAGATTGGAATTATTTTCGTGAATTAATGGATCAAAATTTAAAGATTTCTGTGTGTTTGAAGAGCAAAAAAGATTTGAATCTTGCTGTTGAACATTTCAACAAAACAGTTCAAGACTCCGCTTGGAGAGCAACTCCAGACCAGAATAAACATAATTTAAAATCAGGAATAAGCTATCCAATTGAAATTAATAGGAAAATTGCCAAAAAACACCGACTCCGTAGAATATGGCAAAACTCTAGAGACCAGACGGATAAAAGAAATATAAACAGGGCCACTCAACAACTAAAAAGGTTACTGTTTAAATTAAACAATGACAGATTTCAAGATTTCACATCAAACCTTTCTCCATCTGAAGCTAGTGACTACTACCTTTGGAAAGTTACAAAAAACTTAAAACGTCCACAAATTTGCATTCCACCTATTCTAAAAGAAGACGGTTCTTGGGCCAAAAACAACATCGAGAAAGCAGATGTATTTGCTTCATACTTCAAGGAAGTGTTCAAGCCATATAATATTAATTCAAATGTTGAACAAGAAATTTTGGAATTCCTCGATTCTCCAAATCAACTTGATTTACCAATAAAATTGTTCACACCATCTGAAGTAGCTAAAGTAATAAAAGACGATTTAAATGGCAAAAAAGCCCCCTGGTTATGATCTGATAACAGATAAAGTGTTGAAAGAGCTTCCTAGAAAAGGAATAGTTTTCCTTACAGTACTTTTCAATGCAGTTTTACGCCTTGAATACTTACCAATACAGTGGAAGGTTTCACAAATTGTTGTTATTCCGAAACCTGGTAAACCTTTAAATCAAGCATCCTCGTATCGGCCTATATCTCTTCTTCCCGTGGTTTCTAAAGTTTTTGAAAAACTTTTTTTTTAAAGACTCCAAATTATAATTGATGAAAAAGAATTGTTGCCTTCCCATCAGTTTGGATTCCGCCGAAGGCATTCCACCATTGAGCAAGTGCATAGAATAGTGAATGTAATCAAGGAAGATCTTGAAAATAAACGTTTTTGTTCATCTGCTTTTTTGGACGTAGCCCAGGCGTTTGATAAAGTCTGGCACACAGGATTATTGTTCAAAATTAAAACTTTGCTGCCCCATACATACTATGGAGTGTTGAAGTTGTATTTGTCCAAACGCTTTTTTCAAATTAAATATCAAGATATAGTTACAGATGTGCATGAAATTTAATCAGGTGTACCACAAGGCAGTGTTCTTGGACCTATTTTGTATATTTTGTTCACTTATGACCTTCCAAGTACTCAGGGTATTACGGTTGCAACATTTGCAGACGACACTGCTTTTTTATCATCAAATCAGGATCCTATTCTGGCATCATCAAACCTTCAGGTTGGATTAGACGATTTGTCTCAGTGGCTACAGAATTGGAAAATTAAAGTAAATGAAACAAAATCCTTTCAAGTTACATTTACTATGTCTACAAGAACTTGTCCCCCAGTAACATTGAATAAAGTCATGCTTCCACAATCCAACGAAGTTAAGTACCTTGGTATGCATCTCGACAGACGCCTTACATGGCATTCACACATTTGGAACAAACGACTTCATTTAAATTTAAAAACAAACAATCTAAATTGGCTCATTGGTCGAAATTCAAAATTATCTGTTGAAAATAAATTACTTTTATACAAAATTATATTGAAACGAAACCTATTTGGACCTACGGTATCCAACTCTGGGGAACCACTTCCAACTCAAACATAGAAACAGTTAAAAGATTTCAATCAAAAACACTGAGAAAGATTTTACAAGCACCTTGGTTTGTCACAAATAAAGTAATTCATCAAGATACAAATTTACCATATGTTAGAGAAGAAATAAAAATACGAAGTGAAAAATATCAAAGAAAATTAGAAAGCCATCCAAATTTCCTGGCAGTTAACCTCCTCGATAATAGTGAAGCTACATATAGGCTCAAAAGAGTTAATCCAATAGACCTTCCAAATCGTTTTTAGTTAAACTTTTTAAACGTTTTTGTATGTTAGTGCACTTGATGGAGTGTAACTTACCCATGTTAAAATGGTTATTAAATTTACTTATTGTTCTAGTATAGAATAGATTGTAAATAAATACTTGTAAAAAAATTTTCTAATTATATTTTTGGAACTTTTTTCAAAATCTATCCCAAAACAGATGTTAACATAGTTTTGTTTATTATAACATTTTTATTTGCATCAAGATATGGTGTCACTTAAAAGTGTTTATTTATTTGTTTTGATGTTTTGGCTTGTTAGTTGTCAATGCTTTTAAAATTTAGCATGTACCAGCATCTGTGTTAATATATACATTTTAAATTATTTTTTAGGAGATAAGACAAAATGTATTAGGCTTATGATTGATTAACTAAACCAGGTAAACACTTTTCAAGCTATATTTAGTAGACTCAATTCTGTATAGGTACTAATCTCCCGGCTGCACTTTACTTGACGTCCTACACTCATTCGAATGAAAATATCGATCGATTAATCGATTGCTTCATTCGATATATCGTTTGGTTAGTTAGGTAAGGTTAACCTAACCTAACTAACCAAACGATATATCGAATGAAACAATCGAATGAAAATATCGAATCGAAAAAAACAATTGAATGAGTGTAGGACGTCAAGTAAAGTGCAGCCAATCTCCCCACTACTATTGTCTTATCATTCTTTTACTGTTCAACAGGAATTGGGATATACTGGAGAGATTGGTTATCAGACATTTCTGTATGCGTCTGAAGCTGATGTTAGAAAAGTGTTTATGTTTCTGGTTGAGAAGTTGCCGAAAGAATCAGACAAAACGTCTTCACAACCTGAAGGTAATTCTTTAAAAAAAACAATAGGAATAAGTCAGTTACGGATAAAAATTCATCCTACTTTGAATACTATTGGAACTGAGAAAACAATCCATAAGCATTCTCTTATTAAAAGATTGTGGGTTAACTTCCTTTTTCGATTATTAGTCCTTTTTCCTACAGATTATTCTTTCTCTGACAGACGGTTACTTCCTTGATAGATAGTTCCTTACCTGATAGAGTTTTCTTTCCCTACACATTTTTCCTTTCTTAAGACACAATAAATGTAGGGTACCTAACACTTTTAGGATTTCCCCCTTTAGTTTAGGTCATGGAAATAACAAACAAGGTAGAATTTATAAAATAAACATTTAAAAAATCTATAATGTGTAATTTGTTAAAGAGATAAATTTACTTTTACATCAATTTGTATTTGTAGGCCTTCTATCCTCTTTTACCATGAGTTTCATGAAATAAACTAATCTAACCTAATTGCTGCAAGAAGCACACTGTAAAATAATATCGGGCCACCTATAACAGATAATCAATATTTATGTTGATTAAAATATTTTAATCGATATTATATCGAACTCACATTTCTGCCGATAATATATCGTAGGTTCTCTGCGGAACTGTAGCCCTACCACATTTTTTACTTAGGCTAATATCCTTAATCCTGGATTCAATAAACAAATTTTAATTTAAATCTATAATTGTAAAGGATGTAACATAGATTACACAGATCTATGTTTTTAGGATTTTTGTACGAACAACAGGCTTACCAGAATGGGAGAGAGTCCACACTGGCAGAAGAAACACAACCTTTACACTACATATACAAAAGAATATTTCACCGTCACTGACAGCATCCACAACTAAGAAAAAGCAAGTTTTCTTTAGGTCTAGTGACAGTGAAATATTTCTTATGTTTTGTGTAGCCTATAGACTATAGTGTTAAGTTTTATGTTTGTTGTCTGGACTCTTTCCCATTCCGGTAAGCCTGCTATCCTCAAAAATATCGAAGAAGTCTAATTAGCATTTGTTAACAATTAAATAAGGCTAAGCATAGCCTATTATAACTGATTGTTCAACTTGAAGAGTGTTTTTAGAATCATCGTCCAGTTTGCGCCAGAGGTTTGCCATAGCCTTGAGACAGCAGCTGACAATACCTTACTGTCCCTCGGAGTCTACCTCGGCTTCAACATCCTTCGTCTCCGTGCCTCTCGAGACTGGAATCTCTCTCCCCGGCCAGAAGAGGGACTGTACGCCTCAAGGTATGTTTTCTTTATGAAATTTGAACATTTACTGAATACAAATTTATCAATATACTTGGAGTCTGTCTTGGAAACCACATGTGGAAGTATTGAATAACTTAATTGAGGTCATCATGCCATTAAATGTAATATATTGAGAGAATTGGTGGATGTTAAAACAAGGATATCAGTGTTATGCTTGGTTTTTCACCAGCACATTAGAGGATTCAAAATTGTTGTTGTGTACAGATATTTCAGCTAGGTTATCCTTATAACTGTAAAAATGCCTTAAATGCTTTTTTATGATTCTCATAGAGGTTAAACATTGTATAAAACTGGAGATATTGACAAATCTTTGCACATTTATAGTTTCTTTAATTTTCATGCATGATCTTAGAAGTTTAAAGTACACAATCAATCATAAACATTACAATACTTGATTTAAAGATAAAATTCCAATACCCAATTTATTCTTTAACCTTACGTAAAAGTCCCCAAGTTAAATAGCGATTAAGTTTTCAACAAGCTGATTGCTTGTTTTTTAAACAGAAATGCACAGTTTTAAAAGATTTATACAAATTTACAAACCTTAATAGGCCCTACAGGGTTTCTGAATTCATATATGATAACCTGAATCAATTATCAATTATCAATTATTTAAGATGGGGACGCCACTATGTGCGTATTTTAACCCAAATATGAGTGAAGGATGAGTGTAGGATGAGTGGCGCGATCTTGTAGTCGTGTTAGTGACTAAGGCCGACATGTTCCTTAGGCACAGCTGTTAATTAATAGCCCATACAGCTAATGGCAACTAAGGGACCTACAGAATATTGTGGAATGTAGAATATATAGATATTTATTAAGAATTTTCACTGTGTGGCTACTTGTTTGTTAGTGATATTTATATACAGTGCTCAATTTGTAAAAAAATGAGGTTCCGGAACTGTAACCTATTTACTGTGATTAGTACCTACATACCTATTTATGCTAATATGTTTATCCTTCCAAAAGAGAGGTACCTACCACAGCAGTTCCACCACAATTCAAGCACTGGTTTTATATATACAAATATAATATAGCCTATAGTACCTATAGTAGGCCTATACATGTAAATAATATTTTTTTAAATTGTTGACAAGAAATCGGTTCACATAGACAAATCTTTTTACTTTCTCCCCCTATAGGCTACCATAGTATATGGAGAAAGTATTGTTTTCGTCAAAATTTTCGAGTTTGAGTTTTTAGTGGATATATCCGTTTTGGGTCCCCCTGGACCCAAAAAAGTGGTTTTCAAAGTGATGTCTGTGTGTGTGTGTGTGTGTGTGTGTGTGTGTGTGTGTGTGTGTCTGTGTGTCTGGATGTGTACAGAGCTAGGGACTACACCTGTGGTCCGATTTCGATGAAATTTGGTATGTAGGTTCTAATCTATGGTATCTCTAGGCGTTTTTTTCATTTTTTTGAAATTTTGTTTTTTAATGGGGATTTTCCCATAAAAACCCATAAAAAACCAGAAAAATCGGATTTTCTCGAAAATGGCCCGAACGATTTTGATAAAAATGTAGTATGTTGTGGCCCTTTAAATTCTGAACAAAATGGTACAAATCCCATTTCTGTAAAAATTACGGTTCAAAAGTTATGGTAAATTATGTTATTTTCCCATAAAAACCCCATAAAATAACGAAAAATTGGATTTTAGAAAAAAATCCGGTTTTATTTTAACATAGTATGTTATGGTCCTTAAAATTTTGATAGTTTTTTCATTTTTAAAATTTTTTTATTTTTAATGGGAATTTTCCCATGAAACCCCATAAAATAACTGAAAAATAGGATTTTCCCAAAAACGGCCCGAACGATTTTGATAAAAATGTTGTATGTTATAGTCCTTTATATTCTGAACAAAATGGTACAAATCCCATTTCTGTAAAAATTATGGTTCAAAAGTTATTGTAAATTATGTTATTTTCCCATAAAACCCCATAAAATAACGGAAAAATCCGATTTTCACAAAAATGGCCCGAAAGATTTTGATAAAAATTTAGTATGTAGTCCTATAAATTGTGAACAAAATTGTATAAATCCCATTTCCGTATATTTACTCTCACCGCTTACACATGATAAAGGTTGTTGACAAACTTATGGGAGAAAGTATGTGTCAGAATGCTGATACCGTTTATGTTATATTTGTGAAAGTTTTATGTTTTAGTAAATTATTTCATTGTCAATTATAATCACTCAATTGTGGTTAATTCAAAAAGAAAATATTTGAATTTGTACGTTCAATAATGAGTTTTGAAATGTACGTTTGATTACAGAATGGCGAGAATACTGTGTTCACCGGTTGCCGTTCCTCCACGAACAAGTTCCGCACACCAGCCTATTACTCCCCTCCATCATCTCACATCACGCGCAGACCTGTCTCGGACTTCCTGTCTCCTCTGCTACCCCCTCCACTCCCCTCGATGCAGCCTCTTCTTCCTCTCCACCAGTCAACTCATGGATGCAGATTGCCTCGTCTCTTCTGTACACCAAGGTAAGCCAAGTCTGAACTAATTTTATCAGATTGTTTTATATAGCCTAACTAAGAGCAAAGATTTATAATACAAGTTAAGATGGGCGAATTCATCCTATTAGAATGGAAGATGATTCTTGAATGGAATGAGATGCCTTGTAGCTTTATTAATGACCAAGACCAGCTGGGTCAAATCAAATAAAATCAATCTTTATTCATAATGTGTACATGAGTAATCATACAACGGAATAGTGTCATTTCCTTATAGCTAACAGGGCTTAGCGTATAATACATATTTACAACTGGTTATACTCCTCAATTGAATAAATAGGATTTGATGTAATATAATTTTTTTACTTAATTTTAAATTTATTAACATTATTTTCTTTTTTTATTTCTTTAGGTAAAGTTCTAAAAAACTTTGCTCCTGCATTTGATGGTTGTTTTGTGTAGAGTTGCAATCTGTGATGAGTGGGTATGATTTCCGATTTATTTCTGGTATTGTATGGGTGAATTGGATGGTTTATTAATGGCTTGCTTGAATTCAAAGTTTTGTAAACCATAATTGTATCAAAAATATATTGTCCATAAACTGTAATAATTTGAAGATTTTTGAAATGTTCTCTACAGGATACTTCTTGATGAAGATTTTTAATGATCCAAATTGCTTTTTTTTGTAATTTTTGAATTTTATCAAGATTTTCTTGTTTGGTGGAGCCATAAAGACAGATGCCAAATGATATATGGGAATGTATATAGGAATGGCATATTAGTTTGATTTTTGATTGACTACATAAATCTGCCATTTTTCTCAAGGCACATAAACCTGAATTAATTTTTGATATGATTTTGTCCACATGTTCATTCCAATTTAGGTTGCCAATCTCAAGTGTCAAACTATTAAAAAATTAGCCTAGTAGCCTACTCAGTAGGTTTGGAAATGTAACTTCATGTTTTTCATACATCACCCGCTAATTTTCATAATTTATGTGTTTTATGTTTGAGTCAATAGAAATGTGTGTTTGAATAAATGATTGTTAATGTTTTTACCTAACCCGCCATGTTAAACTTCCCTATCCCAAGCGTGATGTATACAACTTCCTTACTTCTCGAGTGATGTAAAGTATCAAAAACTCACTCGGTGATGTAATGAAACCCATTTAAATAACATTGGGTGATTAACTTAAAAAATATACCTCTATGGAGCCAACGACGTTCAACGCTAGAAATCAGCTGTGCTCTTGAATTTTATTGTTATGTTTTGAAGAATTTTCCTAACCTAGCTTTTGTTTTTAAATGAACGTTACTGTTAGAAGATGAGTGAAATGGATAATGATTAATATTGTTTGTAACCTCCTGTATATTGTCGGGTCAGGTAAAATCTTGTACGTTACACGTTACGCAAGAGCGTGTTTACATCACTTAGGTAAATTATGCAACTCGCTTCCGCTCGTTGCACAACCTTCACCTGCGTGATGTAAAAACGCTCTTACTACACTTGTAAGGTAAATAGCTATTATCATATTTTTAAAGACCCAGTAGCCTAGTTAGTTCTTAGAACAAGGACCTCAAGTTTAAAGCAGTTTTTGTACCAAGAAATGCTCAGTTTAAAGCATTATCTTTATTTTTAGTTCCCCCCGTCTCTTTTTACCTTCCATAGCGGTAAATATTCTAAGAATAAATTTCAAAACTTGAATTTCATTTTGCCCTTGTATTTAACTTAGCCTAATATATTGGAATCTGTTTCAAGATGGAAATTTACACAGTACAATGTATTATTTAAAATTCCTTTCTCAAATCTAATAGAAACCCCAGGTTAAAACCCCCTGAATTTGCATAAAATGCAAATGCTAGTTTTTTTTTTTTTTAAAGACATATCATGACATCGTTCTTTTTACTTCCCTCCACATGGAACAATATAATTTTAATCACACCAAAATTATCTCCTCACAAAATTTGTTTCAATTTAAAATTGTAGGTGAAAATCGTAATGAGGCTTGATGACTAAATGACTAAATCAAATAACTGAATTTTCTGGACACCCCTGCAAACACTACCTAGAATAAGTCACCTCAAGATAAAGAATTTATCATTATTATAACCTCTATATAGCAAATTTAAGCTCTTCTAAACAAATGATTAGTGTCTTTTCCTCGATACAACAAATCTCCCTCATCGTTGTTTTTGAAACACAGTTCCTTTGATGAAAATGAAATTGAAAGATTACGTCAACGCTTGCACTGACAGTAATTGTCGGACAATAATTATTGTCTCCTGTTTTTTACACATCTAACTGTTGTGCGCTGTGGCACAAGAGATTTTATTACTTAGAGAGATTTGAACAGTACAATGTATTATTTAAATTCATATTCTGAAATTCAAACAGAATAAAACTAAATAAAGTTTTGATTTACAGGAGCCAAGTAAAAAATGGGAAAAGATTCCAGAGAAGGAGGATAAAGAACCAGAGGTAGAGGAACAAGAGAAGAATGATGTTAACGAGCAAGAAGAACTAGAGAGATTGAGGGAGAGAATGGACCAGCTTACCGTAGACATTAAGACTGTAACCAGCAAACTTACTCAGGTAATCGATTTGTTGTTTTAATGTCAAAATAAATGGCTGTAAACCTCTGAAACAAGGCAATTGTCACATGGTAGTAGTGTGATAAGTCCCAGGATCTACTGGTCAAGGGTTGGTTGCAATAGTACGTTATGTTTTACTAGTCTGGAAATTAGTGTTAACCAGACGAGTATGGTTGTTCACTTGCTGAGATAAAGTTTAGTGCGGCTTTACCATACAAGTACTGTAAACATACACATTTTGGACGAAAGACTTAGGATATTTTTCGCCATACCACTTCAATGTCTACTGACTCATGCACCATAGTAGTGTACTTTGTTTAACCCATGGTTATTTGATGAACTATGGTAATAAAATCATTAAAGCTTCAGTTATCCAGAGACTATTTCACCATGTAAAAACAAGCCAATTTAATCACTCACGCAAGGTCAAGCCAAGCGCTTATAAGGTAGCTTAAAGTTTATACTCGTTAGTTTGATTTCCAGTAATTTAAAACACTGTTGTTTCCTATTTCAGGTGGCCACAGAGAGACAGAAGCAAGAGGCAGTGCTGTCGAAGCGCAAGCGTGAGGCTGACCTGAGACAGACGACGCTAGACTTGCTGCCCGACAGTGCTGCCAACACGAGCAAGCTGCAGGAACTGGTGGAGGAGCAGGCGAGGACTCTACTGAGACTGGGCACTCAGTGGGAGAAACATCGAGCGCCTCTAGTGGCGCGGTATAGGGAGGCGCGAGAACGGCTCAGTGACAAGGCCGTGAGTTATCAGAGTATTTTCAAATTAACTGTTAAAATAACGTGAATGGGGAGAGAGCTTTGAGACAACAGAATGTTTAGCTCGGAGTATGCCACTGCTACTGGTTTAAAATTTGTACCACTACACTCGGATGTCACTTGTGATTGGAGACTTTTATAAAATAAGGAAACCCCGTGTATCTAGTTTAATAGTGCATCGTAATGCACGTCACTTACACCATTTTTAGCCATTTGATTATAGTCATTCACAAATTATTATGGGGAAACATAGTAAGCCTCACATATGGTAGAACACAAAAGAACCAGATAAATTTACATTGAACGCTGCAAAAATGTTCAAATGTTAGGTTAGCTACTGCCACGATAAAAAGTGTGTTTTGTTTATAGACTGAATTTTTTTTTTCCAACGCACGATTTATGCTTGGTAACAACAAATTTTATCTCTTAAAAAGATTGTATATTTTATTTACTGTCTGATTTTAAAATGTATTGAAGGAAATACAGTGTAATGGTGAGCTATAACTGTTTTAAAATGTATAACACAGATTAGTCACTTCAAATGGAATACTACAGTTAAAACACATGTCCTTATATTTGACCAGAAATACCAATTTTATCAATATGTTACAGTCAGAGAGTGCCAGACAACTAGAGACAGCCAGACAGACGAGAGAGAGACTGAGGGAGATGAAGGAAGAGTTGACAGTCAAAGAGGCATTACAAGCCAGACTGCAGCAAGACTATGATAAGCTGTCCAACACTCAAGTCACCAGGTGGGTAAATCTACTAGGAGTCTGCAGAAGTTTTTACTGCAGGCCGGGTCGGGTAAACAAATTTTGGCCCTAGGGTTCCTGCGAGTTCATGATATTGAATCACAGAAGAAGATCATCGGCAACATTTTCTGTGGTGACGGTGAAATTGTGAATGTCTTTCATGGTCACAGCATCATCATTGTCTCCCATGATCGTGCCAAAACCGTGAACAACATCCACAATTGCCATAAATCGTCAATTGGCTTAGCCAGACCCAACCTGAACTTGACCCAAAAATTATTTCCATTAGATAAACCATAAGGCTGTTATCAGTTCACAAAAATCCACAATATGCTTAATTAGATATTTTACCACTACAATGTGGCTTCCTCCCCTTCATCTCAAGAAGGAAGCCCCCTTCTAGGGGTAAAATATCAAATTTATTGCATTTTGAATTTTTTATGTACCGTCAACAGCCTGAAACTCTTTGTTTGGATAATGCGTAAAGTGAGGTTAGAGAAAGAAAGTATCAACAATTGTTATACTATCATTAAAATGTGTGTGGATGTAAGATGTGTATGTAATGTTTTTTACAAGGAGAACCTAACGTTCACTTTGTGTTAACCTGGGATTATGCGAGCATATGCCCCTGAGTCGAAGCAGTTGGCCATATTCGATGAAAAAGGGGTTGCTGTTGTGTATAGTACAGTGAGTTTTTACCACCAACATAAAGAGTTTTATGCATTCCCAAAAAGATCACAATTTGATATTTCTCTCCAAAAAAACTGTAGCAACTACCATTTTAGGGATCTAAAATAATTACTTTTAGTGTAAATTATGGCGAAGCCATGAAACCAATGATGCAATGTCAGGGGATTTTTTTTTCAGAACTGCTTACACAAGAAGAATCCTGGAAATCATCGGCAACATAAAGAAGCAGAGAGAAGAGATAGATAAGATTGTGGAAGACACCAAGCAGTTGCAGAGAGATATTAATATTGTCTCAGACCGAGTAGATAGATCCTTCACTTACGCAGATGAACTTATATTCAGGGTGAGGAAGTGTATCATTAGTTTTAACTTTAGTACAATTAAGATTCGTTATTAGAAAATTGATTGAAATATAATTTATGCTTTTTGTAAAGATATATAAGTGGTGTACAGTAGTTTGTTTTGTGCACTGTGACTATTACTCAAACTCCTTAAATACTACTAAAATGAATCATGTCTCTCTATTTTCCTCGGCTAATGAGGAGAAGTGTTAAGATGGAAGAAATTTTAGTCAAAACAAAGTTTTATAACATTGGACCTTTCCTTGACAGTTCAAATTGGTGTTTAAGCACACGGTGGTAATCCCCAAATGTTTTTCAATGTGGAATTCCAGTTTCTGAAACCTTCGAAGGCGTCAGGTTTTGGCTATCATCACCTGTTATTAGAATCTGTGTAAGAAAGGATAGGATAAGCAGGCTTACCTTAAAAAATGTAGGCATCCCACTTCATTCACTACAGAACACAGAAGAAAACACAAACAAACAAAATAAACACTGGATATTTCGAGGCCACTGGCCCCTTTCTCAACATGGAGAGTCACATTAGATATGCATGAATATCTAATGTGACTCTCCATGTTGAGAAAGGGGCCAGTGGCCTCGAAATATCCAGTGTTTATTTTGTTTGTTTGTGTTTTCTTCTGTGTTCTGTAGTGAATGAAGTGGGATGCCTACATTTTTTAAGGTAAGCCTGCTTATCCTATCCTTTCTTACACCTATTCTCAGGCAATTAGCCCTTTCTCTCCAAACCTAACCTGTTATTAGAATCTGGTTGTTTTATTTGTGCTTTGCAAAGACTTGCAATTTGCTATGAATACTGTAGGCCTATCTTAAGTGGGTTCTTGATTAACCTTTGTGTAGAATTTCAGTGCAGTTTGTTTGATAGTTTTTGCGTTCAGCTGGAAAAAATACATAGACAGACACCAACAGAATCCACATCTGGATATCTTTCGCTTAAACTACTAAGTGCTAAACGGTTGAGAATAGTGCAACTACCCTGCTACCACTGTTTCTTGGATTATAATCACTAATCAGTACTACTCGTACCAGGCTCCTAATCGTATTTTAATTCCAGGACTGTAAACAAGACAACGCGTCTCGTAAAATCTACAAACTCCTGATGCAGCTTCATTCCGAGTGCCGCCAAGTGGTGGAGATGATCGAAGAGACGGGCGCCACAGTGAGAGAGATCAGAGACTTGGAAGAACAGGTGAGGTGTACAACTAGAAGTGGGCGCTTTAACATAATAGGACAAATACTAGGGATGAAGTGTCACCTATTACCTTTGTATTAGGTTACTGAAAATACCCTATTATTTTTGTAACGTCGTCAGAAGTGTTTGAATGAGCGAATGAAATAACTATCTCGCTGATCACATCTTCCTATTGCAATTGAACCCCTGCTATAACGACCCTCAATGTAATGAATTACTCTGCCTAAAAATTAGTTTTCAGTTGCTGTGCAAACACCATATGACTCAATTAAAAATGTGCCTCTCCGGGAGTAATTTTGGTCACTGCGACAAATACTCTTTCCCATGTCTTCTTACGGCACCGGCCACACTAGGGCACTAGTTGCTCCCTCACACACCCAGTTCCTGCACCGTTTCACTGTATATCTTATTCAGTTTTGTTCTATGTATGGCAAAACATATGTAGTGGACATCAAACACTATATTTGAACTGCAAGACGAGGTATGTAAAGTTTAGTCTATAGTACGCAGTTCAGGGGCTACAAAATGGAATTTAACAAGTTTTGTTCTGACAGTATAATTAAATATGGAAAACATGGTGTTTAGTACAGAATGCAGATATTATCATCGACAAAAAAAAAAATGTGCAAATATCTCTATGAGATGTACATGTACACTTAAGTGCTATAGTAATCCGAAACCTCACGAGTTAATTCACGTCATCTTCAATAGCATTAGCTTGTTTCCTCATCCAAAAACATTACAAAAAAATTGTGCGTTGTGCGTTTTTAAAATACCATTTAAAATATCAAACTTACACAATGTTTTTAGGGTATGGAAATAACAATGTTTCAGGGAATGCGCTCCAAATCTGTGTTTCCTCTTCCTTTTCAGATATTCAATAAACAGCAACAGGTCCTCCTTATTCATTAAAAAGTCATCTTAATAGTTAGATGTCACTTAATTGTGGCCAACTTCTTGCGAGGTCTAGTATAAAAAAGTCATGGTAACCGAGTCGCCTAGTTTGGCGGTAGACTTCACAGAGAAACATTATTAATTGAATAATGTTAAACATGTTAACCTGTCCTCACAGATTGAAGTGGAGAGGGCGAAAGATACAGCGTCTAAGTTGGAGAGGATCTCCGCAGATCTGCGCCAGATGAAGCAAGAGTCGACGGCCTTGAGAGCTCAGCTGGCGCGCGCTGGGAGTCCTTCGTGATATCAGCTGATAGATCTACTGGTACACATACGCTACACACTGTGATACGATACTCAACTGACGGATCGGAGGCTCAGACTAGTGGAAGTTTCAGAAGTCTACTTCGAAGACGGTGCCAGGTGTTGGTGAAATCCCTCGTGAAGTCGTAAGTTTATTTTTGGAAAATGTTTACTTGAAAAGATGTTTTAAGTTTCCGTTTGAGAGAGATATTTTTTGGAGTATTTACTGTGAAATTGTATTTGACAGGGTTTTGGAGAAATGGAGCAGCTAGAAATGTTTTGGGAAATATTTAAGAAGTCCTTACAGATTGTTGGTGAGGTGAAAGTTATTATGTAATGAGTTTAATTAGTCTTTTTGATTGATCATACAGTGCCATTATTGAATTTTAATATCATATTGTGCAAAAAAGTGAAGTACACAATAAAACACTAAGGTGTTCACATTTTGTAAAATAAATTAATTCCAGAAGATCGTTCTTGTGGTGAGGAAAAGCAAACATGGGTACTAGGATGGAATGCTGACATTGGAGTTGTGTAGTTAATTATGGTTTGAGACTGGAAAAAGTATCAATTAAAGGTCATATAGTTTGTTTGTGGATAAAATTTAATACATATTTGTGGACACCTTGAAAGTCAAACTGCCAAAAAAAACTTTTTTGCAAGTACTGTATTTGCCAATTGCTATAATACACTATGTTCAGCAGAAGAAAATGCTAGTGCTATTTTAAAACTTGAAAAGCATAGTTCAGACAAACTTGAATTTTGATTAAACTGTTTAATGAGTTATTTCAATCTTTGAACTACTTGAAACTTTATACCATCACAAGACTGCTATGGCAGTTTAATTATTATTAAATTTAGCAAACAGGAAAGGTGACTATGTATTTGGTACCTTTTTGTGTATGCAAACTTACAATTACAAAACGTAATTTTGTATCCATGGAGAAGTAAGGTACAGAGGAAACACTCTTATGGGACCAGTACGCTTTCAGCACTGGTATGTTGAGCGGAAATATACTTGTGACGGGCAAGGTGGAGACCGAGCGGCAAACACTGTGTTCCTATCGCACAGGGTCTTCTCCACCATGAGCGTTGTAATATATGAGGGAGAGGAGGGTCATGTTGGACTTTGTCCTAGACACCATTTAAGACGGTGTTACACTATCAATCTTTTCCCCGAACAAGACCCCGAACCGAGCAGGGAGAAGGGAGAAGGGAGGTCGAAGGGAGAATGTTCGATAGTGTGTCACGGGTCCGTACACCGATCCAGACATCAGGCCGAGCAGGGAGACGAACGCTCTGGAGGCGGTTTTTTGGCGAAAGATCAAAGAAATGATCGGTCCGATGTACGGAGTTATGTACGATAGTGTGTCACGGTACATTTTTGCCCCGTACATCGTCGCGAGCGCCGCAACGAGCGGCCGCCTGCGCTAGCGTTGATAGTTCTAATTTAATATGGCAATTAAACTCTTTAATTGCTAAAATAAATAAATGTTGGGTAATATTTTGCCGTTATATATTATGGACATTTATGTTGTAATTTTGTTGTTTGTTTGGTCAAGGTTGAAAATGTATTTTACAAGTTGAAACCGTTAAATCAATGATACCAATGATGTTTAACTTGAATTAAGTAATTGATGTTATACTTAAATTCTTTAAAAATTAATATAAACATAACAATTGTTAAAGGCAATCAAAACTATCATTCTGTAACATGTTATTTCATGTTTTATTATTACCGCCTTCGCGCTCTCACTCACACACGCTCTCCATCTCTCTCTAAACTCCCTTTTACCGCGCTCGGTAGAACTTGTCTGGTCTTGGTCTTGTTCCAGGAAATGTTCGGATTGAAAATTTGCAGATTTTTACCTCCCTTCTCCCTGCTCGGTTCGGGGTCTTGTTCGGGGAAAAGATCGATATTGTGTCACCGCCTTCAAGTGTACAGTACCTGCCATTGAATGTTTCCTCTGTACCTTACTTCTCTGTGGTGCATCCTATATCAAGCAAGTAAGTAAATTGAATATACAATCATTAAATGTGCAAAACAAAACTGAATTAATATTGAATTTAAAAAAAGTAAATTTACTTTTTAAACTGTTACTAACAGTATATAATGCTCAGATACAAGTGATGTTTTTTTATGATCTTCTGATGGTGATGTTCAAAAAAAATTTTGTAAACAGTCTGTCAAAGGTAAAACCCTAAGAAAGGTGTGTTAAACAGCCTTTTACGAGATAAATCTTGCTATCATCAAAGCGGGTAAAAAGCAAGGGATGAAAAGGCATTGTCTAGTATTAATATCTTAGATTTATGTTGTTTACATCACTATAGACTATAATATTCAGTCAGTCCAAACAAATCTTAAGAGGAAATATTTAATCCGTAAAAAATATATGCAACCTCTCATTTTGTCTTCAGCTAGTTAGTCAGTAAGGTAGCTTTCAGGATGAATTCTAGATTTTACAGAGTAGAAAATTATGATACACTTCTAAATATGTAGGCACTGACATAAAACCAATATTTATTGAAGTGTAATGAAGTTATAAGTTACAAAATATATATATCAGTAAGAATATAAAATGAGTTTATGGAAGAGAAAGTTGCAAGATTTTTTAAGGGTTTCATGTGATATGAGTCACGAGAAAAAATTCACAAATGTTGAGTTAGGTACTGAAAAAGATCCTTTACAAATGTATTGAGTTTTCCAAAATACAGGGTGTCCTGGAACTCTCTACCAATATTTTAGGGCATTGTTCCTGGGTAAGAAACATATCTAAATATCATATTTAAATTGTCCGGAAGTCCTTATTTACTCAGATAGCCGCCATTTTGTTTTTTTCACTTATTAATTTTTTTCTGAAGATTGGTTAAACATACGAAGTTGAAACTTTGCACAAACATTTATGACAACTAGACAAAGCTACAAAAAAATTATGACGATTTTTCAAATTCATAAAACAAAATGGCGGCTGTTTAAAATTTTGTTTCTTAAATTACTCGAAAACCGTTGATTTTACAAAGATTTTACAAGAATAACTTTTTTAAGGCAATTTTATTAAAAATCGATCGACACCTTAATCTTTAAGATCGGACGAGTATTAACTGAGATATGGCAGTTTTAGTGATACGTGACCGCCGGATATTAGTTGCAGCGCATGCTGAAAGCGGTCACGTATCACTAAAACTGCCATATCTCAGTTAATACTCGTCCGATCTTAAAGATTAAGGTGTCGATCGATTTTTAATAAAATTGCCTTAAAAAAGTTATTCTTGTAAAATCTTTGTAAAATCAACGGTTTTCGAGTAATTTAAGAAACAAAATTTTAAACAGCCGCCATTTTGTTTTATGAATTTGAAAAATCGTCATAATTTTTTTGTAGCTTTGTCTAGTTGTCATAAATGTTTGTGCAAAGTTTCAACTTCGTATGTTTAACCAATCTTCAGAAAAAAATTAATAAGTGAAAAAAACAAAATGGCGGCTATCTGAGTAAATAAGGACTTCCGGACAATTTAAATATGATATTTAGATATGTTTCTTACCCAGGAACAATGCCCTAAAATATTGGTAGAGAGTTCCGGGACACCCTGTATAAGATGTTTTTTTATTCTTATGGCAAGTCAACAGAAAAGAAGAGATAGGTCAAAGCAACGTATTTCCTATAAATATGTTCTACGTTATTTTTTTCAGCATGTTTGCATTAGATGCCATGTAACCAATTCAAACCAGTTTTAAACCTACTCAGGCCTTCCTAAATATCAACTCCTTAAACACTGGTTGGGCAAAAACTACTGTACAAACTTAAACTTGATTGAAATGACAATATAATATTGTTAATTGGATAATAATTCCATTTAACATACAAAGTGCCATTGGGACCAATATTTGTAAGAGCTTACAACCTATATTTGAATTATTGGCCATTTGTAACTGCTAACTACAAAATTTTATTGCAACACTTCCAAACTCAACTACAAACATTTGTAATCTTTTAAGCTCAAAAAACTGTTGTATCAACTAGTGACAAAAATAAGATAGCCTAACAAAAAATCTTCAATGTTATTTTATTTTATAAACAAATTGCTTGCTAGTCCTAAAATGTATGTACCCATTAATCTATGAATAAAATTAATGTATATAAAACCATTGAAGAAAAGTTTGGAACTGTCTTCAATGGTTTTCACTGTTATTATGTCCATTATGTTATGTATTTTATATGACAATGTAAATAAATATGTTTATACCTCTAACGAAATATAAGTTATTGCCTATACCTGAATATATTTATTGATCCAGCAATAATAACTGGTATACAAAATATTACCGGGTGTCCACAAAGTCTTGGCCTGATTTAATAGCTTTGCTGTACAAAAACTATTACAGCCATGCTTAACTTGTATACCTTGTTTTGAAGGGAATTTAAGCAGGTTTTATTTAATGAAGTTTGTAACATCTAAACACAGCTGATTGACAACAATACAGTAATGATTCAATACAAAAACAAATCAGAAATTGTACATTTACAAGAGAAATCAAAGAGTGTTTTGTGGCTTCAGGAAACCCAATCCCAAATTGGGAAGGTTAACTAACAGTCACAATTAATCGTAGAATTTGGGGGAGTGAAAAATCCCAGTATCGTGATTGAAAAATAAAGTGACTGTCCAAAACTAAATGTTTGGTGCGGTGTAATGCATTATGGCATCATTGGACCAATTTTCTTTGCGGAAGAAAATGTGAATAGGTTTGTTTTCTTGGATACGTTGGAGTTGTAAGTAGTATTAGAAGAACAGCAACCTATGATAATTTTCCAGCAAGACGGCTCCCTGCCTCATTGAGCCAAATGTGTGAGGGATTTTTTAAATCGCCACTTCCCCGGACGCTGGGTCGGGCGTGATGGCCCGACGAAATGGCCACCACGTTCCCCCGGTGTAACCCCCATGGGTTTCTTTTTGTGGGGATTTGTCAAGGATACTGTCTATTCTTTCCCAGTTCCTCATTTACAAACACTGAGGGAGAGAATCAGAAATGTTGTGCCATCTGTAACCCAGGATATGCTGACTAAAACCTGGGACAAACTAAAAAGACGTCTAGAATATCTGCAGGCCACTGGAAATGCACACGCAGAGGTGTATTAAATTAAGTTTGACCATAGCTATAAAATCTTAAGAAGTTGCCTGTTATATTTGTAGGTAAATCTTTATCTTACTATCACTCGTTTTCATACGATGTGATTTCCAGACTTTGTGGACACCCTGTATATAATTTTTCTATAAATAATGTGCTTATACTGATTTGGTATAGTTATCTCTAGCTATACTTTGATTTGTAGAATGCTATACTCCGTTCACAAAATATAGGTGGTTTGAGGAGAAATTATTCCATCCCCTCTACCTCGAGCACTCTAATTTTGAAACAAGCTGAATAGATTCTAGCAGTTCAAGCACAGTTTTTCTAGTTTTTCTTTTCCAGTGGGAATTTGGTGCATTGGACGGTTATATCTGTAGTATTGCCAGTTTGTTGCAGTTTCAGTTTTGTTAGAGCCACATTAAGTTAGAGACCCCTCGACAGCACAGAAGCTGGTAAAATGTACACATAGTGCATACAAACCTCCAGCTCAAGAACAAAGGAAACAAAAAAGGTAATTTTAATTATTATAAGTTCTTGAAACTGAGATACTACAATAAGCTACACTAGTGTACATGAAAGAAGTTAAGTAGTTACAGTATTTAAAAACAAATTACTTATTTAAAAACTAATAAAAGTCATAAATTCCGATGAGTTTAAAAGACTCAACTCATAGATTACGTACCTAACAGTTCCATAAAATCAACATTTCTTGTAAATATTTTATCATTTTTCAAAAGCTGATCTGGTTTTTTAATGTATTCTACAAATCTTTCCCACTTATAGCCGCATTAGGTTGTCCATGTTGATCTTCGTCAATGATAATGTAATAGGCATAGTACTACCCATTGTCACCAGTATGTTTACAAATTTCAGTCATTTTTTATAGGGATAACATTTTGTTTACATTACTTAAGAACTACATGATTTTCTGCATAACCTCTCTGTCACAATTTTATTTGCTTCAATTGGCATTAATTTGGGCTAGTTACTGTTATAATGTAAGTTATATTTACCTGAAAAAATGCAGAATTGAAAGGCCTAATGTTGTTCAGATGGTAATGTGATAAATGAGAATTCTTCAGTGAAAGTTTTATTAAGGTTTCTTGGATGTAGTCATATTATTTTAAAATCACTTGACTTTTATGAAAGCATATATTTAATGTCCTTGCCGTACCAGTTTAATTCAGCCTTAGAGTATTTTCCTTTGCCAATCATAAAGTTAAGTCCGTGTTTCCTACAAAATAGTAACACTTCGGCTAACATCCTTGTTCGTTGTTTGTAGGAATCTTCATATTGTAGCTGTAGGTGTTCTTCATTATATAGGTTGATAACGGTGGCAATTTTTTTAAATCTCTATTTCTTCTACTTGGTGGCGTTCTATGACTGCTATGTTTCCATGGTTAATAAATGGGTTCTTTCAATGGTTTCTCAAGAAATACAGTACTATGTCAATTCATTTTTCTTAATTGGTAAAATATATCAAATTGTCCAGGCTTTCTCGATTTTTTATATAGTAATATGTATGAATGTAATTAAAGTAGTAAATATTTAATTTCAACAAAATCTGTAAATGTACCCAATGCGTTTCGTTGAATTGAAAAATAAATACACAGAGGATACGCGTCCGGTAACCAGACGTGGATTAGGCGTCCGGTAGTGACGTCACCGGGTTGTGGGGTCCCGGAACGCCATTACCACAACGATACGATGTTCGGTCAGCATTGTTCGTGGTGTAGTGGATAGAGTGCTCGGCTGATATCCTAGAGGTCCCTGGTTCGAAACCCATCGGTTTCTTTAACTTTTTGTCACAGATTTTGCTTTGAATGTAATTTCTTCTTAACTGTACATCTTTTGTTAGAATTTTTGGCATTTATAATTTTATGTTATGAAGAGAATTGAACCTTCATTTGATTTTTTAATTATCAGCAAGTTTGGTTGGTTAGGTTAGGTTATGACAGTAACTGCCGGACGCCTAATCCACGTCCGGTTACCGGACGCGTATCCTCTGCGAAATAAATAACAGCAATTAAATTCTACAGCTGATCAAAATGTAAACAATTATGTTCTTCATAAGGATAAAATGGGAACTTTCAAAGCCACTGGCACAGAGCCCAAGGGACTTTTTCAAAAATGTAAGGCCAGTTTGCAAATATACGCGACACGCTCTTTCCAATGAGACGTCAATGGATAAAATCAGTTAAGAAATGGTGGAGGAGTTCAACCGACAAAGTTTCATGTAGCGTATTAATTATATAGATTAATTATTGCTACTACAAATTTAAAAGTGATTTCATACGGGGAAATAACTAATTTTATGGAGGAAAATAATTAAAACAAGTAACAGGTGATATTTATTAAACCATTAAATATTGTTATTGTGCGATACATAGTGAAACAGTTAAGGGATATTCAAGCAGAAACTGTTAAACAGCGGCTACTTGTTCTTTAGCTTCGTCCACTAACCAGATGTCCGAAGTGCAATCACCACCCGGATACCTGAAATTAGATAATATGAATATGTTTATCTTTTATTTCTTTTGTAAATGGCATTGCCGTGAAATAATTAAATATTTCCCTATACTTATCTAACATACACTATGATCAGCAGGCATAAAAATATTAAGTTTCCAGGCTCAGGGATTCACTATAGACTTTTAAATGGAGAATCGTTACAAAGTTTATAATTAAACAGTTTACCGAGTTTCATGCGCCAACACCGGACCTTCAGGCTCTTTTCCAAAGTCCACCAAGAAGTCTTCATCCAGTTTCATCCCTCCTTTCTCTGTATCTATGTCGAGTTTTACCAAAACAGATCCGGTTCTGAAACAATGGAAACATTCTGTTAGTAGCTAACATTTAAATTGGCTTCCTGCATTATGTTATGGTAGCAGGGTGGCTTTGAATAGCTTTAAAGAAGTAGAAATTATTTCTACTAGTTTAGTTTTTGAATAATAATACCTGAGATAAATAGGGACTTACTGGACCATGTCGGGGTAGATCTGTTTGTCCCAGGGAGAGAAGAGGGAGGTTGTGACGTAGAGTCTCTTTCCGTCCAGACTCAGTTGGAGCATCTGAGCCGAGCCTTGGATCTTGCGGCCCTTGATGACTACAGGCTTAGGCTGCTCCTGTCATACAAACAACTGGACGTGAGATAGATCGAAATAAACGGTACCAGCAAACTAACACATACTTTCTCCCATCAGTTCGTCCAGTAGGTTCCTGAGGTTGCGGGTACGAATCTCGCCAATCACCAATGGATTTTATTTCAGTCATAATGACCCAACCTCCTGAAATAATTGCATAGCCTGAAGTACTGTAATATGAAAAATTATCTCAGTCTAGCTCTTGGGCCTAGGATTCCAGGATATGAAAATGGGACATAAAAACTACCCAGGTATAACTTGATCTGTAATTTATTTTGTGTTTTTCTACATAATTTTATTTTTTGTGAATGAACTTCCTTACACTTTCACTCATAGAAACAACATCTTAAGGTAAGAGATCCCAAATTGTTTTACTTTAATGCTGTATTAGAGGAAATTCTGTAAAAATAATTTCTAGATAATTTGAAGCCTGATCAAATACTATGTTTCAACTACCTTTGTCAGTCTTTCATCTTATGTATTGTATTCAGAAGGACCACTAGTTTTTGGTCATAAGATTCTTTCTCAAATCCAACAATAAACTGAAGGTCTATAAAATGTGACAGATATTTTCATCAATCGGCAAATGAGGTTAACATTTAAAACAGAGAAACATTTCAACAAACGCTAGGCCAGCCACACTTAAATCATGGTGGACATGATGGAACAAAGTGAGACGACTGTCGGATTTTATTGGTTACCAATCTGATGTTGAATTTGACAATGGGTCTTGTAACCTGAAATTAGTAATCCTCGGAACACAACACATAAGAGGAACAAGGGTACGTTGCATTATGAGTCTTGATGGCAAGAATATTCAACTGTATAAAGTATAAAAACTCTTCGTAAGCAAATTAAAAAAACAGTGATCAATTTTAAAAGCATAACATCACTTACAGACAATTCTTGATCCTCTATAACTTCTATTGGACCTCCCTTGACAATTTTACCTCCAATGAAAACTTGTCCCGTCAGTTTTGGTTGAGAAGGGTTGGTAATATCGTATTGCCTTACGTCTCCATGTAACCAGTTGCTGAGGTAGAGGAACCGATCATCCAGTGAGATGACTATGTCTGTCACCATCCCTGGTAAAATTAAAAGATCATTAGTTTGGTGCCTACAGTTTATTATGTATGCTAAACAATATACAATGATGGTTTTAACTTTGCTGGAAAATGTTAGCTTAATGTTGCTATTGATGCTGCAATACATTGGAAAAATCTTTTACCTTTAAGATTATTTTAAAGTATATGGACTATAGCAAGATTGGCAGCATTTCACTTAAAGGGGTGGGGAACCACCCGGACAACAAGGAGTTACATTATGAATAAACATTTATTAATTTATCTACCCATCTAAAAGTGAGGGCGCCGCCTCTGACTAGCAAGCAACGTGTCAACCAAACCTCTTGGAGGAAAAAATAAGGAAAGAGGGTAAACTTAGTTTATAGTTTTTTACCTTCTAATTCAGGAAGAGCCCATCCTTTGACTTTTTTTGGTGGAATGCGTATTACTCTTTCTGCAGCCCAAGTACCATCGACTTTTCGGAAAAATCTAAAAATTGAAGCTATTAATTAAGAAAGGTTCATCTATCTTTTGTGTTGTGAAATTTATTATTAAAATGTGGTAAACATCAAGTATACTCAGTTTTTTCTTTTGACTCAATAGTTGCACAGTAATTAATTGTCTTAAGATGAGACAAGTGATGTTTTTCTGTGATTTGTCTATGGCATTTGACCTGGTCAATCATGAAGTACTAATTCACAAACTGGATAAATAAATATAGAATGCAGAATTCCTCAAGGCTCAATTCTGGGGCCTTTATTATTTATCATCTATATCAACGACTTGCCCCAAAAGATTCTTTCAGAATTATTACTTTTTGCAAATGATACCACTGCTTTTGTTAAGGGCATCTCAATGTCCGATGCGCAAATTTCAGTAAAAACCCCTTGGAAGATTGCCATGAATGGTTTACAGCTAATGGCCTGGCACTAAAACAGTGATAAAACAAATTTCATATTTTAAAAAATCAAATAGGCCTATGGCAGATAATATTTCACAACAAAAATTTCTCGGAGTAATCATTGACAAAAATTAAATTGGAACCAACATATTGATTGTACAGGGTATATAACCTGTTCCCTGCCTATATATTTTAAGATGTCTTATGTTTGTTAAAAATAATTTGGAAATTTAAATGAAGTAAAACAGCATAGGACACCATCATGAAACTAGATTTCAAGCAAATTTTCAGTATCCAAGTCACCGTCTGACACTATCTGAAAAGACACTACAATTACAATATATGGGAAGGAAACTCTACTATACACTACCCAGCGAGTTGAAGGAAATAATAAAGGAAAACAGCTTTAGGAAGGATTTTTTTATTTAAAAAAATTATTATTCAGTTGACACATTTTTAAATCAGTTTTAGAAAAACAACTTGTAAAGGGATAATTCCTGTTCTTAAAATGATTTTTGTGAGGTTTGATTAATTTTTTTTTCTTCTGGATACTTATTGCTAGGTGTACTCAATTATGATAACTTTACTGCATTGACAATGTCATCTATTCTGTTCTAGCTTTGCTAGTTGTTAAATAATGTACTGTTATGAAAATAAAGATATTCTTATTCTTATTCTTAGTGAGGCTAGAGGACCAGAGTGCCAAAGTTTTAGAGTGTAAATTTCCAAAAACATTTTTTCAGTATTGTTTTTTTTAGTTTTCTAAAAAAAATGTAGAACACAAATTTAAACCATAATTTTAACCTCCAAATAGCCACAGTACACACAGTACTTTAATTTCAAAAAATTTTTGGGAAGGACCCCTAGAAGTGGCGGAGCTGAAGCTGTTTACATCCAAGTGCGAAATTTACCCTAAACCTGGGCATGATACACACTGACATATCTCCACATAACCGGATAGTGACATAATAAAGTGTAGTGATTTGTTGACGTAAACTAGATTTTAATTTAACCACAAAACAATGTAACATCAGTATCATGTGGAAAATACCCAATTTTTCAAATACATTCACATGGATCTCACCTGAAGATGGCAGATGTAACTGCACAGCCTACAAAACCCTGGGCGGCCAGAGGATTGTGCAGAAACCTAATCTCCAGAGGAGCGACTCCATCCTCTCCCAGGGCAATGGTCTGCAACAGCTTGCGATCCTTCCACGAGTAAACGTTCAGGGAGCGACCAGTCAGATCTGAGAACAACGAGTCAAATTGAGAAGGTTCAAAATCCAATTCTTCAGAAGTAAGTGATTCATGGAAATGAGCGACCAGTTAGATCTGCGAACAACCTATGTTTAAGAGGTTCAAGATCATCCAATTCCTCAGATGTAAGTGATTCATACAAACGATATATATATATATTATATTTGATATTGTTCACGTCTAGGCCTACTGTAATATAATATTAATAAATAATACACCATATTACCCTTTTTTTTAAATTATTTTTAAAGACTGATGCATTTCAACACTAAGGTCATGGTCACAGTCTTTCACAATGTTATTAAATTTAAATATGTAAAACTAAGAAAATAAATACAATCAAATTATTCATATATAGATATATATGTGTGTCCGTTGACGCGATAACTCGAGCAAAAATGATCCGATTATGATGAAATTTGGTACAAACGTGTAAACCTACGTTTATTCTAACGAGTTCGCAAACCAGCATGATCGGACCATGGGAACGGGGGTTTATGGGGGGTTTGATGACCCAAAAAACATGATGATGGTATTTTTGACCCAAAAAACATAAAATTTTACAATTTCTTTCCAAACTATTTTGTAAAGCTTAAAAAAACAAATAATTTAGTATATTGAAGCGTTATAATGCGCCTAATGGTTACGGAGAAAATTCCAAAAAATTGTAAATTTAAAATTACCATGTTATTCTTATGGAGAATAAGTAAACTGTTGTAGTTTGCTTGTTTATTAACATATTTTGCCCAAATTTGGAAAATGTGTTTATTTCTTACAAACTATTAACATTTTACATTAAAAAAATTACCCTCCCTGTTGCAGCAAACCTAAGTATGTGTTAAACTGATTCTATTTAAATAGGGAATAAATGTGATATTTTTAAGGAGACATTTTAGTGTAAATCCAATCAGGCAAATGGAAATTCGCTTAGTCTGCAGGTTTGCTGCAGCGGGGGTATTTATAATTATGTGAGTAATGAAATATCACTATTTTCAAAAATACAAGGCTACTACAAATAATACAGGTGTAGAGAGGTTGGTAGAAAATGGCAAGTATTTACCAGTGTAATTTTAAGAGTAAAACTTTATGAAACACACTTGCTACCTACACTAGTAAAACCCCCTAGTAATACACTAGTCCCCTACACTAGTAACTAGTATTTTACACTAGTAACTAGTATTTTACACTAGTAATTTTTTGAAATGTAGACTTGTAAGATACACTATTATTACAAGTCCATGGACTAGTAAATACTAGACTAATACTTTTATGAAACAGGGCTCGTTTACCAATGATTGGGTATTAGTATATTGCTGTCTCAAAGAATTGATAATTGATACTGGTATTAGTTGAACCGTCTTGCCGGTATGCAGGAGTTGATTTAACTGGCTAACTCCACTTCTATTCCGTTAGTTGAATTAATTGCCAATCAAGGAGTTGATTTACTCTGCCATCTTGAGGCTTTATATTAAGGTTTATAACTTAATTAATTTAATTGAGAGATCATTTTGTTGCTCCAGGATAACCAGACTTAAGACGGTTGGATAACTGGTTCAAGTTTTACATGTTAGAATTACCAGTTCTTTTTTAATTGTAAGTCAGCTGTCTAAAAAAATATTTTCACTTGTATCAACAAGTTTAATTCTTTTTTATGAACTAGACAGTTTAATCACAAATGTGAGATTTAAGAGACACCAAGATCATCCTAGAAATGTATTGTATAAAATTGCAGTTTGTTAACATACCTGGATTCAAAACATCGTCGTGTTTATAGCCTGGCTTGAAGGACTTGGGTGCGCCCCACTCACTGGATATCATCACATCCCAATACGGCTGATACCAGAAGTCATATCCAAACTTGGCAGCCTGGCCTTGGGTCCACAAACCTGAACAAGCCATGGTAATTACTATAACTTAATTTAAGATATGTTTTGAAAAGGGTGTGCCAATTGTGGTTTTTTAGTTAATATTTATGTTGCTAATTCCACCAACAGTTGTCTAATTACAAACTTGCAATTATACTAAGATTATATAGCCTCCATTTAACTAAATCTACAATTTTTCTCAGTATCAACCTTAATCATCTGATAAAATATAATATTAAAATTCATGTTTAAGATCTTGTGCTGTGATATTATCACAGTAAATAAAAGCTTACTATCGTCAACATTTGTAACTTGTGTTACGGCCGTTTTGGCATTAACTGAAGACAGTTGAAGATTCAGTTACGGCAGCATCGTCAATGTTAAAACACATAAACATACACAAACATCTAACAAAAATATACAAAACTACCTATCGCACTTTTGCTCTAAGCCTATTGTACATATGGTACCAATTGACATTCCCAGGATCCAAGCAAGATGCCGACATCAAGATTGGTCATCTTGCTTGGATGCTCAGGGCTCTTAAGTCTTTAATACCGGTAACTGATGTACAAACCTTTGACTTTCCAAGAAGCACCATCGACCAAGACAAAGTCCCCTAGTCCCTCACCCTCCACTGTGCCCATGGTGGATATCATGATGTCTCCAGAGGGTAGACAGTGTGTAGTGTGAGGGGTTGCCACCCCTAGAGCATGCATCTCGGAGGGTTCAATTACCTGTTTGAAGAAGGGTAAATTAAGCAGAAACTATACAAGAAATATAATCACCGAACTGAATATTATAGATCCATTCCTGTGTCAATATCAACCAAGGGTCCCCTACGTTATTAGTTGTACAATGGTGGTTTACAGAGTAAAATATTGATGGGTCCCCACTTTTTTGCTATACCATCAGGGAAGAAATCAAACGTTGTATTGGACTCGCACTTTCTAAAACCCCTGCATCAGGCTATCATCCACTTTGAAAAAACATATTAAACATATGTTCACTGCGGTTGCGTGATGGCCGGCCGCAGCTGGATGCGGGAATAGCTATAATGTGCTGTGTGAATGAGTGCGCAAAGACGTTTGAATTCAATTTCATTCAATAGGAGATGCATATTATAGCATGTACCACGATCCAATGATTGTGGACGTAGTTTTAAAAGAACCCTACTGATAGCAGCACTAAACAAAAGTGCTAACGGGCCCTCGGTATTGCCAAATGGAGGGAAAATACCCCAGCCGCAGCAAACCTGCAGACTAAGCAAATTTCAACTTGTCTGATTACATTTTTATTTAAACAGTTCCATAAATAAGACATATTTATTCCCAGTTTAAAAAACATTAGATTTAACGAGTGCTTAGATTGGCTGCTATGGGGAAGGTAAAAAGTGTTTTTTGACCAAACTTTAATAGCATAGGATGAAATAAATAAATTTGCCAAATGTCATCAAAATATATCCATAAGTAAACTACAACAGTTTTAATTCTCTTCATAAGAATAACATAGAAATTTTAAACTTACACTTTTTTTTATTTACTCTGTAACCTTTAGGCATACAACAGAGCTTCAATATACTAAACTAACGGAATACCCGTGCTTCGCTACGGAAACTTCAGATTGGTTGACATTTTTCATAAATTAGTGTTAGTTCCAACAACCTTCAGTCAAAAATTCAGCTACAACCTGTTTTGCTCCGTTCGATGTCATATTAAAGCAGCTATTATAATGTCTCACCAGGTCCATAAAGTGTGTATGCGAGTGAAAATTTAAAAACGTACGTTTTCATGTCCCTGGCCTTTTACTTCGTAGATACTGGATTTGTAGTTTATTATTATGTGTTTTAATATTTTTCGGGACGGGGGCAACATGTTACACACATTTATTTGGTTTTAAATAGGTTCTAGGTATTTTTTTCGTATTTTTAAAGTCTCGAAATTCACGACCATGACGTGTCCCTAGGGTACATTTTCCAACTTTCACGCTGTTTTTAGACTAATTATTCATGCCAAAATATATAAAGCCATATTTTTATGTCATCAATGGTTATTAAACTTACAAAAAAGGAGCATATTATAATTTTATTGTCATTAAAAACTGACTACCACGACAAAACAAGTCTGTCCCTCGATTTGGCGTCACGACCATTTTTGGGAAAAATTTTCAACTTTGGAGCACGACAGTGGCAAGCCTGGCGCCAATGGAGTCAGTTGGTTTTAGAGACTAGTTCGGGGTGTACGTCAGGATTGTAGTGCCGGTCGTTTCGAGTTGAAAGGAGGAATTACAAGATTAATAAAGGAAAGATTGTGTTTTTTGTAATTTTGGTGTGTCCATGACCGTACGTAGTCATTCGATGAAGTAGACATGGTGTTAATTTTTGTTTATAAGATATTTCAATTGCTAGATTAACCTAGAAGTCCACTTTGTATCCTCGAACATGAGGTGCAGGGCTACCGCCAGAACAGAGCCAAATAACACGTAATATCACGACCAAAGTTTCACGACCATCGCGGGTTTTTTCACGACCAATCCAGCCTTATGGATTATAATGTGTTTGGTCGTGACAATAACTTTAATATAATTGTAAATTGAACAGTTTAGTTCAATTGAAACACATATTTTTATTATAACTAACAGGATAATTGAAGGATTGTTTAGAAAGATTTAGATTATTCCAGACAATTCACGACCGTACCGCTTGTCCCTGACCATCACGTTTATGATTTCTATCATAAAAATTAAAAAAATTAAAATATCATCATATTTTAATGTTTTATACACAAAAGAAGCACACCTCTATACAAACATAACGATTTTTCGGGTCTCAGGTAAGTTTTTTCGGAGTTATACAAACTTAAAAAGATTTTATTGGCTTTTTTTCAATTTTTTGAGTTTTATTATTTTTTTCTAGAAAGACCAAATATACCAAAAGCTCAGTGACCTTTTATTGTATAATGGTCATAAAAGTAAATTAGTTTATAGTAAAACATAGCTACAAAAATAATATTAACTATTTTTAATATTCATTTAAACGTCCGTTATGGTCGTGACAGGATTTTGTGTTTTTCCACTAAAGATGCTCTTTTAAAAAGAAACTACCAAAGATATTGCGTTACCATGGACATTTTATGAAACTTCAAATGTTAATGAAATAAAAAAAATAATAATAGTTTTGAAAAAAGGGGGAAAAAAATTGCAAAGTGCTTTTCCTAAAAACGTACGTTTTTAAATTTTTACTCATGCTCAGGGTGGTTGCCCATGACCAGACTGCAAAAAGGTTAGGTAGGTGCTGCAAAGGTAGTAGCTGCACTTTACCACCATTGCAGTACATGCCCGGGGTTTATTCTTTCCATTTTAAGTCTTCGCAGTACTAACATTATTTGAACGTCATGGTACCTATCGCCACCGAGCTATCTCCTTCATAGTCTATTTTCGGATTATATGTCATTGTTGATAGATGTTTCACCATCCATTGAATCTTTGGAAAATGTATTTAAAAATGAGTCCGTTTATACCTTTTGTTTGTGTTCTTCGCCTACTTTTTCCTTTGTTTGTCTGTGCACCTGCTACACCGTTTACGCCTTAATGTATTTTGTTGAGATTCCGGAATCGGCTGACGATTGGGAGAAACGGGCTCTTTTTGTGGCTCTAAAACGTCGAAGTGCCCGCTAGACAGGGATCGTGTCAATTTGAGTCTTTTCACGGGATTACGTTCATCACCAAACTTGACATATAATTCACACTATTACGATAAACCTTGAAAACAAATGTGAATAGTTGTGTAGCTACAACCTACCAAAGGTAAATGGCTTGGACATTTAATAGAAATATTCCCTGGAATTGAGGTAATTCTTCCCGTCACTGTCGTATAGAAAAAGAAAGTCAATAGGATAATGAATTACACACTTAAAAATTAAAACTCCTTATTCACACACTATCAAAAATTATTTATTAAACAAACTTTCTCTTTTATAAATATAAATAATACTAAAAATGTAGACAATCAATATTGCTGCACCCTTCTGGTACATTTTGTAACCTTTTAATGCTATATTGATCATCACAGAATCAAATTGCTAAGCTGAAACGGCTGTTAAGATTCTTTAATTTCATTTAAATGTGAGTACTCATAAGGTTAACATGGGAAACTCCAGAGCCACTGGGGCGGAGTCCTTTTGATGGATCTGCACCAAACTTCACACAAACCATCCTTGAATAATGCTTAATAATGCCTGGAAGTTTCATTACAATCTGTCGAGCGGTTTCGGAGTCCATAACGTTCAAACATATATATATACAGGGTGTTGAAAATGTCTGGAACCAACATTATATCTGGTGAGTGGTTAAAGAAAAACAACTGATATTTTGTGTACGGATATACTATGGTTTTACCTACCTTTTGGTGCCTTATGACATTTTTTACACTTATAGGGAACGTCCTGTGGAGGATGCAGTAAAAATGTTTAATGGAAGCCTATGGTAAATGATACATCATTTTAAAGGCCATTTTTTTCTGAGTAAGGAGCCACAAGTCTCATCTCAAAAGGACCACCCTAGCAAAAATGGCGACTGTTTGAAATTTAAAAACCCACTTATAGGGAACGTCCTGTGGAGGATGCAGTAAAAATTTTTAATGGAAGCCTATGGTAAATGATACATCATTTTAAAGGCCATTTTTTTCTGAGTAAGGAGCCACAAGTTTCATCTCAAAAGGACCACCCTAGCAAAAATGGCGACTGTTTGAAATTTAAAATTCAATTATTTTCAAAAACTTCAAACAGTCACCATTTTCGCTAGGGTGGTCCTTTTGAGATGAAACTTGTGGCTCCGTACTCAGAAACAAATGGCCTTTAAAACGATGTATCATTTACCATAGGCTTCTATTAAAAATGTTTACTGCATCCTCCACAGGACGTTCCCTATAAGTGGTAAAAAATGTCATAAGGCACCAAAAGATAGGTAAAACCATAGTATATCCGTACACAAAATATCAGTTGTATTTCTTTAACCACTCACCAGATATAATGCTGGTTCCAGACATTTTCAACACCCTGTATATACAAACTTCCTCTTTTATAAATATAGATTATTTCTTTTTTTAAGCTCTGCAAAATGGTTTGGAAAGAAATTGCCAAATTTAATGTTTTTAGGGTCAAAAATGGGAAAAACTCATTTTTTACCCCATAAAACTCCCCATAAACCCCCGTTCCCATGGTTCGATCTTGCTGGTTCGCGAACTCGTTAGAATAAATGTAGGTTTACATGCTTGTACCAAATTTCAACAAAATCGGATAATTTTTGCTCAAGTTATCACGCTAACGGACACATATATAATTATAATGTGTTATATTATATAAACAATCGAAAACATTATAAAAAACATTAGTACCCTTTTAGAATTGAAGAAATGGAACCGAGGTTAGCAAACCCAACCCTAAGATCCTTATCATAATCCTTATCAAAATCCTTAGCCTTCAAAACAATGGTACAGACCAGGGTTTGTACCATTCCCATTCAAAAAGATATGTTTAGATGGAATAACTGACCAATATGAGAAATATATCCTATAAATGATTTATACAACAAATACACTATAATCACTAGTATAATCAGTAATCACTATGATACCCTGGGGGTCGAGAAAGATAAATTTCGTTGCCAGCATTGGTTTTAATAGAGAGATCCTTCCTAAGTGCAACCTGCAATATTTGTAACTTCTAATCAATTCTTAAAAATTATCTCACTACAATGTTAACATTAGGATGTTTATGAGTATGTCATATATGGTTCTTGTGAAAACTACTGGACCAATTGAACTAAAATTTTGCAGAAATAGAGCTAAGGTAATAAGGTTTTTTTATTGAAATTTTTTAAAGAATTTATATGGATTAAAATAAACTTTTTTTTATTAAAAATGCCACTAGCGTAGATACAAGCAAACAAAAAAATAAATTGAAAATAAAACTTGTCAATATACAGTTTAAAAAAAATTTCTCTGTAACCATTAGGGGTAAAGCAACTCTTCAATGAACTCAATTTGCAAATATACAATTAGGCCTAAAATAGATCAATCAATTAATAAAAATGTAAGTTTACACATTTGTAATGAATTGAAAGTTAAATGTAAACTTTGAGGAATAACTTCAATTATCTTTTTAAAATAAAATCCTTACAATACTGCAAAATATATTATATAAAAAATTACAATAGCTTCTATTCGTTTAATGTTCATACACTTGAAATTTGGCCGGAGGAAGATAAAACTAGTTGATTTTTACTTAATAATGAATTACGACCAGTGATATGAGATCATGACTCAATAAGGCGGATGAAATCATTGAAAGGTTATCATTTATCATTATCAAATTTGTTGAACTTGCATGTTACCTACTTTCCATTGTCGTGACTTATAGAACTATGAAGCTTCAAATTGCCTATGTTCTCAGAATTTAATGTTCATTTAATTATTCATTTTATTATAATAAACCTTTTAATTGGAAGTTAAGTATACTTTTTAAACCAAAAGAACTGGTCTAATCCTAAAGTAGCTATTTTTTACCAAGTTATGAATTATTTGTCATGTGAACGTTCATACAACCCAATATACAGGGAATATATAGAACTATTTACATTATGTGAAAACTGGAAATAATGAACAATTTCCATATTTTTGTGGTACAAAACTCCAAACACAACACATAACGTTTGAAAGTAATTAATTACTCTAGTAAAAAAAAGTATTTTCATCATAAATTTAATCTTTTTAGGGTGATGAACTAATGCTGTAGGGTTATGACGTTTTAGCTCAAAGAATTCAAAATTATTACTGGAGTAACGGTAGTTAGAGTCGGGACCACATAAGTTTGCAGTTGAGGGAGGAGCCTATTTACCATATGGGTTTGAATGAACCAATGAGAACCGTGTGGTGATGCCAAATCTAATAATACCAGCTGATTTGAAAATATTGCTTATTATATTTTATTAGTACGATGTGGCAACGTTGCACTAGCCTTGTCTTGTGATTGGCTGTCACCAACTGCAAACTTACGTGGTCCCGACTCTAAATACATAGTCAATATAAAAACAATTTATTAGTGTTGGAGCAATAGGAACTGAATTGAGATTTAATATCTAAGATATCGCAAGTCTTACACAACAATGTGATTAATGTACAAGATCAGGTAATATCTATTTTATAACGTTTATGAAGCCCTGATATAGAAGTGTGATCTGCTTTCAAAAAGATAATGAAGTAAACTTTGTATTAAAAACAAGTGAAATAGTATATTTCGTACCTAGGACCGAAGAGGTTTTGCCGGCTCGAGACAGTTTTTAAGTCGAGAACTTAAATCGGTTGAGAGCTGCAAAACCATTTCGGTCTGTGGTACGAACGCTATTTTTCACCACACTATACCCTATTGCCACTATTCACCACAATAATAATGCACACAAGAATAACTTTAAGGTTATGTGAAGAAATAATTTCAGGATCAGCAAAAATAAAAATAAATAGTTGCTAGGCAATGGTAACAATAAAACAATTCTATTGCAATGCTATGAATTTTGAATGTGTATTTAATATGCATTCATGTTTCAAGTAGGTAAGCGGGCAGCTGATTTTGCGCCCCTAGCCCTCCGAGTGTCATGCGTCGCTGCAGCGACTCACGAACACTGTTTACGGCGAAGGCTCTATGACTGACAAAATCGGATTGAACTGGATCGAGTTTGGTATCGTTCTTTTCATTATATTCTAAGCTTTCTCCAGAGGTCTGTCTCATAAGCGCTTTATGTTCTCCGAGCCGATCGTAATTGTAGCAGACAGCTGACGTGCGTATTTGTAAACAGGTTAGTTAACCTCGGACCGATGACTGATGTGTTTTATTATGTTTATCATTGTTTTAGTGTTAAAAATCAAAAGTAGTGATATACGTGGTGCATTATAAGAAGATTTAAGTGATTTTGAAGGGCTGGTTCATGATCCTGAAGAAGTAGGTAGTGATATTGATGTAAATTATCAGCCAGATTCCTAGCTATGGTTAGGCTATGCATTCTTAGCTAAACGCTATGTACTGAAATCTGTTTTTGCCCATAACTTATTTATTTGCAAATCTACTTCCTTATATTATTATATATTTGTAATCCTCATAAAATTTAGAACAAAGTGGCTATTTTCAAATATTTATAGGCCTATAATTTATACAATTTCATTGAGCGTGAACTTATTTTTTTTTTCAATTTTTCCAAAATAATTTTTATTTTTACCTAAAAAATGTTTTTTGAAACAAATATTCCTTAGGTTTTATGTATGATATTGAAGCCCATGATTTTCCAAACAAAATGGTATATAGAACAGTAGAATTAACATTGTTTTAAGCTTTTCAGATCCGTTTTAATAAAACCTTGCAAATGCGCCAAAAATAGGCGGACATTAAGGCCTAAACTATGGACACTCGGAGGGCTAGGGATGTAAAAACCTGCTCGGTCCCCAAATAATGATGACAGCTGGCATGGTCAGCAAAACGTAACTTTCAGCCACCAATTAACGTATGTAAAACCGCTAAAAACACCATAGTGTGGTGAAAATAATATTTAAAACTTAGAAATATTGATTCAAAATAAAGTTTGGGCTACCAATCAATTATGCTACCTAACAACATTTTGACACCATACAAAACCAGAGTTTGAGCTGTTGCCTTAAAAAAAATTAATTGCCAATTGAGTTAAAACGCGCACAAAAATTACTTGTAAGTCTACTACTGTACTAGTACTTAGGCATATCTCGATTTTAATTCCTTTTTTGCATATCTTAACAGAATAGTGAAAAATAAACAAAATCATATAAATATTGTATCTACCATGGGAAAACTATAAGAAAGATATTGTGTAGCTGTGAACCGCCATCACAGGTGGTATGTTCTATTGATTGATTTACTATGTAGATAAGCCCTATCTACATAATTCTGTTCCACACTATCGCTAACCACTAGTATGTCATTCAATTTACCTTATGTATACTTGGGGCTTTCGGGTTGGTCCCAACATCCAGAATATAAATCCTGTCGCTCCCCAAGCAAGGAATCACTAATTTATCCCTTTTCTTGCTGATGTCCCCGAAGCAACTACTGCAGCTGTTCCAACCGAAATGGTGAACTTCGTCACCAGTGTGCAGCATTTTGGTCCGGTGGATCACCTGTAATACATAAATAAAATTTGTAAAGACGGGTTGCAGAAACACCCACTGTATTATTCTAGATGATCACGGACTGGTTAACGGGTATCCACACAGTTTTGTGAAGTAAAAAATACATTTACGCTGTAAGAAGCTGTTATATTTATTTAGAGTAATGAATAAAGTGCTAGAAATGAATTTTTTTTATTTTACAAATTTTTGTTGTCTTTGGTCACATGTAACCCTTGGGAAGGGTTAAAATTGACATTTTCACAAAAGCACACACCTGGCAGTATGTGGGACTCGCAGGGTTCACGTCGACCACTGCCAAATAGTCTTGTTTGGTCAAGTCAGGCTGGACACACAGAATGTACAAGATCTCTTCTCTCGGCCCTTTCTTGATGGCATCTTGAGGTGTCTTGTAGCCTGGTCCACAGGAGCAGCACCCTTTAAATAAGTTATGAATAAATAAACAAAAACGCCTTAAATCAAGTGAATGTAACAGTAGTTTTTCAGAATTACTATCTTACATATTTAAAAAAAATTTCGAGTTCGTTTGGCTCTTCTATTTGACCAATTTTCATTATTGAGGTCTCAAATTGAAGGTATGCACCCAAAGATTTCACATCAAGCATCGGCATATATATATCCACTGTATTACTCGACCAACATCATAAGTTTGATTTATTTTTGAATTCTTACGGTACTTCAATTGAAGATGTATTTCACGACTTATAATTATATATAGGCTAATCCTATATATTTTGGTCAAAGAACCTTCAGTAAAATTCCGGCTTTCATTTAAGCAATTAGTTATTCAAATCGGACGAGTTTCAAGCAAACCCAATGTGAACAACCAACATAAAAATTATTTTTATAAGGTTTTTCTACGATTAAAAATCAATAGCTCCAGTGCCAGTGTTGTTTATGTTTTTATATGTTTTAGACTAAAAATAATCAGTAAAACATAGGCTTAAATTTGAATTATTATAGATCGTTTGAATCAGTTCAGTTCAAGGTACTGTATTACTCAATCAAAAATCATACATTTGATTATTTCTCGGATATGATATTTACTTCAACGCTGGGGAGCAGCATGGGCCCTCTAGTTTTTAAGAAACTTTTTCTAATAAAACACACACGAGGCCTACAGTACTTATATACTAGTAGTAGCCTACGCTATTCTGCGCGTAACGGGATGAGTGAACATGAGCGCAGTAATGAAAGAGTCCACCCACACCTAGCCTACTTACCGGTGTCACTGGTGAACACAATGTTATTTGTATGGGCAAATCAACCAAATCTTAGTCAACAACAATCCTAACTTCTCGTCCATTAATTAACCAAAGTCATTTGTAATATACGTAATGGATTTCCAACAGTTATCGATAGGAGGTAAATCCATCGTTCCTGTACAAAACGTCTTTTGATTAAATGAAGCCTATTTCCATATTTGTTATGAGGCCTATCATAAACAAAACTAAGCCAAACTGAACTAATCTAACTTAACCTAATCGCCAAAGCACGGTGTAAGGAATCTCCTAAAAAATATCGTATGGCTTACAATGATGATTTAAAACAACGATATCGTAATTATATCATCTAAAAATGATAAAAAATCCAATATATGTTTATCTAACTAATGAATCTAAATGCCATAAACAGTTCCCACACTCCGCATTGCTTGCCTTTACCACTTCCATCACCACTACCTACGTCGTGGACCTGGTTCCCTCCCTTCCCTTAGCATTTTAGTATTGAATGTACATTAAACTACCACAAACTCTTCCCACATTCAGAACTTCTCGCCTTTACCAAATCCTTCCCTACTTCCTACGACGTGGACCTGTTTTCCTCCCTTCCCATAGCCTTTTGGTATTGCAAATGCATTAATCTAACTGCCACCAACGGCTCCCACACTCCGCACTGCTCGCCTTGACTACTTCCTTCACCACTTCCCATGTCGTGGACCTGTTTCCCACCCTTTCCATAGCATTTTAGTAATGCAACTGTTTCATTGCAGATACATAAATCTCACTGTCACCAAAGGGTTCCCACACTCCGCACTTCTCGCCTTGACTGCTTCCTTCACCACTTCCTACGTCTTGGATCTGTTTCCCTCCCTTCCTTTACCATTTTATTATTGCAGATACATTAATTTAACTGTCACAAAGGGTTCCCACACTCCGGACTGCTCGCCTTGACTACTTCCTTCACCACTTCCTACTTCGGGGACCTGTTTCCCTCCCTTCCCATCGCATTTTAGAATTGCAGTTATATTAATCTAACTGTTACAAAGGGTTCCCACACTCTGGACTGTTCGCCTTGACTACTTCCTTTACCACTTCCTACGTCGTGGACCTGTTTTCCTCCCTCTCATAGCATTTTATTATTGCAGATACATTAATCTAACTGTCACAAAGGATTCCCACACTCTGGACTCCTCGCCTTGACTACTTCCTTCACCACTTCCTACGTCCTGGAGGACCTGTTTCCCTCCCTTCCCATAGCATTTTAGAATTGCAGTTACCGTACATTAATCTAACTGTAACAAAGGTTTCTACACTCCGGAATGCTCGCCTCAACTACTTCCATCACTACTTCCTACATCGTAGACCTGTTTCCCTCTTTTTCCATAGCATTTTAGAATTGCAGTTACATTTATCTAACTGTCACAAAGGATTCCCACACTCCGGCCTCCTCGCCTTGACTACTTCCTTCACCACTTCCTACGTTCTGGACCTGTTTCCCTCCCTTCCCCATAGCATTTTAGAATTGCAGATACACTAATCTAACTGTCACAAAGGGTCCCCAAACTCCGGACTGCTCGCCTTGACTACTTCCTTCACTACTTCCTACATCGTGGACCTGTTTCCCTCCCTTCCTTTAGCATTTTATTATTGTAGATAAATTAATCTAACTGTCACAAAGGGTTCCCACGCTCCGGAATGCTGGCCTTGACTACTTCCTTCACTACTTCCTAAATCGTAGACCTGTTTCCCTCTCTTTCCATAGCATTTAAGTATTACAGATATATTAATTTAACAGTCACAAAGGATTTCCACACTCCGCACTGCTCATCTTTCCGCTTCCTTTACCACACTCTCTACGTCGTGGACCTGTTTTCCCCCCCTTCGCATAGCATTTTAGTATTACTAACATCTTTGAATATTTAATATTCAATGCCAACATTAAATTGAATAATGTAAAAAGCTGCTTTGTTCTAAATATATACGTATATATATATTTTTAATTTAAAGGTGAATTTTAATACTGAACATAAACGGTATATAACTGCCGACTAATATTATAAAGTTCAATTTATTATTCAGAAAGTTGTGAAATTGAACTAACTTAAATAACATTATTCTGAAAGCTGTGAAATTATAATGATATATATTCATAGACGACAAACTGTTTACTCCATGAATTAAATAGCTTAGAGTAAAAGTCGTTCTCTCTGTCTTAAGTAGACAACAAAATTGTTGGTCACAAAACGTAAACAAATAAAAAGAACTCAAAGCTTTTACTTACTTTTAAGTTTTGAGTTTTTTTATTTTGAGTTTTTATTTTGAGTAAAATAAATTCTGATAAAAAAAAACAACAAAAAAAACTTACTTTTAAAATGATAAAATCAAACATAGACAAACAATAATTTACAACATCTGGTTAATATTACGGGTTGAATTAAATTAAACATGTAATCTTGTTTCTAAAAAGCATTGCTCACACTAATAAGCATTGATTATAAAATATCTCATTTTATACTATGTGAACAAAAAAAAACATTAACACTCTTTCTACTAAAACAAAAACATACTAAGCCCTACTATTTATAACTCCTACTATTCACGTACCAAAGGCAAGAACATATAAAACTTAGTTTTTTATTGTTCTTTTTCAATTGAAATATTTGTATATACCCCTAGCTTAGAATTAGGAAATTTAACGTAATTCAAACAATTTTTATGTCAAGGGTCGGTTAAGTTAAGAGGAACTTGAAAATATACATGTAATGACCATGGAACGCTCGTAAAAAGTTATTCATAATTAGAATAGAATTTGAAATCTACAGGAAGTGTCAAAAGTTATACCAGTAGCTACCTCTGGATTAGAAAACATCATAACTAATCTATGGGTAATAATTAGTAATATGCAATTTTTATTTAAAAATCCCATGTTATTCTTATGGAGGAAAACGGGGTTTTTGTCACAGCTAATTTGAGAGAACGGCTGGGCGTAAAAACTTGGTAGGGGTGTCTAAAGAAAGGTATTGGTCTGTAGTTGAGCCCTCAAAAGAGAAATGAGGTAAATTTCCTTGGGGCTCTGTCCCAGAGGCCTTTAAAGTTCCCTCTGCAATTTTGTTTACATTACGACCATCTATCTATCTTCTATATATTAATAGGCAAGCATGTTTCTTTAAAACCTTTTTTCTCAGCTCGTGTGTATCGTAGGGAAAATCTACGCATGCCATTAGAAAACTATTTTCCTGTAGGTGTGCAGAATCCCTTTAAAAATTAAAATAGGATCAAAAATAAGCACAAAAAATGAATTTGAAATTTTAAAAAATTAACATGGGTTTTATGGGTTGCTATGGTGATGACAAAATAACAACACAATATAAACAGAAAATCAAAACAAATGGAAGACATTCCAATCACATGTTTTATTTACAGTGTGGGATGAAAATAGAGAAGTTTGTACAATACATACTTTTGGTCGATTTTTCGACCACGGGGCGTGCTCTCGTATGCATAATTTTACACTACTTTTAATGAACCAGCTGTTAATATTAAAATTGTATTTAAAGGTCTACTGAAACTGTCAAAATTAAATGTTTACATTATTATTTATGATTTTATATTGATTCTCCACTGCATGGCAAGTTTTTTTATAGTTTCAACAAAATGATGAATTTATCATACGTTTTAAATGTTTTGTTCAAAAATCTATGCTTTAGGCTATTGCTCTTAGAAAATTTTAAATTATGAAATAAGTGTGACATATCAATTTTGAAGGAATATATGATTATTTCTTATCGGGTTAGCTTATATATATTGTAAAGTTGGCACTTGCCTTTTTTTGCCTACTTTCAATCACCATTTATTTTTTAATTCAAGAAAGAGCACCAGAATTTCATTTATTGGTATACAAGTTTTCGATAATCGGGTTGAAAATTGTGTCATAGATGAGTACGTTGAGGATGAGACATGGCCCCCACAAGGGTGGGGCTGGTGCAACTCTGGTCACAGGGCCCGGGCCTCAGGGGGCCCGGGTTTACAAAAAACAAAGTTAAATAATTTAAAATGTATTAATTCTAGATTTTAAGGTAGTTTACATTTAAATACTATAGGTGCGTACTGCGTAGGTGCGTATGTACTATACAACAGCAGAACAGCAAGCTCGGGCCCCAGTGGCCGGCTCCACAAACTCCCTCTACCCCTTCCTCCCGCCAGGCGCCTAGGCACTCCTACCTCATTCCCCCCATAATAAACAACGTTTGGTTTTATAATTGAACTGATAGTTTCAAGAATTAATCCTTATAGTTATAAGTTAAAATAAAATTTGTAAAGCATTGAAAAATTGACATGTACTATGTACCATAGCTAAGGTGACCAGACGTCCCGTTTTAGGGGGACTGGTCCGTCCCGACAAATCCTCTTGGGACGCTTATTTGTCCCGTTTTATCAACATTTGGTCCCTCTTCGGTTGCACTTTTATGTATGGAATATTTCAATTAATAATTGCAATCTAGGTTATTTGACACAAACTTAAAAATTATTTACTTTTGGAGTTTTAAAAATAGGCCTATGAAAGATAATATTAGTAAGATTGTAATAATTTTGACCTAAGTTTTCTTCCCAATTCGCTCGGTATAATACTGTACTAAAGCATGGATTGGATAGCACCGGCATCGACAGCATCGGTCATTCTCGGCATTACTCGTGCACATTCGTTTTTCTCCGTGACTACTCGCGCAAGTTCGGCAGCTCAAACTTCCAATCCCAAAATATGTAGTATTGTTAAAATTCTTGATGAAAATTGTCACTGAATAAAATATGATTTCATTGGTGTAAGCTGTTAAACTCGATTTACGTAAGTTTTTTTTCTACTCCATATTACAAAGTACAATTATAGCAGTTAAGATAGCCAAACCCTTTTACAGGGAAATAAAAAAGACAAAATATTAATAGGCAAAATATTAATATGGAGCTTTTGTGTATTGATATAATAGTTTTAATTGCTGAATTCCTGTAATTTTAAGTCTTATAAAACTCATTGAAGAACTCTTTTCTTCCTTAAAAAAGGCTGCAAAAGTGCCATTTACCACTCACAAATTTAATACCTAGATTGCCTTAAAAACTCACTAAAATACATGACATTTTCAACATTTTCCCGGGGGAGAACCCCCGGACCCCCCTCTAGGCTGGGGGGTATTCCATACCCCCCCGACCCCCCGGTTAGTAGGGGGCCCGAGCCAGATCCTGGTAACAGGGCCCACAATTAAATGTGGGGGCCATGGGATGAGAGCTGTGTTCAAGTTTTGGAATAGAATAACTACAGAGTATGTTTCATTTATGGTTTTGGTGAAGTAGTTGAACTAATGTCAATTCAGGTATTAAAAAAAAAATGTGTACAGGGTTTTTACTTTGATGTACAAATGTAGCTAGGTCGAGCAACACATCTAAACCTAACTGTATACAAAACATTCGGAAACACAACAGTGTCATCACATCTAATCGCATTTGCATAATTTGTTACCAAGGCTGGACTAGGTTACGGATTTGGTTCCGCAAATGTTCAAGATTTGTGATCAAATTTCCTACAATTATGGTTCATTCCATCCACGAAATACATGCAGAGCTTTATGTGATTGATGGCCAAGGCAAAACTACCCCATAAGTTAATGAATTATCAAGTAAGAACAGGATGATTAAATACATGAGTCGATGTGGCAAGAGAAGCAATTAAAATTGCTTAGATCGAAGTAAGAATGTTACTGCTTTCTGAAGAATCAGATATTTTTATCAAATACAAAAAAAAAAAAAATTTAATATGCTGATAAAATTCTGTATTTTTATGGCCCAATATGAAGATTTACTTATAAATCCGGATACAATCTGAATGATTTTCCTAAAGCTGATGGAATTAGTTGTTAGTTATAAATATTGACTCTTTCCGTAACATGATAGACTAATTATATGAACTCATTCTCCCATATAGTGAAAGTGGCTTTGACATGAAACAAACTCATGAACAAACTATTATAAGACTCCTGAAAAACCTTTTGGGCAACCTAAAGCCGATAAAAAGGTAGGCAATATTGTGTTAATCAAATTCATCAATCACGTTTTTTAGGGAACACAACCGTCATACTTATTATCGCTTACCCCCCCTTCATTTAACTAAGAATTTAATGACTTCACTCTATCTATCGCAGTTAGCTGAATTTACATAAAACCTTAACATTAACCGTCGATTTCGACGGGGTTCCACTAGTTGTGAATTAATGTGGTTTGACAGTTCAGCTTATTTACATTTGGGTGGCATAGCAAATTGTAAACATTGTGTGTGTTTAATGGCAGCCATGGAGACCAATCAATATTTACTTTTAAAATACTCAACTCAGATTTTTTAAAGCCAAAGGGGCAAAGCCCACGGTCAGTATCAAAGAGTGAATAGTCCTATAATGGTCCTTGGTATGGTCGCTATATTTGTGTAAAATTTAAGCCCAGTCAGTTCAGTAGTTTATGTGCCTAGTAACACACATACAGACAGACACCACTATATTTTTATATAATAGTATAGGCCCCTAGATATAGATTAGTAAGATATAAGTTTAGTACGGCCGCTTAGAAAACGACCTGCGCGCTAATGCTAAACCAATGCTGGAGGAGGTTGCTTTCTAAGAGGCCGAACTATAGTATTAATAACTCACAGGACATATTTTCAATATAAGAAACCTTAAACTTTTGAAACAAATTATAAAACCTCAACATCTTATGTGGGAATTTTATTTTATAGAAAAACAGATCAAAATTATTTGTTAAATAAGTTAATTAACTTAAGACTGCCCAATTAACTCGGAATTACTTAAAATAATTACATCAAGAACAACACTGTAAGTTAATATAAGTTAGGTCCATCCAAAATTCAAAAGATTATTTTTTCTAGTATTTTTTATATATGTTTCCAATATTCTTTACATTATCTGTTTAGCTTTTTTTTAATTAATTTATTATTAAGGTAAGTAAATATTTACTTTTTGTACCAGTTTAAACACAGCCTGATGATAGTTTCCCTGAATAAAACAATTTATTATATATTGGCCTTGTTGAACATTGAAATTTAGTTATATACATTTCATTATTACTAATAAAATGTTGTATTAACCTGTTGGAGAGGATGTTAGTTTCTCAAGAGGCATAACTACAGGCAGTAGACTGTAGACCAATCCTGTCTTAGAGATAAGTCTTAAACAAACACAAACAACAACACTGGAAAGTTACTTGCTTGATGACACCGATGGAACTAAAAGTTCTCTCTCACTCAAACACCAGGCCTACTGGTCTTTCCGGTTCCTGGTGGAAATATGTGCGTGCGTGCAGTCTGGTGACAGAACCACTATCACAACACTGACTAGTGACTACTGAGTACTGACTGACTAGTGTAGTGTAGTGACTAGTGAGTAGTGACTACACTGGTCTGGACACTGAATGACAGACAGGACAGACTGACACTACTACTACTCGCTCCGCTCTGAGTCGCTCTACTACCAACAACTAACTACAACCACAGAATATCCATAATATAATTCTGTGCTACAACCCTACAACTACGTCGCGTCGTGACTATGATGTGTTTGATAAACAATATATATGACAATATTGAATATTAATTATATTATTGATCGTACAAATAGCGAACAACCAAACTATATTTCAAAATTCGTCCAATAACTTTGTCCAATCTACTCCTGTGGTTCCGTTTCAGTTTCAATCCCTCAAAGACCAAAATTATTCTATTCATGATTCATCTCAATGACTGACTATGATGACTATACCATTTCCAGTTGAGTCGTTGAGTCCAACCAACCATTGACTATTGGATGTATGTATTAATAGTCAAAGGTCCAAGGTCCAACCCAGCCCACTGAGCTATAATACACAATGGTCCAACCATGGTGGAAGTGGAAGAATTGGATTAGAAGGAATCACATCATGACTGGGATCGGAGTGGATCTGATTCACAATCGGACCCAATCAATGACAAGTTGTTGTCAAAGTGCAACAGGTTGCAACTGCAACAGTTTCAACTCGACAACAGTTTAATTAAACAGTTGCAGACAACAGGTTAGCTTTAGTTTACAGATTGTCCGCTAGAAGCGATACGTATACTATGTTGGGCGCAGCAGACAGTTCTAACCTGTTTCAAGAGTTGCAGACAACAGTTTAGCTGCAGCTGCGTTGGCGCTTCGTAGCCTATCTGCAGCCGAGAACCGAGAACTGTTTCGCGTGGTACAGACGATTCTTACATGTTTCAAAGAGTTGCAGACAAAAGGTTAGCTGCAGTAGCGCTTCGTAGTTGCAGTTGCAATTATTGAGAAATGTTTTGGGCTCACCTTTGACCTGTTTCACATTTTCACTCACTTCTCGTTGCTGGAAATGAGGACGTTAGATTAACACGTTCGCTACTGAGCGTCGCATATATGCGACGCCGCGGTCATTGCCACAGACCGAGGTATACATTTGAATCTTACACATAGACCGACTGTCACTTGGATAACAGTACACACAGACCACGGGCGAAAACCTGTAAAACAGTGATCATTTACATTGTAATACGCTACAATCGTGTTTGTAAATAAATTATTCTTGTTTATTTGTATTTTTTATAACCTTTTGTAATGTCGCATATTTGCGACGCCCGGTCTACAGCGAAGACAATGGTGAAAATACTCATAGTTTTCTTGAAATAGTCTAAACGTCGCATATATGCGACAGTTCATTTTTTGTGTTTTAAGGTGAAAGTAAGTAAATAAATAAACAGATTATTCAAGAACAGTTTATAACTGAACAAATATAAAAGCTACATAGGATAATGCAGCATACATACTGCATACATACATACAGTGATGCAGAAAAGTAAAGAACAGTTTTTCCAACTATTATATGACGTCACCAATCATCATATCCACAGACCAAGCGACGCAGTTGTGCGTCAGACATCTCTGTAGACCACTGCAGGGAATTCAGTGCCTTCAAATAGACCACTACAAAGATGAAAGATATAAGCATTTTAATAACATTATTTTTGTGTTTTAAGGTGAAAGTAAGTAAATAAATAAACAGATTATTCAAGAACAGTTTATAACTGAACAAATATAAAAGCTACATAGGATAATGCAGCATACATACTGCATACATACATACAGTGATGCAGAAAAGTAAAGAACAGTTTTTCCAACTATTATATGACGTCACCAATCATCATATCCACAGACCAAGCGACGCAGTTGTGCGTCAGACATCTCTGTAGACCACTGCAGGGAATTCAGTGCCTTCAAATAGACCACTACAAAGATATAAGCATTTTAATAACATTAGAACCCCGACGCAAATATGCGTCGGCAGTCTATTTTAATGTGACTAGCCGTCGCATATATGCGACGGCAGTCTATGGGTGGAAACCGGCCGTCGCATATGTGCGTCGCTGGTCCATGTGAATGGAAAATTTCGTACTATTGCAGTAGCGAACGTGTTAAAGTGTTACAAAACGGGATAGTAAAATTGTGGAATAACAAAACTTATTTTAATACTGCAATAATCTAAGAATAAAGAACAAACTAATAGTAATTATTTTTAAAAAAATCACATAATATGTAGATACAATATTTTGTGTTAACTAAATAAAACAATAATGTAAAAAATAAAGAAATGTAGGAATAAATGCAGTGAACGTGAACAACAATCACATGTGATCATTGTCTGCATTTCGCGCGCAGCTATTTACAACTGCAACAGCCAGTCGTACCTGCAGCACACCCCAGAACTGTTTCATTTAATTTGCAGTTAAATGTTGCCAGTAGTTGTCAACAACGAAAGCGTTTACTGTGCAGTGCACCGGCGGCGGCGCGGCGCCGTTCTGCAGCTGTTTAAAACAGGGTGTTTCGCGAAACAGTTTCATTTCGAAACAGTTTCAGCTCCGAAACAGTTTCAATAAAACAGTTGCAGTTCTTTTGTTCCACCACTAAATGACACAATAATTACAAAACGAAAACACAACATCACATCTTATTCACAGTGTTGCCAATTGCGGGGAAAATCCACAACATCACATACGTGTATGCTTGGTTATTTGCACCTCTAGTAAAAAAAAGAAACCGTAGAAACGTATATTATCGTGTAAATATGGGTAAATTTCAAATTATTTTAATCTTGGATGCTATCGAGGATTTTGCGAGTAATTTTAGAATCCTTGCGAGGAAAATCGAGGATTTCCGTCCTTTCATGCGGGGAAAACAAAAGAGGTCGCTTGGCAACACTGTTATTCACATCAGACAGTCACAGCACAGTAACAAGAACAAGACAACAAACAACAAAACTTAACCTCCAAACCAAATCGTTCAAGTAGTTTAAATTACTAGTTAATTGTGATATTTGGATATTATTTACTGAAATTGATCATGAGTTTGAACAATTGGATGAGCCAACTTGACGAATCCTTAAAAAATATACCGGTAATTAATCTAGCTATTCCAGGTTAGTTTGAAATAACTTATCTACAAACTTGGTTATTAGTTTGTACTAGGCCTAGGCTTAATTGGCCTATCTGAGAAGTAAACTCATTGTGAATAGTTGATGCGCAATTGCGAGAAAAGTTTCGAATGTTTGTAGGCCTACCTCTCGAGACGGTTCGATTGTAATTTTGCTTATCTTAGTGAGTGGTTTTTATCGAGATATTTGTGGCGATTGTTTCGTTTCAGCACGGCATGAACATATAATTTGTCTCGTATTCGTCTAAAAGAGAGTCAAGAAGTCCTTAGGGTACCGGTACTGAGAGTTTTAAAGAGATGTTCATGGCGATTGTTTTGTTAAGTACGGCATTGGCAATTATTAGCATCCAATTTCTATTGTATCTGGCGGAAATTGACCCTCAATGAGAGGTATTTCTTACTTCAACACCGAGGAAGGTTTATGGATATATTAAGTTAGCCTACTTTATCTACGGGGTACACTTCCATATCTGTTGGCACAAACAACCGAATGATTGCGAATGAATGATTATGATGAATGATTATGAATGATTGTTGAATGATTATGCGATTGTTTAATTTGATATATCGTTTGGTTAACTTAGTTAGGTTAGATTACCTAACTAACCAAACGATATATCGAATAATCGGTAATCGATCGATATTTTCATTCGGTTGTTTGTGCCAACAGATATGGAAGTGTACCCGAACAATCGGAGACTTCCGTATCTGTTGGCTCAAACAACCGAATGAAAATATCGATCGATATATCGAATGAAACAATCTAATAATCAATACAGAAGTCTACCTGAAATCTAGAAAAATAATTAATATTATCATCCTCGTAACAGCTCCTATAAGTTGTAATGTAGCATGGTCACCTTAGAATTTAGACAGTGGTGCAGACTGCAGACAAAAGTTTTGGCTTAACACATGCAACAATCGAGAGAAACATTTTGATTGTACAAACCTCTCACTAAGTAATCGAAACAATCAATAAGCGGAACATCTTGAGATGGAACATTTTGATTGTTTAAACATCTCGTAATCGCGCATTACTAATTGTGAATCCTAATAAAAATAGGGCTGCACTTTAGTAGGCTATCTGTCCTACACTCATTTGAATGAATATATCGATTATTTCATTCGATACATCAAGTTTGGTAAGCTAGGCTAACCTAACCGAATGAAATAATCGATATATATCAATTTTTCATTTGAACGAGTGTAGGACAGATAGGCTACTAAAGGGCATCCAAAAATAGAGTTAGTTTCTATGACTGGAATTCTGACACTGCCAAGGTAAGCTATTTATCCTATTTTACATTGCAAATGTTGAGGAAGAGGTTTCTCCAGCAGCAGCAAGCAAACCAGAACTTATGATTTTCAATTATATATAGCCTATTTATTTAGGTTTAAGTTCATTTGGGTATGGTTAAATAAGCTGGCACCACACTGGTACTAGCCTAACTAAGATAAACAACACTATCAATGAACCAACCCAAAGAAGAATAATTTATTATCATTCTTCCACAAAACCAAAGGTGACCTAAGTTATTTTAAGGTTGTTCCACTAAGTTATTCTCATTATATTTCTAGGATCCCATGATTCCATGAGCTATACCATTAAACCAACATCAGATATAGCACCTGACAATGAGCAAATTGTTCTATTATTGGCCAGAGTATTTGGAAGCCCTAGTCGAAGAGTGATTCACAGGTGGTGTGCGACACAAGAATTGACTCTGTTACAACAGTTAAACCTTGGCATCAGGTAACTTAAATTAATAATTGGCTAATAAATGAACTAAAGATCTTGCAACTGAAGGTCTAATACCGCAATTTTATTGGAATGAGCCTGTAAATTAACATGGGTTGGTTATACGTAAGACATTTTAGTAGGCCCTACTTCAAGTGAATTAGTATTTGGAAAAAAAAATTACAAATGCCACATAGGCAACCCAAGCCAGTGGTGACTGCAGTGATAAGAGTAAAGGCTGTCTCATGTTAAGTTGAGGCAGACTACCTGACCAGAGAGTAGAGAAGAACAATGGCTAGGCCGGTCCTTCGACGGCCCCTCCCGACCCTTGGAGTAAATCCCATTAACAACGCTTCACAGAATACTTCACTTAAAAGTGTAAATATATTGATAAATTGAAAATATAATCAATTCGTCATATCTGAAAATAATGTAGGCTATTCTAGATTATAGAAAACAAAATTTTTCATGTTCGTCCCGTGCAAATCGGCCGACTTTAAGTATTAAAACAAACTTTTCCCTTTATAACTAAGTACAATATTTAATTTTAAATTAGGTACTAATAATTGATATTCTGTATGATACTTTGTTCATAATATTTAGGCGGTTTCAGGGGAAGAAATCTATCACCTCCACTTGACCCTTACCTTTAAAAATAAGCATTTGAAACGCCGTTAATAATGTTTCCAACATGTGTTGGATCCAATTTACCATTCATTAATGTAATTAGGCCTACTTAACTTGTATCATTTTGAGTAATCCCAGAATTGATAATGTTACACAATGTACATATAACAGATCAATTAATTAAATATTATTCACCCTGTTTTTGCTTATTTTTCATGAGCCTTGTTCCACTATTTTTCTTTCGTACAACACTTTTTTAATCTTCGCATTTTTGCGCTAAACTTTCTCTATTAGGAGCTGCATCTTACAAAAAGTAGACCGGAAGTCATTTTTTCATAGGCTATATCTCCTAAACTAGTGTGTTTATGTAATAAATATCACGTATAAAAAAGTTTTTAAATTGCATGTTGCTATGTACTATGAAAAGAAAGTTGATTTATGTTTTAATACAAATTTTTATTCTGTAGCAAATTATTGTGAGTTAGCTTTTTCAGTGAAACAAAACAAAAACAAATTAATGTAAACAAAGTCATATGATAAATAAAAGAAATTAGGAAACAGTTGGTTGAACACAGCACATGTTCTATCCGGTATCATGATAAACTATAGGGTTTTTATAAGAAATTTCAATTATTGCTTTAGCAAATTTTATATGATCCTTGTTCCACTTAAAAACTTTTTTTTCAAAACTGATTATTTTCCAATAACATTACTTTGTCTATGATATAAAATTGTAACAGGCTAAATAACCATCCTAGATAAATCCACTAACAACGATGAGCAGTGAGCAAAATCGAGTATTCTAAGTAAATAAGCGATGGAAGTGACTTTAGTGCACTCCGTCCTCCGAGCAAAGCCGAATCGCCGTCCAGTCCACTGACACAGTTCGTTCATCGCCAGTGCTAATGCGGCGTTGCCATACATTGCTTAGCGCCTGGCGATGGTTCGGCAACACAGGTGCCACGCACGTAGTTCAACAAATGTCCGCTCCTCTCCACGCGCGCTAGTGTGCCAATTTCGGAATTCTTCTTTTACTGGGACCCACTCTTAAGGACAAAATGCACGTTTAAATTTATTTTTTTCAGGGTCCAAGGGGGGGGGCTTTAGCCCCTGTAGCCCCCCCCTTGGAACCGCCACTGATCAGGCCAAACCTACCACAGTTTGTACATGACCGACAGAGTAAGCTGATTGGTAATTATGGCGGAAGTAAAACAAGAGTTTTATGTGAAGGCCAACCTGTGATTGTAAGAGACTATAGGGGCAGGAACAAATGGATTTCAGGTGTAATCGTAAAACCTCTAAGCACTGTGTCTTATTTAGTAAAGTTGGAAAATGATGTTATTTGGAAACGTCATATCGATCAGATAATTGGGTTAAATAGTGGTATTACAACAGCTGTACCGGAGGTAAACTTAGATTCGCTGCCAAAGGTATCAGCTGAGTTATATGAGAGGGAGAAATCAGCTGTGGAAATCACCCGACCTATACCCTCTCCACAACATATGAGTCCAACAATAGCCACTCCCACCAGCTCCAACAAACGCCGCTCCAGTTCCTTTTCTCCCGCCCCTCCAGTTCCAGTAACCGTCATTCCACCTTTCCACGTGTACCTGACCACAGACAAGGTGACGTCATTTCCGCACCGAGCCCGCAGCGGGCAGTAACAGCTGATGATAGTAAACAATCACCTGTCAGATCTGAGCGTAGGTACCCAGTCAGGGAACATAGACTAGTAGTCAAGTTAAACTTGTAAATATTATTGTTACAATCCTTATAGTTTATTATGTACTGTGTTTTGTTATTTGTTTAGGAATATTTTCCCTCATTTTATGTGTTTACATTGTATTTGTTGTGTGTACTATTGATTTGATTACCGTACTGTTTATGTTTTTGTCATGTCTAATCCACTGTAGATGTTCATGTTTAAACTTTTAAAATTATTACTTTTATGTCAAAAAGTTAAGGGGGAGGAAATATATAATAATATGTAATAATATGGTAATATATGCATATTGATTTATAACATTTAATATTTGTATTGGCAACAGTGCTGTAATGTATAGTTCATTTGAATAAATTAATACCGTTGGTTGAACATTAACCAATCACAGATAGCGTCCTATTCCCCACCTGTCCTGTATGATGCTTCTCCTCGGCCTCAGTTGCCCGCTACCTACACCGGCTTCACTATGTAACGCTCAATCACTCCTTTAATGTCAACCGGCGGTATTCAGTTCATTACAATGCGCCTTCTTATTTTACCCCGGTCTTACAAGTGCTATAAGTAGTGTTAAGAAGTAGTTCAGTGAGTACGAACATTACAATAACAACTATTTTTGTTGGGTTGTGCTGCTTGTGACAATTGATGTGCGAAAAGCATTTAACTCCGCAAGGTGGTGCAATATGCTGGGTGCTCTAGGGAACACCTTCCACGTCCTGGCGTACCTCATGCGCATCATATAGGACTCATATAGGATCATATAGGATCTCCGGTTTCCCCTCCTCATTTATGACACTACAGAAGACCTCCGGACGATGACTGTAACTTCTGGTGCTGCTCAAGGATCCATACTCGGAACGTCGCCTATGACAGCCTCCTGAGGTCTGAGATGCCTGAGGAAACTCTGTTAGTTAAATATGCAGATGACGTTGTGACTTTAATAGCTGCACGTAGCGTTGAGCTTGCCCAGCTGAAACTAAACCGAGGTCCATGCGCACCATTAGCGCATGGATGGCAGATCACGGGCTCTCGTTCGCTCTGAGCAAAACTGAGATTGTGATTTTAACTAAAAAGAGGATTGACACCATCGTGCTGTAGAGGGTGTGGAATATTGAAGTCCAAACCGCTTGTGCCGCCAAGTACCTTGGGGTCATGGTGTACAGCAAGCTCAGCTAGCGAGACCAGATCATCCGTACGGCGGACAAGGCCGCTAAGGTGGTTTCTTCCCTTAGCCGGTTAATGGCCAATGTTGGAGGTCCACGGTCCAGCCGCAGAAGGCTGTTGATGTCTGCGGTCCAGTCTGTACTCCTGTACGGTGCGGAAGTGTGGGCAAATGCACTCAACAAGGAGGTGTACAGGATGCGGCTCGCTTGAGTGCAGCGTCAGGCAGCACTCAGGGTGGCATCCGCATACCGAAGAGTGTCCAAACCCGCCATCCTGGTGATTGCTGGAGTCATCCCCGTCAAACTTTTGGCGGCAGAGAGGAAGGCATTATATCAGCGGCGTGGAGAGGACCAGGCAAGAAGTGAGGAGCGTGCCCGCACCTTCAAGGTTCTGGCAGGAGAGCTGGGAGCAGGAGACGCGGGGACGGTGGACCAGGCTACTGAGTGGTTTTTTAGTGAGTAGTCTGTTCTTCTCAGGAGTCTCACACTACAGGTTGGCCACCTGTGTGTGTGGATGTATTGTCCCTCCTCTCCCTAAAAAAACTTTGGATTTTATGAAAAAAGCAAAAAAAAGTAATTGGGATATATAGATAATTGTATTTTTTCCTTGCACATAAACAAAAAAATGTCCTTTTTTTACCTCAGCAGACCCGTCATTGGTTGCTGTCAATATGTCTTGTCGTCACGGCCTGTGTCAAATTATTGAGGTCCTACTGTATATATAATATTTTTACTGAATTTGTAAACATTTTTAGGGTGATGCCCTTAAAGTTTACATTATTATTATGACTTTTCAGAAACAGTGAAAAATAACACGGTACCAATCAGTAGGCTTACTTACACCACTTTGTTTTTCAGATATCTGGATTTGAGAATATCCACAAAAGAGGGTGATACAAAATTGTATGCTGTCCACGGTCTGTACGGTGATGAAATATACCCTCATCTCCAAACATTAAACAATTTCCTAGAAGAGTTCCCTGAAGAAATAATAATACTGGATTTTCAACATTTCTACAATTTTAGTGATGAGACTCACGAATTGTTGATATCAATGATTAAAAATACTTTTGGAGGCAAGTTGTGCCCTCTGCCGTGGGACATAATGACAGTGACACTGACGTGGATGTTGGATCATGGATACAGAGTTATTGCTATCTATCGAGACGGATTGGTGGAGAAACATGCGGAGTTGTGGCCTGGAGTGAGATGGCCTACGCCGTGGCCCCAGACTACCAATTCTGAGGCACTACTAAAATTCCTCAACAAGACAATGGCACATCGCCCCAAGAACGCCGGTTTTGTCACCCAATGTCTTCTCACACCCGATACCAAGGTAGGATCATTACTAAATTTTATAAGATAACGGTTTAAGTGAGTTTAATTTTTAACCCTCGAGCGGGTACTTAGCCTTTAAACGGGTATTACAAGAGAGCATGCAGAGATTCCATCACAAGTGAAGCAATTATACTTAAATTAGGAACAAATTTATTTGTTAATCAATTACTCATGTAACTGGTAAAAAAACACTTTTAGGAGATTTGGGCGCATGCTGAGAAAACCTCTGTAACTTAACTGCACTCTCTCGAAACTCAGATTAAATCTAGCTGAAGGGTGGGTGTAAACAGAGGAAATCAAGTAAGGGGCCAGACACCACTGGCGCCACCAATTAACCCTTCCCGGACGGTCAAAATCGAGACATAGAACGGGAAAATATTATAGGAAAAAATAAAAATTAATTTTGTTATTTGCGTTTTGTGTTTTAAAAGTATACATAAAATATACACAATGAAACACTTCATACTGTCAAAATAATTTTTTACTCGTTTTTAACTATGCGGATATATCCGCTACCCGTCCGCGGATGAGTAGAAAAGTAGCGGATATATCCCCGCCACCCGTCTTTGAAGAAATGACCATGACAACGTTGGGCAATAAATAAAGAACAATATGTAAACAATAAATAAATAAAGACAACGTAGTGTTGAGCGCGAAACGACGAGGGGGGAGCGTAGGAGAGAAGGGTGGTGCGCGGGATAGGGGAAGGCGCGGGAGAGGGGAAGGGACGAGAGAGGGGGAAGTGTGGGAGAGAGCGCAGCCATGGAGAGAGGCGCCGTGGTACCGCGAAATATCTGGTTACTGCTCAAGCACCTGCCAGTCTGTCTGAAAAGAAGACGGTTATATCCGCTTCCCGTCCGGAACATCAAAATCCATAAGCGGATATATCCACCTACCGTCCATTATCGCCAAAGACTTAGGCGGATATATCCATCACCCGTCTGGGAAGGGTTGTATTTTTTTTACGAAATCTTTATGAGCGAATCTAAACTCCACTAGCGTTTGAGAGTTTATAATTTTTTTTCTCTTGCAACGCTTGTATTATATTCTGGGGGTGGCATGCATTATCATAACTATATTTTCAGAGGTATCGGAGATAAAACTTAAGTAGAATAATTTAACCTGTGGTTAGTTGTAAGTTTGCTTACCTCACACAATACTTTGTTATCAGTTTGTAATCCATCATCCGTGCGGAGAGTTGAGATCTAAATGCTCCAAGCCTTGTTTGCAAGCAGTAATTCCGTGGCTCAAACAGCAACGTCCAGGCCTACGAGGAATCAACGTTGTCATTACAGACTTTGTCGAAATGGGCGGCGACCTCTTCAGCAAGGTCGTCATTGGGTTGAATGATCTCCTATTGAAACCTTAGTTAATAATTAGTTTGTGTAGCTCTACTCAGTCTATACTAAAAGGCAAGTGAGAATGCTTTAAGCACTGTGTCTGTGATTGTAGTGGTACATAAATGCTTTGAATGAAAAAGGCTATGTTTAGAATGGTACAAGGCACTAACTGTAAGAAACCAAGATAATTAAAACTCTTGAACAATGGCTTTTTTTAACCTTAAAGAAAAATAACTGTGAGCAAAAAAATACTTAAATTTGTTAATCATAATATCACTTCACAAGAGTATACCGTGGTAAAAATGAATTAGACATAACTAAATAGTTCAGAGTTTAATAGTGGGATTTTGGGGTCGCCGGAATTGTACCCCCCTGGAATTGTACCCCCCGGCGATCGTTGACGTCATTTTGACGTCACGCCTAGAGGGGGTACAATTCCACCCCGTACACTTTGATTTTAACGAAATCTAATCTATTTAATGTGGGCAAGTGATCAGTGAACCGGATAATTATATTAGATATTAAAAAGAGCAGGAGATGTACGGCCCGGAATTGTACCCCCCTGGAATTGTACCCCCCGGAATTGTACCCCCTGCCAACATAAAAATATTTACGTACGGGGTGGAATTGTACCCCCCTGGAATTGTACCCCCCATCAGAAAGCCAAATGTGTACGGGGTGGAATTGTACCCCCCGGAATTGTACACCCCTCTTGGACAGCTAGCTTGGCTTGTGTACGGGCTGGAATTGTACCCCCCCACCCACTCGATAATCTTAATTGGTATTATGAAAATGAAGTAGTAGAGAATGCCTTCTACAGTGACATATGTTGGATTTTCAAACCTGTACAGAATAGTGATTGTACCAAGGAACTATAATTGTGAAGAGATTATCCAAAAATCTGGCTTCGCCACTTTACTTCGCCTCGGGCTATATGCATATTTTATTAATTTTCTTTAAACAACTTGAATGCATTATTGCTTAGTTTGTTTTTACTGTAATACTTTTTATACATTATTATCTAATAACATAAAACCTGATCATAAAATTTAACTTTTAATCTCCTTCAATTTTTAAAAATACACAAGACGAAGCCACAATCACAGTACACATCATAGGTCAACGCTTTTTCTAAGAGGCTATTAATCAAACAACAATGCAGGCCTGAAGATATAGGGATTATTCTAAGAGCCATGACCTTCGGTAATGATTCTTCGTAGACCAACAAATCGCTCACAAGTAAGTGAGTGACAGGGTTTCCGGTCATCTCAGAACCGATTTGGTCTCAAAAATTCACTGAATTCCCGCACTGCGTACTCATTACACAATGATTTTATAATAAACCTTAATTATTGTAATATTCAATGATTACCTTAAAGCAGTTATTTACAACATTTTTACAATATAAATTCTGCTCAACACTAACTCTAAACGGATTACATTTAACGGAAGAACTAGGGATATTCAAATGAAAATCAAACAATAATTCATTTTCCAAATAAAATGAGCATGTTTTTTTGCGACCAGTACTAAAATTTAACTTTAATGACTAGGGAAATACCTGGGACTTTTGTGCCCAAACCAAATGAATACTTTGTGCGAAAAGAGAAATTTACATTTTATAATATCCACTAAAGCAATCTGTAACGAGTCGCCGTTAGTTACTTATCACGTATTGTTTTTGTGTCTCTTAAATCGCGTTTTCGGTAAATTACCACATTGTATCAGAGATCGCAAGAGATGATAATAAACAGCGTTGCCGTAATAGTGGGAGATGACGACAAATTTGCTGTGATCGTTTGGGATAACTGCGATGTTCTTGTGATCGCAGGATATACCTGTTGCCTTCCTTAGTGACTTAATAAAAGGCCAAGCAATATGGAATAAACGTTTACGAAATTAACGCTGAGCTTGATTCCCTCATGGACAAAGCTTCTAAATAATTTTATAACCCAAGCTGATTGATTTTTTTTAAAACGATACAAGCAGTGCAAATCCTAACAAACTTTGTTTTTAAGAGGAGTCGCAAGCAGCGAATTTCGGCTTGGTTATATAAATTTGAAATACTTACCTTTTGATTACTGCTCATAGGCCTTAAGCCTTCTTTCACACCAGCGCGGTGCGGGACCGTCCCGCACCGGACGAAGCTGTTTAGACTATTGAATCATATGGGAGCTTTCACACCAGTGCGGGTTGACCCGGACAGACCTAAACCCCTGTCCGGGTTGAAAAATCACCCGCAGACCCGCACGAACCTAAACTTCCAATGCGGGTCGAAACCGCATGAATAGTTTTTAGATCATGGGTTCTTATGTACGCTTTCACACTTGCGCGGGACGGGCTGGTTTTGCCCGCACATAAATCAGTAGTTTTGACTGTCAAGGCTTCTAGGATCAGTGGTTGATTTTGTTGTACTCTTGTTAATAGGCAATTTTGTTGTTCTTGGTATTGAGGTTGAAATTTATATAGAGCTTATTAGTTTGGTCAAGCTTTATATTCTGTTTTAGTTTGAAGGTCAGCGTGTAGGACGTGACCCCCACTGCAGCAAACCATATTCCATTTGCATATTTACATTTTTACAAACGATTTTATTAAACATGCCTGATTTATCTTACTAATATTATAAATCTGAAAGTTTGTGAGTTTGTGTGTGTGTGTGTGTGTGTGTGTTGCTCAATCACGCATAAACTACTGGACGGATTGGGCTGAAATTTGGCATGATGATAGCTTACATTCCCGATTAACATTAAAGCATATTCTTATCTCAAAAACCCTTTCGGGCTCCGCCCCAGTGGCTCTGTAGTTCCCCATGTTAATCTTATGATTTTTCATGTTTAAAAGTAATTAATGAATCTTAACAGCTGTTTCAATTAAACAAGTTGGTTCTGTTCTATGATGTTCAATGGCATAAAAGTTACAAGGACTACCAACAGGGTGCAGCACTATTATTTTTTTAAATTTATGACAACAGCTAATTTCCAACAAAAACGTGAGTGAGCGTAGCGAACGAACTTCAACCTGGAGGCGAGTTAGCGTAGCGAACGAGCTAACCTGAAGGCAAGTGAGCGCAGCGAACGAGCTCCAACCTAAAGGTGAGTGAGCGTAGCGAACGAACTTCAAACAGGACGTGAATGAGCCATGCGAATACTTATGAAGTTAAACGGGGCGAAGCCCGCGGGTACAGCTAGTTTAATATAAAAACATTTGGTTTAACGAGCACTTACATGTTCTTCTAAATATATGGAAGGAAATGAATTGTTGTTTAAGCTAAAACCACCTACAAATATTGTCATGAAAATATCAACTATATATCAACCATATATATCAACTACAGAATTACTTTATGTCATACTAGCTGTACCCGCGGGCTTTGTCCCGTTTGACTTCATAAGTGAGCTCGTTCGCATGGCTCAATCACGTCCTGGTTGAAGTTCGTTCGCTACGCTCACTCACCTTTACGTTGCCTTCAGGTTAGCTCGTTTGCTACGCTAACTCGCCTCCAGGTTGAAGTTCGTTCGCTACGCTCACTCACCTTTTGGTTGCAAGTTAGCTGCTGTTATAAATTTAAAAAAATAATAGTGCTGCACCCTGTTGGTAATCCTTGTAACTTTAATGCTATTGAAAATCATAGAACAGAACAAACTTGTTTAATTGAAACAGCTGTCACAAAAATCACTAAGTTTCAGCCTGGAAACGCCCGGATCCGGGCAGCTAGTGTGAAAGGGCCTTGCGGGTCGTCCCGCATCGACGGTGCGGGACGGTGCCACACCACGCTGGTGTGAAAGAAGCCTACTAGTTTGTATACAATAACTACGCTATAAGAATGGAATGGTTATTTGTTCACGTCACTTTTCTTCGATCTTTTTCAACGTAATTTAATATGACCGTGAAAAGAAGTTAATGTATTTCATTTTTGACAAAATACCTGTTGTAAAATTTAATTCAGGACCACGTAAGTTTGCAGATGGTGCCAGCCAATCACAAGACAAGGCTAGAGCGACTTTTCCACATCGCCCGTTGACAACACTAATTAAAATGTACTAAGCAATATTATCAAATCATCTGGTATTATTAGATTTGGCAACACCGCATGGTTCTCATTGGTCCATTCAAAACCATATGGCAAATAGGCTCCTCCCTCAACTGCAAACTTACGTGGTCCCGAATGTAGGTATCTGGTACAAAGTAGTTCACAGTTTGTCAAAGTTTTAACCTTTGTGAATTTAAGCTAACCCATGAACAGTTAGTACTTGGGAAGGTTAAGAAAATATTAATGAATAACGTACAAAGAAGTCTGTTAGGCCTCTCGCACGTTACTCTGAATGGCCTTAATTTGCAGTTTCTTAGAATATCCTTTTACAACAAGCAATTCATTAGGTGTCGGATAACAGTGCTTCAGTTCACATTCGTGTGATTCCCCTCTAATATCCAACATAACTATTGTTTTGATTTTTGTTGGTAATCATAATAGACAAGCTCCTCGGTTAAATGGGGGGGGTACAATTCCAGGGGGTACAATTCCGGGCCGTACATCTTCTTCTGCGGTGACCAGGGGGTACAATTCCAGGGGGGTACAATTCCGGTCCTATAAGAAGGGCTAGACTGACGGGGGGTACAATTCCAGGGGGGTACAATTCCACCCCGTACACTGGTAAAATAAAAGTGAGTTCTAACTGAGGGGGTACAATTCCAGGGGGGTACAATTCCGGTCCGTACAGTTTTTTAGATGCCAGTGGATTTAATCAAACCACTCGTGCAAAACAATATCAAAGTTTTATGAGGGGGGTACAATTCCAGCCCGTACACGCCGTTTTGGTCGAGAAAATGAGACGTCATCGTGACGTCACAAACCAGCAGGGGGTACAATTCCAGGGGGGTACAATTCCGCCACCCCGGATTTTGAAGTAGGCTTTATTTAGCTCCTGTAGCTTCTAAACAAGCCATTACATTAGCTTTATTTATTTATTTATTTTATATAAATAAATAAAAATAAAATAAACATTGGCTTGAGGATATTCCGTTTGTATGCATCGGATATTCCCCCCCAACACCCCTGGATTCCCTTTTCCCCTACGTCAGAAATCCAAAAACTATTCAAATCCACAAATAAAAATCAGGAATTAAGATTTCACAAACATTTGGTATTTGAAAATTGCTAGTTTAAAACCGAAACCACATTTGTTACGTTAATCAGATGAATTGTGATTGTACAGAAAATATTTTATGTAACAAATATGTACTGCCTTGCTGCATACTACCTACTCAGTACTACTGTTTTATATAGTGCTCACCGCGTCTGTTTGGATAGTGAAAATTAAGGACCTGGATTAAAAATATTTTAATTTTCCATCAAACCATCAGAATTGCTCCTGCAAACCACCAGTTGGTACGACTTACGGCCCTTATTTTGGAAACCACTGTAGTTGGTGGTTTGCTGACCCTGTGCTTAACCGCTATAGAGAAATGTTAGACATAAAATAAAACAAAATATATATTCAATAGTACCGTTGGGCTTAATTGTTATAACAGGGTTGGGGTGTTGGAATTAAACATTTAAGTTATTTTGAAATGAAATAAAATTAAAAATGTATTTATTTAACCCTTTCGATGCTAGATTATTTTTATTGTAATTTTCCTAAAAAGTACTAGAGTTATTTAATTATTTTGTCCAAAAAGTGCTAGGCTTGCCACAGGGGCAAAGTCTAGTGCGAGAAAGAAATTGGCAAAAATAAAATTTTTATCTTAAAAGTGCTAAGGAATGATATATTGTGCCTCGATCGTATGAGGAATGGAAAGAAACCATCGCGTTTTCGAAACTACAACCGAGACAACCGATATGTCCATTTAAACTCACAGGATCTAAAGACGCACCGGCATGATATATCGTCGCTTAGCGCTTTTGGATGAAACGCAAACAACAATATATCGTTGCATAGCACTGAAAGGGTTAAGAGGAAAAGTTAGGACTTGAAAGTCCTCTCTACCACTTAACCTCTAAAACATAAATAAAACTATTCACTTATATCAATAAATTTAAATAATCTAAAGTACTATATTAAATGATAATGATATAAAAGATAAAATCAAATATTCTATCTTTTATTTTATTTCATCACACCACTACACCAGTAGTTAATTCTAGCTTCAAGCAGAGTTTTAGAAATATATACATTTGATTTACATTTATTCATAGTTTTAGCATTTACGTTGTGAACAAATCACCACAAATTGTGATACATATTAGTCGTGAATACATAATAAACCTATTCATTGCTCTCTATAATTTTCTCCTTTTTTACTCTATGTACTAGAAGTCAATAATAAGGAACAATAAATTGATTTTTATAGGTTATGTTAGGCACCTACAGCAGGTATGAGTATTTTGTGTGTGTGAAGCTACTAGTCCTTTGTTTTATTGGTTGTTGACAAAGTATAATCATAGACTAACCAACACAAGTAGACTTCTCATCCCATAGTAAATTTTGAAGCACGTTTTTCATGTCTAGTTCATGTACGTGACACAAAGGCGCTAGTGTCATGAAACTTTGTTTCCATTATTTTAGGGTTAATTTTTGATTTGTGCTTTACTGTTTGGTTATATAACTAGGGGACAAGTTATTGTTTATGATTAGATCGTATTATTTGGTTAAACGAGGTTTTAAATGGCTGTAATAACGGGAAACAAATTGTAAACAAAACACGACCTCTACATAAACCGTACATGAACTAACAATAAAATTGTCTTCAGCTGTTCCATAAGGATGAGAAATCTACTAAGGGAGTATGTTTTATCCATGGTATAATCATGATGGAATCAGATATATGACTGATGTATCCAAAAATCAATGTATAACAAGCACTCTCTTACGTCATGTTACTTACTAGTACAATAGTCATATACTGTTATTTTGAGAATAAAAACGTTTTAAAAGATTTCAACAACAAATAGGCTTAATAAATTATGTTGTTACTTGTTTTAGACTATCTTGTCTCAAAGAGTATTGATTTCTTAGTACAGTAGCAACAAAGTGGTTCCTAAGGTTAAAATGTCATTCTGCTTTAGTTGGTTGTAGCCTATATTGTGTTGTTGTTTGTGGTCTTATGCATAACATTAATTTTTGATTGTCCATTCATTTTATTTTAGTGATAAATGAATCTTCATTTGATCCGACCTGTATTTCTTGCTCTGCCTCAGTGCATTACATACAGTGGAACCTCAATAACAAGTGCCAATTCCAAATATTGATTTTATATTACCTCTTTTATATATATCTTCACATGCTACTGTAAACGTCTATAAGAAATCAACTTTGTTTGGAATTAAGTTTATTTTATAATTTCCATTAGACACTTGTTTATCAAGATATCGAGGTTCCATTGTATATTATATTGTGTAAATCAAAGACTGTCGATGCTAGTATACACAAATAAATCATACTGAAATAGCTAACAAAAATATAAGGCTTTGTACTCAAGTTAATCTTGTATTATCGACTAACTAGTTTTAAATCAAGTGTTATTTAATCAGTATTTTTAATATATTAGTTTGATTTACAAATCTAACAAATGCAGAATTTAGAGAACTATGATTTCAGGTCGGAATTATTGTATTATACTGTCAGCACAGTATATCTTATATGGATTTCTATTCATTTAAATCATTGATCTGGTCTTATGCTGGACAGTGGTCATGTCTAGGATCTCTGTTCCTCTAAATGTGCCAGTATACACTTAAAGAGCAATCTATAACTTTATACTACCAACAGCTTTCATAAAGTATTTTAAAAGTTCAATTTTAATTTTAAGAATCGTTGATTATAAATTGTCTAATTCCTAGTCTTGTTATTTAATATGTATTGAAGTGTTTATTTAATAAATGTCACACGTTAAAAGCATCATTCTTAACCCTTTTCTAAATACAGGGTAAGTAAAACAAAACCCTCATAAGGGTAAATTAAGTGCAATGTGCCTGTCCAAACATGTCTAATATTAATGTATACATAGCCTCATCTACGTTATTAATACGCTACATGAAACTTAGTAAACATTAAGGCTTTTTGTTTTAAGATTTAACCCCAAATATTATATACCAAACAAAATGTTTGTCTAGGTGTGTAGATTTGCATACTGACTCTGTTAAAATGAAATATTTACTCTCTGAATTTGGGTTAGCGTAAAAACTACAATGGAAAAAGCGAGAAAGCCTGGACAGTTTGGTATACTAAAAAGAGAACTGAATTAACTCTGTGCTACATTTCTTGAGTAATCACTGAAAGAGCTGATTTGCAAACTATGGAAACATAGGAAAGTCATAGAACACCACCGAGTAGAAGAAATAGAAATATTTTTTTTTTTTTTTTTAATTTATAATCGTTATTATGGACAACCTATGAGTGGGAAACATTTGTAGAAAATACTATCAATAAAACAAGATCAGCTTTTGAAAAATGATAAGATATTTACAAGAAACGTTGATTATATTGAACTGTATTGTACATCGTGAGTATTTTCATAATATTTGAGCCGACTCAATCTTTTAAAGTCATCGGAAATTATGACTGTTATTCGTTTTAAATTGTCGCCTATAATACTTCGCAAGCTTGAATTCGAGCAACAGGTACACTAGTTTTGGTTAAGAGTCAACTTAGGAAATTCACAATAGGAATAGACCTTTTTGAAAGAGTGGTGACAGCTGATTTTACCACACTCCCCCACATTTATTATACCACACTCCCCCAGCTGACTTAACAATCAAAGTTGTGTTGACACCTACTGCTATCAAGCATGTTAACTACTACTACTGTTTGTGTATCGTACATAATCAAACCAGTCTTTATCTACTTACAATATGTATAATTCAGTTTTAAATTAAAATCATTGTAAAACTAAATCTTTAAATTTAGAGTTCTACTGGACCGATTTTAATTAATGGGTTGTTGGAAAGCTTTATTTGTGTGGATTTGCAAATAATTATGTAAGTTTGTTTTTGTTATGATTTATGGTGTTAAATTAAGAATAACATAAGAAATACGTTGAAAACGATTGAGTTTTCACATTTTTTATTTGGAGGCAACTTTGGCTGCCTTTTGTGAGTGTTTTCAAATTCAAATTCAAATTGTTTATTTGGCCATTAAACATTATATAATAGGCTAAGTCAATACATAATTCAATAAAATAAAAATAAAACCATCATCAGAGATTGGTTAACATATAAAATCAAACCATACTTAGTTCAAGTCAAATAGCAGACAAAATAAAAAGTAAAATAAATCAGATTAAAACCATGCACATTTGGGAAAAAAAATCAAAAAGCAGTTAAAAAAAGCACACACCATGCATTACCTAATTACAGGTGGACCTCTCTAGAGTCAAATAAAGGTGTTTCTAAGAGACAATTACTTAGAAAGGCTTTGAATTTTGGTAAAGGCAAACGCCTCACTTCAAGAGGCAGATGATTAAAATACTTGCAACATGTAACAGGATAACTATTAAATGATTTACTCATAGTCTGTGCCTTACAGTGAAAATATCAAACCTATTTCTAGTGATGGCTATGTACATGCTGATTTCTAGGTAGGTTCATTGGACTTAAATTTCTAGGAGACATTGAAAAATATATACATTTACAGTCATGACTTTGTTTTGGAGAAACAGTGGTTTGGAGTGCGCGAGATCCTGGGCTCCACTAAGTGCCTTCATCGCTTTCTTTTGCAGAACCAGAATTTAGGCGAGTGACCCCAGAGCCTCGTTCCGTAGATAATAATGGAGTGAAAAAAAGCAAAGTAAGCAACACGAATGAAATCTTTTGGCAGGTAAAAACTCAGTCTTCTCAATAAAAATATAACCCTGTTAAGCCTACAGCACAGCGACTCAATATGATCTCCCCAGTCAAGGTGAGGGTCCAGAGTAAAGCCCAGCAGCTTTACATGGTCAGTGCACTCAGCAGACTTTCCCAAGCTAAAGGTGATTGCCTGAGTCTTGGATTCATTGATGAGGATCAATTTGCATTGAACCAGGCAGTAGCAGTAGAAAGAAAACCCTCAACTTTGGTTTTTGAGAGCTTCAAGTCAGGATCTTTGGCAAACAAGGTAGTGTCATCTACATAAATAATAACATTACCTTACACTTCATAGTAGAGATCTTTAATGGTCACCAAAAACAAGAAAGGGCCCAATATGGAGCCCTGAGGGACACCATATGATTTACTGCCAAAGGGGTGGAATTTCTACCATTCCAACATACTATCTGCTGTCTATTGCTAAGGTAAGATCTGAGTACATCGAGTGCACCACTCTGCAGGCCATATCTTTCAAGTTTCATAAGAAGAATTTGGTGAGAGACACAGTCAAAAGATCGTGAAAGATCACAGAGCAAGACGGAAGTGTTTTGTTTGGTTTCAAAGCAATCAAGCACTACCTGAAGAAGGGAGTCCACTGCCGAAACAGTGGATCTGCCCTTCCTAAAGCCGTACTGCGCAGGCACAAGCAGGTGATGGACTTCAAAGTACTCATACAGTTGTTCCAGCATAACAGCCTCAAACACCTTTGCCAGAATGGGAATTATAGCTATAGGCCTATAACTAGACAAGTTATCATGAGATCCCTTTTTATAAACTGGTACAACTCTGGAGATTTTCAACGCGTCAGGAAATACCCCCTCATACAAACAGGTGTTTATGATGGTAGCCATGGGAGAAGCAATTACATGAATTATACCCTTAAGTAGTTCAATCGTCATGTCAAAATAATCTTTACTCTTTGACAGTTTGAAGCTATGCGCAATGTTAATGATAGCAGTTGGCGTCACAGGCCTCCAAGAAAAGTTAAAAGGTACAATTGGGACTGATTTAAGACTATTTTCTAGATTATCGGTACTAGTACTTGGCGTTAGGGATGTGCTACAACCCCCTATGAGTTCCTCTACAGAATTTACAAAATATTGATTAAATTCTTCAGCTTGGGCAAAGGTTTTGCCACTAACAGCGGGCTTTGATTTGGTGGCTTTAATAAAATCCCAAGCTGCTTTACAAGGATTTGCTGCATTGGAGATAGAAGCAGCCACTGAAGCCTGATTAGCCTCTTTTACTTTTGTTTTGTAATTTGTTCTTAAATTCTTTAAATAAGGAATTAGAGTAGGGTTGTTCTTTGACAGATCACTTACAAATATAACCAAATTCCTTAACCTAGATAGTTCAGGACCAAAACAGTCAGAGGAGTGTGTTTTTATATTGCCATTAACAATACCTGCTTGAGAAGTTTTCCTCAAGAGGAATGCACAAGTCAAAGGCATGATTTAAGTTGTCAAATAAACAATGAAAGGCCTCATTAGCAGTAAGGTAGGGCAAAGTCTCGCTCGCACCATAAGTCAATCAATATGCGTTGATACCATATCATTGAAATACTGGACATTAGAGGGGTTGAATACTCTAAAACTAACCTCAGAGCTAGAATTGGTGTATAGTCTGTTTTCAGCAATAGTACCACAGGATTCAGTTTCAATGGAAAGGAAGACATGCTGGTGATCTGCAATCTGTTCCCGGCTGACAGCTGCTTTGTAGTTCCAGCGATCAAAATTGGAGATAAATGTGTCCAACGAAGCTTTCTCTCTTGTAGGTTAAATTATGGTACAGAGTAGAGATTATAACTACGGAGTAAATTTAAAAAATCGGTGACCTCGCTTGAATGCCTTAACAAGTTTATGTTATGGTCTGTGCCGATAATCACAAATAGTCCTAATAATGTCAGAAGATATTCGAGACACAGTTCTAATAAGTTAAAAAAAAGTGACCACATTGCCACTTATGGTGATCTATACATGGTAACTACAACAGTTGAGAGTTCATTAATCACCACACCAGCAAATTCCCCATGCATTTCTACAGAGAATTTTTCCAGATCAAGAGGTTTACAGTTGAGTTTATTGTTAACATATAGAGCTACACCACCCCAGGGACGGGAGCGACAGAAGTAGGCTACCAGGTTTAGATTGGAAATAGTATTATAGAGACCTTAATTCATTCATGCATTAAAGAAATGCATAGTATCAATTTGTTTGTAGGAAATTATAATCTCTTTCAGAATATCACCTACTTTGGTCGATTTCCTCACAATTTAAAAGTTATTTTCATTAAAGCTAAGCAGACACCGAATTCATAGAAGTGAGAAAAAATGACATAGATACCGGTAAGTTATTAGCGAATTTCCCATAGGGAATAAGCTATTTCCGTTGTACTCATACGTGGAATTCCTCTGCAATGGCTCAGGTCATATTTAGTTGGCCGTAAGCAAAACGTTGAGGTTGACGCAGAATGCTCTTCCGAACTCGCCGAAGTGAGTAGAGTATGGTGAGATACGAAGTGAGATATGGTGTCCCTTAGGGCTCTATCCTTGGACCTCTGCTTTTTATTCTTTATATAAATGACGTCGGTGCCTATGTTTGTCCTAACTCCTTAACGCTGTATGCAGATGATACCACCATGCTTTTTAAGGGCTCGTCTGAAGTTGTTCAAGAGAACATGTGTTCAACAATTAAAAATTTTGATAACTGGCTTTTAAATAATAATCTTCTTTTAAATCAGAATAAAACTAATTATGTCCAATTCCTAACAAGAAACAAAAATCCACTGCATCTTAAACTACCACAATCTTCAATAAAAGAACTTTCTGAAGTCAAGTTTTTGGGCGTTGTTATGGATTCTCGGCTGACGTGGCAATCACATATTTCAGATCTTTGTGGTCGTTTAAGCAAGGTGAGTTTTGCCTTGAGAACATTGGTTTCTTTGCTTGATCAGAGGGACCTGATTAATGTTTACCATGGATGCTTTCAGACTGTTATATCATATGGAATAGAGGTTTGGGGAGGTTCCACACATGCAGACAACGCATTTACGGAACAGAAACGAGCCGTTCGTATTTTATCTGGTCTCCCATCCTCGCACTCTTGTAGGGGTGTTTTTCGAAATCTTAACATACTCACACTTTATTCTCTATATGTTTTTAAAGTGGTTCTCTTCATCAAGAATAAAATTGGGTCTCTTCCTGCTGTTGGAGATAGACACAGGTATCCCACCAGACATGGCTCAGATCTCCTTCTTCCACAAATCCGCCTGTCCCTGTCTGAAAGAGAAACTTTTACAGCGGGTATAAAGATGTTTAACCGTCTTCGAACCAGCATAAAGGAATGTTATGGCGAAAGAAAGTTTAAAAATGTTTGAAATCCTACCTTGTACAAAAAGAACCGTACAGTTTTATAGAATTTATGTCCGGCTGATTGTATCTTTTTTTGATATGTCTATCTTATTTATTAAATGTTATTATTTTAGTTCTCATTGACGACTGAGATGTATAATTGTAAAAAATTGTACCTATTCAGAAAATAAATGACTTATGACTTATGACTCATGGTAAGACCTGGACCTGGGACAGATTTTTTTTTCGTTTTGAGGTCCCTAAAGGCCAAAAACACCATCCATTCAAATATATATATATATGTATATATTTAAATATATAGGCCTACCTATATATATTTATATACCTATATATATTTATATATATACTAGCTATGTGCCCGTTCTACGTACGGGGATCTTAGTAGTCAGTTGAATGTGACAAAAATCACACAATGTTGGGTTTTTGGACATTTGTAATTTTACTTCTTAAAGTAGGTAGGCCATGCCATGTATTGTATGGAAAAGTACTGATGGTATCAAGGATCGTCGTCGAAAAGGTTGTTAGATTAATAAAATAGGTAGGCGTACGTACAAGAGATGGACTATGGGCCTATTTGCTGTATGGTCCAGCATTACACGGTGAGTAGAAACAGAAAGTGACACATTGGAAAAGCGGGGTTAGCACCATCCGTAAACCTCTGTTACAATCACCCACTGCAGTTGTGATTTTTTTACTTTACACTTTACACAATCACCATTGAAACGCCGTCAACTAGTGGAAACCTTGTTTGTAAGCTATTGGTAATTGGTGACGATCATTAAGTGTCCCAGCTATATACAACACTGATTCAGGGTCTTTTTTCTGGTTATCAAAACTCAAGAACAATACTTGTGTGAACCTGGCAATAACTTGGCAATAACTAGTGCGCGCGCCTGATAAATGCGAGTAATATTACCGATGATGCCAACAGATAGAGGACACTTTAACGGACTAAGCTAGATCCTTAAAGATTTATATTCAATGGTACTACTGAAACTGAATCTACATAGCCATTTAGCATTAAGCCAAGCAAAGGAGCCAAAAGCAAGAAGAAGAACCACCACACAATCAAATCAAAATCAAAGCTCAAAGCAACGTTGAGGTTGAGGTTGAGTCTTCTTGAGTGGTTGAGTTGAGTTGAGAGTGGTGGCTGTGGGTTGAGTTGATCGAGTTGTCCTGTTATTTCGTTTCACAATTTTTCTTATTTGGTTTAATGGAAATAATTTGTATTATTTATAATTTCATTCTAAATTTCAATCCATTTTATCCACGTATATGTGAAATTTTAAATCTGCTGAACGCTAAACATAATGGACATTGAAGAAGGTGAAATATTAATTTCAGATGTTTCATCTGATGAAGACAAAGAGTGTCAACCTCAACCTTGCAGCCGTGATAGATTTCGTGTCCTACAAGATAGGCCTTTTTATCGTTATCACAATATCTCCCAATCAAATTCTATTTCTTCACCCCAAGATTTGAAGAGGCTACACAATTGCAGCGAGGATAGTTTTTGCCGTAAAACATTTAGGGTCTGTCTGGTAAATCCAACTTCTGAAAGACAGTACAATAACAGGTTTAGAAATAGGCGTGGATCTATCAGAGATGGTGAGTGTTTTTGTGCTAATACACCATTTAACATTAAGTTTCAACAACTAAGACGGTAGGCTTGGCCTATTGCATGTTTCGGCAAAACTGATCTAGGCCTAGGCCTAGCTTGATTGGATTATCGAACAATAGCCTAGGCCTAGGGCCTAATGTTAAAGCTAGGCTTAGTAGGCTAAGTTTAGGCTTCTAAGTTAATACCACTTCTGTGAAGTTGCCAATAACTAGTGCATGTGTGTGTGTACTTGAGAGCGTCCTGTGTTTAGGGGGGGGGGGGGAGAGGAGAGGTTGTGGGCATTGAACTGTAACTCTTGAGCTCGCGGTTGGGGGGGGGGGAGGAAGAGAGAGAGATGCAATTCATTTTAATAATGTCATCCGGTCGGTAACTTAGTGAAGATTATTGGAATTGATATGTTTCATTAAGTTAGTTAATTTTAGCCTATTTGTTGTTTTTTTTTTTTTATAGGCTGTTTTTCCCTTTTTTGGGTAATTTCCGGTCTTTTCCGAAAAATAAAAACGTCATTCAAGGGACGCCACTATGTGCGTATTTTAACCCAAATATGAGTGTAGGATGAGTGGCGCTATCTTGTAGTCTTGGACTAAGGCCGACATGTTCCTTAGACACAGCTGTTAATTAATAGCCCATACAGCTAATGGCAACTAAGGGACCTACAGTTTATTGTGGAATCCGAACCACATTTTTTCCACATTAGCCTAATTAACAAATTGGTCCAATTATTAGGATAGTACTGGGAATAGTCGTAGTACTCACTGTGCGAACATTAATCCACACCAGGTAGCATCGCATCCACAGTGCATCCCTATAATTTCCGGATTCAGCATGAAATTTAGGTCATTATGGGGGAAAAAATTAACTTTTGCTACTAGTCACTAGGCCTACGTCGGAATAATTACCGTTATTTGAGTATACTAGATATACAGTACCTATACTATATAGAGCATACTTGGGAATAACAAATAGAAATTCTATGGAATAGCACTATTCATTAGTTTTTTTGGCTAACTTCTATTTTATTCGTTTGTTTTTAAATTAACTAACTAATAACTTCTATCAGTTACTTTTTACGGGACTAACTAATAACTTCTAACTAGTTAGAACTTTCAACTAACTTTCCCAATTATGCGGAAGCATCTCAAATACTGGTTATTTAATTCACGTGATCAGTGAGGGTTGCGTGCGGCCGTGAGAGGTCAGTGCCCTTGTAGACAAACAACGCGGGGGTGGGGAAAGAGAAAGTCAAAGTCCAGTTGCTTTGGAATGCAGTGGGCCTGAAGAAGGGTAGTGACGGCCATTATCAACACCCCAAGCACTGATGGGTGGGAAGGGGAAATGTTTGTTTGGTGATTGATATATCATCTCAAGTGTCAAAACATTGTCTTTAGTTGATGTTCATTATCTGACAAGTTTTATGTCATTTGTTTATGTTGTAGTAATGTAAAATGTGACAATGTTTGATTAAAACACAAGTACCAGGGGACCGATCTTGCTCAAGGTGTTTGATTTGTTCAAGAGGTAAAAAATAGGCTAGAGCTTATAAGCCTACAAATATTTTCAGTCTTACTACGATTAATTAAGTAGTAAAGTCAACTCGTTTTTGTTAGACATCCACTTATCCTCAATTTAGTCTACAAAACTTTTTAATTTGGATGATCAATCTATAAAATGTCCACAATAAGCTTCAATCAATATAAAACTCATGATACATAACATCTGTTATCTGACGACCGTTATTGCATTAAGTCATTGGGATCGTGGAACGTTGCAACTATAATTACGGGATGGTGTAATAACGCATCAATTCGTGCGGTGCATCGTCGAAAAATACAAATCTCCTTGGCCTTTCCTTTAGATTTTTAGTTCAATGTCAGTGTATATTGTTTTGCAGTAAAACACTTAATGTTTTTGAACAGTCGTAATTATCTCTTTGGTTAGTAACTATATACCTACACTTGATAGAGGACATGTTCACGCATACCACGGTATCAATGTTGTATCTCAGGAACGATTAAGCGTCTTCCTGGGGGCTGAAAAGTGACGAAGGGCTCTCGCGCAATCTATTGACGGTGATATTAATTCCCGAGCAGAAATTCCACTAGTTGCTTTTGTTGACATTCTGCAAGACGACTCGTCCAGCTTACCAATGGTTAGCAGCCAACCTAGTACTGTGTGATTTTCATTTTCTAGGTTACTGCAGATCATTTTGTACCTTAATTTAATACCTTTTCATTTTTTAAAGAACTAATTTTAACACGTTCGCTACCGAGCGTCGCGGTTAATATCTGTTTATGTTTTTAGGTGAAAGTAAGTTAAAAAAATCGATTTTTCAAGAACAGTTCATAATTAAAACAGTTTATAAGTATTAGTTGAGACTCCCGCCCACACACAGTTAAGTTTTAATCTTCTTTTTGGGTGTGTATATTTCTTTGCAAGTTAAAGCAAACTGTTTTTTTTTTTAATTAATTAACATTAAGTTTTGATTACATTGTAAGTTATAAATAATTTGCTTCTTAGATCGTTGTAATTTTATTGTATTACTTAAGGAGAAATAAAGATTTATTATTATTATTATTATTATTACCTAATTGAACAAATGTAAAAGCTACACATGGGATAATGCAGCATACATACAAACAGATGGAGAAAAGTAAAGAACAGTTTTTCCAACTATCATATGACGTCACCAGTCATCATATCCATAGACCAAGCGACGCAGTTGTGCGTCAGACATCCCTATAGACCACTGCAGAGAATTCAGTGCCTTCAAATAGACTGTTACAAAGATATAAGCGTTTTGATAACATTGGAACACCAACGCAAATATTTCAGTCTATTTTAATGTGACTAGCCGTCGCATCTATGGGTAGAAACCAGCCGTCGTCCACAGGGCCGGATTTCCCAATAGGCCCGGTAGGCCCGGGCCTATGGGCGCAAGGTCCTAGAGGGCGCACAGCCGAGAGTAAATTTTTTTTTAAAGTCATACGCGCTGCTACTGCGTAGTAACGAACAAAAGCAAGAGGAGGTAGGCCTACACTATGCGTGTGCAGCGGCCAGCAGCCCGCGAGCCACGACGTGTCCGCCAGACCGACAGGGCAGCACGGAAAAGAAGGCAAAGCCATATAATATATTATCGACTTTGACTTAAATGTGTTCTGAAATCATTTTATAATCAATCAAAGTATTAAAAATATCATTTTTGCAGTTCTAAAAATTAATTTGTCAACGTTAAGTATTTTTTTTTTAGATTAACACTTCCTTTTTGATAATTTATTATCTTTCAAAACTTTGCCGCCCTAGGCGCGCCTATTCGGAAATATGCCCCTGCTTTGGAGTAAGTTAAAAAAAAAACGTTTTTGGCATGTTTGACTTTATATTTCTTTTAACTTTTGTCTAAAATTAATTCTTAGCTTAATTGGGAGTTTATACTCACTCTAATCAACCCTCGAAAGGGGGGGGTTGATTTTAGTTGAAATAAAAATCTCGATTTTTTGAGGTTCCTTTCAGTTTAAGAGTCGACAAACGTATGATTATATTGAAGTAAACTAATGTTTTGTATACAACTTTTTATAGTGTACATTTGTCATTTTGTGCCATAACGCCTTTCTTCACTCCAACCCGCTCAAAAAACCATTTTGATAGTTGTGTCCTTGGAATTTGGGTATATAGCCACTTACCCACCTATATTAGAGCTAGTATTTTGAAATTTGGTATGGGTGTTGGTCTTATAAGCCCAAATTCTTAAAGATTTTTAAAATTCTCATTTCCTAATTTAACCCCACTCCATTGATTAAAAATATCCCCCATAATAACTTTATGGAGAATAAGCGTGCGCAGAATAAAATGGGGTAGCGGATTTCTACCCCCGGATATTTACCCCCATGAAAAAATGCCTACGTCATTTTGACGTCACGAGGGGCGGGGCTTATACACGTTCAAAAAACAGCCCGCGACTGGAAATCTACCCCCGGACATCTACCCCCGGACATCAACCCCCGGAAATCTACCCCCCCGTGGTCAGCCCTGCCGCGTATCGGCACAGAAAACGTACTACTCTAACCCAGAATGCCAAACGCATGGTAAAAAGCATTAAGCGTGTTGAGAGAGCTTTGCCTGCCAATCCGTAGGCAGCGCCACCAGCGTTGCTATGCTGGTGCATGGCAACGCTGGTGGCGCTGCCTACGGCTTGACAGGCAAAGCTCTCTCAAAACGCTTAATGCTTTTTACCATGCGTTTGGCATTCTGGGTTATAGTAGTACGTTTTCTGTGGTATCGGGCAATATTCATTGTTGTAATTGATTTTATAAATTGCTTTACCTTCTTATATCCAGTAGTAGACATGCGATATGTCGATGTCTGTTTTAACATTGTCCATATTTATAATTCAATAAGTTGTAACAGTCCTTTTCAACCCGATCTACTTCACTGATTTTTACGGTCTCTTTTAAAAGCTTAAGATCTAGCGCAGCACAAAATGGTAATTAAAAGGATATTTCGATTAGGGCTTCAAAAGGTTGACCACTAAGCCTTTCATTTATTTTTAGAAGGTGCTTCCAATGGTTGACCAACTTTTACACTATACAGTAACAGTTTAAAAGTGAAATGTGAGTAGTACTCATCAGATCAATTTTTAAGTCAGGTTGTGAAAACATGAATAGATCGCCTGCAACTGTAAACAGGAAATGAAAAAGTTATGAAGATAATATATTATTGCGCACTTTTCACATGGTCAAGTGTTACATCGTACTGAACCATTGTTTTTTACAGACATTTCTTAAAGGATAAAGTGAATAAACTGTGGTGAACTTCCGGTTTATTCAATGTAGGGCAGGCCTAGTAGTGATAATTGTTTAGTAAACCAAAACTCAGTTGTAAACTGTTAAATTGAGAAAGAGGATCAATAAAAGTCAGGTGTATAATGGTAAATTTTTCATATCACCTAGTAGTAAAAAGTTAGTTTCTAAGATTTTAGATCTTTAGATGCGTACTAAGAAAGGATTTAAAGTATTTTCTCTTAAATACCTAAAAAAAATAAGACAATTCAGTTGTAAACTGTTAAATTGAGAAAGAGGATCAATAAAAGTCAGGTGTATAATGGTAAATTTTTCATATCACCTAGTAGTAAAACAAATAAGTTTCTAAGATTTTAGATGCGTACTAAGAAAGGATTGTAAAGTATTTTCTCTTAAAGACCTAAAATAAGACAATTATTAAAATTCAAAATAATAGCCACATTCAATTTTTTAAGCATAGCCTAATATATTTTAATATATATCAACGGTACGCCTAAATACCCCCATTGCAGCACATTCGCATATTCAGAGAATGTATAAAGTCTTATTGGAAAATCCTGTCTTAAAACAAAACTTGTCCATAAATAAGTGTTCAAAAGATTCATTCATAAGAATACCATATAGGAAGTGAATAAGCAGGTTTCCTGCCAGTAAAATGTTAAAATGAGGCATTTTAAGGTAGTATACAGAACAGAATTAGGTGAAACCCGTCGACATTGACGGTTACTTTCAAGGCTTATGCTAATTCATATAACTGCGATAAATAGATTGAAGAAATAAAAATTTTGAGCATTTAGCTCTTTAGCTTTTTTGATGAGTAATAAGTGTAAAAGCAATAATGACTATTGCGTTAGATACAAAATAAGGTTGACCATTCAATCAATAAAATAGTTCCCATACCGTACGTCATAAGAGTTATTATTGCAATTTTAACTGGTTTCTCTTCTTTTGGAAGAACCTTTAAATAGTATTAAAATCTTATTGGTCAATCTTTTGTGATAAACACTTCCGATCCGCGCTCATGCATGCGCTGTTAGATGTTACTGTATGTGAAAGTTGGTCAACAATTTAAATCACTGTCTGGAAATGAATCAAATGCTTAAGGGTCACACTTTTGAAGCCCTTTATCAACATATAGTTTTAAATACCATTTTGCGTTAAGTTGGATCTTAAGATTTAAAATTACACCTCAATCATAAATATCAGTGAAGTAGTTCTGGTTACAGTAGGCTGTTACAGCTTATTTCATTAGGAAGATAGATAATGTTAAACAAGACAATGACATATCACATGCTTAATACTAGATATTAGAGGGTAATGACTAACCGAAGAGCCGTTGATTTACATAAAGCAATTAATAAAATCAATTACAACAATGAATATTGGCCGATACATGGCAGAGCTGACCACGGGGGATAGATTTCCGGGGGTAGATGTCCGGGGGTAGATGTCTGGGGGTAGATGTCCGGGGGTAGATGTCCGGGGGTAGATTTCCAGTCGCGGGCTGTTTCTCGACCGTGTATAAGCCCCGCCCCTCGTGGCGTCAAAATGACGTAGGCGTTTTTTCATGGGGGTAAATATCCGGGGGTAGAAATCCGGCGACCCAATAAAATGTGATTTCAAGCAAATTAAGGTCTTGGTAACCATTAGGTAAGTTGTTCGGGAGACGGACAGCGGACCAGATCTTTGTTTGGGTTAATCCCCTGATTTATGGCCTGAGGGTAGTGGTCACCGGAGGAGTGGTGGGGAAATTCTGAATCCTACCGCAGGCGTTAACTTTTTGTCAAAGATTTCGCTTAGAATGCGATTACTTCTTAACTGTACAGCTTTTGTTAGAATTTATAATTTTATCATCAGTACTATTTTTCGATTAGTAAACCTTTATTCGATTTTTTCATTATCAACAAGTTTGGTTGGTTTGGTTTGGTTATGATAGTTTAATTTTATAATTAAAAAATTTAAAAAAAAAATAATTTAGGCATTTGTAATTTTATTTTATGAACAGAACTATATTTTTTATTAGTAAAACTTCATTTGATTTTTCATTATCAGCTAGTTTGGTTATGTTATGACAGTTAAATTAAATTTAAATTTAACCTATAAACAATACGTTTTGACAGCGACGGTGGTAGAGCTAACAATTTGCCTAGAACAGTTCGGCTATGCACGGTATGATGCGGAAGCGTTCAACACCAACCTAGAACTGACAGGTCAACCAACCGTGATTAAGAGGATTACAGCCTCGGCCATGTGCCTACACCCAAGTTGTTCAAGGTCGTAAATGATTAGAAAATGTGAAATTGAGACCAATCCCATATTATCCCCCAAACCTACACAATCCCCCCTTTAGAAACCAAAATTACAGGAAATGAATATAGACCTAATATGTTTTGTATTTGTTTACATTCAGTTGGATATTTATAGGCATGCACTGTGGATGCGATACTCCCTGGTGTGGATTAACGTCCGCACGGGTGAGTACTACGACTATCCGCAGTACCATCCTGATAATTAGACCAATTTGTATATACCAAGGAAAAAAAGTGGTTCGGATTCCACTATAAAACTGTAGGTCCCTTAGTCGCCATTAGCTGTATGGGCTAGTCACTAACAAGACTACAAGATCACGCCACTCATCATACACTCATCTCCATTCATACTTGGCTTAAAATACCTACTTTGTACGGTCGCCATTTCAAAGAAAAGTATAAAGTATAAAGTTGCGTATTCATTGTTCTCATATTCCATACAGTTCAGAAACTTTACACACATTTATATTCACTGTACTTTATATCAAAGAATATCGATTGAGAAACACACAATTACATGTAACACAAAATTAGCACTCGTCACTAGTCCGCTGCGTTGTGATAACTCAAAATCATCGGAATAAAAACCGCCAATATAAGATACAGTAGTTGGTATGTCTGCAGCGGCCTCCACAGCTGGGTGTGCTGCCGCTCTACCCATCCCTACCTTTAAGACAACGAAGTGAGCTGACGGTAGAGTAAATTGTCGAAGAAGAGGATTCTCGTATTTAATTTTACTCGGTCAACGGGACTGAGGATGAAATAGCTTGTCGATGAGGTTTTTCGCATTTATATATTTAATTTAAAAAAACACGGTCTAGTGGCCTGACAAAGTAAATTGTCATTCTACTGGCTTAATGAATTATTGTAGTTCACACATCCGCTAGACACTTAACCAACTCTTCTAAAGAATTTTATGGTTTACTCGTAGGTTTTTTTAATGTTTTCATATAATTTCAAAAAGATTTTCATTATAGTTTTATAACATATGCTAAATAATCTTTATCAAGACGCTTCAAACATTGTTCAAAATATCATCAAGCATTTCAGGACACAAGAAATAACAGTAATATGTCAGATTTATAATTCAAACAAAGATACTTTTTAATTTCAACCAATTCATATCAAAAAAAATTTCCCCTCCTGTTATTTGTACGATATTTCCCAAGCGGGAGCACGCACGACACTGCGTCATTGCTAATTAAGGTTAGTTAGAGAAATGTTTAAAACTGAGTAACCCAACCTAGACTCCTTTTCGGACTTTGAATGGTTCGTATGTTCACTTGCTCATGACACATACTCGCACATTGTTAACTTAATGTATCCTATTTTTAAATTTGATCATTTGAGATGGTTCAGTACAGATCAGAGTTGTCAAGACCTATTTTACTGTAGTTACATTTGTTTTAAAATAATTCTAAATACATTTTCTTTGTTTTAGGAAATGTTTCCAATGATTTTGTGTCAAGAACAACAAACCAAAAACAGTTGTCAAGGCCTAATTATAAGAGCTATCCCGATCATAATCGTAATCATGAAAGTCACAAATCTAAAAAACGGAAACGAAAAAGGTTTGGAAAGAATAGGCCTACACCAGACAACTCTCAATATCAATATCATTGTGAGAGTCGCTCAACTGTTACTTCAGCTACTCAATTATCATCCATACCTAGTTCAACTGTCGTAACTCATGAAAATACTTCACTAATGCAAAAACTGATCACTTCAGGCTTAGCCAAGCCACCAAATGCAACTGAGTCTAGTTCAGAAATGGATAATGTTATTAAGAAGGAAATTACAATCAGCGATAATGTTGAGAGTAAAGATTACAGTGATGATAGTGAAATTGAAGTAATCATACCTCCCAAAAAAATTCCACCTTTAGTTACTTTAGATTCAGATGGTGAAGAAATGGAACAGTTATCACAAAGTAACCCTGAAAAAGACAAGAGTTGTACAAGCACTCTTGATGATAACCAGAATCCTCCATTGAACGTGACTCCTGCTACAAATGAAGAGACTGATGTAAGTAATAACTTGGCACTCAACAAAAACGGAGTTAATGAAAACCTTGACTGTATTGAAGTAACAGCTAATGGCTCGCCCATCAGCCAAGTATTTGAGTCCAATGATTCTCCAGACTCGTTATCCTCAGAGTTGTGCATGTCACTGTCATATTCCCCCTCCAGCCCATCATCAGTGAGTGGTTGTGAGAATAACATAACCAGCAATCTGAACCGCCAATCTTCAGTGGGCAACAACAAAAGACCTGCTCATTTTTCAAAATTTGAAAGTGACACCCGTATAGATTGTTCTTCCGCTAGTAGTGAAGAAATTAGTTCAGAAATTTGGTTGGACCAAACTGAAAATCAAAATTCTGGAAATTTAGAAAACAATCACTCTCCTGAAAGTCAAATTGTTAATCAAAAGGAGACTGACAATAAAGCAAGGGAAAGGAGAAATAGTTTGAGCAATGAAAATTCTCTTTCAGTTTTGGTGGAAGATTTCATAATGATGTCAACAACTACGGCAAAGGAACAGCAGCAGGACATTGTCCTTATTGGTGAATCAAATGCAACCGGACTTGAAACTAATGGAAGTGTTTCAAATGATGATCAGGAACCATACAGCCCATCTTCAGAATACAGTTATAAACCCGTCAATGACAAAAATAGTAAAACATTCTCTACTGGTAAAGAATCTACTTCGTATCTAATTCCAAAATTAACTTTAGGTACATTTATCCCTAAAGATAACTGCATTGAAACAATTACTCCTGGTGCTCCCTCAAAACTAATTGTCAAACCAGTTGAGCCCAGAAAAGATCAAGTAAATCTAGATGAGAATAATCGCAAACAACATAATATTGATGATAATGAAAATGATGAAGATAATGTTTCCCAGCTTAGGATGATTGCATTACAAACCAAAAAGAAAACAACGCAAGAGGAAACTCAATCAGATTCTTATGATAAAAGTACATCTCAAACAGCTTTAGACCAAATTGACGAAGAGATTGCTGAGCCAGAATCCTCAGAAGCTCCTTGTGGCTTAAATGAAGATGACGATGTTTTACAATTACGTGTTGCTGCACTGAAATCAGCTGTCATGAAAAAGTACGGTGAGCGCAAGAAGAAAGGACTGGTTGTTAAAAAACGGAAGAGGGCTCCTTCTGGATTTGGGGATGACATATTTTCTGTTCATGAAAGCAACACAGCTCTGGACCAAGAAAACACAACACCTCTTTCACCAAATATATCGTCAACTTCTGTTCAAGGTGAAGAGGATATGGAGTTGGCTGAATCAGATCTTGGAGAAGATGTTATTGAAGAGCTTCCTGAAACTTCAGTTGTTGAAAAACCAAAACTGTTTGCACCTGTTCATTTAGGCTTAAAACCCCTGTATGATAGTTCAGTGACACATTCAGTGAATTCATGCTCAGTTGTACCACCTCAACCCTTGCCTCCAGGTGTTGATGGTGACTGTCCGGAGATGATTGACCCATCAATATTGAGGTCAGTTTTACCTCCTCCCCCACCCCCTCCTCTTCTACGATCACCTCCTCCTTTAACAATTACATCAATGCTTCATCCTCCACCCCCACCCCCTTTCCCCTCTCATAGTAAATCTGAAGTTTTAGGAGAAATATCAAATCAACTGAATGTTGAAGAAGAGTTTGCTGCTTCCAGTTCTCTTTTTGGTAATCGTTCTTTTGACAATGAATCAGATATGAATCAACCAAACTTCAGTAATCGAATGAAAGTTGACAGTTCGAAGAAGTCTGATTCTATAAAAACTAGTTTGAGAAATAATTTAATCACAGTTGATGTTGTAAAAAATGTACCAAAGAAAGTCCCCCCGCCAAAAAAAAAGAGGAGGAGGAAGGTTAGGAAAGAATATATAAAATTAAAGGCTGAGCTTGATAGAGAGTTAGATTTACTTTGTATTACCAAACCTCCAGGGAAATCTACGACCAAATCAGCTGGTAGTGCAAATTTAACCAAAAATAAACAGGGTAGGCCTAGTGTTAGTTCTGGATATGGAAAGCATTGTGAAACCAGTCTAGAAAAGATTACGCCTAAAGATTACGAGAGCTCATCGCCCATTGTTTTGTGCAAAACAGATTTGCCTGCAGATAATTGGACAGATGGTGATAACTCAGGAAACGTTTTACAAAAACAACAACACACAGGGATTGACGCTGAAGAAAATTTTAACTTCTCTGATGAGTCCCCCATGGCTGACAATGATATAGATCTTTCTGACATGATTGTTCTAGACGAAGTTGGAATGTCTCCTGAACATAAATCTAAATATGATAGCACACATGACTACAGTTTTCCTTATGAAGATGAGGACGAGGACACTTTAAGGATCCGTGCATTAACATCATTATCTCCTAAACCTCTCTTTAAAACACCAACCACTACTCCCCCTCAGAATTCATACCCTCAGACTGAACCTTATGGTAGTTACCAAGGCAATAAGGAATACACTCAAAGGAAAATATTAGCTCCAGGAAAACCGAAAGAAGTTATCAAGCGAAGAAAAGTCGTTGGTGAAACCTCAAAATATCGACTCACTCGAATGAGTAATGATCGAAGGAGTGTGCTTCATGGGAAAGAGACATTAAAAGTTGTCGTCCCAACGAATTCTCAGTCCCATGCACCTGTGGAACAGTCTTTGCCAGTTGTACAGAGATTAGTGATCAATGTAAATAAAGATTCCGACAGTGAAGAAGAATGCGAATGGACCAGAAAAATACGAATACAGGAAACCAATACACTGCCACCTCTAGGACCGGTGGTAGACTATGAGCTTGAACGCAGTATAGACGAATTGTTGATGAGAGCTCGCAACAGCTCTGAAAACGTATCTTCTAGAAAAAGTCAAGATGTAAGAGCTCAAAGTTTCACACAGAAAAGAGATCGTAGAAGTAGTACTGATGATGACTCGCTACATGGCACCCCAATGGTAAGTTACTAGTTTGTGGGTTTTAAACGTAAATCTCAAGGTTGCAAACAAAAGATGATTTATTTGTGTGCAGCAGTAGGGAAAATGGGTTTAAAATGTGCTGCTACAATTCTTAAAAAGTTGAACTGGTATTTTTTAATCTCATATGTTTTTTTTATTTTCAATGTGTGTTCACTAAAATGCATTAGGTATAGGCCTAAACGTTTTTACAACTGCGTTGTGAGGATATAAAGAGAGTAGCATCTTGCAAAATTAGTTGATCAGCCTACATAACAGTTTTTTGTTTGTTGACACGTCCATTCTGTAGATTTAGATAGTTTTAAATAAATTGAATGATCATGATTGAAATTTTTACTGTTTATTAAGCTCTACATCTGACCTAGAATTGGGTGTTAGCCTAATCATGAATAATATAATTTTTTGAATACCCTCCAATGGTGTTTTCATGTGTGATGAGTGTAACTTCTTAAATATATGTATTGGGATATTACAGAAAATGTATTGTTTCTATTATATCTTAACTTTGAAAACAAAACGCACTTCCATTGAAATTCCTGTTTTGTGCCTTGATAGTAGTAATTACATTTATTTTGCCTGTTTGAATAATTATTATTTATCTATTTTGTAGAAGCTGTTGCCCATTGAAAAACAGGAAGAATACAAACGTTTGAAAGCTATTTTAGAACAGAAGGAGAGGGAAAGAAGGTTGAAGAGAATTCCTAGGAAGGCAACAGAGACATCTAAATCACTTTTAAAACAGGTTCTTACGACAGAAAACAACAAACAGATTAAAGAGAATTCAAACCAAAACATCCATAGTAGGCCTAATAGTAGCCATGGGGACCTGAATTTGGATGAAAGGATATTAGAAAATTACGGCTCAAGTAACCCTAGAAATGTGAATGTTAAAGAAGACTCCATAAGCTCAGGTTTTAGTGATGCAGATGAAATAATCAGTTCTTTCCACCATGAAGAAAATATTGCAAGGAGACTAAATTCAGACAGTCATAATGTTCAGAATGAACAATTGAAGTCCTCGGATCAAAAAATGAGTTTGCCGACAGTTAACCTTATTACTGATAGAAAAATTGAGACGGATTCAAAAAATCTAGATCAGTCCCAAAGAGCCACCAACTCAGACTCAGATGAAAGCAGATCAAAGCGGTTAAGTGTAGACACAACAACAGCAGCTATGAAAGAAAAGTCAGAAAACCTAAGCGGGCAAAGAAAAATAGTTTCTTCAGTCCAGAAAAATAATGCCACAAATAGAGAAAATATATCTAGTTACGAGTTGGAAATGAACAAAGAAAATTCACCAAAAATATCTTGTGAATCTCAATCTAGTCCTACAGTAGGTAACTTTTCCACAACCGGGGATACCTCTTTCAGCCAAACTACGGCAAGCGCTTCTGGACTTTTTGGGCTGAATTCTGGAGACATAGAACCTTGTAGTAGAGTCAATAATTGTGACAATGAAAATAATGTATCGACTAAAGAAACGCTCAGTGACAAAGTGGGTGAAGTTCGAGATTTTTCTCCTGATTCTTGTAAATCCTCTGTAGAACATTTTAATAGACATCAGTTTTTGAATCCAGAAACTAGATGTGAAATACAGGTGGAGGAACAGAACGCGGAATCCAATTCAACAGAAAATATTAAAGAAACTCCTGCCCCAGAAGATTTAAAAGACTCAAGTCAATCAGACCCAAAACCATGTTCTCAGGAAGAGTTGGGAGCCAAAAAATCAGAACTGCTTAGTGAAAGGTATGTAGTAAGTTATACGTTTTAAGATAATGTTTGCATATTCTAGATAAGTTTGTAGGTGTTTGGATTTTCTTGCCAATGCACGGGAGTTGAGTTTTTTTTCAGCTTCAGTATGGTTTGTGAGAGTGTGTGCAAATATTCCGCTTGGTTTTATTAACCAAAGAGATTGAATCATTGCCAGTATTCTCAAGTTAGAAATGACTTACTTAAAAAGTCAGTGATCATCTTTAGTTTGCTTGACTAGCCAATTTGAATGGTCACATCAATACAGTAAAATAACTATTATTAAATAACAGCATTAAAACAGTGTTTTATACACAGTAATAATTGTCAATAAACTACTAATAATAAACAATTAAAATTAAATACTAATGTAAAGAACCCTCATTGTTTCTTTCATAGATTTATACAAATTAATTTCTACTCTTATATATACATTTTCAATTGCTACATTTTCAACCTACAGTAGAACCCGGGTTAACCAAAACTGTTCCAAAAATTAATACAGGGCTAAAATATAAGTAATACGTTGACAGCGAGGCCCTTTCCTCTCTCGAAAGGGGCTTTTCTATAACCCATTGTAACATTTTTGCAGCTGAAATAAAACACTGTATTATAGACATTGTTTTAAATTTATTTTTCCTACAAACTTTGGTAATACATAGGCTATTTTTAGCATTTGATGGGTTAACCGAAAAATTGGTTATCCGAAACTGCTCTCCCCCGTTTATTTTGGTTAACCAGGATTCTACTGTAGTTAAAAATGTAGCAATTGAAAATATATATTTAAAAGTAAAAATTAATTAATTAAAGAAAGGGATGGATTAAGCACCCTTATTCATGGTACATCCAAAATGGAGAAAGCACCCCTGGAACAAATAAGCCCAAAATAATTGTAATTATCATTATATTAAAACCTGTGTAGGAAATACAAGGCACATTGATATTAAATAAAACACAGTCAGGAATTACAACAAGTCTATTGTCTGAGTTAAAGTTAAAGAAATCTTGAAAAATTATGATAACCTTGTATAATTTGATATTTTCTCCAGGCAACAGACAGAATAAACTTGTCCTCGCTCTACCAATGCTCTACGAATTGAGCTCCTACTTTATTAATCACTCTTACCTCAACCTTAGGCTTCTTATTTTTTTAAATCATAGTTTTTCAATACATTTTTACTAATGGGCTTTTGAAGAGGTTAAAATAAAATGATTTTATGTCAAAGATTTGGATTGCTGGACGACCTGTCGGAGATGACCGAGTCACTGGATGATCTGGACAGTCAACAGCGCAGGTTGGAGCAAGCGGTTGTAGACATTAGCGAGCTGCGCAATGCACTGCGTGCCGCAGAAGACTCTCTGCATAAACAGCTGTTGGTGGCTAAAGATAGCGAGCAGAGACTCCGTGATACACATTCTGCTGTCAATGTGAGGTGTTCGAACATCATACAGCTGGAGACTACGCTTCACCGTGCTTCTTTTGAGTGAGTGACAACTGTTGTGAGTTACAAGGGCCGTTTGGAAAGTAACCTCTGGCCAGTTGTGTAAAAACATTAATGTAAATAAAACACTGTGTTTAATACATCTTAAAGTTCCTTCTTTATTAAAAAGGTTTGAATACATGCTTTTGCAATTTGAATAGATTGCCTAATAGCATGTATTTAAACCTTTTTCAATATTAAATGGGAATCCGGAGGCTAACATCTACAATGAAATTACATCTTGACTTTATTCTTCTACATAATTATCATACACATTTCAGTACTTATGGAAGCCTTTTACAAGCTTAAAAGTTCTGTTCAGAAAATCTCCTGCCTGTGCCTTTGAGCCATTGCTCACACTTTTAAGTCAAATCAAATTAGATACTTTATTGTCATTAATAACAAACGTGGAAAAGACATAGTCATCATACAAAATATTTAATAGGGTTACACTTTAAGGCCCGTTCACACTTGGCGACTAACTCGCCGCGACTTAGTTGCTGCTACTATTAGTCGCATCTACTACTCACCAGCAAAATATACTCTTGAGTCATGGCGAGTTGTAGCGGCTGCTTCAGATTGGTTGTGTTTACTGTGCTGAGAAAATTGTCATCTGTGGGATTAAGAATGGAGGATTAGAGTCGTCTGTGTTAAATAAAATTATGAAAATAAAGAACCGTCTAATTCATAAAATACAATGATCTAGGGCCTGGAAAATTTACATTTAAAATGCATTCTCCTTGAATAAACATATTCTTTGTCTTCTATTTATTCATTGAGCTATTATGTATTTTCTTTTGTTATTATCTCTTCTGTATTTTTATCAAACTCAGGTTAAGAGGTAGAAAGGTCGTTTGGCTCTAACTTTGTGCGAATAAACTATTTTTATGTCGTTCCATTTTATTTAAATACAATAAAGTCATATTATCGGGCCGATTGTAATGAAAAGATGTGATGGACGAATCGGAACTCAGGAGTGTGAAAGACCTTGATTGGTCCCAAGGTCCTTTCGCAGAATTATTATCCTAGAGTCCTGGCTTCTGCTCTCTTGGCAGCTCACCAGTTAAGTTAGATGTAATTAATAATATAAATTATTTAAGTGCATTTCTTGAAAATACTCAATAAAGGCAGCCTAAACTTGGCTATAAATCAAAACTCTGAAGAAGCCGTTTGTAATGTTTTCTTGTATTTTTACTTTTCCACAAATCTTTATAAAAATTATACTTTTCTTAATCATGTGCAAATCTACACAGATTAAACTTTCCTACAACCCATTCATTAATAATCTCGGTCCAGTAGGACTGTAAATTTAGTTGTACAAAGATTTTCAAAACTGAATTATTATAAGAGTAGAACATTGATTTGAACAACAGTTATTTCCAAAATGGCATCTATGATGTTTATTTTATGGCTAAAACATTTACTCGGTGGCAAGTGCTAGTTGCCACTACTTTCTGTTCTCACTTAACGATTAGTAGCCGCTGCTCTAGTCGCAGCGAGTAAAATTGCCAAGTGTGAACAAACCTTAACCCAGTCAAGATTAGATCAATAAGCCTAAAACACAAATCACATAACCACACACATAGGGGGGTGGGCCTTATATCACAAACATCAAAAGGAAAACATTTAAAAGTATAAAAAGTGAATTCAAACAAGTACATATAAGTTCTTTGTAATCAGAGAACGACTGGTGTTTCATATGACCCCATGATATACTCTCAGCCACGTCATATTATACTAGAAGAAATGGGAGCGACTGGTTAGCATATAGGGTTTTGTATGACCCTTTAGATGAACCCTTTCACAAATTTCTTCCTCAGTTATCACATTTGGTACTTTCAAAATTTCTGATGAATAGCTGCAGCCAAAAACTGGTAATTTTGATGTTAAAAATCTTATAACGGCTTACACTTTACTCTTGGTGGAGGATTTGGACAGCAACTGATCTGCTGCTTAAGTTTGTAGCCGATTGGCCATGCCACTATTCTCTCCATAGGGTTATCTGTCAAACGGAGGTTACTTTCAGAACGGTCCTCGTACATGATGTGAATATATATAACAGTAACTGTTGTCATATTGGAGGAATGGAAATAATATGTTAAAACCAAATTTTAAAAGTGGTGTTTTATTATTTAAACAGTGCTCATCTAGTATGTTAGTAGGTCTTTTAGAAGTAACCTATATTGTGATTAGCTTAAGAGAGGATTAATTAGTTTTGCTACATCCATACAGTTAATTTTTTTCATTACTTATCCCTCTCTTTTGTAGTAGGCACAAAACTCCATATAAAACTGGCGTATTCCTCAGAGCTCATTATGAGCGTGAAGAAGATTTAAGCTTTTGATAAAGTTATACTTCTTAAAAAAAATATTTTATAACTAATAGCCTATAAATAATTTTGCGTTATTTAATAATGAATAGTATATTTCGTATCTAGTGCCGAAAATGAGGCTGTGCCGGCTCGAGATCATTTTTAAGTTTGAGACGATGTCGAGAACTTAAAACGATATAGAGCTGCAAAACCATTTGGCCCATGGTACGAACGCTATCTTTCACCACACTACACCCTCTTACCACTATTCACCACAATAATGATGCACATTAATAGTCAACACTACTACAAATTAATGGTTATGTGAAATATTTTGAGAAATCAGCAAAAACAATAATAAATACTAAATAGTTGCCTAGGTAGCGGCATAGACTAACAAACACGAGTAGTTCCATGTCTACTTCTGTACACCATTGTAAATTTTGAAGCTCGTTTTTCGTGTCTAGTTCATGTCTGGTGACACTGGTGGTAAAGTTATTGTTTGTGATTACGTCGTTTTATTTGGTTAAACGGGGTTTTAAATTACTGAAATAACAAAACAACTAATTGTAAACAAAACACGACCTCTACAGTGCATCGGACGGAACTAACGATAAAATTGGCTTCAGCTGTTCCATGACAATGGAAAATCTACTAAGAACGTATGTTTTATCTATGGTAGCGGTTACAATAAAACAAGTCTATTGCAATGCATATTGATACTGCTTGTGTATTTTTAATAGATACATTAATGACTTGACTTACTTGACTTAGTTCCTGTATTCCCTTGGGGGACATAGGGCCGCAAAAAAGCTCTCCACTGTACACAGTTCTGGGCCAGCTGCTTTACTTCTCTCCAGTTCTTGCCTTACTCCTCTATCTCTATCTCGATGGAACTCCTCCAAGTTATCTTTGGTCTTCCCCGTTTTCTGCTTCCTTGGGGGTTCCACTCTAATCCTTGTTTGCTGATGTTATCATTTGGTCATCTTAGAGTGTACGACCCATCCAGCAAACTTCCTTTTCTTGATAACTTCACCAATGGGGCTTTCATGCGTTCTTCTCATAAGCTCTTCGTTTTTTACTCTTTGTGGCCAATGGATGTTGAAAATTTTGCGGAGACATTTGTTTATTAAGATCTACAACTTGCTGGTGACTTTCCATGTCTGGCGAACATACAAGAGAACGGATTTAACATTTGATTCAAATATTCTTAGCTTGGTATTTCTTTGTATCTGGTTTGATCGCCAAACTGGTGTTAGTTGTGCAAATACCCCTTTGGCCTTCCTAATCCTACACCCCCCATCTTTGACACAGTGCTTCCAAGGTATTGAATTTGGTCCACCTGCTTAATTGCCTTATGGCCCACTTCCAGGGAATTATTGTTCCTTGCATTGATTCTCATTTCTTTAGTTTTTTCAAAGTTTATTTTGAGGCCGACCTTCCTTCCATTGGTGTTAAGCTCCTCAAGACTTTCTTTCATATCTTTTAGTGCATGAGATATCAAGCACAAATCATCGTCAAAATCAATATCCTCTAACCTGTCTGTTAGACCCCACTGCAAGCCTCTCTGCCTACTCGTTGTTTTCCTCATTACTTTGTCTAGAACCATGAGGAAAATTATTGGTGACAGTAAGCAGCCTTGTTTAACTCCTGTTCCAATTTCAAATGGCTCCGATAGTTTTCCTTTATGGATTACTTGGCATCTGTAGTTCTCGTAGAATTCTCTGATGAGGTTGATGATTTTTGTCGGCACTCCGAACTCATGCAGTGCTTTCCAAATAGAATCCCTGTTAATAGAGTCGAAGGCCTTTTCAAAATCCACGAAGGCCAAATAGACCGATGACTGGTATTCTGAGCATTGCTCAACACTGATTCTTAGGGTGTTGATCATGTTGATACAGGAATGGTCCTTCCTGAAGCCTACTTGTTCTCTACTAAGTTGTGTGTCTATTACATTCTATTTAATATGATTCTAGTAAAGACTGTACTAGCAACAGTCTTAACAAAGCAGGGTAATGCCTCTCCAGTTAGAACATTGTGAGGTATCTCCTTTGGGATTTTGATTAGCATTCCTTTTTCCAGTCATCCGCTATTGTTTCCTTCTCCCATATTTCTTTAAATAATTCCAGGAGTATTTCTGCTGTCAAGTTAGCATTCAATTTAAGCATCTCTGGGGTTATGCTGTCTACACCGGGTGCTTTGCCATTCTTCAAGTCTTTGAGTGCTGCTAATATTTCTACTCTTGTGGGTTTAGCTGTGTTTATTCTAGGGTCTTCCGCATGCATTAATAATGCTTTAACTAAATAAGCAAACAGTTGGTTTTTGGCCCTAGGGATGTAAAAACCTGCTCGGTCCCCAATTGACGATGACAGATTACATGACAGCAATACGTAGCTTTCGGCCTCCAATAAACGCCTAAAAACATTGTAGTGTGGTGAAAATATTTTTGTTGCATACAACATCAACTTTTGTTGATCCCAGTCTTTATATTTTAAAATTCTCTGGTTAACTTAATGTAAAAACTGTCATGTCAATGACTACTTCCTTAGTTTTGAATGTATTTCATCAGGTAAACTCATTCATTTGTGTTATTCTATTTCAGAATCCCCACAACAGCTCAGAAATTGATGATCAAGAAAGTCAAACAAGTGAAGGAGAAAATGGACAAAGTAAGAGAAGGGCGAAGTATAATAAAGTCCTTAATTCACAATCCAGACATAACCAAAGAAGAATTGACAGAAATGCATGCTAACCTGTTAGAGAAAAATTCTGGAAATTCGGAACCAGATGTTGAAGATTGCAACATTTTGTGGCTACAGGATCCAAACGAATTTATGCTGGACGATTTGCCTTTGCATGAAAGTTATAGCTGTGATACTGAGATTCAAGAAACAAATGTTTGTTCTAATGTTCTCGTAGAAGGTCAAGTATTGCATCATCTGAAGGTCAAAAGGAACTGTCAAAAGGAAAGAAATGTTTCAGGCATGGTTGATTGTACCGCTTCAGAGCTAATTCCTGTAAATACTGTTACAAGCGAGGACACTGTGCGTTTTAAAACCTGTGATACTTCAAGAAAATACAATTCAGAAAACAGTGCTACAACATTTGATGTTTCAATTTCTTCTGAATCCAGCCAGCTACAGTCACAAAGTTCTTTGCAATCAATAATAATAAGTAAACATGCAGAAGATTCAGGTAGAAAATCAAAAGAATGTACAAAAGAAGAGCTTACCACTGAACGTTGTGCAAAATCTTTTGATTCCGAAGTCACTGAAGAAACGGTGAAAATACAAAATTTAGTGAAAAATAATAACACATGTAATAAAATCAAAGTCTGTGATAAAACTAGGAACATTCCATCGAATGAAAGTGGCTCCGGAAACTCTGGACAAAGGTGCCATTCTAATGATTCTGGATCATCTAAATCAAAGCTCAAGTACAAATCCATTCTTCAGTTCAGGCATCTGGGTTCCAGGTAATTTTCACTTTTTATTTAAATTTTGTTCCATCTTAAATAGGGGTTTTCATTATTTAAGTTCTTTAGAAAATTTAAATGGACACTAGAACCAGCTAAAGTGGTTAAGTTTTTTTTATATTTATTTTTATTTTTTTAGATCAAATGTTTATCTCGTTCCTTATGAAAGATTTTAAAAAATATATTTACTATAAGTGTTCTTTTTAAAATTTTCAAAAATTTACTATTTTTTCATAGAAAATTAGTACCGTCTAATTAAATATTTTTATAAAAACTTGTGGGGATGAAAAAATCTAAATCCTTCTGGAAGGAACTAGTATGCTATGTACTAAATATGTGTTAACAATTTGGATACTCTTAGTCTAAAGATGGGTGAGAAAAGTATTATCAAAGTTATGAAAAACTAACGTTTGTAGCGAATGATGATTAAAAGTAGAAGTCGTGCTAACCCACTGGCACTCAAATACTTCATTGTTGAAGCAGACTTAGGAGCGCTAGTGTTGTCGTGTGCTTGCTTATAACTACAAACAAAGCCAGTCAGCCGATGTTGGCATGGTAGCTCAGTAGGCTAAGGCATTGCACTGACTAGTGTAGCGCAGAGGCCTTTCTACATGCGCGGGATCGATTACTGTACGTGTGCAATCCTGACTTTAAGCTCAATAATGTGTGGCTTAGCAGGCGGGAGAAGCCCACCTTAAAAAAAACACGTCCAGCTTAAGTGGAAGTTGACGGCATTATTGAGTTTAATAGAGACTAGGTGAAACCCGTCGAAATCAACAGTTACTTTCAAGGCTTACGCTAATTCATATAACTGTGATAAATTGAATGAAATTATACATATTTTGAGCATTTAGCATTGTTTAAAGAGTAATAAATGTAAAAACAATAATGATATTAAATTGCGTTAGCTACCAAATATGGTTGATCATTCAATGAATAAAATATTTCTCATACTGTACGTCATCGGAGTTATTATTAGTATAGTATGTTATGTGGTATCTCTATGTTATGTGGTATCTCATCCTTTGGAAACCCCGTTAAATAGTATTAAAACTGTATTGGTGGATCTTTTGTAGTTAAACACTTTCACTTTCATCAGTGTAATGCACAGGGTGTCTAGTAGTCGGGAAAGTCGGGAATTAGTATTGAATTTCAAAATGGTCTTGAAAAGTCGGGATTTAGTCTTAAATTTGATTTCAAAGTCGAGAATTTTCATGATTTTGCCGCGATCAACGTCTTGCGTTTACGTAACCGCAAAACCAATGATGATGATGTCTACACGGCCTCGGGAAATGTTCACGATTTTGCAGCGATAGTGGACGACGACGATGACGTTTCTGAAACTACGAGAGACGATGATGACGTTTCTGTGACAGCGGGGGACGATGACGTTACCGTGACCGCGGGAGACGACGATAACGTTTCCGTGACCACGAGAGACGACGATGACATTTCTGTGACAGCAGGAGATGACAATGACGTTTCTGTGGCCGCGGGAGATGACGTTGATGTTTACACGGGCGAGGGAAATGACGTTTCCATGACCGTGGTAGTCAATGATGATGTCTACACGGCCGCAAGAAATTTTCATGATTTTGCAGCGATCACGGACGACGACGATATCTGCTCGACCGCGGGAAATGTTCATGATTTTGTCGCGATCGCGGATGACGACAATGACGTTTCCGTGACCGCGGGAGATGACGATGACGTTTCCGTGACCGCAGGAGATGACGTTTCCGTGACCGCGGGAGACGACGAAGATGTCTACACGGCCGCGGCTTATGTTCATGATTTTGCCGCAATCGTGGACGATCACGTTTCTGTAACCGCTGCAGTCAATGATGATGTCTAAATGTATGGTACGTGGAAGATTTCATGATAAAAAAACCAAATTTGCTAGTTGGAATTTTTTATTGCTGCATTATTTCTTTACTTGAAAACACAACATTATCATAATACTACTTTATGACAAAGACAGGGGTTGTTGTAGTATTATTTAGAAAATTTGGTTAAGCTATAAAAATTGGAATCGGTATCAAGAATTGATAATCGATACATTTTGGTATTAACACCCACTAATTGTTGAAAAAACTAGTCTTGAAAAATCTGGAATTAGTTTTGAAAAGTCTGGAATTAGTCTTGAATTTTGTAATGGAAATAAACTAGACACCCTGAATGCAGATTAATCTAGGCCTATGATTTTATTTGAAAAAAATATCTGTTGGGAAGGACACATTCTAACTTCAAAAGGAGGTATATCCATTAGAGTGTAAGTTTCTTTATAACCTTATTGTCATGACAGTAGCTGCTAAAATAGTACTCATTGGACCATTTTTACAGCCAAAATGTTGTGTTATTTTTAATAATGTTACCAACCCAGTGGGCCACGGTCCGTAATATAGGCCACTGCAAATAATTTGTCAAGATAGGTACCGTTTTAGGCAAGGTTTCTGTGTTTGGATGTTATTAGACACGGTAAGAGCACAATAACATCCAAACACAGAAACCTTGCCTAAAACGGTACCTATCTTGACAAATTATTTGCAGTGGCCTATATTACGGACCGTGGCCCACTGGGTTGGTAACATTATTAAAAATAACACAACATTTTGGCTGTAAAAATGGTCCAATGAGTACTATTTTAGCAGCTACTGTCATGACAATAAGGTTATAAAGAAACTTACACTCTAATGGATATACCTCCTTTTGAAGTTAGAATGTGTCCTTCCCAACAGATATTTTTTTCAAATAAAATCATAGGCCTAGATTAATCTGCATTCAGGGTGTCTAGTTTATTTCCATTACAAAATTCAAGACTAATTCCAGACTTTTCAAAACTAATTCCAGATTTTTCAAGACTAGTTTTTTCAACAATTAGTGGGTGTTAATACCAAAATGTATCGATTATCAATTCTTGATACCGATTCCAATTTTTATAGCTTAACCAAATTTTCTAAATAATACTACAACAACCCCTGTCTTTGTCATAAAGTAGTATTATGATAATGTTGTGTTTTCAAGTAAAGAAATAATGCAGCAATAAAAAATTCCAACTAGCAAATTTGGTTTTTTTATCATGAAATCTTCCACGTACCATACATTTAGACATCATCATTGACTGCAGCGGTTACAGAAACGTGATCGTCCACGATTGCGGCAAAATCATGAACATAAGCCGCGGCCGTGTAGACATCTTCGTCGTCTCCCGCGGTCACGGAAACGTCATCTCCTGCGGTCACGGAAACGTCATCGTCATCTCCCGCGGTCACGGAAACGTCATTGTCGTCATCCGCGATCGCGACAAAATCATGAACATTTCCCGCGGTCGAGCAGATATCGTCGTCGTCCGTGATCGCTGCAAAATCATGAAAATTTCTTGCGGCCGTGTAGACATCATCATTGACTACCACGGTCATGGAAACGTCATTTCCCTCGCCCGTGTAAACATCAACGTCATCTCCCGCGGCCACAGAAACGTCATTGTCATCTCCTGCTGTCACAGAAATGTCATCGTCGTCTCTCGTGGTCACGGAAACGTTATCGTCGTCTCCCGCGGTCACGGTAACGTCATCGTCCCCCGCTGTCACAGAAACGTCATCATCGTCTCTCGTAGTTTCAGAAACGTCATCGTCGTCGTCCACTATCGCTGCAAAATCGTGAACATTTCCCGAGGCCGTGTAGACATCATCATCATTGGTTTTGCGGTTACGTAAACGCAAGACGTTGATCGCGGCAAAATCATGAAAATTCTCGACTTTGAAATCAAATTTAAGACTAAATCCCGACTTTTCAAGACCATTTTGAAATTCAATACTAATTCCCGACTTTCCCGACTACTAGACACCCTGTGCATTACACTGATGAAAGTGAAAGTGTTTAACTACAAAAGATCCACCAATACAGTTTTAATACTATTTAACGGGGTTTCCAAAGGATGAGATACCACATAACATAGAGATACCACATAACATACTATACTAATAATAACTCCGATGACGTACAGTATGAGAAATATTTTATTCATTGAATGATCAACCATATTTGGTAGCTAACGCAATTTAATATCATTATTGTTTTTACATTTATTACTCTTTAAACAATGCTAAATGCTCAAAATATGTATAATTTCATTCAATTTATCACAGTTATATGAATTAGCGTAAGCCTTGAAAGTAACTGTTGATTTCGACGGGTTTCACCTAGTCTCTATTAAACTCAATAATGCCGTCAACTTCCACTTAAGCTGGACGTGTTTTTTTTAAGGTGGGCTTCTCCCGCCTGCTAAGCCACACATTATTGAGCTTAAAGTCAGGATTGCACACGTACAGTAATCGATCCCGCGCATGTAGAAAGGCCTCTGCGCTACACTAGTCAGTGCAATGCCTTAGCCTACTGAGCTACCATGCCAACATCGGCTGACTGGCTTTGTTTGTAGTTATAAGCAAGCACACGACAACACTAGCGCTCCTAAGTCTGCTTCAACAATGAAGTATTTGAGTGCCAGTGGGTTAGCACGACTTCTACTTTTAATCATCATTCGCTACAAACGTTAGTTTTTCATAACTTTGATAATACTTTTCTCACCCATCTTTAGACTAAGAGTATCCAAATTGTTAACACATATTTAGTACATAGCATACTAGTTCCTTCCAGAAGGATTTAGATTTTTTCATCCCCACAAGTTTTTATAAAAATATTTAATTAGACGGTACTAATTTTCTATGAAAAAATAGTAAATTTTTGAAAATTTTAAAAAGAACACTTATAGTAAATATATTTTTTAAAATCTTTCATAAGGAACGAGATAAACATTTGATCTAAAAAAATAAAAATAAATATAAAAAAAACTTAACCACTTTAGCTGGTTCTAGTGTCCATTTAAATTTTCTAAAGAACTTAAATAATGAAAACCCCTATTTAAGATGGAACAAAATTTAAATAAAAAGTGAAAATTACCTGGAACCCAGATGCCTGAACTGAAGAATGGATTTGTACTTGAGCTTTGATTTAGATGATCCAGAATCATTAGAATGGCACCTTTGTCCAGAGTTTCCGGAGCCACTTTCATTCGATGGAATGTTCCTAGTTTTATCACAGACTTTGATTTTATTACATGTGTTATTATTTTTCACTAAATTTTGTATTTTCACCGTTTCTTCAGTGACTTCGGAATCAAAAGATTTTGCACAACGTTCAGTGGTAAGCTCTTCTTTTGTACATTCTTTTGATTTTCTACCTGAATCTTCTGCATGTTTACTTATTATTATTGATTGCAAAGAACTTCTGCAGATGAATTATCCGTTGGAGAAATATAAGCCGAATAAGATTGGGTAAGTTGCATGGATTTATTTTAGGCTGCTGCTCAGTGCACTTTAAGAATATCTATTTTAGAGATAAATTAAATGGTTTTTGTTGCTGAGTAGCGCTAGTGCGCAACATGCACTTAACATGCACAACCCTTTTCATAAGTCTAATAACATTCAAAGGCTCTTTAAAATTCTGCAGTAGATTGCAGTTTTCCAGCTTAATGACTTTCAAAATCAGGTGCATATTTCTACAATTCAGTAACTCCCAATAAATGTGTGTAGTTTAAAATACAATTTAAATATTAACAGCTCTTTCATTAAAAAGTAGTGTGAAATTAATCATATGATGATAATGTAAACAAGTCTGGGAAGGGAACTTTAAAGGCTTATGGGACAGATCCCTAAGGGAATTTACTTAGTTTTTCTTTTGATTTCTCATCTGCAGACCGAGGTCTTTCTTTAGACACCTCTACAGAGTTCCTACGCCCAGCTGTCCTCTTAAATTAGTGGAGACAAAGTTTCCATAAGTATTTAGATTCCCCAATGTTAATCTTATGGGAGAAAACCCAACTTTGATGGAAGATCCAGCCGAGTCATTCCACGTCAAATCACCCGGGTCATGAAACCCAACATCTCAGAATTTGATGAAACTTTGTGAAAATGTTCATTCCTATGCCCTAAGTAAAAATACCAAATATTTTGAAGATACTGCTGATACTTTTTTTATATGAATTTTTTTCAGAAATGCCGTTTTGACCATTTCAGGCCTCGGAATCGACAACCAAATGTAGCATGGGTGACCAAAAAATTTAATTATTCGCAAACCATTTAAGATAACACTTTAAAATTTTTAAGGCAAGTTTCATATGTCTTGAACATACAAAAAAAATATATAGGTCACTCTAGAGTATAATACAAATTTATTAAAATTATTATATATTTAAATTTAATTTTTTCAAATTTGACCGACATGGATTGTGAAAAACGGCTATAACTTTTTTCTCCAACCAGCTAGAACAATTATTGTTTTTGCAGAATTTTCCTTAAACTATGACCTGTTTGAAAATATAAAGATGTTAGTGGTTTTTCTATGTACAGATATTGTAAAAAAGTAGTTTTATTAAAATATTAATTAACGCTAAAAATTTAGTAACATATATCTTGTATCTTAAAAAAAAATACTTACAAGAGTTTTTAGTTATGAAAGCTTAATTTACCTAAGTCCTGTAGTTCTTTGACAATATTAAATTACATTTTTGAAGATTATTTGATATTTCCTTAAACAAATTTAAAGCTAAAAGCTTTTGAGCGGTATACTACCTTGAAATGGTTGTAAGTTGTAACAAAATAGTTCGATGATCCTTTATTATTGGCTTATTTACAACTTGAGTAAATTTTATGACATAAGAGATTACACACATGACATAGTTATTTTGATTTGGGAGAATTTTGAAGTCCTTCCTGACTAGTAGCCATTTGTTCAGGTTTGATTCGGCCAGCTCTAAATCCATGGTTGTAAAGCTGATTTGCCTTTACAGCTCAATGAAGGCTTGCTTTTCGATGTGTGCGTTTTATGGTACCACCAAAACCATCTCAGGTTGACTTACCACTGCTCGTGGCATAAAAGGAGTGCTTAGCATAAATCCCAAAATCATTTTCATGCTCAAAAATATTTTTAAGTTTTTCCTGTTTTTATATTGCTCGGCACATCTATCAGTACAATGTGCACCTTTGTGACTGATGGAAAACTGTAAAACTGGGATTTTGCCTTTGGTACCTTGCTCTTGTGAGGAATACTTCAGATGAAGATGAAGACACTGAACTAGTATTCATGCACCCATATGGTCCTAGTAAATAATTTTACTGGCCAAAAAGAGAAGATTCCTGTTTTATCCCCTTTGTAATATTGTATGTTCAGTTGGTGCTCCACCAACAAGTTTTACAGGTTAGAACTTATTACCTACCATAGTAATCCACTAAGGAGGATAAAAATAGATCCTTAGTCTATGTTACCTATTACTTTACAACTAAGGATTTAGAGCTGGCTGAATCAAACCTGAACCAATGGCATACTAGTCAGGAAGGACAACCATTTGAGTAAATTTTATGACATGCATAGTTATTTTGATTTGGCAGAACTTTGAAGTTATAACCAAATTTTGAAGTTTGAGTTTCGAAGTTTGTAACTAAAGGTTTAAAATCACTGTTTTATTAGTGATAACTTGTATCGTGATGTCTCTTTTGTTAGTGCCGTCCAAAGAAAAATGATGAAATGGCTGATAGACAGTTTTCCATCAGTCACAAAGGTGCACTATTTTATGGATGGATGTGCCGGGCAATATAAAAACAGGAAAAAACTTTAAAATAACTATGTCATGTGTGTTATCTCTCATGTCATAAAATTTACTCAAGCTGTAAATTAGCCAATAATAAAGCAACATTCAACTATTTTGTTACAACCATTTCAAGGTAGTATACCGCTCAAAAGCTTTTAGCTTTAAATTTGTTTAAGGAAATATCAAATAATCTTCAAAAAAGTAATTTAATATTGTCAATGAACTACAGGACTTAGGTAAATTAAGCTTTCATAACTAAAAACTCTTGTAAGTATTTTTTTTTTAAGATACAAGATATATGTTACTAAATTTTTAGCGTTAATTAATATTTTAATAAAACTATTTTTTTACAATATCTGTACATAGAAAAACCACTAACATCTTTATATTTTCAAACAGGTCATAGTTTAAGGAAAATTCTGCAAAAACAATAATTGTTCTAGCTGGTTGGAGAAAAAAGTTATAGCCGTTTTTCACAATCCATGTCGGTCAAATTTGAAAAAATTAAATTTAAATATATAATAATTTTAATAAATTTGTATTATACTCTAGAGTGAAGTATACACAGTTATTTTTATGTTTAAGACATATGAAACTTGTCATAAAAATTTGAAAGTGTTATCTTAAACGGTTTGCGAATAATTAAATTTTTTGGTCACCCAGGCCACATTTGGTTGTCGATTCCGAGGCCCAAAATGGTCAAAACGGAGTATCGGAAAAAAATTTGTATAAAAAAAGTATCAGCAGTATCTTTGTAATTTTTTGTATTTTTACTTAGGGCATAGGAATGAACATTTTCACAAAGTTTCATCAAATTCTGAGATGGTGGGTTTCATAACCTAAATTTTTTGGGTGATTTGAAGTGGAATGACTCAGCCTGAACTAATAAATATTTCAAAAAAATACACACTTTGCAAAACTGCAGATCAGGGCCATTATTTTGACACTTTAATCATCAAAATCGGTCCAAAAATGAGGGAGGAGTTCTGTTCACAAAAATCGGCTTAGCGTATTATACAGTACACTCCCTCTTATCCGGACTCCTCGGGACCGAGGCCAGTCCGGATAACGGGTTTTCCGGTTAAACCGACGTCCCCAAAAACTCTTTAAAACGGACCGTTTACTGTGATATTCAACTTAAATTTAAGCATTGTATTTGGACACGAGATCACTGGTCTCGAATCTTTCCCACGAGAACTGAGGTTTCAGTATCGCCCACTTACTGCCGATCTAGTCCGGTTAAACCAATATGCTGATAAAAATTGTCTGGTTAAAGAGATGTCATTTCCGCTGAGTGTAGTCCGGTTAAAAGGTATCCGGATAAGGGGGATTCTACTGTATACAGTAGAACCTCTTTAATCCGAACCCCAGTAATCCGTACATCCACTAATCCGAACACCTCATTGCTGCACTCTATACACAATACAGTAGTTTTATATTGTATACTGTATTTAATGTACAGTACTGTTTATTTACTGTTTACTACTGTATTAAATAAATACTGTATTTTACTTTTCAGCAGCATTTTTTAACTTTTCCCGTAGCAATTACGATCTATTTTCGCCACATTTTAGCTATTGTTATGTAAAGACGTTGTTGCATTTGGACTGTCATTGAAGAGACGAATATGTATGGAATAGAATTGCATGTCAGTGTCAGATGAAAACGTTCCTTACTTTCTGAACCCTAATTAATAATAACTGTACATAACCCTGCAAGTGCCCAATGGAAGGTAAATAGTATGCCTTTGGTTACAGTGCCGACAAGGGTTCCAATGACAAAACCATTCTGTGTCCTTACGATTTGACAGGGAGATGCCAAGATAAAGCTTGCAAGTATCAACATCTCCATTGACCCCTGTAAATATACTTTAGAGTTAAGACTTTTACAGTTATTTATTTTTCATTATTAACATCTAAAATCATATGATTTGTTATTGTAAACCATTATACTCTCCATTCTTTATATGTATAGTTTATATTGCAAGTAACGTCATGTTCAAGTTCCTTTGGTTTAGTTTGTTATTTGTTGAAATTAAGTTTGCATTTACCAAGTTGGTGGAAACTTGAGTTGATAATGTTAAGAATTAATTTGGTACCGGTAAGTAATTTGTTGGTTGCGGAGTGACACTAACGAAGTGCTTATCATGAATTGCATCAACTTGACCATTTGCTTGATGAGTTTGAAGCCTCTGTTTCAGAAGCAGTGGGCACGACTGCTGTGGTTCCGCATGAATAAGGTTGGTCAAAGGTCAGGTACTTAAATAATCCTTATTTATCCTTTAAAGATTTACTCATAGGATGTTTTACTTTTGTGTTTGGTGCCAGTTGTTACATGCTTAACCTAAGATGTCTAGATTGGCGTAATGTAATATTTTACTTTTATCTTTCCATTCATAACACTCTAAGTTATAAGAAGGTGTTTGTAATTTTTCTGTCTAAGTTTGTTAATACTTGGGAGAGCCAGAAACATGCTGCCATCCTGACAGGGCATCTAAGAAGCTAATACTTAGCACTTGTGACGTAATTTTCCTGGCGGACGACAAGTGGGAAATTACGCCACCGGTAATAAAACGAAGATCCCAGGATTTGCCCTAGTCTGGTCGCGGGGAGTTTCCCAGGAGTCGATAGTGATTCGGATAGCCTAAATTTGATAGCCCTGGTTGTCAGAGCTCGAGACGAACGTCACGGGTTACTAAACACCCAACTAGAAATCACCACTCTAGCCTAGGGCTTGTGGGGAAATTAATAATTTTGACTTGACTCTGTGGGCAAATACCTAAATGACACACTACTAGCTAACTTAACGAATCAACAAGTAAGCTAAGTAGTCACTCCGCTTACCTACGGAGTTAAGTTGTCAACCTGAAACAAACAAGGTTAGAACAAGAATAGGCCTAACCTAGTCTAACTCCCACAGAGTCCGAATTTACTAAATGATAAGAAAACAAGTTAGCCTAAGTGGTCCAGGTGAGGAACGAACAAAAAACCGAAACTAAAAAGGTGAAACTGCTCCTTGAGCCAAAAAAACGAAAAACTAGAACTTTAACTTCCTCACCTGTTCAACTTAGACCAACTTCGACAGGACTTGTCCAGCAGAAACCTGTCTGCTGGAACAGACTTTGGTACGTTTGGGGAACTTTAAAAAAAGGGTTTTAAGAATTAAAAAAGAAAGTCCCAAGACGGATTATGAAACGTAATTGAAAATATATTTCACCAACTGCAGTACTTTACTCAAATTGTTGGTTAAGGCGTATGACTAGGTCTGCGAATCAGGCCTAGCCTTCAAGTTCAACCAAGTTTCGTACACGAAAACTGGTCAAGTAATATACAATAATCTGTAAGTTAGTTACAAAACTTACCCGATGACGAAATTATCTCAAAATATTCACTACGAAACAATACATACGAACTTAAGCTTTCAGAGCTTGCGATACGAACTTCAACTTGCACGAATTTTCGAGAACGAACCAAAAGCGAAACAAACTTACGAAAAGCCGGGATTACGAATGACCAAAACTTCACAAAACTTCTTCTTACTTCACCTTCGTCTCAGAATCGAGACGAAAGTTAAAACGATTCCTGATTGGTCAACGAGTTACCGAAACAAAAAAAAAACTGGCAGCGAAGGCAGGCGCATGGCAGCTTTAACAGGCTTACAGCCGCGTACCGCTCAAAGGTGACCTCGCTGCTCATCTTCTCTCCCGTAGCCCGGCCTCAGATGCAGTCGAACAGCCAAACAACCAAACTGACACCAACGTCGTCTGCGGTCTTGGAATTGGAGGTTAGGTGCGATGTCAGTTTAGCGTCGCGACTAGGCTTACTCAACAGCTTATGTTTAGCTGTTTAAAGTTCGTGGTTTAGCCGTTATTTTACCCCCTACACATTTGACCCGTTACACCCCCTCCACACTTCGGAACGAAAAAAAAGAAAAACGAGAAAAAGAAAAAAAGCTGTTGAACTTTCCTGCAGATGACACATCAGTAGGATCGTGGGCAGGAAAAGTTGACAGAAGCCGATGCCGGACCCCGGTGGTCCGGCTGCTCCAGGGTGTTGACGACGAAAAGTGGGCGAAATTAGGAATGATGTAGACTGTCTGAGGCCGAGTTGCCTCAGAGGTCTGGACGAAAACGATTCGGGGCGAAGAGTAGGCGTGGGGTTTACAAAGGTAGGGTAGTACGGCAGGCTCGGAGTCTTGGAAGCGGGGCGAAGAGCTACTCACGAGGATACGTCACCCCCAGACGAGGGTTAGCTATGGCTGCTTGTCGGCAGCTTGACGTGGCCGAAAGGACTGACGAACAACGGATCACCAGACGTCGCTGCGGTTGCGGGATCCTTGCAGACTAGTCACGTGCACAGAAAGGTTTCAAGTCTTTCACGTGAACGACGTGCACTGCAGCAGTATCCTCATCACGTACCTCGTAGAGATTAGTACCTCGACGACCGACCACAATGCAGGGGCCATGATATTTTGGTGCTAATTTCCCTACGATGGCGTCAGCAGCAGAAGACAGGACGTGGAGTCTTCTCATCACCTGCGCGCCGACTTCGTGCGTCACCTCCCTGCGACGGAGGTTATAATATGTTGATTGCCTTTCGTAGGCGGCCTTGAGGTTATTGCGTGTCTGCGCGATCAGACGCTGAAAGTCCTCCAGTCGTTTGCGATGGGTCTCACTTAACGAGGGACCTTGGGGAGTTTCGGACACCTCAAACGAAAGGCCACGGACGGCACAGGGAGGCTTCAGTTCGCGTCCAAAACACAGCATCGCAGGAGTGAATCCAGTAGAGTCGTGGACAGCTGTGTTGAGGGCGTACTGAAACTCCACCAGGTGGTTGTCCCAAGACCTATGGTTGCCTTTCACGAACTGCGCAATCATAGTCTTCACCACCCGGTTCTGCCTCTCGACTGGGTTCGACTGCGGGCTGTAGGGGGCCGTTGTCTGTAGCGTGATGCCCCAATCAGCAGCCAACTCTCGAACCAGTTTACCGACGAACTGCGTGCCATTGTCCGTAATCAACACATCCGGAGCTCCATGTCGAAGTAGGACAGCCTTCAGCTTCGTCACCACATTCTTTGCGGTTGCAGACGCAATGGAGGCGAGTTCCGTCCATTTGCTGAAGGTATCCTGCACCACGAGCAGAAATCGCTGACCTCGCTGTGATCTAGGCAATGGGCCTACTAGGTCAGCAGACACTGCGTACCACGGTCCTTGGGGTTGTCGGAAGTACATTTTCCCAGCTGGTTTTGTTTGGGGTACTTTATAGGCCTGGCATTGGGCGCAAGACCGTACATAGGCCTTCACCTTACGACGCCAGTTAGGCCAGTAGTACTCCCCACCAACTTGGGCTAACGTCTTCTTCACCCCAAGATGTCCTGCCGTAGCCGTGTCGTGGTTTTCGTGCAGCACCACGGATACTTGGTCGCTTGGCACACACACCCTCCATGTCGTAGGTCGATCCTTCCTCGAGACAGCACGGTACAGCTTACCGTCGCGAAGCTGGTATCTCGAGTATCGCCCAGGGTGTTTGCTGACCAGATTGCGAAGGCGGTCATACCAAGCATCGTGGCTGCCCGGCGGGTTACCATCGTTGTCCACGTCGGATGATGGGTCGTCAGTCTCCGGCTGCGTCGGACCAGGAGCTTCGTCGTCGATAACGTCACCCGCCGGATCATCACCGAGTGAAGGTTCGTCACCTTCAGCATCGGTTAGGCGTCGTAACCGCAACTGTTCCCTAGCACCGCGTCTGGTTAAAACGCCGACCTCAAACGTAGGTTGATCGGGTTCACCAGACGAGCTGGGCACTTCAGGGACCGGCTGACGAGACAGGGCATCTGCCACTCTGTTCGCCGTCCCCTTGCGGTACCTTATCTCGAAGTCGAATTGCTGCAACTCCATAACCCACCGAGCCAGGCGCCCACTAGGCTCACTGAGCTTAAGCAGCCATTTTAGGGCGACATGGTCGGTTATCGCAATGAAGTGGTAGCCTTCGAGATAAGCCTTGAATTTCCGAACAGCCCACACGAGAGCTAGACACTCCTTCTCGGTAGTTGTGTAGTTCTGTTCGGCCTCAGAGAGTAGCCTACTGGCATACGCAACGACAACTTCTCGGTCGTTTACACTCTGAGTTAGCGCTGCTCCCAGGCCATAATTCGAGGCGTCGACCTGGAGCACGAAGGGTTGGCTGAAGTCGGGACAGGCGAGAATCGGGGCCGTCACCAAGGCGTGCTTCAGAGCTTCGAATGCCTTAGTTTGTTCGGGTCCCCAGAGCCACTTGGCGTTCTTCTTCAGCAAACCTCGAAGCGGAATGGTTACTGAAGCGAACTTCTCGACGAATCGCCGATACCACGACGCAAGGCCTAGGAAACTGCGAAGTCCCTTGACGTTCGTGGGTGCGGGGAAATCCTGAATGGCGCGGACCTTCTCAGGATCCGTGGCAATTCCATCTTGGCTCACGATGTGTCCCAAATACTTCAGCTCCCTACGGGCGAAGTGACACTTCTCGGGGTTTAAACGAAGGCCCGCCTCGCGTAGGCGGCGAAAAACAACCCCTAGAAGTTCTAGATGCTCCTCGAAAGACGTTGACACTACCACAAGGTCATCAAGGTAAGCGAAGACCTTTGGCTCCAGCTCAGGCCCGATGACTCTATCCAGAAGGCGCTGGAAGGTGGCACCGGCAGAGTGTAGGCCGAACGGCATGACCTTGAACTGAAAAAGGCCTAGGCCTGGCACAGTGAAGGCGGTCACGGGGCGACTGTCGACGGCCAATGGCACTTGCCAGTAGCCTTGCTTCAGGTCCAAGGTACTGATAAACTTGGCCTGCCTGAGCTTCTCAAGGATGGCGTTAATCCTAGGCAGAGGATAGGCGTCCTTGATCGAGGAGTCGTTCACCCTGCGCATGTCGATGCAAAAGCGGTATTTCCCAGTCGACTTCCGGATCAACACGATCGGAGAGCTCCATGGACTCTCGGATGGTTCGATTACGTCATCCTTCAACATGGCAGCTACTTCATCGTTGATGACCGCTTGCATTGCAGGGTTACGAGGGTAGTGGCGCTGTTTGATCGGGACTGCGTTTGGTTTGAGCCGAATGACATGCTCAGTCAACGCCGTAGGTCCCACAACAGCATCGAAGAGAGGAAGTTCTTTCTCGAGAAAATTCTTGAGATGTTGTTCTTCCTTAGACGTCAGCGGTTCCAGTGTGCCCGTCGCACAAGGAAGTGTCGTGGTCGAGTCGAACGTGCCATCGTTGTTGACGTCAATTCGTATGAGGTTAAGGTCTCGAATACACCTCATACCTAATACGACGTCCGTGGTGAGCCCAGGCACGAAATAGGCTCCGAGTATGAGGTTTTCACCTAAGATCTGGGCCGGGATGTGGTACTTCGTCTCAATCCGGCAACGTGTACCATCAGCCATCCTCAGGTCCGCCGAAGATCTCTCAGGTTTTACCCCACACTCATCGAAGTGACGTACAACCTCATCCCCGGCGAGGTTTACAACTGCTCCGGTATCCAACAGAGCGTGAAATCCCTTTCCAAGGAGCGTGACGTCGACAAAAGGTCGGATGTCTGTCGGCTCAGACGATTTTCCAGCCGACACGTACGAGGTGCTCACGTAATTGAGCTCGGTAGAGGTCGTAGGCGGCTGCGCTGCGGGCTCACGTGACCTCACTATGCCCGAACCCGATTCAGTGAAGGCCGTTATGTACTGGAGCCATGAGCTCCATTCTTCGGAGGTAGTGCAGCCCTCGGGACGTGGGCTCAGGCGACCTCCGGCGGCCTGAGTCCGTCTGGCGTTTCCCGCGCGACAACCGCAGCTTGTAGTGGCCACTCCGACTTGCTTGCAGTAGTAGCACCGCAACACCTTCGGCTGGGTGCAATCTCGGAAGACATGTCCGCGTGCATCACAGTTCCAGCAGACTGGAGGGTTGCGGTTACTCGATGATCGTGGTGGGCTCGTAGACGGTAGGCTCCGGCGCATATTGTTAGGGACGGGGGGCGTCATATGCCTTGCCTGGTTACCCCCACTCCTTGCAGGGTAATCACCAGTGCGGCCAGTCTTTGGCGAGGAAGGTTGCGGTTTACGATCAGGCTCCGAATATTCCATCACCGCAACATCGACGAACCGGTCCATTCGACGCCTGGGCGTGTAGGCAGTCTCAGGTACCAACGCTTGAGCAACTGGAGGGGGAGGGCGGAACAGCCTGCGCTCCCGTAGCAGCTCCTCGTATTCGTCGGCTCGCTCGATGAGGTCGGGTAGCGTGACAAAGTCATGACGTCGTATCATGAACTTGTACTCCGGCCTCATGTTCAAGTACACCAGGTCGATGGTTTCCTGGTTAGAGAACGTGCCGCTCCGTCGGATCAGGGTTGTCAGAGCAATCACAAAATCTTTAAATGCCTCTGTTTCACCCTGAGTGCGCTTCCGTATCTCGTCATCCAAGTGGCGATGATAGCCAGCCGGGAAGAACTGGACCTCGAATGCCTGCCTAAAGTCATGGAAGGAACGCCACATCATTTTGTTGTTCCTGTACCAGAGGAGAGCTTGGCCATGTAGAAGTGAAGGCAAAGCCTTCAAAACGTCCTCTGGTGATAGAGAGTAGGCCTCGCGCAGCTCCTCTAGACGCTCCAGGAACGAAACCGCATCTCGTCTGCCGTCGAAGCGCAAGTTCCACTTCCGGACCTTGTCACAGAGGGCGGACGACGTTTTAGCAACGTCATCAGGTCGGTCATCACTCCGCAGGACGTGAGAAGACCGGACACCTCCATACGCATCGTTTGTCCAAGACGGGACGGCGTACCGAGAGGTTAGCTGGTCGACCTTGTTAGCTGGCGGGTCGGCGTAGTCACCCTCATCTGTTTGTGGGCCCCGTCGTTCGAGGTTCAACACCTCGGCTAACGTGCGCTCCATGCGGTGCAGGTCGGCATCGGGCGATAGGCCTAGCATTTGGCGTATGCGGTCCAAACTTTGATGTATTGGGTCCTCGAAAGGGTATTCCCGAGGCAGAGACCCTTGAGCCGAGTCGAAGGTATGCTGGGCATCAGTAACGTCCTCTTGTCCGGCGAAGGACAGTTCGTGCGGTGCCGAGGTGACCGCAGCAGGTGGGCTCTGACGCTGGAACGTAGCCCTGGGTAGGCCTACGAGTCCATAGGTACCGGGTGGCCTCCACGCAGTAGGATGATGAATGGACCCCGTTCGGTAGTCGAAAGGCGATGGGCGTGGAGTAGTATCATGCATCGAAGTCCGGGCCTGGTTATCTAACACCTGGCCAGTCGTAAGCATCTCCTCCTGGGAGGTTGGAGAAGACGATGTGCCAGCGTTGCTCCGCCAGTATGTGCAGAGACGTTTCCGCAGTTCCGCCAGTGTACCGTGTGATGGCAATTGGTGTCGCGCCATCTCCACCATCAACTGTTGCTTTGACAGCTCATGTATCCAGCCGACACGTGGATCATCCGTTGGGTAGAGCGGAGCGGTATAGCCGGTCGAGGTCACCGGTCGTGTGTACACCGTTGACGTAGTAGTAACTGTTGATGCACACGAGCAGGTAGGGATAACCGATGACGTAGTCACCACGGCCCCAGCCATGGTTAGAACTCCTGGCGTCGTTGTCAAAATTTCAGGGAGCGAGTTGGGCATAGCTGCAAAGTATTAGTGCACAACAAGACTTAAACAAATTGCAACAATAGTTTAAGAGGCTGAAATTGATTAACAATTATGAAAATCCACAATAGGCCTATTTAAATTCAGGCCTAACGTTAAACAGCACTAAGTAAGTCCAAACAAGACAACTTAAAAAAAAAAATATTGTTTTTTTTTTTTTTTTTTTTTTTTTTTTACCAGCCTAAGTCCCAACTAGGTACTCAAAACCCAGAAAATTTGTTAAAATAGGACCAAGTCCAAACTGCTCCAAAATCCAATAATAAAAGGCTAAAATGCAATAGGCTACTATAAAGTAAGAGTTTTACCTAAAATAAATAGGCTATCACACAAATAGGCTAAAATATTTAACGCTAAACACCAATAGGCTTAGGCTAGCAATAGGCTACAACGACGAAACTAGAAAATATGTAGGCCTAAGCTACCTAATAAACTAGAAATGCTAGGCTAGAACGTTAACGTAGAATAAAAAATAACAGTAGGCCTAGGCGAATACTTGATAGGCTAGAGCGGTTAACGTAGGCTAAGTAAAATCTCGCAACTCTCCGTCAGCTGCTACAGCGATCTTAGCTTGAGCTCACCAAGTACTATCAGACTATCCAATCACTGGTCCAACTGTTTCGGGCGCCATTTATGTGACGTAATTTTCCTGGCGGACGACAAGTGGGAAATTACGCCACCGGTAATAAAACGAAGATCCCAGGATTTGCCCTAGTCTGGTCGCGGGGAGTTTCCCAGGAGTCGATAGTGATTCGGATAGCCTAAATTTGATAGCCCTGGTTGTCAGAGCTCGAGACGAACGTCACGGGTTACTAAACACCCAACTAGAAATCACCACTCTAGCCTAGGGCTTGTGGGGAAATTAATAATTTTGACTTGACTCTGTGGGCAAATACCTAAATGACACACTACTAGCTAACTTAACGAATCAACAAGTAAGCTAAGTAGTCACTCCGCTTACCTACGGAGTTAAGTTGTCAACCTGAAACAAACAAGGTTAGAACAAGAATAGGCCTAACCTAGTCTAACTCCCACAGAGTCCGAATTTACTAAATGATAAGAAAACAAGTTAGCCTAAGTGGTCCAGGTGAGGAACGAACAAAAAACCGAAACTAAAAAGGTGAAACTGCTCCTTGAGCCAAAAAAACGAAAAACTAGAACTTTAACTTCCTCACCTGTTCAACTTAGACCAACTTCGACAGGACTTGTCCAGCAGAAACCTGTCTGCTGGAACAGACTTTGGTACGTTTGGGGAACTTTAAAAAAAGGGTTTTAAGAATTAAAAAAGAAAGTCCCAAGACGGATTATGAAACGTAATTGAAAATATATTTCACCAACTGCAGTACTTTACTCAAATTGTTGGTTAAGGCGTATGACTAGGTCTGCGAATCAGGCCTAGCCTTCAAGTTCAACCAAGTTTCGTACACGAAAACTGGTCAAGTAATATACAATAATCTGTAAGTTAGTTACAAAACTTACCCGATGACGAAATTATCTCAAAATATTCACTACGAAACAATACATACGAACTTAAGCTTTCAGAGCTTGCGATACGAACTTCAACTTGCACGAATTTTCGAGAACGAACCAAAAGCGAAACAAACTTACGAAAAGCCGGGATTACGAATGACCAAAACTTCACAAAACTTCTTCTTACTTCACCTTCGTCTCAGAATCGAGACGAAAGTTAAAACGATTCCTGATTGGTCAACGAGTTACCGAAACAAAAAAAAAACTGGCAGCGAAGGCCGGCGCATGGCAGCTTTAACAGGCTTACAGCCGCGTACCGCTCAAAGGTGACCTCGCTGCTCATCTTCTCTCCCGTAGCCCGGCCTCAGATGCAGTCGAACAGCCAAACAACCAAACTGACACCAACGTCGTCTGCGGTCTTAGAATTGGAGGTTAGGTGCGATGTCAGTTTAGCGTCGCGACTAGGCTTACTCAACAGCTTATGTTTAGCTGTTTAAAGTTCGTGGTTTAGCCGTTATTTTACCCCCTACACATTTGACCCGTTACACACTCTCAGTGCGGTCAACATTTATTTCAATGTTGTTCAATGTTCATTAGTACTCGACGTGTTAGGCTGTTGATTACAATAACTTTTATAAAACGGCACATTTTCAGTTATTTCTTGTTACATTTATTTCGTGGCCCATTCTACACGAGTATGAATCCCGCAACAGGAGCTTCGCATGGCCTTGCCAATATAGACTGTGTATGTAGACTGTAGACTGTGTAGACTGTGTATGTAATGTAAACTGTGTGAAACCCATGTGAGGCCATTCTAGACGAGGTGGCTCAGATCCAGTGGAGATAAGTTGAATAGCTTGGGTTGTCTAACTCCAACTATTTCAACTGCTGAGGAAGAAACGTAAGAAGAGCCGATGGTGGACACATCAAACATTATCAAACAGATGCGCCAGAGGGACATTCCATGTCATGTTTAATGACCATCGGAGGTACCCGTAATAGTGTTTCCAGTTTTACAGAAGGTCTGTTGAGACATTCGATGAACTATTAGGCGGGTTACACACCGGTATCGCCGACATAATGTCGCAGATATTTCTGATGTCGCGGGCATGTTGTCGGCGACATACAATAAAATACAAACCATGGAAGAGGCACGTGCTGGCGACATGAAAGTGAAGGAATCACAAAATTCATCAGTTTAAATAATGTCATCGTCAGAAGAAGATGATGTGTTGTTGCTGTTGTTCTTTCTACAAAAACATTAAAGATAATTTCATGGTAATTTTTCCAAAATACATTGTAATTAATTGTATTACAGTACTTACGTAATTTCCTTGTGGTGTCAATTGGAGTATTATAATATCACAATACTACAGTTCACACCATAAGGCAATTAAGTAAGTAAAAAAGCGCCAAAACTACTAGAAACGTGTTCTGCGCATGCGCGGGCCCAAGAGACATGTCTGTCCAAACACCGACCGGTTGGTTCACTCGAGACACGCGCCTGCGACAAGCTCCATAAATTAACATAGGTTGGTTTTCGAGAGGCATGTCGCAGGCACAAAAAATATCTGCGACATCATGTCGGAGATACCAGTGTGTAACCCGCCTTACTATTGCTGTGTCACATTGAGAAGAGAGATGCTGCCATGATTTTTGTTTTGGATTGCTCTGGTGACTCCCATTCTTGGTATAGTACATAACTTTGTCAATTTAATTCAAATTTTTGGCCTTTATCTCACGATTAGAAAAATCCTTGGTACAACATACTGTTCAGACCGAACCTCACAAAGAAAGTACTCTGGGTCATACCACAATGTGTTAACCCAATTAATGCGGTAGATGTGAAGTGAGGGTGATAACGCTACGTGTAGAATAGCACACGCCAATTTAAAGCAATGGTTCGGAAATCCCGTGGCAGGTTTCACACTCACGCAGAATGGGCCTTGGTTTTCCGGTAAATAAAAAAATTAGAAAAACGACTAATAATCGTAATATAATAAGAAAATATTAAATATAAATTGCCATAATAGTTTTTGTAGAATAATTCTGTAAACAATCAAGGAAAATTAGTTTCTGAGCTTTTATTCTACTGAATTATTACAAATTATCAAAGTATTATAAACATTTAAAATGAACTTTGAATCAAGTAATTATGTCGTAAACTAGCTAGCTTTAAAGTTTGCCTCGTGAAGTTATTATTTAGTTGCATTACAATTTACCTTCTATTTCTAACTTCAACGTCTCTTTTCCCCAATGGGAAAAAAACTATTTTTCCTACAGTCACCCGACAAAGTTGGCTTCCTTGTACTGTTTATAGCACAGAAAGCTGCTAATTGCTGCATATTTATACTTTGCTGTATGGTTTATACTTAATCGTACGGTTTATACTTTGCCGCACATCAGGATTCCAACAAAACAACTCAAAACAGCGTGGTTCTATTATGCACGTAATCCGTGTACGCTTGGAAATAGGTTGGCAACACTTAAAGATAATAATACTATGAGCAGCTGATTGACTATTATAACTACGATTTAACCTGTCATTTCGTGTTTATAGTTTCGGTATTTCTGAACTTGGACTTTTCTTTTAAACGTTTTTAAAACATTCCTACGATCTTAATAAACAAGAAAATACCTTTAAAGCATTTTTTGTAGGCGCGGAAACCACTTCAAATTACAAAAACATACGGAACTATATTCTCAAAACGCGGAGCACATTTCATGCCGAGGAAAAATAGCGGAGTGATACGGACCGGGTACTACTTTCTCTAGGACACCTATTTGTGCTGCCAGCTGAACCTAAAAACGTGTTGTATAGTGTTTGAAAGACTAATTATTTATATGCTTTATAGTGACTGTAGGAAACATATAATGTGTAACACGAGTGCAAAAGGCCTTTGCTGCACTCGAGATCATACCATTGCTCTCTTGTGACCTACCTACAATTTTATTTGTTGCATTAGATATGCATATATTTGTTAGTTAGTTCTTGGTTTGGCATTTAATTTCTTAACCAACTAATAAGCTGATGAGAGTTTATACAGTATTATATACATTCATTGCTTAACATTTGTTTCAGCTCGGTAGATTATTCCAAAGCATGGACTTTAGTATCACATGGTAAGTTGGCTCTACACAGTATCCAATTGTCTTGTCACTGTTCATTTTTGTTACACGTAACACAATGGTTTTTATTCCACCCTAAGACATCATACATTGCCACTACTTGCACACACTTGTGTTTCATACACAATACTTGTATCTTATATTTCTGGCATGTCTATTTTGTTCTCAGCATAATGAAGTTTCTTAAAAAATATATAAATATGATTCAATTTTTGCTTATTGGATTCAATTTTGCAAATCTTTAACAAATCATTGGGAAAAAATTAATGTGTAAGTTATCTTATACTTTTATCTTACAATTAGAACTAAGCTAGCTTGGTCTTGAGTTTTGATTGTACATCCTGTTGGTGGAGTGCTACCTTTAGATCTGTTGAATATTTGTTTAATTGCTTATACTTATCTGCTTGGTTTATGGCGCCCTACATTTTCTCTTTGGTGGTTGAATTTATTTAATTTCTACCATTGAAAGTTCTTACTTGGCTCTTTGGTTTTTATAGTATGAAACATAGGACTAATAAATGAAACTGATTCATTAGCTTTTTAAATATTTTAATTATTACACTGAAAGAGTGAAAGGTAAATTTGTACTGTTTTGGAGGTCTCTTTGCTTATAACTTTTTCAATCCAATAATAAAGCGTTAATGTAAATTTAACCATTCACAGTTCTAGAGTTGTAGATATGGTGGTGGGGATGTAAAAAGTGTAAAGAGTAATATTTTCTTAAAACTAGGACGGATATAATTTTTTTTTCTTTATCTTATACAGTGCCAAGGTTAAGGAGGAGATGCATTATTTATGATCAAATGTAGGCAGAATACAAAATATGCAATACTAATACTAATAGAATACTAATAGGCTATGTCACCCCAGCCAACTCAAAAAGCAATGTCTGTTGCAAGTTGTTTTTATTTCCTAGAGATATATAATAACTATGATTACACGCTCCAACTCAAGATAGTTACATAAATCGTTCTAATTTTAAAATTGGTCCTGTTGTGTTTTTATTTTGTAATCATACGAGTCAAGTACAAAACGATTTAACGATTCTTTTGTTTTAGGTAATACCAACCCGTATTTCATTGTTATCTTCCTTTTGTTAAGTAAATTTCCTAAACTGTTAAAACATATATTTTTAAGTATATTTATACCTGTCCTTTATTAAAAGGTAAACAAGGCCTAACTAATATGAGTTAAAAAATAATCATTGTAAATTTATTAATCTCAACTTCAGGTTGCAAGGAGTGTTTTTAATGGTTTCCTTGTTCTTTTGTTGTCGGAAGTTTTGCAAGGTTGATGTCCATTATTAAATGTGATCAGTCTAGTCTAGTTTGGACGTAATAATAATAACATTAGGATCCAATTTTCAGGGTGGCAGGATTTTGGCAGAACAGTTTAGCTACAACACTTTCCACCCTAATAGTTTGAAAATTGGGGTTGGTCTGGGGTCTGGGTCAGTAGATAGTTTCTAGTACAGTTTGGGCTGTAAATTATAACGTTATCAATACTCCTGATTTAATAAGTATTTGAGGTTAATAGTGGCGCCCAGTGATGTTTAACTCCTCTGCTCAAAGAATACAACACCCTGCCTCCCTGAAACTTGCATTTCACTAGGAAAAGGTGAGTTCAGTTGCATGCCAAACCCAAGACCAAGCTAGTTTAGTCATCATGCCAATCCTTATCCCACAAACATGTTTATTTCACATTCAGCCATAGCAAGAAAGTTCGGAAGAAGAAAATGTTTGGTGTTCTTTGCAATTAGACGGAAGAATGACTTTAGACTAAAAAAGATATTAGTCGGTGCTCACTCCAACTCTAGTGTTCAAGATTGTCGGTCCAAGTTTGCTATTCAAGAAGTGAAGAACAATTGTGCAAGATGTCGGCTTGAACAAGAAATTTTCTGTGTGAATTAAAAGTGAGAATCAAGTGTGGAACTCATATAATTTTGTTACCTTGTACTCATAAAAGTACATTAAATATTTAAGTGAACTGCCTAAATACTTCAGGCTATATATGTAATAAAAAGCTGTCTAATTTTATACCAATAAAATTATTTGTTTTGTATTCTTTGTCTTGGCATTCATAGTTCCTTGATATGTTTAGTGGATCTAGTAGAATCTTTTGGAAAAATACTTGGGTGAAAGAAGTAGTAAATCTCATGATTGGTCTAACTACCTACTCAAATATTATGTCAGTGTAAAATAATTTATTGTAAAATCTGTGTCAAACAAAGTTTGGCAATGAGATAAAATTTATATACCTTAAGATGGATAGAAAAAAATATGTATGATTTAGTTGTTTCTGTCTTTTAATATTCATGGTTGATTGTGATAAAAGGGGATAGGAGGTTTGTTTAAACTTTGTTCAAAATTATCAATTAACACTATTCGTGCTGTCGACATGTTTGAACATAAAAGTTGCATTTATTTCAATGTTAAGCAATTGCGGGAATTCCCGTCATCAGCACCCAACGTGTTAATGAAGTCTTCATCACAAATAAAATCTTTTTCATCACTCTGTATTCAAAAATTTCCCATTTGCATGCAGCTGAGATCTTCAATTTCCACTAGACGCTAGTTCAATTTCCATACACTAAAAACAAATAGTGAACAACTGACTTTTCCTGAAATAAACATTACTTTCGCTACACAAACAATACCTTACTTAACATCAACAAAATTACAATCAGCTGAATTTTTCACTAAAAATTAATTGTACAGCCGTATATTGTGTTTGGATTAGAAAAATGAATAGATAACGAAATATCAGATAATATAGCCAAAGATTACACATTATAGCCTTCTATTACCATACTGAGGTGTTAAAAACAAAACTGACTGGCTGCAGTTGAATTTGTGAGATAACTGTATAGCAAAAAAAAGACAATATGTATTGCCATACAACCAAAAACAATGGTGATATATGAAATAAGCAATTTTTCATGGCATCTAATCTCACAAAGGAAGGAGACCCTTCTTTCTTATTAATTGAATTATTACTGAAATAAAATTATACCAGACATATGAACTACCGAGCTGCACTGACTAATAATAAAAATGACTTCAATATTCATGCTTGAAAAAAATTTACTATTTTTAAGCCTTGTTCAAACAAAACTTTAACTTAAAACCACCTCAACTAAATTTATACTTACAGGATTTAATCACTGCAATATCGTTCAGATCTAGTGTAGGACATGGAGATAGCCCAACTCTGCGCGGTGGTCAAATTTAAGCCGAGGAAAAGTTTAATGGCCCCCAAAGGGTGCAGTCCAACTCCGCACGGTGGTCACTTTTAGTGAATAGTCTACAACTCCTGCGCGGTGGCCACATCTAATCCCTACACTACCTTGTTGTGCTTTCGTATGAGATGTGTGTTTAATACTGTATAAGGTTAGGTTAATGATAGGTAAATTCAAATTAAACTGGTATTCTATTTTATACTAATTAACTTTATGTTATTAGTTATACTGTGGTTCGTACAGTTCTAAATCATGTACATTAATAACAATTTCAAACTTCAAATACAGACGCACAGCCATCAGGGCTGTGAGAGCTTAAATCGACCACCGCGCGGAGTTGGACATGTGCCGTGAGGGACCCGAAGTGATCACCGCGTGGAGTTGGAATGAGCCGTAGGACATATCTAGTACACACCATTTTTCTAAGCATATGCCGACTGAGGTAACGATGCACCATTCATTGTTCTAAATATAACTTGGTTAAGAATTGAGAAAGTACTTGAAAAAGTAATACCTCTGCTTTTTATTGATTGTTTTACTTTCAAATAATCCAAATTTGGACTGTTGGTCAAGTCAATGCCCATACCATTGACAGTGAATGAAATAAAAGTAAGTACAGTTGTTGAGTCATGATGCTGACTCTTTAACTTACTTCTTCCTGGTTTCCTAATACAAAAAATGAACCAGGTTTTGCATAAGAAGAGTATCACTAGTATTAGGGTGGCTGGAGTTGGTGCACCCAACGATATACAACACCATGTGTGATATACAATACCATGTGCGCCTTGCTGGATTAATCAAACTCAAACATGGTGACTCCTATTTCATCCTGGCTTTCTAATACAACATGGCTTATTATTGTTAAAGTGCCAAGGTAGCAGATTTTGGGTACAACCTTACTAATTGAGTCAGCCATGACGACTCCTACTCACAGAATTAACAACGAGCTTAGAACCCTTACAGAGAAAGAAAACTGTTGGCCAGACGTAGTGGAGACTTATTTGATCTTGATATGTTTTTTTTATTTTACCTGTGAATATTTAAACCAATTAAAGGTCCGGTCCACTCCACCACCTTCATGGTAGAGAGAACTGGTGACGTACTTTGCTCTCATAGCTAATGAGTGTACAGGTTTAACCTACTTAAAACCGAAGTAGTTCTAGATTCTGGTGCACAAACTAGCAGATTGACGGGTGGTGTCGTTCTGTAATCCAGCTACTGGGAGGTCACAAATTGTGGATATTTATAGGCATGCACTGTGGTTGCTTCCTGGTGTGGAGTATCGTCCGCACGAATGAGTACTACGACTACTCGCAGTGCAATCCTGATAATTAGACCAATTCGTATATACCAAGGCAAAAAAAATGTGGTTCGGATTCCACTATAAACAGTAGGTCCCTTAGTTGCCATTAGCTGTATGGGCTATTAATTAACAGCTGTGTCTAAGGAATGTCGGCCTTAGTCACTAACAAGACTACAAGATCGCGCCACTCATCCTACACTCATCTCCATTCATTCATACCTAAAATATCATTCATATATCACTAACAAGACTACAAGATCGCGCCACTCATCCTACACTCATCTCCATTCATTCATACCTAAAATATCATTCATGGTCGCCATTTCATAAAAAGTATTAAGTATGGAAACCCAATGTTTACACCAAACAGAATAGTTAATTCCTTACTTGTTGTCACTGTTCATTAATGTTACACGTAACACAATGGTTTTTATTCCACCGAAAGACATCATACATTGCCACTACTTGCACACACTTATATTTCATACCAATACTTATTATACACAATACTTGTATCTTGTATTTCTGGCATGACTATTTTGTTCTCAGCATAATGAAGTTTCTTAAAAAAATATATAAATACGATTCAGTTTTTGCTATATAAAAAATTTAATAATAGGGACTCAAGAGTCCCTCGAGTCTTGAGTTTATTTAAGACAGGCTCCAAAACTGATGCTAAATGAATTTGAAGGTTTTTTTTTGCCTTGACAAGGTTTTGTGGCTTGTTCTGGGTTGGGCCTTAATTGAGCGGAGCGAGCGAAGCTCTTATACGTCGACTTTTATGCATTTTGTAATACGCAAACTCCTCCTAAACGGCTGAATCAATCGTTTTCAAATTTTGCATGGTGATAAAGACCATATCGGTGAGTGCCAACATCTATATGGCGTTGAAAAAGTCTCTCAAGAATCCGCCCCACTGGGTCTCAAAGTTTCAATATAATCCTTATGGAAGCAGTATTTGACACATAAACAAAGACATATGATCAGCTGTTGACTTTTGTATGCAGTATATAAATAAATAGCTCATAGCATTATTCCACAGCTATTAGAACATAAACGGTGGTATGGATCATAAATATAATCAAATGACGACACTAGCTTGAGGTCTGTGACGTAGGAAGTGGTGAAGTAAGTAGCAAAGGTGAGCAGTCTGGAGTGAGGAAATTGTTTAAGATGATTAGATTTAGGTAGGTATCTGCATTCCTAAAATTCTATGGGAAGGGAGGAAAACGGGTCCGTGACGTAGGAAGTGGTAAAGGAAGTAGTCAAGGCGAGCTGCCCGGAGTGTGGGAACTGTTTATGACGATTAGATTAAGGTATCTGCATTCCTAAAATTCTATGGTAAGGGAGGAAAGCGGGTCCGCGACGTAGGAAGTGGTGAAAGGGAAGGAAACAGGTCCACGACGTAGGAAGTGGTGAAGGAAGTAGTAAAGGCGAGCTGTTCGGGGTATGGGATCTGTTTATGACCATTAGATTAAGGTATTTGCAATCCTAACATGCTATGGGAAGGGAGGAAAACAGGTCCGTGACGTAGGAAGTGGTGAAGGAAATAGTCAAGGCGAGCTGTCTGGAGTGTGGAAATTGTTTATGACTATTATATTAAGGTATCTACAATCCTAAAATGCTATGGGACGGGAGGAAAACAGACCCGAGATGTACGAAGTGGTGAAGGAAGTAGTCAAGGCGAGCTGTCCGGAGTGTGGGATCTGTTTATGATCAATAGATTAAGGTATTTGCATTCCAATAATGCTAAGGGAAGTGAGGTAAACAGGTCCGTGACGTAGGAAGTGATGAAGAAAGCAGTAAAGGCGAGTTTTTCGGATTGTGGGAACTGTTTATGACGATTAGATTAAGGTATCTTGGTATCTACGATCTTAAAATTCTATGGGAAGAGTGGGAAACAGGTCTGCGACGTAAGAAGAGGTGAAGGAAGTAGTAAGGTGAGCAGTGTGGAGTTTGGGAACTGGAAACCGTTTGTAGCGGTTAGATTAATGTATCTGCAATGCTGAAATGCTATGAAAATGGCTGGAAGCATGCCCACGACATAGAAAATGGTGAAAGAAATAGTAAAGGCTAGCAGTGCGGATTGCGGGCAATGTTTGTGGCAATTAGATTAACGTATCTAAAATACTAAAATGCTATGGAAAGTGATGAAAACAGGTCTACGATGTAGGAAGTGGCTTAGGAAGTAGTAAAGTATGAACATATTGTGAGAACCGTCTGTGGCAGTTAGATTAATGTATCTTCAATCCTAAAATTCTATGAGAAGGAAAGGAAACAGGCCCCACGACGTAGGAAGTGGTGAAGGAAGTAGTAAAGGCTGGCAGTGCAGAGTGAGGGAACCCTTTGGGCAGTTAGATAAATGTATCTAATACTTAAATGCTATGAGAAGGGAAGGAAACAGGTCTATGACGTAGGAAATGGTGAAGGAAGTAGTTAGGCTTGCAGTGCAGAGTGTGGGAACTGTCTTTGGCAATTACATTAATGTATCTACAATCCTAAAATGCTATGGGAAGAGAGGAAACAGGTCTACGACGTAGGGGGTGGTGAAGGAAGTAGTAAAGGTGGGCAGTGTTGAATGTGGGAATGGATTAATGTATCTGAAATGCTAAAATGCTATGCGATACGTATTCAATAGTTTACAATAGAAATTTTCAACTGAGATGACAACAGCTGAGTTTTACTTCATAGAGGCTAAAAACGAATTTTATTCCCTAAAGAGTAAAAATGCTACTTTAGACCCGCAACGCATGCACCAATGACGACTGTTTTTACTGCAGTATGACAAAAACAATATAATATGAACCCTTGATGACTCCGCTCAATTTTGTGGATGCATCTGCGAACGCCACCTAGTTTTATGTTCCTACTTAACTTGATAAATACAAAATTTACCTTAGGGAACTAACCATTAGGAATCTTTGCCTAAGAATAATTAAAGTGTGGCAGAACTTGGTAGAAACTTTATAGTTGAGTCAGTCATGACTCCTGTTTTATCATTTGCTTTCCTCAATAATTGAGCGGAGCGAGCGAAGCTCTTTGAGATCAGAGCTTATACAAACTATGTAATCAGATAACTCAATAACGGCTGAACATTAAAGCCAAACGTTCCAAGGTTATTTTGACAAACAGTGAACATGTTATTACACAAACAAATTTCAATTTGATAATGTCTGTACAGATTAAAACTGATCTAAAAATGTTTAACATTGGCCTTACGGGTTGCTATGATGGTTACCAAATTAACAAAACAACAACTTACACATAAATAAAGAAAGACTATAATGACATTTGGTTATGACAAACCATCTACAATAAGCTAGCAAATTACAAAGTACAGTTCAAAAGAGAACAGTCCGATTAATACCATTGATCATTGATTACTACACTCTTAGGTTGTATTACTGAGCAATGGTAATATACAGGGTGATTCAAAATGAATGACCCAGTTTTAACGCTTTATAACTTTTATACTATTAAACTTACCGCTATAAAATTCACATCAAACGAAAAAGCAACTCAACAAGTTTATGCCTTCCAAAGACACATAATTTAACAAAATCGATCCAGCAGAACTGTAGATTTAATTGTACAAAGTTAAAAAGTAATCTCCAACTTTTTTTACCACTATAAATTTGGAGGTTACTTGTCGTTTTTGCAAATAACTTTAAAATGGTGAGGAAATCGATCAAAGTGGAAGGTAATATTCCAAAAGAGAATAAAATTTCCTACAATCTACTATTATGCATTTCTTGAAAATACTCAATAAATGTAGCCTAAATTTGGCTTAAAATTAAAAGGTGTGAAATTTAATGTTTGCTATGTTTATTGTCTACACTCAAGACGGGGATTTTCATATTTTTTTTCATTTTGAGGCAATTTTTGGTACCTTTCATGAGTATTTTCAAAAAATGCATACTAGTAGATTGTAGGAAATTTTATTCTCTTTCGGAATATTACCTTCCACTTTGGTCGATTTCCTCACCATAAGTTATTTGCAAAAACGACAAGTAACCTCCAAATTTCTAGTGGTAAAAAAAGTTGGATATTACTTTTTAACTTTGTACAATTAAATCTACAGTTCTGCAGGATCGATTTATCGACAGATCATTTAACAAAATGATCTGTCTTTGGAAGGCATAAACTTTTTGAGTTGCTTTTTCGTTTGATGTGTATTTTATAGCGGTAAGTTTAATAGCATAAAAGTTATAAAGCGTTAAAACCGGGTCATTAATTTTGAATCACCCTGTATAATATGAATGTTTAAATGTTGTTTTACCATTAGCGGAAAATATTTACCGTCTGGATTTTCAGAGTGATTCATGTTAGAGATGTTTAAATACGCTGATGTCGACTAGATCATCAGTCTTAGGTCATCAAATACGTTACACACCTAAGATTGTGAAAAAAAACTAATAGGCCCCAACAGAGATTCCTTTCTTCATTTCATGTACCAAAATGTTAATTGCTCACGTAGCAAACTAATCTACCTGAAAATTTACCTTGCATCCTGCATAAATGATAATATAATACTCACTGAAACTAATCTTACACCTGAAATCTCCTGCTCCGAGTTTGGTTTCGATAACTATTGCGTTAACAGGAGGGGCCGGGGTCATGTCAGACCAGCAGTAAAACTAGCGTAGGTGGCATGCTAATTGCAGTCCACAGGAAACTCTCTTATCAGATTCCAGCCCCCTGTTGGATCAGTTGGGTGTATTTTTGTCTCTGTTACGCCCAAACATCACCCAAAGTTATTGCTGAGTGGTGCATGCATACCTCCAAACCAACCTGCACAACTCTACAGTGAATTAATTATGTTAAACTCTGGAAGAATTTATGCTCACCACAAATGCGGGAACTACAGTTATCACTGGAGATTTTAACCTGCCAAAGGTAAGCTGGTTCACGCCTAATGCAAGAAATGCCCATGGAGCATCATTAAGTCCCTTGGTAGAATTGAACTCAGCATTTGGTCTCGGACAATACAATGGAATACCAAACAGAAATGGGGTGATTCTAGGTCTTGTATTCTTCTCTATTTCACTACTTCTAACATTCAAGTGACACATGAAGCGGATTCCCTGCTTCCAGAGGAAACTCACCACCCAGCGCTGAGCATCACGTTGCAGATAGACACCTTCCAACTCTCATCCCTAATTTTAATAAGTGCAATCTAATCACTATTTACAAAGATATACTCTCATCCGACATCAGCAATGGCTTGATTGATGATCTAAGACTCCACTTTCAGTAGCTTCACAATATTCTTCTAATCAATAATCTTAAAACATACCACAAAAAGGAGAATCAGACAGTCAAAATTCCCCGCATGGTTCAGCAGAGAACTCAAACAACAAGTCATCTACTGGTATAAAAAACTTGCACACAAGAAATACAAGACAACACTCAGTACCTCAGACTACAATGATTTCTCTCAAATCAGAGAGCGCTGTAAGCAACTATCGAAGCGTTGCTAATTAGATTTTTTGATGGGTTAGCCTCCTCTGGATCAAGATAATGCAAATATAAAAGGTTTGATTTACCTGTTGCGTCGATTGATCCTTAAGCTATAAAATAACTACTGCCGTTTCGTGCTGCTAAGCAAAGCGAGCACATCTTCAGGTTGTAAGAACGTTAAAACATGGTCTTCTCATCCGTGGATGGAGTCGTCAGCACATTTAGGACACAACATTTAGGTATTTACAATAAAAAAAAAACTTGGCCAAGTAGTCCGAACACGAGTTGCGTAACCGGTAGACGGGGTTTATGGGGGGTTTTATAGTGTAAAAATTGATTTTCCTCATTTGTTTTTCCTAAAAACACGAAATTTAATTATTTCTCTCCAAACCATTTTTGTAGAGTGTAAAAAAGAAATAATTTTGTATATTGAAGCGTTGTTGTTATGCCTACGGAGATAATTTAAAAAATCGTAAATTTAAAATTCTCATGTTATTCTTATGGAAAATAAATAAACTGTTGTAGCTTACTTGTTTACTTGTAAAAATATTATAGCATTGCCATCCCTTTTATTGTTTATGATACTTTGATCAATGTTTTTACTTTTTTTGTTTAGGTACATATTTAATAGTGGAGAATGTAACCGTAGTTGAGTGAACAGGTGTGCTGCGATTGGGGTTTAGTATATTTGGACTTATCCAAAAGTAAAATAGTTTCCTGTGCTTCATTTCCACTATTTCAAATCATGAATACAGAATGTTTTAATTATTCAAACATAAAAAAACAGTTGGTGAAAGTAAACATATGCTTTTAAATTATATATATTTGTAAACACTGTAGTTCTAAAAGTCTGACATTGGACCCCTTAAAACCCTGGGGCAGACTCCACTGGTCCCGTAAGTCAGGTACAGTTGGTTTTTTTTTTTAGCTAGAAGCAGTTTAGGTGTGGTGGAATTAGTCTAGTCAAGATATGAAAAAAAACCCTTAACCTTAAAAAAATTGCTCTAAAAGGTTTTTTGATGGTTTTCATTTCCAAAAAGTATGTTAAATTACATACTAAAAGTCTAATAAAATCGGAGTCTCGGAAATTGGGTTTTTCCAATATGGCGTCCAAAAATTTGAAAAAAATAATAAACGTTACTACTTTCCCGGTAAATTTTCTTCTGAACCTCCAATTTAGACCGAATTTGGTACAAAACTTTGAAACTGTATTATCTATTAACTATTCATGATTTAAGATAAATAATATACAGTAAACGTGTTGTATGGGGTTGAAAATAGGTAAAAATCTGTCTTAAGTTGTTAGTAGTAAATAACTTATTTCAATATTGGTCACTATAGAGAACAAAACTTTTTATTCATAGTCTGTGTTAAACCCATGTTGTAAATCCTTAAAAAATATATGCAATTTAGTATTTTTAATCATTAAATTATCTTAAGTGGTAGTGGGATAATTATAAAAAAACTATGTAATTCTTATGTGAATTCTGAAAATTGCCATATCTTAATTGTTAATTGGTACGCTTGGATAACGATTCATCGTGGTCTGTACCGTCTCTACAGATACAAACACACACATTTTGTCATAAGCGAATTGTGTTGAGTCAATTAATAGAATTTGTTTCAATACTTTTTTTACGCTCATTCAATTCTTTTATTTCGTAATAGTTCACAAGTAGTTTATAAAAAAAATTATATGTATCATGTTAACAGTTATATTTTGGTAATACAATTGTTAATCAGCTGTTTTTTAACTCCACAGGATTCGCTTCAGCTCGTTCAATTGTAGTTTAGTAATAAAACACAAATAGTTAATTACAAAAATTATTACATGTATAATGTTTACAGGTTTATTTTGGCCATATTGCTGTTAATCAGATGTTTTTTTTTTACTTCATATGATGTTAATCATATTGTTGTTCATGTTTACAGTTATTTAGATCATCTTTGAAGATGAACCTATTTGGCTGAAGTGCGATCATGTGTTCATACGTGTCGAAATTTGAGGTTTAAATCAAAACAAACAAACTGGCATATTCTTAGAATTGACAATCTATATATACTAGGTGGCGTTTGCAGAGGCATCCACAAAATTGAGCGGAGTCATCAAGGGTTCATATTATATTGTTTTTGTCATACTGTAATAAAAACAGTCGTAGCATTTTTACTCTTTAGGGAGTAAAAATCGTTTTTAGCCTCTATGGAGTAAAAATCAGCTGTTGTCAACTCAGTTGTAAATTTCTATTGTAAATGGTTGCATGTATCGAAATATGTATCGATTCGTGCTTCGTAATCAGTTTAACCTACAGTCTACAGTCTCTTCCCATAGTATTTTAGCATTGCAGATACATTAATCCATTCCCACACTCAACACTGCTCACCTTTACTACTTCCTTCAACACTCCCTACAACGTGGACCTGTTTTCCTCCCTTCCCATAGCATTTTAGGAATGCAGATACCTTAACCTAATTGCCATAAACAGTTTCCACACTCCGGACAGCTCGCCTTGACTACTTCCTTCACCACTTCCTACGTCGCGGACCCGTTTTCCTCCCTTCCCATAGAATTTTAGGAATGCTGATACCTAAATCTAATCGTCATAAATAGTTTCCACACTCCAGACTGCTCACCTTTACTACTTCCTTCACCACTTCCTACTTCACGGACCTCAAGCTAGTGTCGTCATTTGATTATATTTATGATCCATACCGTTTCTGTTCTAATAACTGTGAATTAATGCTATAAGCTATTTCTTTATCTACTGCATTCAAAAGTCAACAGCTGATCATATGTTTTTGTTTATGTGTCAAATACTGCTTCCATAAGGATTACTTTGCAACTTTGAAACCCAGTGGGGCGGATTCCTGAGAGACTTTTTTAACTCCATATAGATGTTGGCACTCGCCGATATTGTCTTTATCACTATGCAAAATTTGAAAACGATTGATTCAGCCGTCTAGGAGAAGTTTGCATATTACGAAATGCATAAGAGTCGACGTATAAGAGCTCCTTCCGGGTCCTTCCCTCCCTTTCCATAGCATGTTAGGATTGCAGAAACCTTAATCTAACCGTCATAAACAGTTCCCACACTCCGAACAACTCGCCTTCACTACTTCCTTTGCTACTTCCTACGTCGTGGACCCGTTGTCCTCCCTTCCCATAGCATTTTAGGAATGCAGAAACCTCCCACTCCGGACAGCTCGCCTTGACTACTTCCTTCGCCACTTCCTACGTCGCAGACCCGTTTTCCTCCCTTCCCATAGAATTTTAGGAATGTGGATACCTAAATCTAATCGTCATAAACAGTTTCCACATTCCGGACAGCTCGCCTTGACTACTTCCTTCACCACTTCCTACATCGCGGACCCGTTTTCCTCCCTTCCCATAGAATTTTAGGAATGCTGATACCTTAATGTAATCGTCATAAATAGTTTCCACACTCCACACCTTTACTACTTCCTTCACCACTTCCTATGTCACGGACCTCAAGCTAGTGTCGTCATTTGATGATATTTATGATCCATACCGTTTCTGTTCTAATATCTGTGAATTAATGCCATCAGCTATTTTTTTATCTACTGCATTCAAAAGCCAACAGCTGATCATACAGGGTGAGTTTTAAATTAGTTCCCCCCCATACTTTTTCCTATATTTCTTAAGATATCAACTTCGGACCACGTCAGATCATTGTAGAGTAGTAAGTACTTCATTTTGACTGGGTATAAATTGTTGGCTGCCATCTTGGATTCGCCATATTGGATACAAAGTTTTTTTTCCAATGTAAAGGTAGGGTTGTGGCCCATTATTTCAAACTAGAATTTTACGCTGATTACAATGCCGCAAAGAGTTTTTAAAAATATTGATCCGCTCTAAAGTTATAAGGACTTTTTATAACAAAATTTTTAGCCCATTTTAACATTGTGCATTTTCAAACTAAGACCATAATTTCAAAATAGTGCTAGATAAAGATAAGTATACACCACCATTCATTGTCGATCTATTTTCACTTGGTTATGACGGGTGTAATTTTTTCGCCGCCATCTTGGATCTGCCATTTTGAAATGTGATCAATAAGTTTAAATATGAAGGTGGTGTTGTGACCCATTATTTTCAACTACTTTTTTATGCTGAACTCAACGCCGCAATCCGTTTTTGGTTATCAAGCTTTCTTGATGAAATATTAATATTATCTTATTTAAAATTTTAATAATTCCAAAACTAAATATGCAAATGAAAAACTGTTTGCGGCATTGAGTTCAGCATACAAAAGTAGTTCAAAATGATGGGTCACAATACCACCTTCATATTTAAATTAATTTGTCACATTTCAAAATGGCGGATCCAAGATGGCGGCCGAAAAAATTACACCCGTCATAACCAAGTGAAAATAGGTCGACAATGAATGGTGGTGTATACTTATCTTTATCTAGCACTATTTTGAAATTATGGTCTTAGTTTGAAAATGCACAATGTTAAAATGGGCTAAAAATTTAGTTATAAAAAGTCCTTATAACTTTAGAACGGATCAATATTTATAAAAACTACTAGCTGACCCGGCGAACTTCGTATCGCCTAAGTTATAGGTTTCCCCTAAGACAGGCCGATGGAAAGAAAGTACCGTTACGTTTAATTTTCAAGATGATCTCGTTCGCATCGCTCAATCACGTCCTGGTTGAAGTTCGTTCTCTACGCTCACTCACCTTTGGGTTGGAGCTCGTTCGCTACGCTCACTCACCTTTTGGTTGCAAATTAGCTGTTGTCATAAATGTAAAAGAAATAATAGTGCTGCACCCTGTTGGTAAGCCTTGTAACTAATGCTATTGAACATCACAGAACAGAACCAACTTGTTTAATTGAAACAGCTGTTAAGATTCATTAATTCCATTTCTCATAAGGTTAACATGGGAAACTCCAGAGCCACTGGGGCGGAGCCCTTTTAAGAATTTCGAAACGGGAAATAGTTTACGTCCGATTCGCATACCTACAGAATTTACACACCAAATTTCATAACGATCGGTGAAGTCGTTCCGGAGGAGTTTGCAGACAAATATTGTGACACGAGAATTTTATATATTAGAAGATTTGCGGCATTGTAATCAGCGTAAAATTCTAGTTTGGAATAATGCATCACAACCCTATCTTTACATTTGAAAAAAAAACTTTGTATCCAATATGACGGATCCAAGATGGCGGCCAACAATTTATACCCAGTCAAAATGAAGTACTTACTACTCTACAATGATCTGACGTGGTCCGAAGTTTATATCTACAGAAATGTAGAAAAAAGTAGGGGGGGGAACTCATTTAAAACTCACCCTGTATGTTTTTGTGTATGTGTCAAATACTGCTTCCATAAGGATTACATTGAAACTTTGAGACCCTGTGGGGCGGATTCCTGAGAGACTTTTTTAACGCTATATAGATGTTAGCACTCACCAATATGGTCTTTATCTTTATGCAAAATTTGAAAACCATTGATTCAGCCGTCTAGGAGGAGTTTGCGTATTACGAAATGCATAAGAGTCGACGTATAAGAGCTTCGCTCGCTCCGGTCAATAAAATCCAATGTATGTATGTTTGTTTGTTTGTTTGTTTGTCCTTTATGGACTCCGAAACCGCTCGACAGATTGTAATGAAACTTTCAGGGATTATTAAGCATTATTCAAGGATGGTTTGTGTGAAGTTTGGTGCAGATCCGTCAAAAGGGCTCCGCCCCAGTCAGTGGCTCTGGAGTTTCCCATGTTAACCTTATGAGTACTCATATTTAAATGGAATTAATGAATCTTAACAGCTGTTTCAATTAAACAAGTTGGTTCTGTTCTATGATGTGCAATAGCATTAAAGTTACAAGGATTACCAACAGGGTGCAGCACTATTATTTTTTTTTATTTATGACAACAGCTAATTTGCAACCAAAAGGTGGGTGAGCGTCGCGGACGAACTTCAACCTGGAGGCGAGTTAGCGTAGCGAACGAGCTAACCTGAAGACAACCTAAAGGTGAGTGAGCGTAGCGAACGAACTTCAACCAGGACGTGATTGAGCCATGTGATCGAGCTCACTTATGAAGTTAAACGTGGCAAAGCCCGCGGGTACAGCTAGTAATTAATAATAGTTAAATATACTTCAAACTTACTCTACTTTTATAAAATCACTTGGTCATTAGAGCATACTGTGAAATATATACGTGATTTAGAAATACATCCAAATCATAATAAATAATGAATAATGAAATCAATAATGAATAAGTTGATATTAAATAAATTGTCTCAAAATTTTAAGTGATGGTTGGTGGTTGCTTTGAAAATAATCAATTAACATGAGCAAATTTAAAAATATTGAATCTTCTTGCAAAATAAATGTCGATCATTAATAGAATAATGTGGTTGCTGTGACTGAGATAATAAATTGGATAATGAAATATACTAAACTAGCAGAGTACCCGGCCTTCGTACGGGGTTGGCATATAAGTGTAAAATGATTATTGCAGTTATACTCTAACTTAGCGTTTGCAATGAGAGAGGGAGAGGACACAGTTTTATAAAATTTGCTTCTTTAAATTTACGGTATAGCCATAATGTTCACCAATTCACCTAAACAATAGAGAAAAATAAATTATTAAAAATTCGCAAAATATCACAAATTATACATGAAATTAAAAACATAAACATAACTGTAAACAATCCTACTTTGACAGTTATCATTGCCTATCACAGTCTTTTGTTGCTGCTTAGTTCAAATTAGCAGTTTTCATAAATGCAAAAAAGTCAATAGTGCTGCACCCTGTTGGTAAATCGTATAACTTTTTAATACTTTTGCATATTATAGAACCAACTTTTTTAGATTAAACAGCTGACTAATTGCTTTAATTCCCTTTAAATATGAATACTCATAAGGTTAACATGTGGAACTACAGAGCCACCTGGGCGGAGCCCGAAAGGACTTTTGAGATAAGAATATGCCTATATGTTAATCGGGAATATGAGCTATCATCATGCCAAATTTCAGCCCAATCCGTCCAGTAGTTAATGCGTGATTGAACTTCAAACAAACAAACAAATAAACACACAAACTTTCACATTTATAATATTAGTAAGACTAGATAACCTGTTGCTCGAAATCGAGCAAAACTGCAACTTGTAATAAAAAAATAAACAACAAAAACATAAACAGCAAGACCTCAATCAAAGAGTAATTCTAAAGTCTATGACTGATTATAGAAATGCAAAAAAAAAATATTATGTTGTAACAAATTATAAAACTAACCTACAATATTTAATATAGATCCGCTCTCATACTGCTTTGGTCATCTCTTATGTATTGTGGGTGGGTTCCCACTATGAGAACGTAGATGTCAACCACACACTGTAAAGTGAGCTTTTCCGACCTAATGTTGCAAGCCAAATCCCTCTCTTGACGCAAACCAGTACGACACGTAATATAGCACTGTTAAATTATTTCAACGATAGGTTCTGTTTTAGGCGTAATTAAATTAGGGGCCCCAACCAAAGTCTCCAGTTGGGAACATTGGAAGGCAAGCAAGTGGATCTAACGACGGATCTAGAACGCATTCGTGTTAACCTTATTAGTTTTTGAAAAAACTAGCTTTAAAAATAGCGGTGACATTTATACAGGTCGCATCAATGTAGCGAGGAAAGCCAATTATTTTGTCTCTTATTATGTACATAAGAATTCCTTAACTCCTCGGAGCTATCGTCCCTACACATTTCTGCCACAGTTTTAAAAGATTGGGCAAATGTGTTGGCAATGTGACCCTATTTCCCACATATTTTATCATTGAATCTTTCCTTTCAAGTGTCATGGATCTTGAAATTGTAGATCCCCTGTATGATCCTCTCATCTAAAAGAGCTTCAGAGCTGACCATGGCAATGGCGGAATTGAATTGACGAATTTTATTCTAATAACTTCTAGATCCAGGCCTCACGGCCCTGATTTCAGATTGGGAGTTCCCAATAAGTTCCTGAAAGTATGGTGAATTCCGCAGATGAGGTAAATGGTTCTCTCATTTATGGCAACAAAGAGTAACAATTGAACTGTATCGGCCAGACTCTTTTTTTTAATGTAAGCCACCACAATGTAAACATTTAACGTTCATTTGTCCAAGGTTAGATGTATCCCACACGATGGTTGCCACTATGTAATCTTCAAATGATACATTGGGAGATTGATGCAAGCGGCCACGTTCGCGTTTCCTCCAGCCACTCACAGTCTTCTTCTTACTAGTAGCATATTATTTTAAATTTAGATGAATTACGAAAGTTAACAAAACAACAGAAAACACTACAACGGAATTGTTATACACATTGTAAATTACATGATATTGTGATGCAACTGCACTGGATAGGCACTTGATAGGAAACTCTTTATTTAAGAAACAGATATAGTTAACAGATGTTTAGATAAAAATGTAGAATTCCGGCTTTGCTCTGGAATAAATAAGTCCTGCAGTCTATGGTCAAACTTAAAAACTAAAAAGAATTAAATATTTATTCTTTAATACTTTGTCGTCTAGTATTGATAGGATGCTCTTCATTATGAACCAGACTTAGTTAACAGATTGAAACAAAATATAAATTCCAGCTTTGCTCTGGAAGTTTTAAGTCCTGCAGTCTGTGGTTAACCTTAAAAACTATTTCAAACTACGTCCATATGTCATTTGTAAACAAAGGGAAATGAGTTTAATCAAATTTCAACAGATGGCGCCACCTTCCAAACTTTAGCCCTTAATAGTACTTAAGTGATGCCCTTTCTTAATATTCTGAGACGTATTTGCACATCTACATGAAAATATCTTTAATTTGACACCTCAAACGTTAAAATCCATCAAGCGGTTATCGAGCTATGACTGTGAAAAGAAAACTGCTTGCGTATTAATATATAGATGATTTCATTCTTTCTTAAATGAGCATTCTCTCGTAAGTAATAAAACATAGCCCATAATTAATTATTGACAACATTCCAGTTTGTTTTGTTTTGTTTAACAGTATGATCACATGATCGCACTACAGCCAAATAGGTTCATCTTCAAAGATATTCCACCACACCTCAACTGCTTCTAGCTAAAAAAATCCAACTGTACCCCACTTCTACTATATAGTCCCGGCACAGACAATATAATAATGGTCCCGGTCTAAGGTATGGTCTCCTAATCCGCACTTCCACTGGTCGGCAGTCCCTTTGCAATTTGGCAGGTAACCTAAACCAATATTTGTTTACTCTCACGATCCATTCCATAGGACATTGCACTATGAAATGACAGATTTACTTTGGTTTATTTTACAAACATTAAAAAATTGAAGGTGGTTCACCAAGATAGCACACTAACAAACATTAATAAAGCAAAACTGTTTTAGTAAATTGCTACAAATTGCGATGGATATAATAACTTTGAATACTTGATAACTTTGATTTGTTTTTTTATACACCTTCGACAATTATGAATCAAAAAGTTTTTATCATATACTGTACCTACAAATGTAGTATTTGATCTAATAATTAATGTTAATAATATATGTTAAATTTTGAGCAGATATTCGGAATGTAGAGCGTTGCAATTAGTCATCATCTTCATCCTGCAATCTTCTTTTCCTGATCTGATTCCCTATCCACGCTTTCATGGTTGTGGGTTTTCTCGTTGCCAACACCTTTTCCCTAAGTCTTAGGTTCTGAAGCTCGGTAAATGTTGGAAACGTCTCAGAATCTATGTAGCTGCTAAACGCTTTCCTCATTGCTCTTCTTTCTGGTGTAGTCCACCGTACTCTGCGTTTAATTTGTTTTGTAGGCGTTCGTTGCAGTGAAGGTGACGATTTTTGTGGTGAATATTTTTTTTTCTTCTCCGGTGTTGTCAAAACGGTTCTTCCCCGTTTCGTTTGACCGTTAGAGGCGCATCCAGCTCTACGTCCTCCTCTTCAACAACTGGGTTTGCTTGGGTTGGGTCATCAATAGATGTTGATGACTGGACTTCATCATCAATACTGATGTCATCAATGCCTTTACCTCTATATTTATGAATTTCCCCTTTGTCGAAGGTTTCCAATATTTTGGATAGTCTTGCTGTGTGAATAACATCACTTGGTAGTCTGTAATATTCTAAGTGGGTCTTGGCGGTGTGGCCCAAAAACCCACAAAGAGTTTGTAGTTCATTGTCTGTTAAATCCAGGGCCTGTGTTACAGTTGAGATGTGTTTTCTTAAGGATGTGCTACTTAATGTGGACGGGTTTGCAGCTCCACATTCGTACGCTGCTTCTCTCAACACTATGTTAGCATCAAGGCATCCACCAGAGGGCTTAGCAAACAGAGATTCATTTTTTTCTTCAATGCCAGCTTGTTTTCGGTATCGTAACAACATGTCAATGTAGCTTGCATATGTTTTGTTTATTAGCAGTGATACTGGCCTTACTAGTTTGCCTCTAATTTCAAGGTGAAAGTATTTACTCGACGTTAACTTTTCACTTGGCGTCATACCTTTATAAATATCAGAGTCTTTTTCCACCTCTGTTTTGTTTTGATAATCTTCAACTGAAAAATGTTCCAACTCCCCTTTCCTTTTGCGGTTGAAGAGCAGCAACGCAAGCATTGTGTACTTATTTACGTTTTCCCAAGCAATTTGGTCAAACCCATCTTTTAGTACTCTTACTGAAGAGGATAGTGTTTCTTTTACATATATGTTTAATTTCGTTACGTCACTGGCCAGTGGAACTCTCTTTTACATTCCCATTTCTTTTTTGACGTCAATTTGTTGGCTTGCCATCCGATCGTGTTAGAATACTTGCGACTAAACAAGTCTATCCAGCCCTGTATTCTGTTGCGCATTTTGATTCCCATTTCATCTTCTGGCGAATAAGATGCATAGATATCTCTCGCAATCCCACTGAATAGAAGGCCAACACTTCTGACTTGGGTTGGGGATTTTTTTCTTAGGTCCGAGCCATCAAGTTTAGCAATGTAGCTGCAGCTTGTATAAAAAGAGGCCACTTACATTGCTGTAGGATATCTTCAATTGTTTTTATGGAGTCGTCCTTTTCGGCCATTAACAATTTAATCTGTGCATATGTTCGGAGTTTCTGCCTCACTAGATTTGCCTGTTTTCCAATTTCATCACCGAACCTCAAACACTGGCCATTTCCAAATTGAATGATGTGGGGGTCTGTGACAATAGCTTCTACAAGTTTTCCCTCAGCCCTTAACTTTGGCAAAACATGTGTTTTCATAGGCTCGGATAGGTTCGCCGCTTTAAGGCTTTCTATTTTTCTCACGGTTTGCACCATGGAAACTAGGTTTTTTGGGGTGGTCTGTCCGAAACATTTACTGTGGTGCTTGTATAGCCCCCTCTTACTATACAAAGCACCACATTTAGGGCAAGGTAAATAAGGATATTTACCTCCTTGCCTGACAGGTGCTCCATCGCCTTTTGCTACGTATCCTTCTGTTCGAAGGGTTGCCAATATGTCTAAACGTTTTTGATTTCTGACAGGGAGATCCTTAAATTCCTTAACCCTTTCTTCATTAGAGTGTTTGTCAAGAAGATGTCTTGATAAATTCATTATGTCTTTTCTGCAAAAAATGCAATGCTTTTTCCTCTTCTTCATGGTATTTTTTTCAGCGTCTGAAAAAACAAATACAACAGAAATATTAAAAAAATAATCATGGTTTCAAGTTATAATTTTTTCCTATGCTGTTCGTTTTCATGTGCATTGTAATATTTTAATTACCATTAGCTATATTTTGACAAGTACTGGAACCCTTCACAATGCGCATTGTGAAACCAAAGTATGAATCCCTACCGTAGACTTTATGTGATATGGGGTGCAAGTCATGTTTTCTGAGGCAAACTACTGTAATAGGTCTGAAAGTTACGTTTGGTTCGGTTTGGTTATTGTAGGTATATACCAATGTTTTAATTGGATCTTCATCTTTGAACTCAAAAGAAAATCAAATATGATAACGCACTTTATGTTAAATTCATACCATAGGGGATAAACATACATACTTCCTCTTTTATAGATAAAGATATTAAAACCGTCAATTACCGATATTACCAAAAATAGTTTTTCAAACACCAAAGTGATTACGTAAATATCTAGGTTACTGTGAGGTTAGAAATGTTGTTTGTTGTTTTGAATGTATTTCCAAGGGAGTCCATGGAAGCCAACGGCCATCTTGGATTTGCCCGCCATACGAGCAATGTTAATTTTGTTATTTTCAAACAGCCACCGAAGGGTTATTTACGACCTCAAAATACTTGTTCAAATATCAAAGTGATTATCTAGTTTACTGTGAAATTAAAAATTTGCTTTGTATTTTTACGGAAAGTAAATAAAAGAAACGTCTTATAACACTTGAAACATATATTTACGCTTACACTGTTACTCACAAGACGGTAAATATACAAATACCCCCACCGCAGCAAACCTGCCGACTAAGCGAATTTCCATTTGTCTGAATTAATTTTCAGTTAAATATATTTTAATAACATTAGGTTTAACAAGTACCTAGGATTGCTGCTACAAGGAAACTAATAAAGTGTGTTTTGAGTAAAATATTGATAGCTTAGTACAAAATAAATAAATTTGCCAAGTTTGATCATAATATATCCATAAACAAGCAAACTACAACATTTGACAATATTCTCCATAAGAATAACATGGGAATTTTAAATTTACAATTTTTTAATTTTCTCCGTTACTTACAATCGAACAAAAATACTTTTATATACTAAATTATTTGTTTTTTTTAAGTTCTTTAAAAAGGTCTAAAGAGAAATCGGAAAATTTTGTGTTTTGAGGGTCAAAAGGGAGAAAAACCAATTTTTACCCCATAAAACCCCCCGTAAAGCCCCGTTCCCATGGTCCGATCGTGCTGGTTCGCGAACTCATTCAAGTTTATCCCGCTTTACACCTTTAAACAAAATTTCATCAAAATCGGACTAAAATTACTCAAGTTATCGCGTTCACGGACGTATATATATATATATATATATATTGTATTTGATATTGTTCACGTTTAGGGCTACTGTAATTAATATTAATAAATAATACACCATAGTACCCTTTTTTTGTAAATTATTTTTAATGACTGATGCATTTCGACACTAAGGTCATGTTCACAGTCTTTTACAATGTTATTAAATCTAATATGTAAACAAAGAAAAAGAAAATAAATACACTCACATGTTTAAATTTTAACTAAATCTATCTTGACTTGGAAAATTATATAATTAAGAATATTGTTATACCAATGGTTTTACTTATTCATGTTGTCTTAATTCTTGGATTTTATCATAAATTGGGTTTAAATTTTGTGTTTGCATTACGTTAAGGATGTTGCTTTCATTTTTTCTTGTTGCTAGATATATGTGTAATTCTTCTTTTACATTCATTCTTTCTCCTTTTTGTTCATATTCTAAAATTTTGACACTATCTTCAATTTTTCCATAACTATGGTTATGTGATAAAATGTGTTCCGCGTACATTGATTTTTGAGTTGTCATGTTGTTGGATTTTACTGATTGAATGTGTTCTTTGAATCGGCAAGAAATTGATCGCCCTGTTTGTCCGATATAAAATTTAGAACAATCTTTGCAATTGATTTGGTATATTCCTGGTTTTTCATATTTATTGATTGGTAGCCGATTATTGTTGGACATTTTTTGTATTAATCTGAAGGAGTTATTTCTTGTTCTATAACTAATTTTGAATTTTGACTTGTCAAATGTTTTTCTTAATGGTTTATCGATCGAGGTACTGTATGGGAGACATATAAAGTCTTTTTTCTGTTTTTCTTCTTCATTCTTGAGTTTTTGTTTTTTGATTTTGTAGATTTTCTTGTTTATTAAATTAGGGTTATAGCCATTAGCTTTTGCTATGTTTTCTATGATTGATTTTTCGGTTTCATAGTCTTGTTTAGTCATTGGAATTTGGAGCATTCTGTGTATCAGTGAATTAAAACTTGCCATTTTGTGTTGCCATGGGGCGTTGGAATTTATCGGTATAACGAGGTCTGTTTGGGTTTCTTTTCTATAAATTTTGAATAAATGTTTTGAATTATTTCTTGTAATTGTCAAATCTAAAAAGTTGATACTATTTGTTTGTATTTCTATTGTAAATTTTATTTGGTTAGATATTGTGTTTAAGTAATTTAAAAACTGATTACATGTTGTTTCATTCCCTTTGAAAAGACAAATTACGTCATCTACGTACCTATACCAATATATAATCTCATTTTTGTGTGGATTGCAGTCGTTTAAGATTTTTGTATCTTCCATGTTGTTTAAATATATATTAGCTAGTAGACCAGATAGTGGCGATCCCATGGCGAGTCCATCGATTTTTCTGTAATATTTAGATTCATATTTGAAGTAGTTTTGGTCTGTGACGGTTTTTGTTAGTTTTATTATGTCGCCAATTTTAAATTTTGTTAGTAAATCATTTTGTGATAAATTATTTTCAAGGATATTTAAAGTTTCTTTTATTGGAATGTTTGTATACATGTTTGTTATGTCAAATGAGATGAAAATCGCCTCTTCTGGAATTTCAATATCTTTAATTTTTGTTACTAAATCTAATGAATTTTTCACAGTATAATCTGTACTGTTTGATATGGATTCGTTAATTGTCTTGTTTAAGTACTTGCACGTTTTGTATGCTGGAGCATTCTGATAATTTACAATTGGTCTGATTGGAATATTTGGTTTGTGTAATTTTGGTTGTCCTCTTAAAACTGGTGCTATGGGATTTATAGTTTTCAAGTTTTGTTTTTCATTTTTAGTTAGTGTTTTGCATTTTGTTATGATGTTGTTCATATTTCTGTTGTATTCTTGAGGAGGATCTTTAGCAATTTCTTGAAATGTGTTTGATTTTATGAAATCCGTTACTTTTTTGTTATAATCTTCTTGTTTCATAACAACTACAGTGTTACTTTTGTCTGCTTTTGTGATAATTGAGTTATTTTCCTTGAGTTTGTGTGATACTGATTTTAAAATGTTCATGTCGGTTTTAGAATTTTGAATAATCTCCTCTTGTTTGTTGTTGAAATTTATAGAAAAGAAACCCAAACAGACCTCGTTATACCGATAAATTCCAACGCCCATGGCAACACAAAATGGCAAGTTTTAATTCACTGATACACAGAATGCTCCAAATTCCAATGACTAAACAAGACTATGAAACCGAAAAATCAATCATAGAAAACATAGCAAAAGCTAATGGCTATAACCCTAATTTAATAAACAAGAAAATCTACAAAATCAAAAAACAAAAACTCAAGAATGAAGAAGAAAAACAGAAAAAAAGACTTTATATGTCTCCCATACAGTACCTCGATCGATAAACCATTAAGAAAAACATTTGACAAGTCAAAATTCAAAATTAGTTATAGAACAAGAAATAACTCCTTCAGATTAATACAAAAAATGTCCAACAATAATCGGCTACCAATCAATAAATATGAAAAACCAGGAATATACCAAATCAATTGCAAAGATTGTTCTAAATTTTATATCGGACAAACAGGGCGATCAATTTCTTGCCGATTCAAAGAACACATTCAATCAGTAAAATCCAACAACATGACAACTCAAAAATCAATGTACGCGGAACACATTTTATCACATAACCATAGTTATGGAAAAATTGAAGATAGTGTCAAAATTTTAGAATATGAACAAAAAGGAGAAAGAATGAATGTAAAAGAAGAATTACACATATATCTAGCAACAAGAAAAAATGAAAGCAACATCCTTAACGTAATGCAAACACAAAATTTAAACCCAATTTATGATAAAATCCAAGAATTAAGACAACATGAATAAGTAAAACCATTGGTATAACAATATTCTTAATTATATAATTTTCCAAGTCAAGATAGATTTAGTTAAAATTTAAACATGTGAGTGTATTTATTTTCTTTTTCTTTGTTTACATATTAGATTTAATAACATTGTAAAAGACTGTGACCATGACCTTAGTGTCGAAATGCATCAGTCATTAAAAATAATTTACAAAAAAAGGGTACTATGGTGTATTATTTATTAATATATATATATATATATATATAAGTCTATATATATATACATATATAAAAATTTGAACGAATGGTGTTTTTGGCCTCTGGGGACATCAAAATGAAAAAGTAAATCGGTCCCGGGTCTAGGTCTTACCGTGCCACCTACGGTAATAGCTACTTCCCTATAGGGAAATTCGCTAAAAAGATGGTAAGTGGTAAGTGGCTTTCCGTAAATTTAATAACACGTACAATGCTGATCAAGAAGTTACTTTGTATTTTTTAATTGTTTTGTGAGTTAGAACGTCTAGGCTCCAAGGACTCATAATGAGAAATTTCAGCGAATGAGTTTCAGTAATGGGACAGAGGATGCATTGGGTTTTAATTCCTAGGGATACTAATAGGTACAGATACTAATACCTAAAAATATTACATAACTTATTTTTTAGAACGAAATATTTTATGTTTCTAATAATTTCAAATTCGCCACATTCAATGATGCTGAGAGCGCTGCAAGTATTTGCTGTTTTTGACCTGCACAGTGAAGTGATGCATTGTTTAGAGCTTTGCGATGACATGATGACCTGTCGAGGAGGGGATTGCCCAACTCCGCGCAGTGGTCAAATTTAATCTGAGGAAAAGTTTTATGGCCCCCGAAGGGTTAAGCCCAACTCCGCGCGGTGGCCACTTTTAGTGTCAAGTCTAACTCCGCGCGGTGGCCACTCCTAATATCTACGGTAGTTGTTTTGGTAAAGTTACCAAAACAAAGACTACAGCACATTTGCATGGACGTGAGTTGAAGTTTCCAAAAGGTTTGCTGCTGTTATTACAATAATACCCCCGCCGCAGCAAAACTGCAGACTGAGCGAACTTCCATTTGCCTGATTGCATTACCAGTAAAATATATCTTTCAATATATACTATTTATTCCCTATACAAATAGCATTAGTTTAATGAGTGCACATAGGTTTGCTGCAAGAGGCAGGGTAATAAGTGTTTTTGTGAAATATCAATCGTTAAGTGTAAAATAAATGCATTTCCAAATTTAATCAAAATACGCTCCTTTTACAGGAAATTACAACAATTTACTTATTCTCCATAAGAATAACATGGGAATTATAAAATTAAAATTTGTTGGCATTTTTTCTGTAACCATTTTGGTGCATAATAACACTTCGATATACTAAATTATTTGTCTTTAAGCTCTACAAATAAATTGCTTTCAAAAGAAATTGCATAAATGTATGCTTTTAGGGTCAAAATTGGGAAAACTCGATTTTTTTCCCTTATCCCCAGTTTCCATGGTCCGATCGTGCTGGTTCGTCAACTCGTTCGAATAAATGTAGGTTTAACGTTCATATCAAATTTAATCAAAATTGGATCATTTTTGCTCGAAATATCGTGCTAACGGACGTATATATATTTATATGAATTCAAACGGATGGTGTTTTCGGCCTTTGGGACATAGCAACGAAAAATTAAATCAGTGGGTCCAGGTCTTACCTGGTCTGGGTCTGGCTTAAATGGAAAGTCCTCTTCATAGACGTCAAATTCGCCATTTAATAAGACGTAAAAGAAATATTTTAGCTTATTATACAAGCAAAATTATAGATTCACAACTGAAACTTAAAAACCACTATGTAAGAAGTTCAAAAGGTCCGTGCAAAGAGGGTATACGTATGAAAGTTTCTGAAATTCACAGTTCACAATTAGTTATTTAATATGCTAATACATTTTATTAACGATTTCATGAGCTTTACGTTACACTTGTGTGCTGCGATCACGGATTTTACCTTTTTATGCAGCAATATACTGCAAATTTGCTGTAATCTCTTTTTTTTGTAAAAAAAACTTAGCTCTGCATCTAAAAGTGGCTACAATGGACTTTTTAAAGAATAACAAACTTAATAATCTCTTCCAATAGCATTTAACAAAGGAAACATTTTAAAATTCTTTTTGTAATCAAATTTAAAGTTATAAGTTTGTTTTTGAGGTTTGCCAATAATGTGATTTAGTTTTTCTGAGAATTTAATAAGATATTACTTACCGGTACTGTAATCTTTCAAATATTTACGATTGTAAAATGTTTTACTAAGGTTAATATTGCTTCGCATTTTAAAGCATATAATTATTGTTAAACTATATTAATTTAAATTTATTATGGTTTGAAATAAGTGTAACTTTTGTAAATTTGTAAATATTTTACTTATAAAATTTTAGTAGACTAATAATTTGTATTTTATTTTTATTCCAGATATTTAAATGAGTTGTTCTTTTTTGGTTTGTTCTGTAAATAATATACACGATGTTTATGTTAACGATGATTAATTTGACCAATTTTGGCTCACTTGCCCTGGAATTTTGAACATTTTGTACGTATAGAGTAATTAAATATAAAGTCAATTTTGAAGTCTGAAGTTTTGTTAAAATTCCTATACTGCTTTAAGTATTGATATAATTTTGTATTGCAAGTCATAAAAAACATAGAAGTTTGTCGGTCATTTTTTTCCAATTTGAGGTGTGTAGCTAACTGTTGTATAAAACAGAGATTACAGCTAATTTGTTATAGCAATCTGCGGTTGTATACAAAACTAATATTTATGAGCTTGGTACTAAAGTTCAGAGAGCTCATAAGCCCAGTAATATGAATGAGTGAGTACTGTAGAATTTGGAACGTATAAATTCACAGTCACTCTTTCTCGCGGATTTTTTAAAACTTCTTATATTAGTGGTTTTTAAGCTTCATCTCCTGCTTTAGGTATATCTTTTCTCTTTACTTTCCTATAAATGATAAACATAACATAAAGTATAGCACAATTTCAAAGTTCAAACACAAACTCTCAGCCGTCAGGGCTGTGAGAGCCAAAATTGACCACTGCGCGGAGTTGGACATGTGCCGCGAGGGATCGGAAGTGACCACTGCGCGGAGTTGGACAGTCGGTTTTGACAGATTTCTGACCACTGCGCGGAGTTGGGATAAGCCCGTCGAGGAACTCCAAAATTCGCACAATTCTTTGACGAAGTATTTATTGTTTGTTTACTTGTCTTGTTGGCTTCATGCCTCATTGCCCCGCTGGATTAGCCGCCCCAAAACTACCTGGATCCCTCGGGACCAGTGGAGTCGTATTAATGAATCCTAACCTTTTTTGACCATCGGATGACGGGACCAGCTAAACCATTACCCAAAACCCTCTGGGGCGGAGCCCTTTTGACGGATCTGCACCAAACTTCACACAAACAATCCTTGAATAATGATTAATGCCTGAAATTTTCATTACAATCTGTCGAGCGGTTTCGGAGTCCATAGGATATATACACACATACTTCCACTTTTATAGATATAGATTTTTTTATTTATGCCTGTTTTCCTTGTTATTTCTTCCACCATGGTTATTTATGGTTAGTAATTAGGACATTCATCATTGTTATTGTTATTGTTTTTGCTAGTCATTGTTATTAATTTTTATTTAATTGTTATTTGTTTTTGTTACCTATGTCTAAGTTTCAAAAATGTGTGTTGTTGTTTAACATTAGCCATCTTGCAACTGTATACATTAATGTTTCTAAACAAATAGTACTACATCAAAATTAAATGTCCGTTGAAATAAAATAAAATAAGGAGTTCAAACAGGGATTTTTATCGGGAATGTTAATACGTTTCATATGAATTTGTAATTGCGATATTAGAACCAGCATCTGCGGAGACGTCAACTTCTTTGGACGCAGTGTCTCCTCCTAAACGAGTGCTCATCTGTTTCTCTTTTTGTTTTACTGTTGAATGGTCTATTTATTTTGTTTTTGTTGTTAAATAGTCTATTTATATTGTTTTTGTTGTAAATGATCTATATTTTCTTGTTCAAAATGGTTTGTTATGTAGTTTTCGTTGTTAATAGTCTATTTATAATATTGTTTTTGTTGTTAAATTGTCTATTTATATTGTTTTTCGTGCAACATGCCATATTATTTATTTATTTTATTATTTTTCATATTATTTATTAGTATTTCATATTTGTTATAATAAGTAGTTATTGGTCGCACTATAACTATTTCACTTTAAGTCACAAAATATTTTTATCAATCTCAACTTACGGTAACTCTCTTGTAAAATGGCGTTTGCCGTGCATGTAATAAACAAATAAATAAATAAATAAATAGAACCAAAAGTCTTGTTTATAGCTCGTCCTAAAGAAAAATCTATTTTGTGTACAATTCAAAGGACGGTCCTATACTTTTATAATACTACTACTGTAGTAGTACTAGTATACAAATATTTAGACAGTGTATGCGTATGATTAGTGGAAGTACAATTGTAGATAAGTTAAATAATAAATATCTAGACATTATTACCAAAACAAAATGGCAATATGGAATGGGAAAGTCTATTTTGTTATTCATTTCTGTACGTACAATTATTCCATCTGTTGCATTGTCACTTTCGGAAAGTTAGAATAGAACAGATAGAACAGATAGAATAATTGTACGTACAGAAATGAATAACAACATAATATATATATATATATATATACTTGAAAAACATATCTTTCGCAAATAGGCTACCCCTACACCATCCATAAAGCTCATACGTGAAAATAAACACGTTGTCATAAAATTCCAATGTTTTGAATTTTTTATATGTTGTTTTAAAAAGTATGTTAGAGTCGTATATAGAAAAAATATTCAACGCAAGCTAGCAAACATACAGATAGTACAAATGAGCAAGAAGCGCAGTACCACAGACTAGGGAAGAAAAGTTTTGTTTCCACTTTATACTACTTTTTTCCCTAGTCTGTGACAGTACCTACGTAAAATAACAAGCATAAAATACCCAAGGGATTTTCTTTACCAAGCGGGGTAATTTCGTTCCCCCTCATTAACGAGAGTTGGTAGACCTGCGCGCCATAGCAACACAGCGGCACAGCGCGGCAGCGCAGCGCGCAGTCGTTTCTGAGACCGTGCTTTGTGAGGTAGGGCTGTCCGTTCTTTCCTAGAACTATGGATTGTTACAACTTTGAGTGAAAAGTGTTCAGTTTACAGTTTCCTATTGTTGAGAAACTATCGGATAGTTTCACTTGTGGTTTGTGACGTGTTTTGTTGGTTTAGTGAGTGAAGTGCACTGGATTTTGTTGGTGTGTTGCGGCAATTTTTTGCTGTGGAACTAAATAAAGGTACTTATTAACTTAGTTTTGTTTTAATTAGTATTATAGGTTTATATAATGGTTTTCTGCTTTGCTGATACAGAAGGAAGGCATTAAATGGTGTTTGTTGCCCGGCTGAGCGGCGAGATCCCATATTGATTTGGTTGGGCTGATCCACCCTTCTGAGGTTATGCCTGGAGCCTGGCATGGAAACTGCTTTTCGTTTCATACTTTGCTGTTTCATATTATACTGTGACTGTACATTTTGAAATGACCTGTACTCGGTTTGACCTCTACAAAGATTAATACAATACGAGAGGTCGTCCAGTGGTCGAAACTCGACCAAAAATGTGTAATGTACTCACTTATCTATTTTCACCCCACACTGTAAATAAAACATGTGATTGGAGTTTCCTCCATTTGTTTTGATTTTCTGTTTATATTTCGTTGTTATTTCGTAACCAGCATAGCAACGCATAAGATCCATGTTAATTTTTTCAAATGTTTAAACTCATTTTTTGTGCTTATCTTTGAGCCTATTTAAATTTATAAAGGGATTCTGCACACCTACAGGAAAATAGCTTTCCAACGGTATGCGTAGATTTTCCCTACGATTCACACGAGCTGAGAAAAAAGGTTTTAAAGAAACATGCTTGCCTATTAATATATAGATAGATGTGTCCCTTCCTCGAATTTATTACAGTAGGTTAATAAGTTTATGTTTCATTGTACAACCGCACTTTGTCTATTTGCAAAGACTTGAACAAGGGACTGTCTAATAAATCGTTTAAAGTATTTGATCTATTACCTGCATGAAGCCGCAGCCAGTTAGAAGTTTACACTAGGACACTTACATCCAATAACTTATTTCAAGATATCACAGTCCACACTGGGTACGATAAAAAAGGCTAATTGACATTTTCCAAACATGTAAGACTGAGTTTAATGTTTATTCATGTTCACGGAATACAGCATGTAATAACCCTTAAGACGGCGTGTAAATATTAGTGCAATAAGTTACAAGGGAATTTATAGGCTATTCGATCAGATAGAAGTGCGTTTAGAAATAAACTTGGTTATTATTTCTGGACCATGGATCATAGATTAGATATGTTTCATGACAACTAGGTGCCTTGTTTTTTACCTAACTTATGATCAAGTTTGGAATGTACTATAAAAGTTTAATTAAATTTACGGGAAAACAAATCTTACAGATTTTAAAACAATATTTCAGGGCATCCTTCCTAAGACCTAGGAGGAATGCTATTTGTTTGGTGGAATTTTTGCGAAGAGATTTTCTACACTGTTAATGTAACTTATTTTTTATAGCCTACTTGTTTCTATGGCATAGTAAATGGCGATAAACTAGGTATTCTTATTTTTATTCTAACTTATGGAATGAATTTATTTTCATAATGAAACAATATTCTTATGGACATGCCGAGAATCGAATCCGTTACTGCCTACTCTGCTGATGTGTCCGTCACTATACGTGTATACTCAATGCTATTAGATTAGCGATGTACCGCATCTTTCAGTTAGGCCTAACTTATAACCACAATTCAGAATTGCTCTTATAAAATCTTCTTAGGCCTAGATGGGACTTCCCTTTCCGGTAATAAGACAGTCGTGTTGTTGACCTTCTAAATATGGTTATATAATAAATTGTGTGCCGGGGATTCCCTTCATGGATATATTCGTATTGCCGCTAGTTCTAAAACAGAGTAGGGAGAGGTAGTCTACATACTTTGTACCGAAAGTCGTCTCTAGTGGGTTGGAGAATGGAGAAGTATCATGTCCATTCGATCCATTTGGTAGCTGTAAAAAATCTCAGTCGATTTCTTATCGTTATCTTGTACATTGAAGGTATTTGTGTCACTTGGCATTCCTGAGATGAAACAATTCTATCGCGGTGTGGCCAATTTCTGTATATTATTAACCTATTGGAAATTGATTTAACGTCTAGTATCTTTTTTGCCATTGGGTCAACACATGATTGTCCAAAAGCTCATTATCTAGGATATTTTCTAGACGAATGGAATGACTGCGGAAAGAATAAAGCACGAAATTTATTTTTTAAACATGGAAATGCTATTTTTTGCTTTGCTTGGATAGCCTGCTAAGGCACAGTGATAACTTCATACTTTCTTTCGTCATTTTTGTTGACAAACAGTTGCTCCATGGATAGAGTCAAAAAGTAACTAATAATTTGAACTGAGCAGTCCATCAAAATCAAAGATGATAACTTAGTAGAGTGACCCAGATATATATTGTTTCATTGTGATGTAGCTTACCTGACATAATATGTTATGTATCCAATTATTCCAACCAACGTATAACGAGAAACTCTCGCCCCCAGTACACTCTCGCCGAGATGTTCGCCGAGGTGCCTCGCCGAGGCGCTCGCCGAGTAATTAGGGCGAGAGCTTATGCGAGGTAACCGTGCACACTCTCACTTTGTCTCGCAGTCGAAATGGAGGCAAACTTCGATGTGGAAGTAGCAACATTAACCTTGTTTTGTGCATATTCTTATTTTAATTATATTAAGGCGTACTTTTTCTTCAATTCGGTTACTGGACGGTTGAGTTTTACGCTCTAACGGCACCAAGCATCTGTTAGTTTACGTTTGTCCTTGTGGTGTACGTGTGTTGGGTCCCACAATAACGACTCACCATGGTAGGCTTCCAAAGAGTCAAGAACTGTGTTATTTGACCAATCCATGTTTACTTTAACACAAAATGCACCCAAAAACTAACAACACACAGCTGAACTAACCACGAGACAAGGCGAGAGTGAACTGGAGTGCCTCGCGCTCGCCACTCGCTCAGTCTCGGGTCCTTTGACTCGTGTCAAAAAACCGACTCCAGATGGAGCGTCGGCGAGCACGAGGCGAGGCGAGGCGAGGCGACCCGAGTCAAGGCAAGACAAGACGAGCGCACCGAGTACACTCTCGCACTCGCCAACGCTCGCCTTGTCTCGGCGAGAGTGTACTGGGGGCACCGGAGATAACTTATTACGGATCGAGACAAACCACTTGATAACGGCATTATCACTCCTTGTAATTTAATCCCTGAATTCTTGGATACAATTGCACGCTTTACCACCAAACCATGTGTGCCTAAGTGAGCCTTTATTTTTTACTTGTTTTTAACCATTTATTTTCTTAAGTAAGAAGATAATAGCAGTAGTCGCCTACTAAGGGACTTGCAAGGTGGCTCGGGGTACAAGTGCAATGTCACGACAATACCCGAGAGGTCCCCCCGTAGTCACGTTCGGCACGCGTGCCCCCCCCCCCTGAGGGCTGACTGATTGTTCTTATCCCGGGGGGCTGATTACCCCCCCCCCCCCCACGCACACACACGCACTGGCTATTGGGCTATACACGTAACTAGTACTAGGGGTGTCGTGTCTGTATCAATCATCTCCGAGAATCTTATGTCGTCTGGTATAAGATCTACATTAAACTTTCAGCTTGTGCCAATTCCCTATAGGGAAGTAGCTATTACTTTAGGTCTCATGGTAAGACTTGAGCCCGGGACCGATTTACTTTTTAATTTTGATGTCCCCAGAGGCCAAAAACACCATTCGTTCAAATGTTTATATATGTAGGCTATATAAGCCTATGTGTGTGTCCGTGAACGCGATGACTTGAGTAATTTTTGTTTGAATTTTATGTAATTTGGCTTGAAGGAGTGAGGTATGATAAACTTCAATGAGTTCGTGAACCAGCATAATCGGACCATGAGAACCGGGTTTTACGGGAGTTCTTATGGGGTAAAAATTGGGGTTTCTCATTTTTGATTATCAATACACAACATTTTCCAATTTCTCTCTGGACCATTTTAAAGATTTACTGCATTGAAGTGTTTTTGTGCGGTTATTGGTTACTGAGAAAATTAAAAATATTGTAAATTTAAAATCACCATGTTATTCTTATGGAGAATACTGTCAAAATTTTTTGTTTGCTTGTTATAAATATATTTTGATCAAACTTGGCAAATTTATTAATTTTATACTAAGCTATTAATATTTTACTAAAAACACACTTTAAAGGAACATTCATTATTATTGATGATTTTTTCGATAAGCCTATAGGCCTATCGATATTATATTTTTTTGATCCGATGTATCGATAACAAATTGAAACTTGTCAGCTGACAACTTCGATTAAGAAAATATTGTTCAGTACCAACAAACAATTTAATGATTTCAGTAACAAAATGTTGATATGGGATTTATCGCCAAGAACGAAAATAGTACAATTGGATTTTTTTGAAGGTTTAGTATAGTGAATGTCATTGTACTAATAGTCATGGTATGATATATTATTTTTACGAAGAAAGCCTATTCTGGAAATTGCCACGTATGTAAAAACAAGGTAGGTCTACCAGTTAGAAATTGGTTTAAGGGAAGCAGATCACCCTTATCTTAGATCTGTATTAGTTTAGTCATTCTTATTTTGATTTCGTTATTGTTTGAGTTATGTCTTTTACAATACCAACTATAAAGTTTTGATTCATTTATGTATGTTTTTATAGGTACACAATGTAAGAATTAACATAACCTTACACTAAAGAAAGAACAGTTCACGATTTGTATCGATTGTCGATAGCCTATATAATTTATTAGTACCGTATCAATACATCGAAAAAATCTACGATGATAATTAATGTTCCATTTAACAGAAAAGTACCCCATCACCGATGTGTCATTTATAATACATCGAAAAAAATCATCGATAGTTATTAATATTCCATTTAACAGGAAAGTATCCCATTATTTTAAATTTCAGGCTTGTACTACGGCTTATTTGATAAATACAGAAGAACTTGATTACAAGTCTACTAAGGGAATTACCAAATACTTGATCTCAAGGTTGACTTTTTAGATAGTCTATGCAATAGGGGAAACATAAAATGTTAGGTAATTGAAAATTATTATTGTTCGAGGGTATTCTTATTGAGATCCCAATGTATATAAGCCATTTAAGCATGTAATTGACTGAATCATGCAAATAATTTGCCTATTTACAATGTGTATTTGGTATATTAGCTTCACATTCTGTTCACATGAAGAATTTAAAACATAAACTATTAATATGTAGGTAGATTATTTATGTTTTCAAATTGTTTATGTCAAAACATTTCACTTGACGTTTTTTATTGCACAATGCCATGCCAGATGTAATCACAAACATAAATTCGTCTATCGCATAACATTGCAGAACACCACACATACACACACAGGTCGGTTCAGCGCTGCCAACCACGCAGGCGAAAATTCCCTGTAGTGAAAGTCGAGGGGATATTCAATGGCGCGGTCTTATGCAATGATAACTCGCATTCTGATATGGCAATGTTGACTTCTGGGCCACTTGTATAATTTCCTGTTTCAGTTCAGTATAATATTTACCAACAATCACTCGATATAGGGGAAATTTAATAATGTATCTATTTATTGAGCACAGACGTAATCAGTTATAGCCTACAAAAATCGTAGTTTGGTTTGTTAATACTTTTATTGGATATTGTCTGGTGAAGACGTAAAAGGTGATAGAAATGAATGAAAATCTGTCTTGTCTTCCTACTGTATATTCAGATTTTCTCGACAGCTAGGGCTTTAATAAACAATCCAGGCTAAGCTAAAGCATCTAATTTGTTTTACATTCTTTTTCCTGGCCTGCAACTTCCATGGTTTGTCGACATAATAGTTGATAATGCAAACGTAATCGATCAATCAGAGAATTATACAGCTGTGGCATGTCGTGAAGAACCAACTCGTGTTTTAAGAATAGTTGATATTTTCTGTTGCATCTCGATGTAGGCTCAATTACATTGATTTTAACAGTGTTACTGAGCTAAACCTTCTCTAATCTGCTCTAAACAAACATCCTTCAAGGAAACCCATGTCAGGAATGATAATCTTGAGTAAACAAGAGAAAGTGATGATTTTTCAAAGCCTGGTGAATTCTTCTGTGGTAAACAATCAACATTGTTTTGGTGCGGTTGTCTACAGGAAAGTCGTAGTAAAAGTAATGCTATGGAAAGCTTAGACCGTTATTTAAGTGTGCTTTTATTTTGGAAGGGTAGAAAGAGGTATCGGTACTGTATATTGATGTTGTTTTCTGTTGTTTTTGTCCTAATACGCTAGGCTCAAGCCTTGGATTGTTTTACTTATTACTTCACCACTAGACCAGCTCGCTCCTCAATGATTTTCTTTACCAACAAATTTTCCCTGTAGGGAAATCCGCTAAACGTCCAACACCCCCAACATGTATTTCATTGAAATTCTCTCAAAAGATTTTCCTATTGGATTCTCTTTTCGAACGCCAAGCTTATATTTTAAATGAATCGAATCCCTACTAAAAAAGTCCAAATAAGAAGGGAACGCCGAGCCTAGTCTTCGATGCTAAGCCCCTTTATGTCGTCCCCTAGTTCACTGATGTTTTTTATTTGCCGGATTCGACTTGTACATGTATTGTTTGTGGAATCCTGGTTGAAGAATAAATAACGTCAGCCCACCAGGCAGCGGGCGGCGATGCTATCGAGCTTTATAAGACAAAGGCTGGACAAGCGAGGTCGCAGAGACGTTGGTTTATGACTGCCGCGACCGCGAGTCGGACCATTTTTGTCCCTTTGGACGTTGGAGTGCTCGGTGCGTTGCTTGAGACATTGCAGTTGCATCTTGGGAGTCCATATCCCTGAACGTCCAAGTTGTACCGAGGTATAATACAGGAACTGGTTTATGTTTATTGAATTGTCTTGGAACGAAAGGGGGTTTGTAGTTTCATCTTAGAAGTGCTTGTATAAAATGTCTTATGGTTGGACATTGGAATATTCGTGACAAAAGCTTGTGTTTCTTGCATCTAGGATTCTCAGAATATTCCAGAGTGAAACCCCTTGAATCTTGGAATATATCCTTGAACAAAACGTAGTTGTATCTTGGAATACTGTATATCCCTGAACGAAATATAGTTCTGTCTTGGAATAGTAGGCCTATCTCTGAACGAAATGCATTGTGTCGGGGGAACGAGCTGGTCTAGTGGTTAGAGCGAGTGACTTCGGTCCCGGGTTAAAATCCCACCAAATCGCCAATGGATTTTATCAACCCCTAGGTCTAGCCTGAAGTAATTTGAAAAACAACCTGGACTCGTCTAGGCAAAAACTTCCTGAGGCCTGCCATACACGTTCCGTCCCGGCCTTAAGGCCTGGCCTTGAGGCCGGAACTGCACAGTTTGGCCGGAGTCGTGACCTCTCCACACACGCTCAGTTCGGAACTGCACAGTTTGGAGTTTTTGAGACGATTTTATTTTTTTTTCAACTCTTTTCTAAACACACTTCATAATTTTTTTTTTAACCACAGTGTCTTTTGTAACTTTTGGGTCCGCCTTCTTCACAAAATCCAATAATTCTTGATAGGTTGCTTCCCTCATTTCCTTGTTGTGGAATTCTTTGTTTTTTATTTTCCAGATGCATTCGTGACCTTGGTATTTCTCTATGAATTCGAGTGTCAAGTCTCTTGACCAGGTAGACATGATTAATGTGAAGTACTTAACGAAATCACTACACAACACTACAACGCCAAAATGCGAGAACTATATCAACAAAACAACAAACAACACAACTCCGATTATGCTTTCACCAGACGGACGATGAAGAAAGGATGCGAATGCGAAAATGCTTAAAATTTATTGGGGGAGGGGGGAAGCAGCACTGTCTTGGACTGCGGGATTCGCCATACACGTTCAAATCGGCCTCAAGGCCGGGCCTGGCCGGATGTGTTTCACGTCCGGCCGTCCGGCCATCGATCTGCCTGAAGGAATCGACATACACGTTCAGTTTTTCCTTCAGTCCAGGACTGTACAGTCCGGGACTGAAGGAAAACCGGAACGTAAAGAAATGTATTGTAATTTCGAAACGACGCATGTTAAAATTGAATCTTCGATTATAAGCCAAAAAATGTCGACGTTGCTCTAGGTATGTAGGAAAATAGATGCTCAGGGTATTTCTATATTTTCCCAACCAATTCCACGTTTCAGTCGAATCTTGTACTATTTTGCAGGCTACGGAAACATCCGATATTAGTCAGTAATAGCTATCGCCTTGTTCCATTGGACACTCATCGGCTCATCTTCCAATCATCGTCTCAATATACTCCCCTGGTTGGCGTCTTAATCCAATATCCCAGACTATACGTAGTACAGGGTATTTTATTTAAAAGTAATGCTTTGACAATGTCATAAATGGCCCAACTCTGTTAGAGTCACCTCTACAGCCACGTCATTGTTGTGGCTGCAATCACACGACTGGCTAACTGTACATCAGCATCTCATCAATCTGCGAGTCTCATTCGGCTCCTCTCTGCGTCCCTGTGAGACGCCCAAGTGTAGACAAGTTTTTTGTCCTTGGTCAGTATAGGGATTAAACTGTAGTTGCGAATTCTGCACTGATCAGTATAGGGTTTAATCTGTAGTTGCGAATTCTGCACTAATCAGTACCTATATCGGTTAAACTGTAGTTGCGAATTCTGCACTGATCAGTATAGGGTTTAAACTGTAGTTGCGAATTCTGCACTGATCAGTATAGGGTTTAAACTGTAGTTGCGAATTCTGCACTGATCAGTACTTATATTGGTTAAACTGTAGTTGCGAATTCTGCACTGATCAGTATAGGGTTTAAACTGTAGTTGCGAATTCTGCACTGATTAGTATAGGGTTTTTAAACTGTAGTTGAGAACCGTAGTAGTAGGAAGCTTAGCTTAGATGCAGACTTCAGTTGTTTTTTAAGAGAAAGGTGTAATTTTTGGAATCATGTTTTTAGTCCTAAATCACCGAATATTTAATTTAATTCGATGTGATAAAACTTAAATTCCTAAATCCTAAATCGCCGAAAGATTTTGTGTTAAAGCACCGAAACAGTTATTTAAAAGGTCATTTTTTTAAACTCCCATGTCTAGCTAGGTTCAGTTTCGCACTTGTCTTGACGTCACAATTGGGTCGGCAACCTTATTGTTGCGACCACTATAACTCCTCCAGCTTCACCTAAACCCACTAATCGCTGTTTTATTCTACTTACATCACAACTTGTGCCACACACGGCCTTGGTTCAGATCAATTTGTGTCTCGCCGTCTCATTGTCATAGACAGGTGAATGAGACCAAGGAGAGGCTATGATGAGGTGGGGGCGGGAGTGATGTTAAATAAATAGCGGAGAGAGTCTGTACGGTCAAGGATCACTAGAAAAATGGGTTAATGGAACCTTCTCGGCGAAAATGAAACTTGATCACTCGAGTGACAGGCGAGAGTTGAGTATCTCGTGTCATGTGGTGGAGACACTTCTGTGTTTGTTTTGGGTGAAAAATAATAAACTCGATTAATCTGTAGTCTAAAAGTTAAATAATATGTAGGCTAGCCTACAAATGCTTGGTTAAAAAATTGTATAGACTCTTAATTATTTCCTGTAGTCTCTAGGTCCTTATAACTACTCGAAGTACATGATGTGTTTTCACAGTCCTGTATATGTCAAATGTGTTTAGGTACATTCCCATGAAAACAGGAGATTGATTAGTTTATTTCCGCCAGTTGGAGTAATCATTTATCACCGTCTACATACATCGTGAATCCATGGTCAAACCATAATATTTGATGACTGATATACCATGAATAACTGAATAGCATAGGAATACTGATTGTATGATTAGTTGTGTAGCTCACGCTAGGAACTACTGTATCAGGATCGTATTTGGTGGAGGGGTTTTGTATTGCGTAGGACTCGTACTAAGTGGTTTGTTAAATTTATAAATGTTCAAACTATATTTAAACCTACAGTATATTTCTCAGCGGTTATCTTTCGACTTGGAAGTATTTGGATGATTTAGCCCGATTATGCTAATCATTGTTCCATTGTTAACTTATGGAATTTTTTTTGTGTTCGATTGCATGATTTGCTACATCCCTTATTTAATCATAGCCCTAGTAGAGGGATTTTTGGATGTATGTGCTGTGGTACTACAGTTTTTCCAAATCCTACATGTTTTAGACTAAATTCGAACGGTTCTATCTATTGAAACTTTACCTAGGAGCATTTCGCTGATTTGACCCGATTAGGTAATATTATACTGTAAACTCATTGTGCGACTGGTTAATTTGCTCTGAAACAGCAAATCCCGGAGTGATGAATTCGACATAGACCGGCTGCGGCTGGATAGCCTCGGACGGGGTCACGTCGGACGTGACGTGTGGTCGCCACGTTTACACGGACGTGCACTGTGCGAGGCTACGTGCCACGTGATCTGCCATTATGTCGTATATTCCGCCGTGTAATAGTGTTGGCGTCGTCGAAATGGAACAGAATAGATGGAAGAAGGAAATGTCTATACATACAGTACGATGTTTTAACCCAGAATAGAGTCTGGTCTAGTAATGCTGTTGCTGTAATACTATGTGCGTTTGAATAGGTTCGCTAACTAAGTGTGATGTTTGACTAGATTAGGATTGTAGATTTGTACATTTTTAAGTAAAGTTTTAGACAGTTTTGGAATGAAAATAAACGTAGTTCAATGTGTGGTTTTTGTGATTTCCACCTTCGATTGGGTTTCGATATTAATTTTGTTACATGGTATTTTCTCACCTTAGAACGGGATCAGATTCCAGATCCCGAAACGCCGTGACAACTTTTTTTACCAATTGTGATGGAAAATATCCGCATTAATTTGTTAAAGAACGTAATGATTTGTGTCGAAAAAGCCTACTTTGGAACAATTGAAACTAAAAGAAACACTTACAGTTAAGTGTAGTATCTCTTATGTCTCACAAATTATCAGAGGATGACAAAAGTGGAAAATATAGTTCAGACAGTAGCATAGATATGTCCAATTGAGCATCCAAAAGTCAAATGTCTCGACACTGCTAAAGTCGCTATTGTTGATATCAAGAGGTATTGTAGAATTGGACCTAGTGGAATGCAGTTATGACACAACTGTCTGGCCAGCGACATACCTATGGTGCACGTGCTGTGTGTCAGCAGCAGCAGTCAGCACTACTGTGGAATGCGCTGAGACTACTGACCAGAGGCGTGGCGCTGATACAACTACGGTTGCTACATTATTATCTCACTGATACACATACTACTAGACCTCATACTGTACAAGCTGGGTTTCACAATTACTTTTTATTTGTGATTTCGATTTTATCAGTGTGCTCCACGTGTATATTTGCTCGTGCACATTCAAAACGGCGAACTATTGACTACTTTTGATAGGATCTGAAACATGGCCTAACTATTTGCTCATGACCTTAAGGCCCCGGGTACGATACGAGCGGCGAGCGGCGAGCGGTGAGCGGCGAGCGGCATGAGCGGCGCCGCTCTGACATCGGGTCTCATTTAGTTGCGTGTAAATTTGTTGAGGGTGGCCACGATACGTCTGAGCGGCGAGCGGCGGTGAGCGGCACCGCTCAGCGCCGCTCATGGTTCCAAGTCAAAACCGATTTTCGCGAAAACGCCGCTCGCCGCTCAGGTGAGTCATGCTTCAGTTCGGCCTAAAATGACAGAGAAACAGCAGCAAACATGCGATACGGGTCGATACGTGTGGTGCAGTCCAGGGAATGTTTGTGCAATGATCATTACGGAAGTTTTAAAACACTTCAGTCACCAGAAAAGTATGGGACCAAGTTAGGGTTAAGGTTTTTCAAAAAAACTAAGTTTTTCTTTAAAGGCAAACAATTGTCAAATAGCAACAATAGCTGCAATCATTCTTGCAGTCAAGCATAGTTTAACATTTTCGACTAAACTGACTTATAAAACTAAGGAAATTTGATGAGCGTTATAAATGTGCCGCTTGTATCGTAGCCACCACCGCCGCTTACGTGCCGCTCAGGTTGCCGCTCGCCGCTTGCCGCTCACCGCTCGCCGCTCGTATCGTACCCGAGGCCTTAATGTTTTCGGAACACTCTTCGTGTGGAACATTGGCTAAGTTCTGTCCAAGTCATTGGCTTTTAAGTACTTAAGTAGACATCCCATCTATGTTGATCCATTGTAGCCATATGTGATTAAGGGGATCCGCCACCTTTAGATGGTAAATTTTTAATTTTTTTCACATTTTAAAAAAATGTTATTTTTTTTGTTCTGCATACTTTTCTGAGTGTGTGGGTGAAATTTGAAGACAAACTGACAATTTTATCTTTAAATAATATTAAAAAATAGAAGTTGTTACAAATTGCTATAGAAACGCTATAGCCTACTTTAAAGCCCGTTTTCCGCAAGTTCTGTTTTTCCGTGTTTCTTATTACATATGTTTGAATAACTTTTAAAGTATTATAGATAAGCCATTAAACTTTTTACCACTTGTTCCTTGTTATATTACTGAGATTATTGGTCATAAGAAATTGTATAGCTAATAAAATAAAATAATTATGATTTTTTTTTAAATTTGTTAAATACAAATTTTTATTTTAAAAATATAATTGCTTGTAACTTTTTTTCTGAAATGGTATTTTAATTATAATGACCAAAAAGTTTCTAGGTATTATAAGGATAAAAATAAATCAATAATCATTACAATTGATCAAAAAATAATAAGTTATCAAAGTTTAGCAATGTACCTAAAAACGCTAAAATAAAACGCTAAAAAATTTTATAAACAAAACCGAAAGGTGAAAACTAAATATAAAACCTCAAAAGCTCATTAAATAAAGGTCCTAAATATAATACCTGCATAAAAAATGTCTAACTTACTAAATAAAAAAAATGTCATTTAAAGGTGGTAGATCCCCTTAAATAAATATTGAGGCCTAGAAGAATAAGTATTTGCATAGTACACTGCAATAAAAAATTCTTTTACCTCAATTATTTATGTTGCAAGTTGGTGAAATAATACACGCTATAGTTTACACTAAGTTGCGTTTAATTTTTGTAAAACGGGGATCCCATCGGAACTGACAGTTGACAATAATTGTAGGGGTGGGAGAGGGGTTACTGCGGATGCATCAATTGCCACAATTAATTATCTCATCGTGGGAATCTATCTTACTTTCCAATTACTTTAAACCTACAATTACCACTTTACTTTCATTACTTAATTATTGTAGCCTATGTCATGTTTAGATTCCTCTAGCAGCAACTACTGCGAGTGACGGGTTAATATACCTCAAGTCTAGAAAAGTTACAGGGAATTTATTTGGACGTATCAATTACTATTACAGACAACAATTTGTCAACTTGTGTATAATGTGTAATTATAACCGTGAACGGTGGCGATTCTGGAAAAAATATTTAAAAAAAACTTTTTGATCTGACAATAATATTGGTGTTAAATTAAATATCGACCAGCCTGGGTTCCGTATTTTATATTAAATTGAAAACTACGCCTATAATGTTTCTTTTGTCCAGAACGCTATGCTCTGGCTCGGAATTTTGTTTACTTTACTTCAGGGTAATTTGAAACGACCCTGAACAGGATCGTGGCATTATTACTTAACATCCAGTGGTAATTGGCAGGATTTGAACCCGAGACCTCAAATACCGATGTTCACGCGCAACCACAAGACCAGCTCGCTCCACAAACTAAAATGCATGTAAACGTGTGAGGAATAGCTTGCAAGCGTCAAGCGTCGATAGACACTTCATTCTAGACTGACAGTGACGTATGCGGAGGAGTTGTGGTAACGCTGTAACGCGCCGTGAAGCGCGACAACTGGAGAATCCATGTTGTCGGTGCATGGGCACGGAGGTTGATGGCCTGTAACCATTGCTATCAACCTTCCTCATACTAAACTGATGTGTGGCTTTTAAATCACGGTACAGTAGTTAATTCCACATGCATATAGGCTATTTTTGTGTATGTTACACATGTTTTTAAGCCGCCGAGAAGTGGAGCAGTGTCCATACTTATTGGTAAATACCGTTGAAATTCTCTTTAGTTTGAGCATAATCTTTGGTCTGAACTATTGGAAGAGATTTGTCAAAGATTGGGGAATAGAAAATCAATCTGATCACATTTAGGTGTAGAAGCCTTTTAATGAGTGATGCGAGATAAACTAAGGTACATTTGTCAATATGTTTACCCGATTACATAAAGTTGTTATGTAGATTTATTTAAAGTTTCGGCGTCGATCTTAAAACGTAGAAGATGGAAAACCACTTTGAATCAAACCCACGAAACCCAAGATGTTGGTAGTTTTATGATCTAATATGAGAAACGAAACGCACGAAAATTTAGAGCAGATTTCATTCAAACTGTTTGTTTACACTACCATATAATACTTATACGTTTTATAAACGTAATGTATAGGGCCTACATACGATTACATACGGTTAGGTATCTTAGTTTCAGTACCAGTATATTTAAAACTTATAACACATTGAGTTATAACCATCTGAGGAAATAGCATAGCGTAATGTAGCACTATAAAACGTAGAATTCACAATTTTCACCGTTAAAACTGGGTTTCAACTACTTAAACCGGTAATAAACCACTACCCAAAACTGGTTGAAATCTTCCTTTTTACAACTCCGCACTACTCCAAGTGCTTTTTAGTCGTGAACCAGTTTAACACATGATTAGCTGGACATTTCGTTTGATGGCCCAATGAAAGTGGAGATTCCCCTAGAGGAAAGTTGGATTTGACGAGACATAGGAACACCTGGGTTCGAGACCGCAACAGGGGAACGTCGGATCTGGAGTTGCAGGTCCGGTTCGGCGAAACAGTTGCCGTTCCGTTCGCTGAGGTCGAACGTTCCAAGTCCAGGTTTCCTTTCTAAGAGATACCTTGAGACTTGTGCAAGTGATCTCAGTACAGTTTCCAACACATCCAAGTTAAATATTGAAGTGAACCAAAACGTGAATTACGTGTTTGTCGTTGTCATTCAGGCAGTAAAAGCTCAGCACAATTAAAAATAAATCTGAACCAACGTAAATTTCGTCTGTACTTGCCATTAAATCTATAAATGCATATAGCCTCACAATTAAAGACTTTAAATATATAGGCTATTACCAATTTGGGTGGGGACGTAACGGGAACAGACCAATATAATCCAAATATAAGGGAAAGAATTTAGAACAGTTACATTCCTTGTTTACTTTCTCACTGACTTGGACCAGCTGTTTCGTTAGCCATGACCACGTAATACATGTCTCAAGTCGATATTGGCGTAGTCTTCATAGTGAGATCCATATAACCACGTAGTTTAAGGATCTCCAGAAGCCAGAAACGTCGTTCATTCAATTTCTTACAATTATTACAAACATTGAACACTTAACCAACAGAATAAAGAGTACGCCACTTTATTTTGAGCACTACAGTTGGTATAAAAGCTGCTACAGTAACTCCTGACCATCAGTTTACCTGGGGCACGGGGTCCCCATGTGATGGAAGATGAGCAGACAGGTTCCACTGTACAGACTATGTACCGCGATATGTAGTTCTCCGGTAAATGTTCCACAAGTGGGAAAGAACCACGTAACCCTATCGTAAGTACTGATTCTAACTTTTATGGTTCAACCATTGGCTATTGAATCCTGAAGGTTCAACTTAATTTTATATAAATTTCAAAGTTAACACAAAATTCAAAGCTAGAAAGGCATACAACAGTTGATAAATATAATGTGACAGTGGGACGCAGACACAAAGACTACAATAAAGATTCCCTCCGGTTTACATCTGAACAAAGCGCCGCTTGCAGAATTGGCGGGTAAATTGCTGCACGTGACAGAAGCTCAACTTCCGACAGACATTTAACATCCGGCGGCCTTTTGCAAATTGCAATAGGATTTTATTCGTTACATCCACTGACTGCTTCTTGAAGTGTTCTAAATTGCCTCTGAATAGGACTCTGACTTTTTATTCTCCGAGAAAAGTCCTCTGGTTGAGATAAACGTGCAATAAATTAAACATTAGTCTGTCAAAGTTTTCTTAAAGAACGTGAAATAACATAGTGAAATGTACTACAGGAAATTTTAATCACCCTTTTCCTAAAGTGTTTAGTGTGTTTAAGTATAGTCAATGGTTTAAGTTTGTCTCAGTGTACTTAATGTATAGACAGAAGAGTTGGAAGGTGCGATTAAACTAAGTTATTACTTTCCCGTGCCTTCGTAAATTCATTACTAACCGTCACATTTAATGTCAAAACTGTCATAAACAATACATTGGTGAGTTAATATTGTGCTGAAAGGAAAGAACATTCGTGAAGAGCATGGAATAGTTTCAGGAAAACAAACATATGTAAGGAAATTAATATGCACCAAGTAGGATGTCGCTAATTTAAACATCGATGGTAAAACAATAAACTAGTAACCCTCATCCCTTCATCAAATGTATAATATAAAAGCGAATTTCCATTTGCCTGAATTGATTTTAAATTAATAACATTAGGTTTAACGAGTACCTAGGTTTGCTGCTACAGGGTCTCTGTAACAGGGAGGCTAATAAAGTGTGTTTTTTAGTAAAATATTAGTAGCTTAGTATAAAATAAATAAATTTGCCAAGTTTGATCAAAATATTTCCATAAACAAGCAAACTACAACATTTTACAATCTTCAAAAGAATAACATGGGAATTTTAAATTTGCAATTTTTTGAATTTTCTCCGTAGACAATAACCGTAAAAAAAACCTTGATATACTAAATTATTTGTTTTTTAAGCTCTTTAAATAGAGAGATATTGGTAAATTTTGTATTTTGAGGGTCAAAAATGAGAAAAACAATACAATATTTACAATGTTCTCCATGAGTATAACATAGGGATTTTGAATTTAAATTTTTTTTTTTAATTTTTCCGTATCCATTTACCGCACAAAAACACTTCAATATACTAAATTATTTGTCTTTTAAAGCTCTTCAAAATGCTCTGGAGAGAAATTGGGAAATTTGGTGTTTTGATGGTCAATAATGAGAAACCCCAAATTTTACCCCATAAACCCCCCGTAAAACCAAGTTCCCATGGTCCGATCATGCTGGTTCGCGAACTCATTCAAGTTATCCCGCCTTACACCTTCAAACCAAATTTCATCAAAATCGGAAAAAAATTACTCAAGTTGTCGCGTTCACGGACGTATGCCTATATATAATATGTATATCAAATTTGAACGAATATTGTTTTTGGCCTCTAGGGACATCAAAATGAAAAAGTATATCGGTCCCGGATCCAGGTCTTACCGTGCCACCTACGTTAATAGCTACTTCCCTTTAGGGAAATTCGCTAAAACATACTGCTATACGTTGGACGTTTTTTTACATTTAATATTGCTTCAAAAAATTATAACTTTATAATAAAAGTAACCCTTAAAATACAAAATCATATATCAATAGACTTTTTGCTACCACTGCATTGAGATGATCACATTTGCCACCGCTGTAAACATTACACAAAATTGCTTTATACCGGGAATGAATGGCTCGCTCGCTAATCAGCTGATTTCATTGTTGGCGTTTCTTCACCAATCACAGCCGCGGATCAGGTACGTCAACAACCTACCTAGGTTAGCAAAGCAAATAACATAATCTAAAAACAAACACAACATAAATGACAGTTTATACAACTAAAATGATAATCTATAATATTTACGAGCCCAAACAGTCATCGCCGCCCTTGAAATGTTTGGCCATTTACACTTCTCGAGCGACAATGACGTACTTTGCGCTCAGGTACAAGACGATATCGAACGGTAAAGCCAATGACGTGTCTTTGATATTGATCACTATCAGCATTACGATGTCGTAAACGCTCCAAGATAATTTACGTTTTTTTAGACCTCTAACAAAGGGAATACTTGTGTTTATTAAAGGTTGTAAAAGTTACCATGGTGTTGTAAGTTTTACAGCTAATTCGCGAGAGTGAAACCTGGGCTTATCCAGGGCTTATCTGATGTTGGAGGTACAGAGTTGTTATGTTTGTTATCCTAAGAATATAAGGCTGAATTAAATTGAAAAGTACTAACTGGTTTTTGTAATGCAAACTTTTAAAAATCTTGGACATGTATTTATTGGGTTATTTATACACGTGTAGCATACGTGTAGTCTGAAATGAGAGGAATTAATAATTATTTTTAGGGAAGGGAAATATTGTTTCGTCCCGCCTTCCGAAGATTTGCTGTAATACTTTTTGTTCTTAGTTATTGTGTGTTTTCTATGAATTCCAAATGGACGATTTACAATGGTTTTTTAGTATTTCTATAGGCATATCCGGTTTCTGTAGGGAATCTCGTTTATATTTTTCCAAATCAAATTTGAAGAAGTTTCCGACGTGAGTAGTAAAGCCAAGGTATAGTATTGGTCCTAGAAAATATGTTAATAATTATTATTACCATTACGAGTTGAGATGGGGACGCCACCTAGGTGCGTAGTTTAACCCAAATATGAGTGTAGAATGAAGTGAAAGTGAGGTACCATGTATAGCATTGTTCATCAGCTGTTTGTTTGTTTGATCAGCTGTTTCATAAGGTAGGACTATTTACAAGCCCAATGATGAAGGAACAGCTGGGTCCAGTTTTGAGCCATATAAAAGCATAGGCCTACTAACTTTTCTCAGGATCGAACCGATAACTTTTGATGGAATTTTCATTTAATGATTTTTTGCAAAACAGGTTTACTTTTAGGGTTCAAGATTATTGCAACACATTTAACTGACAATTAAGGTGTTTTACCCAACTTTACCTTGCAAAGCGAGTGAGATATTTAACTTGAAATTTCAAAAAAGTTTAAAAACAATGTTAAAATTGCAAATTTACTCAAGTTTTTAGTTTTATTTGATAATTTTCCTCTTCTACGAGGGAAGTCACACACCCCACCTCCTGTGCTAGTTTCACAACGGTAATCCCCGGAACACTCCCAAGATATCCCAGTTATCATCGCACGGTTCCCGTAGTACGGTGATCCCGACAGTTCCCATAGTTATGCAAGTGTTTACATTGGTATGGGACAATACAATGGTTTACTTCCTCTGGTGTAACTTCTTGTGCAATAGTTGACCCTGTGGGTGTCATTGTGTGTTTGCCATCGAAATGGGAAACTTTGAAATCTGTTCGTTGAATTGTAGGTTAACTCCCGCTATCTCCGCGTACCGCTATCTCCGTGTACCGCTATCTCCGAATTTCAGAGTGACACCTATAATCCTCGGTTACTTCCTGCGTTAAGACTTTCCGTTCAAACCTAACCTAACCTAACTTAACTTAACTTAACTTAATTTAACTTAACTTAACCTAACCTAACCTAACCTAACCTAACCTAACCTAACCTAACCTAACCTAACCCACGGGTTAAATTTTCATCAAATCTTCCATCCACGGGGCTTCGCAGCCGCGGATGCAATGACAGCTAACAACGCAGTCAGTGACTGGATTATAAGGGTCACTCAAGAATTCGGAGATATCGGGACAGATTTGGGTTCGGAGATAGCGGAACGCGGAGATAGTGGGAGCACACGGAATTGTATGACATGGATTTAATTTGTTATACGATAAAGTAGACTTTCCATTGCCCAAAAATATATTTGTGTTATTGCCATAACAAAGTTGTTGTAAATTTTTAATGCATAAATCATTGCGGTTCCTTCCACAGAGCACTTTTTAGTGTTCTGTGGTTCCTTCTTTGAGCCGGGTACAGGCTTAACTGATACAAAATGACTTCTTTTATTTACTAAATTGTTGAAAGGGCATCTTTTTGTTAACTTAAACCTACCTTCAATCATAAACAATAATATGAAAGATTTGAAAATAAAGTAGGACTTTATATAAAAGCATGCTAACTTATAGTAGTTCATTTAGGACTCTCATTTGAGAAAATTTATGTCTTATTTACTCTAGCTACAAACTTTACAAATAGAAAGGATGTCTAATACATCATCATATGGCATAATCTATAGTTTTAATCCTCAATATTTACTTTATAGGTTACGTAATAAATTGACTCTATGGTAAAAACTTAAGTTTTTTTTTTAATAAATACTTTAACTTTTACGATAGGAGCACAGTTTTGCAAAAAGCCAATACTTACCAAATCGTAATTTTAGACAGTTTAATTTAAGTTTTCATCCTATGTGTAAACTAATTAAAGTGTCCAGACCTATGAGCTAACATAAGTACGTACTAGCTTATACTAGGTATGAATCGACTCTTTATCCAATTAGGTTAAACTAAATCATAGAACCAGTATAAAACCATTCTAGCGCAATACTAACTCATGTTAGCAGTTACATAACAAGTATTGGATCACTTATTCACAGTTTTCACGGACTGACTTGTCGCCATAACCCGCAGAAAGTGGAGTCGATTTGCACCAATCTTCCAATTTGACTTCAATTCCGACAAGTCGTCGCGGTCTACGCGTTCCAACATCAACACGTCATGCGAAATCATCTTGTCACAAGAGACCCGCGAAGATTTAGAAAAGATTTAGATTTTGTATTGTTGATAGGCTATAAAGGAATACTGTATTGTGTTGGCAATGAATAATAAATCGGGGCTTTATCATAAATACGTCTACTCAGACTGTGGCATTGTGTTTTCTACATGTTTCCTAGTTTTCAAGTAATCCATCTCATTCGATTTGCAAGGTAAACTTGTGTCAACATTCTTAAACTGTTTATCAAATGTTTAAAATAACATAATAACCTAGAAGAAGTAACATTGTTTAGCGAAAAATCATGAATCGATCCTTTAATGAATTTACACGGGTCGAATGACAGTATTTTTTATGTTAAAATTTATCACAGAATAGCAGGAACCTGTGATAATGGATTTTTGATTGTTGCTGGACCCAGAAGTCCTTAGTGGTCCTGGCTAATGAAACACGAAACAGCTAATAGCGCCTAACTCATAACCACTTTGTATAGTCGATCTAGAATGCTAGCATATTGAACAGCTCAAATCCTTCTAATCTATAAGTATAAAAGAGGATGTTTGTATATATATTTGTTTGTTTGTTTGTTTGGGGGTGATAAACTCGGACACCGCTGAACCGATTGCCACGAAACTTGGTACATACGTGTAGAATGTCATGGAATAGGTTTATACACCATCAATTTCGTGATCCGTCTAATCGGCTCCGCCCCAGTGGATCTGGAGTTTCCCATGTTAACCTTATGAGAAATGGAATTAATGAATCTTAACAGCTGTTTCAATTAAACAAGTTGGTTCTGTTCTATGATGTTCAATAGCTTTAAAGTTACAAGGATTGCCAACAGGGTGCAGCACTATTATTTCTTTTACATTTATGACAACTGCCAATTTGCAACCAAAAGGTGAGTGAGCGTAGCGAACGAACTTCAACCTGGAGGCGAGTTAGCGTAGCGAACGAGCTAACCTGAAGGCAAGTGAGCGTAGCGAACGAGCTAACCTGAAAGGCAAGTGAGCGCAGCGAACGAGCTCCAACCTAAAGGTGAGTGAGCGTAGCGAACGAGCTCCAACCTAAAGGTGAGTGAGCGTAGCGAACGAACTTCAACCAGGACGTGATTGAGCCATGCGAACGAGACAATTAAACGTAACGGTACTTAAATTATAAATAGTCAAAGGCAAGACAACGTCTGCCGGGTTCAGCTAGTTATCTTCTATAAGAAATCAAATGTTGTGTACATCGCACCTGTTTCTCTTTCAAAAATAATATTATTGTACATTTACATGCAAGTGACCGGTTTACATGAATCATTCGTAATAGTAAACCGTCATATCTGCGAATCACCGGGTCTTATTGTTTTAACCTTTCAAGTAGTAACGCTGAGCTCCTTGACTCCTAGAGATGGGTTTAATTAGTCGACCTTTGAGATTCTCTACGACAAGAGTAGCCATTATCGTCCCATCTCAGCCTACAGATTAATTTTCTACCATTAGTCACAGTTTCAATGGTTTCATCATTGTCTTCAGAGGCGCTGCTTCTAATCTTCACTTCAAGGCTACTCACTACTCATCTTTCTACTCAGCGTAAATATACAGGTTTGTAGATAAAAAATGCCTTTGATTCTCGCAACATTTTACGGAGAAGCTGTTTTGTACTTTTTTCTGGTATGCACAAGTTTTTATACAGTTTTTAGCGAATTTCCCATATAGGGAATAAGCTATTTAACTATTGTACTGAAAGGCAATGGCTTCGTGGTATGCACACAACATGTTATATCAAACATAACGAAGTATTCGCTTATTGAACGACGAATGTAACGAAATTGCAGATTGATTTTGCTGTAAATTGTTTGTAGTGTGTTATACTGATGATAGGAAATGATGTTGAGAAAATAGGCTAGTACCAATTTAATGAGGTTTTTTAAACATAATTCCATTAACATTGCAATAATTAAGACCAGTCAGTTGGGTAATTAAAATTTTGTTTATTTATATTTACATTTACATAATGACCATCGGACTTCCTACCGAGTGTAAAAGCTCATCTATAGCCTGCATAATGAAACCTAGGACTAGCCAAGGCCTGGCCCATTCCCACGTAGACGAAGGGTCAGGACACAAGTCCAATCATCATATACAGACTGCAGTGCCAAAGACTAAACTGAATGCCGAGGACTAGTTTGGAAATGGTGTTATCACTTGGTAATGAGGTTATGCAAAAATGTTATCTCCGCATTATCACTTCAACCAACTTGATTGAACATTGTCGTTCTTTGGTTTCAAGAGAGAGCTGGTCAGTGGTAGAGCACGGGGGTTCGGTCCTTGAGGCCCCGGGTTCAATCCTCGTCAATCACCAATGCATGTTTGCTATGTGACAACACCGTGACTATAGGTCTAGCCCGAATTAATGTGCTCAATGCTTGCGGGCTGGAGCAAAACTTCACAAAATGTGAAAGTATTAAAAACTTATGTCCCCTAAACGAAAAATCCCCTCGTACAGTATAACTTTCCCAAATGTGGTAAACTATTCCTACCACTCAACACCCAAGGATCGTTCCAGTCATTTAGCCAGTTTCGCAACCCCGAACCTTGGTCTAGCTCCAGATGTGTACGGGCCGTCAAAATTATGACGCTATAACAATAAATAATTTCTCGCTCTAATGGACCGGCTTTACTTTTACCCAAATCTGGCACTTTTCAAGGTGAAATAGTAGGTTGTGGAGGGAAAAATATGTGTAGCCTATAGTTTGTTGTTGGCCTAAATATTCTGTTTAGGGTGAAAAGTGTGTACTATAGGTCGCTATAGGTATTCTGATAGCATTAGCGTGCAGGTTCTTTTCTAAGCGGTCGACCTATAGTGCTGCTATGTTCTCTAGTATATGTTTATTAAATTTCACTACAATGGTAAAGTAAGTGAACGAATTCTTAATAGACGAATAACCAACAATGAACAACCGTGTGTCAATGTTAAGTTGGCGGTCTTTAGTGACTGATTAATTGGGTAAGATGAGTAAAATCTTTGACTGTGGATAGGAATATAAGAACGTAATTCTTATGGCTTTCATGTGAATTCCTTGGGTTGTGGTCACTTTAAATTGAAAATGAACGTAGTTAATAGTGTGCAGTGATGTAAATTACTTAATTTTGGTGGAATACGCCATCTTTTCTAACCAATCCAAACTGAAACGGCTGCATGTAGCTAGAAACTAATTTGTAACCTGTATACATTGGCATCTTTTAGGTCACACGAACTATCTCGGCAACAAATGGTAATGGATAAAATAATTCTATACTGCAAGACCCCTTGTAAATGGCTTCTTTCCTTCGTTATTTTTATAAAAAAATATTGATTGCAATTGGTCCATATAGGTGGATGTCTACTTCAGTATTTAATAGTCAGTGGTAAAAAACCACCCCCATTTTTTGTCAACATTCTTCATATAGCTGCATATTCTTTATTCCACCATTCCACCATTGGCCCAGGATCACAACTGCAACGACTGCAACCCCTTACATAAACACAGTTGCACAATGCGAAATACAGATGCAGTCAGGGCTAAACGGACAAAACGAACAGACAATCCGTTATTTATTGTTTATTGTGACTCCCAAGGTTCTCCCGCGCTCCCAGACTGCTGGCGGGAACTGGGCGATATTTGCACTCAATGGGGAATAAACCACGGCACTTAACTGATGCCACTGAGTGCATTAGGCTATCGCCAGGGAGTAGTCGTTATTTCAGCACACGTATCGGTTCAACAATTGTGATTTTGGTAGTAACCGAACATTTTGCATTCGCAGTTAGTATTGCCTTTATATTCATAGATGAAGAAACAAGCCATCGGGAGTTCCTCCAACTAAATTGCTTCTGCACAAGCATTGACCACAATTCTTATGTTTTCCCCATAATAAATCAGCAATGACTATGAAGAAGTTATACTGTAGTTTGAAGAATCTAAAAATTGAGCAGATTATTATGAGGCTGGTGAACTTTCTTCGTCATCACAATTTAAGGACAAAATAATTCAGAAAAGCTGCAGAGAACATCGACAAACTCAAGCAAACGTCGACAGCTCTTGAAGAACACAACGGCTATAAGACTTTACGGGGAATAAAACGTAGTGTCTTTCTAATTTTCTTACCAACCGGGAAAATGGTATGGTTTCAGAAGGAAGTATAGCGAGTCGTCATGAACTATACAGAATCATTGACTTTGCAAGAATTGATGTGTTCTTCGATACATTTTCCATCACCCCTTGCTTGGTCCGAAAGAGTTTTGTTGTAAATGTCTTCAACTGTTAACTGTTCTAGACACACCTGTCTCCACCCACCGTACACAGTATATAGTACACCCAGTGATAGTGATAGTTCCCAGCCATGATTCACGTTATCGTAAGCAACTATTCCGCCACACCCTCGGCCTTCCACCGGTCGCGGAATTATCGCCCTTTTATTACCTTCAACTGTGCAATATTGCTCTCAATCCGGCAACAGCGGTATTGCAGTCGTGATCTTGGCGAATGCGATGTATGATTCATTTCTTTTTGAGTCTGTGAGAAATCTGGTGATATATACGGATTGGTATACCTTACTGATGCAGATATCTTGAAATATGAATCTTCCTTAGTTAGTTATATTTTAGTTGTTCAACTACTTTCCTTAATCAGTCTTCACATAAGCCCACAACAAGATGGATATCAAGAAAATTATTCTCTTCTTTCGTCGAGACAGTTTTGTTGTCCTTCAGGCCAAAAAAAAAACTAACCTCCCTGCACAAATATTCCATTAGAAGAATTATTTTTGTTGAACCAATGACAGCCTCTGTTCGGCCAATGGACTTATAAGGTTACAAACAGAGAAGCATTGGAAACAACTTAAGATAATCAGAATGATCTTAAGGATAAAATGGACCTTGCATTGCTTCTTTTTGCCAATTCAATGACAGCCTCTGTTCTCGCAATGAACTGATAGAAACTAAGATAACCCGAATGCTTTCGGCACAGAGTGAGCGACTTGGCCAGTCACGAAGAGTCTGTGTCGGTGATCCGCGAGATGAACTATCGGTACAGTCAGGTCATGTGTGGGAGGTTGACTGTACTCTATTGACCCTGGATGACAATGTGTCCGTTACCCGTGGAGCACCAATGCTCTCGTTGGTATATCCGACTATAGTGGAAATATTGTTACGTCGGGGCTAGGATGTACTAGCCTTGCTGTCCTTTTTGAACGGTGATGTATCTCAAAATATTACCTCTCGTCCTATATAATCCTGAGTACAGTACACCTTTTACTTTGTCAGACAAAAAGGTTAAGAGTTAATAATATTATAACCTCTCGATTGCTGTGTGATGATATCTTTTGTAAATCAATAGAATGCTTACAGGTGTATCTCAACAACTCCACTGTAATTCAATAATTTCACAGGAAATTACCTCTATTACCCGATGTAAATTATATTGAAAATCCAATAGGTAACAAATCCTACAACCCTGCAATTTCTTGAGAGGTCAGTTTGGGCCTACAGGCACCGCTCCTTACCTACCTCCATACACACAGTGTGACTGATCCAAGGATACCATAGATCCAGGGTTGTCATTATCGCGAGGTCGCCGACAAAGATGGCATCAGACGATGACACAATACGAGCGTCATCTCAAACAGGTGTTTTGCAGGTGGAACGAATTGTGGCGATGGTTATAGAGTTTGAACGAGAGGAGGTTTACGTGAAGGTTTGTAAAACCGTACTTGTAAAACGTAAATTTTGGTGTTACGGTTAAGTTGTTACAGCTTATTGCGTTCGGTAGCAGAGTTTTGAATTCATTGAATGACGTATAGAAAACAATGCTCTAGCCTAAAATCGTTTTTCACATTACTTCAGACTATTGTAGTTCTAGAGGTTGCGGCATATTCACTTGGATATCGTTGGCGTTTGGCGTGATTTGAACCCGGGACCGCAGTTATCGAAGTCCTGCGCTTTACCAATATACCAGCTCGCTCCGCATAAAGCTGGTGTGGTTCATAGTTCAAAACCGGGTCCAGCTCTCCTTGTTCATAGGGCTTTTACTTATCCTAATAAAAGGTCCTAATTATTGAGCCAGCTCATCTTAGTCAGTAATGAAGTTACCGTCTTAAGTCTCTTTTATGACACCTGTCTCCTAACGGAGTCTACCTGTCCTGGGCCTTAAGACAGAGTGTAGGAGTTTTGCCTACGGGTATCTGGTAGAAAGGGTTCCCATCCGTGAATTCCTCATACTGCGGAGTTTTACCAACGGTTGTGGGTTGCGCGAGAGGGGGAGGGGGAGAGAGAGGGATTACACGTGACCATGAGGGTGGCTTCCGCTAGGGGTGGACAAACCAGGCAGGATGCTGACTGTGTTCAAAGTAATGCAGTTATGCACCTCTGACTGTGAAAGGAAATGTATTGAATTTTAACCTGACCTGACCTGACCTAACCTAACCTAACCTGACCTAACCTAACCTAACCTAACCCACTGCGACAAGCGCATATCTGCCAAGCGTAGACAACCCTGACAATCGCTCTCCCTCCCTCCCTCACACTCTTTCTCCCACCACCACCGTTGGCAAATCTCCGCCCCAAGAGGTGGCCGAAGGCATCCCCCCATCTACCTGACACCCGTTGGCAAAACTCCGGTTCCCCTTAAGAGATATTTTGTCATATTCCATCCAATCAGACATGACTGAATAAAAAGTCGAAGGAATTTGGCAGTAACACACTCATCCGCGTAGCCCGTACATAATAACAGATTGGCGAGGGTCTACTATAATATACCGTTGGCCATCCCACGAACTACATAGGTTGCAGCCAACTGCGCCCGCGCGTTTATCAATTGATCCGTTGATCAGCACGTTTTATATGACCGGAAAACTAAGGTGTTCTGTTGTGCCAGCAGACCAAAGCAGTAACTCGATCGAGCGAACTTCCGTAGACTACGCCCTACCTTAGTCAGCTGATCCGTCTGTCAAGGAGAGGACATGTACAGTACATTGTAGCCACTGAGCTAGATATACAACTAACTGGAGGTAATACTGACATGCCAACTCTGATACAAAATGGAGACGTTGTAACTTTGTAATGTTGGTACCAACTAAAGGAATCCGTTCATTGGCTGGCTCTATGTAGTGTGTACAATCCCACAATCCCATTGTTCAAATGTACTAAGTACTAATCATTGACTATACACAAAATCTATAGTCAATGGTACTATTTACTTTATGTAGTAACAATGGCGGCCAACGTCTGCAATTTTCTCATTCAGCCATGTGATCGTCGGATGATTTAGTGCACAAGGGTCCTATCTGGCAGCGACTTATTGTAGATAACATGTGTGTATGTAGTAGTAAAAATAAATTACAAGGCTAAAGCCTCTAAGTTCAAAATTTTAATACGCCCACATTATATTATCACAATGTGTGTATAGTCTGTATGATGGAACCCGTCCCTGGGCTTTCGTCTACCTTGGGACAGTCAATGGATTAAGGCCTGGAATGGTCCCAGGTAGGCTGAGGATTCAGGAGACTGGTTCCATCATATATACTATAGTATTCGAATGTAATGGTGAACATAAGTAGCAAAATTCTGCATCAAGCTTCATACAGTAAGAACCTGGAAACTATTAAGGTTAACTTATGAATGACATTACCAACTCATATCAACATTTTGAAGGCAAAAAGTCTTGTGTAAAGTCTGATGGAAATCGGGTGTTAAAACCTGTGTGAATCGCAGTTATTCTAATTATAAATGTATGATAACTTTGTTTTACATACTTTTGTAGTATAAAACTTGAAAAATGTCATTGGCCTGTCCCTTGCACTCTTGTCACCTTCAGTTACATATTATACAAATTAATATGACCGCAATGTTTTAGTCTTATTGTTAAAGGTCTGTGAACCCTTGTAGGTAGCAGTATCCCTCGTGTCCGCAATTGTCCCGGTATTCGTTCTTTTTCTAGTATTTAGCGCACTCGGGCATGACATGTTAAAAGTAAACTGAAGATTTTTTGAAATTTAAAAACGAAATTTTTTGTAACATTCCAAAACTTTTTTATCACAGCTATCACATATAGAGGACAATACCAAGATGTACATAATATTTTTGTCGATAGTGTGTCCAAATAACGATGCGATCTGGGATGACCAACTTGCGGCCAACGAATAAGGTTTGTATCACATGGTTGCAGGTAGAGATCCTCGACAGCTTTCGTTATTTTAACAAACTGTAAACTGCAATCTTGATCTGCTGATGCTCAGTCACTGGACAGATCATTACAAACGATGACTGTAGACTCACCGTGAAGCTGATCCTTTGTTTAGCAGTGAAATGTCAATTTGAGTGTCACTTCACTTTGTTTTAAGCCAGCGATTCATCATTGTTCTCGAGTCAATCTACAAAGAAAGTTAATATGGTTACATAACAGTTTTTGCACACTGGTTTTTACACGTCTTTCTCCGAGATTGTGATTTGATAATGCACCTGGAAGTTTCGCAAACTGGATAGAAAACTGGGGAAATCGCGACAAGAAACTGTTGCACGTTGAATACAAGATTTGAATGCTCTGGTAAACTAGCTTTCCAAATGAAAATGTTAGGTTATGAGTGTTTAGTTTGAGAAAAAGCATTCTTTGGAAAACATCGTTTTATGCCGGGATATCTTTATGAAAAGTTAATATCAAGAATTTTTTGAGGTCATGGATCCTAATGTTTCCTCATCAAACTAACCTAAACCTTGTTTTGAAAATTCTTTTATAAAAAAATTGTATAGATTGCTTTTTACCAAGTTTGGGATTAATATTATACGTGTAGTAAAATTAATTTACCTTATTTTGCTATCCGTTCTACAAGATGTCCTCAATGGTCAACTTCACAACCACGTATAATGTCTTCACCATATGAAATTTAGATTATTAAGTTCACGGACATTTTAATTTGTGTTTTTATGATTATAATTCTTTATTCGTACGGAGAGTAAGTAAGTTGACTACTAGTAATCGAACACAAGCCCCTCCCCCACCTAAAACCCAAAGTCCATCTGCATGTCACCCGTTTTTACGAAAATCAGCAACCAAATGATCCATTTCACTAATTATCTATCACCCATCTATGTCACGCATGATCACCCATCTTTACTCAAACCACTTTAATAAATCATTCTCTCCCAAGTCTCACATGATCGCCATATCACCCAAATCACAGAAAACGTACTACCCCAAATTCACTTAAGTCACTAGTCCTCACCTGTCATCACTCAAATTATACGAATAAATTTGCTCCTATACAGTAAACACCCATGATCGCCCATATCACCCAAACTTCACCCATGTCACATACTTCACTTAAGTCACCCATTATCACACATCTTCACCCAAATGACCCATCATCGCCCAACAATCGCCATGCTAATATTGTTTTTGTTACAGGTCGGTGATTGGACCCTGAGTAGCTGTTTTCTGTGAGTAGTGAGTAGCAATTATAGTACTCGTGACTGCCCAAAATCAGTCTCAGAATTGAGGTTAAGTTTTTATCGCGTCTTGCGGTTTTGCAACAGTTTTTTGCGTGCATGTGTGAACGGAGGTTTTTAAATGCCCAGTTTTGTAAAGTGTGAGCAATGTTTGAAAATCGGTGGGGTAATTACGCTTTCAAGGTTGAGTTAAATTTTCCGTTCAGTAGTTTATCCTTGTTGGCAATTTGCAAAGTTTTTGGATACCGGAGTAGGTTTAGCTTATTTGATAAACAATCTCTGACCAAGGACGCTAGGAAGGATTTTGTAAAGGATTGTTGACACTATGCTCTAAACAGACTAGAGTTAATTATCATGTACCTATTTTTATTTGTGTTTATGTGGTTCATAAACAAATAACGTCACTGGCCCGAATCTTGTACAATGTTCTTTCACAATATTTAGGGGGTTTTAGGGGAAGAAATATATCTCCTCACTTGACCCTCACCATCAAAATAATAGTTCAAGAGAGTGATTAAGCAACATACATTAAATACAAAAAGGTGGTGGGGGAATTTCCCCTCAAACCGTCTAAATATTGTCAACGAAGTATAATAACATAACACATGGTTTCACGGTTTTTGACAGTTTCCATTTAAATACTGTAATATAAACAGTGTCATTGTCGGGTCAGTGACGTAATTTGTTTATCTTCATCGTCCATACAGTCTCCGTTCTAATATTCGTGTACGATTTTAACGCATTACACCCGCCGTTGATAAACAAAATATTTTAATTCAGAAAATAAATCCAACGCAACGCAACACTCCACAATCGTATCCCGTAAATATAAACTTGTAAGGTCACAAAAGATTTGCGCGGTTTGTTTTATGTCGTCGTCGTAAAATAGTTCAACAAAGCTGGGAGATAACAGCACAAAGGCTAGGAGACAAATGTGCTTGCGACTTGGAGATTGCATAAGTGGCCTGGATAGTGACGCTCGCTGGATACTAGGGTCGGCTAGGATAGTTGATATGTGTTCCCAACCAGTACAGATGTACAGATCCGGGACAGAGATTTCTCCAACTTTGTAGTTCTCTCCAGGAACGAGTATCTCCGGATAATCTGTTAGATTATTTTATTTGTGACCGCTGTTCCTTTGTAGGAGCAATCGGGGCAATGCACTCTATAAACGGACAATTAAGTTTAAATAGAACGGGGTTATCGGTTAACTAGTTTTAAAGGTTTTAACTGAAGGAATTATTTTTACTATGTTGGACTATAGTTTGGGGAATTATTATATGCGTTTGGGTAAATCTGGAGTGATTGTTGAAAAAGATTACAATTTATCCCTTTCAATATTAAATAAACATTTAATTTTTAACTGACCAAATTCATAGCGTAAAGTCTGATGTTTTTGTTTTCGCAAACTTAGATTCGTTAGTGTATTTTCATATGCTGCGTATTCGTATGATTTTACATCCGATAAGAATCTGGGTATAGATACTGTCTGATTTTACCTGGCGATTACCTTTTGTTGTTGAAAACGTCTTACACATTTAAATTGTACACTGACACTTCATACTCATCATACGGACTATAGTTTTTATAATAGTGACGAGTGGTCAATCAATGGTTCGATCGATTAAGTAGGTTACATGTCACAAAGAATTTCGTCTACTAAATGCCAATGCGTAGTAGATATCCATTTACCAGGTCTTTTACTTTTGAAATATAATCCCAAGATTTAGAAAAGAATTCTGGCGACTACCCGTCACATAATGTTGCTAATTAATTTTCACTTGTGGCGTTGTAGTAGCATCATTTGACCTTGAAACGTTGTAGTTACCATTGTTATCTATGTAGAGAACTGAAAGTCTTAACCTTCGGTGCCTTGTGTATGTATAGTAGTCTAAATTGTATGATCGATGCAAATAACAATATAATAGACATAATAAGATAAATCATTTGTAGACCTGTCGTTGGAATTAAAATTCACTTGTAAGTAACGTCTCTAGAGCTGTCAATGTAAAATCATTAGCAGCAGTAATCAGCCTGTCTACGGTTCATTACTGTCTAATTTGTCGTGTCACGTGACCAACAGATGTTGTCTAGTTGAAGGATTTAGGCGTCAATCAATCCGGGGATTAGAACAGACGCGGTATGGATCATATACATAAACAATAATTACGTCACGAGCTCGAAAGTAAACATGGTTGTATTATTTAATTTGAACTGTCAATACACGTCTTAACCAGCTGTTACGGTATGTAAAAGATTCGGTCCAGTGACGTCATTTTGTATGTTTTTGATACATACCGTCTCTGTTTCAATATTCGTGAATCAATCTGATTCCCATAAACTGGTGGATTATAAGACGTGAACTAGAATCAGCAGTTACTGGACTTATTGATTTATTTAATTCAAGCGAGTTTTAAAGTTGCACAGTTTTAAAGTTAGTACAATAATGTATGGTACAATATTAAAATGTACATTACATCTACTATTCCTGCCATGTTTTGACATGATTTTTACAGTGAAACGTTTTAACTAAAATACTAAAATAGTAGAACATAGCAAAAGGTTGGAAAGCTCAGTGGTTTAAGTGTTCGTAACAATCAAAAGGCCGCCGGTTCGATCCTGAGAAAAGTCAGTAGATTTTTATGGTTCGAAACGGGACTCAGCTGTTCCTGTTCATAATTGGGCTTTAAATAAATGATCGTGACTGATGAACCAGCTGATCTCAGTCAGTATAAAAGCTACACAGATCATCACACACCATTCTACCATGGATAAAACATACTCCCTTAGTAAATTTATCATCCTTATGGAACAGCTGAAGCTTAAGCCAATTTTATTGTAAGTTCTCTCTGGTGCACTGTGGAGGCTATGTTTTTTATTTTTACAATTTGTTTTTTGTTATTTCAGCCATTTAAAACCTCGTTTAAACAAATAAAAGGTCTAAACATAAACAATAACTCGTCCCCTCGTTATATACACAAACAGTAAAGCAAAAATCATTAAATTAACCCTAAAATAATAGAAAAAAATTTTCGTCGACACTAGCGGTCAGTGTCACTGGACATGAACTAGACCCGAGAAACGAGCTTCATAATTTCCATTGGGAGAAGTCTATTTGTGTTGAATAGGCTATGATGATTCTACACTCATTCTTCGCTAATATTTGGGTTAAATACTACGCACGTAGGTGGTGTCCCCATCTCAAATAACTGATAATTGATAATTTATGACCATAGTCGCACCGAAAGGTCTAAAATTCAGTTTTTTAGTTCCGTCTGCAAGTTTAAGCTACCCTTCCTGTCGCGTGTCCGGACGGTCACCGGAAGTCTGTCGGATGAATGAAGTGAAGACTTCCTTGCGATGTGGGTCACGAAACCAACACCTGTTGTGGAATTTCACTAACGGACTGACGCGTCGTGCTTATCAGTCGTGGGCCTTGATTTTAGCGAATTTCCCTATAGGGAAGTAGCTATTACCGTAGGTGGCACGGAAAGACCTAGACCCGGGACCGATTTACTTTTTCATTTTGATGTCCCCAGAGGCCAAAAACACCATTTGTTCAAATTTTTATATATGTATATATATATAGACTTATATATATATATATATATATATATATATACGTCCGTGAACGCGATAACTTGAGTAATTTTTGTCCGATTTTGATGAAATTTGGTTTAAAGGTGTAAAGCGGGATAAACTTGAATGAGTTCGCGAACCAGCACGATCGGACAATGAGAACGGGGCTTTACGGGGGGTTTTATGGGGTAAAAATTGGTTTTTCTCACTTTTGACCCTCAAAACACAAAATTTCCCGATTTCTCTTTAAACCTTATTAAAGAGCTTAAAAAAAACAAATAATTTAGTATATAAAAGTATTTTTGTTCGATTATTGGTAACGGAGAAAATTAAAGAAATTGTAAATTTAAAATTCCCATGTTATTCTTATGGAGAATATTGTCAAATGTTGTAGTTTGCTTGTTTATGGATATATTTTGATCAAACTTGGCAAATTTATTTATTTTGTACTAAGCTATCAATATTTTACTCAAAAACACACTTTATTAGTTTCCTTGTAGCAGCAAACCTAGGTACTCGTTAAACCTAATGTTATTAAAATATATTTAACTGAAAATCAATTCAGACAAATGGAAATTCGCTTAGTCGGCAGGTTTGCTGCGGCGGGGGTATTTACTATGAAGATGTTAAACTTGTTCACGACCAACTTTGACCTCTCGTGTATTGATATTGTTTTCTGGTGTCAACCAACGTCAAACGAGTCATCAATCTTTGGTTGAAACACGTTTAGTTGTGCTATGAACTGACCTCATCGTATCTGGGACAATTGTAACTGCAAGCACTGAAATAATTTGCACGATGATAATAGTATCGTCAGTGAATACAGTTTGGATAGCCGAGTGGTTATAGTGCTTGCATTTAAATCTGAAGGTCGCTGGTTAGATTCAAGCTTACCAGACCAAGATGTCATTTGTTATTGAGTTAACAAATGATAATGGTTTCTAACAACAGTTCGTCGTTAGATAGTAACAAGACCAGGGTTTGGAGTGTTCCTTTTTAACAATCATTTATGAATGTGACTGGCTTAGATGGACGCAAAAAAAAAATAAAAAAATAAACTAGCTGGCATTGATTATAATTTGTATACTGTGATAAGAGATATATCTGAATGTAATTTCACCAATTATCTTTATAGTATGAATTTAGGTGTTCCGCTGTTTGCTATAAACGATAAAAGGAATTGTTTTATACATCTGTGAGGGACAATCTTACTGAAGGCAAAGGAGTGCTATTTTTGAAAAACGCCGAAGAGTGTCTTGTAGAAAATTTAATTCCTGACCATGAAAATTCTTTCAAATCGTCGCTAGCTCTTACCGTTTTCGAGCTACATCCGTTAAAAACGCTGTATGTGTTTTTATAAAAAGAAAATGGGGATTTAAGGATATTTGGGGGGGGGGGGGTTGACATTTGGAAATGTAACTTTGTTGGATTTTCTGGGTGGTTTGGGGCCGAGACGGACCTCCTCAATAAAATTCAGATCCATAGCTATTCTAGAAGTGGGTAAACATTTGTACCGGTATTCCTGATCAGTGAGTTACACAAGCGGCTGTATATCCCGTTAAAAAGTATGTGCACGGGTGATCTGATCCACCCTGTCTCATATGTATGTTTATGATTATGAACTACAGTAGTTACCAAAACTTCTCGACATATCCATTACGCAAAATACATTTCACAACCACAACTCCTTCAATTAGCTAACTCAAACCACTGGGATTCCCATGGTAAAAAGTGAAGGTCCCACTTACACGAAACACAAACCTGATTTCAGAAATTTACTGCCGCTAAACAGTTTACGAGACCTGTGTTTACAATTGAGGACTCGGGGATCGTAAAGAATTACATACAGGTGCCAACATTGAGCAAGGCCCCTTCACCGAGTACATGCACTAGCCTCAAACCGGGCCCTGCATACTAAACAGCCTATCAGCTTGAGACGATTTTGTATTATCATTGCGTTCGCGCCAATCACTCTTAACTCTGCACCCCGCGGAGAGGCTTGAGATCTTATCTCGTTGATGTGGAAATTTGAAATCTGCCTCTTGCGTCATTGTGCAACATTGTGGTAATTTGGACGTGTAAAAGATGTGTTGTGATTGTAGTGGGCCTGTTTGGTTAGTTGGAAGATGTATCCGTGAATTATTTAAGAAGTGTATTCCGAAATATATGAATTCTGGTGTATTTTATAACTGCGTAATGAGATCATATAAGATTTATCTTGTTTTATTGATTTTTGACTGTGTCAAATAATTAAACAGTCCGACGGATCTTTATCAAGCCTTTTTCAATCGAGGATTACAAGCGAAGAAATTAAGGTATATTATAAATTGAGAACAAACTGTTGAAAACTGTTTGTAACTTCGATAAACCTTTATTTAACTCGTTCAAAATATATCTAATTGATTTATGACCATAGTCTTGTGTGTTTACAACTTGAAGGAATCTCTTACGATTCAATCGTGAAGTCACATTTGAATTGGCAATTGTGTGAAAGGAGATGACGTTAACATTAATGAAGTTTGTATTTTTGTTCACTTTGGTTGTATATAATGGACGTGTTACATTCGTTCATATTATCAAGTTTATTTTTGTTTCGAATCAAGAATTTAAGTTGGTAGATGATCTTACAAAGTTACTTGATCGAGTTAGTACAATCACAATAAAATAAAATAAAACAATGAGTTCTTCCTTGATTGATACTCAAACTGGCAATGTTGGGATACTATCTCAATACTATTGGGATACTATCATGGGATACTATCTTTCTCGATCCACGCGAGAACTGAAATTAAGAAAAGATCTTGCCAAACTGATGAACTCCAACCAAGTATATTGGTCGAGAACTCAAGTTGGTAACCGACCTTACTGGTTCTTGATCGAGAAGACAAGCACATCAGCTCAAGTTTCATGGTGAAGAATCCAATTATGAACAAGATCTTCTCAAATTCTTTCAAGGGCTCAAGTACTCAAGGTCACCACATGTTCTTCGACCAAGAACTCGCTCTTGAAGGTCTTTCCTAGTTCTCGAAAACTTATATCAGTCCTTGGTGCTTCCTATCTTGATCTGGACAAGTCGACCGACTATGATTATTGATAGTCCCTCAGCTTCCGCGACCGTGGCCGAGCCCAAATTCCAAGTCGCGTGGGAAGATGCAGGTGTGCGGCCTTGCAGGGAGCGGCTTATCTCTGACTCACGGATTATCTGTTAATTGACTCGCCAAGGTCATTGGTGATAACATCCGTCACAACACTGCCGAGGTCCATGAACCCTACGTCATGTTAACTCTTCACACGTGCGGGAAGGTGAACTAGTTGATGTTAATTACTGTGTCTGTTTTGTAGTGTCTACGCCAGTGGCTTTTGCGTAGAAGAATAACCAATGCTTTTAAGGGAAGGTGGTCCAAACCAAAATTTTCTTAGGTACGGCTGGGATTGAACCTCCTACACCGAATGTACGATAACGAAAAGCCAGAAATAATAATTATCTTCCTTTGTTTTGGCCTTCGGTAATTATATTGATCAGAGAAGTTACATCCACTACTATGGTGCAAAAATATCGCACTAAATAAAAAAATATGGTAGTTTTCCCCGTAAAAGTCAAATAATCCCGGCAAATTGGAATACAAGTTTTTTTTACCAAAACCCACATATTTTAAGATATTATTTTGCGTAACTGTGAGTATTTATGATGAGTAATGAGATTTTCAACCAGAAGTTGTTCAAATCTTGATCATGAAATCAACGGAATGGTTATTTAGAACGTTGAAATGATACTCCGAGATTCATCTACACACAACGTAGTATCCATTAGCGTATTACAGTTTCCCAAAATGCTTGCTGGTTGTTGTGTTTGTAAACTCCATTATATAATTGTTCCAAAATATTGAAAATTACTGTATGCATAATTATATATTGACAAGGAATAGTTAAAGCAAAACAATCATAAACGATAACCCCACCGCAGCAAACCTTCAGACTAAACGAATATTCAACTGCTTAAACTTATATTTAAACAGGAACATTATTTAAATACGTAAATCCGTTCTCCATAAATAAGGAGATTAGGGTTTGCTGCGAGGCACACAAAGGGGTTTACGTACCAAAAGCATACAACCATTGAGTATGTACTAATATAGTATAGATTATTATTTTCCACAACCCAATAGGTACATTTGGTTTACACACAAAATTTCATGAAAATCTTGGTATTTTTAAGGACCTCTCGTGCTTACGGATGCATATTCAAACATCGTTTTTGGTTGCAACTTGCGATGCTCTTAATAACGCAAAGGCCTAGTGGACCCAAGTATTTCTTTAAACACTAGCCATAGCTGATTCTTTATAGACTATTTCAATAAAATAGGACAGAAATAAACGGTCTAAGGGGTTGCAATATTGTATAAGCGTACACCATCTAATTAGCTTACAATATTTCGTGGTCTTAATATTTTTTTATATTCAAGAAATTACTAATGTATTACATTAGAAGTCCATAATACATACAATATCACATTATTGATTCTCTCGAAACTTTTCCGCAATGTAATAACTTCAATTCGCGTCGCCTTTGCAGTTCTTCGTATAACCTAGTAAAGTAAGAGCTCGTATAACCAATAAAGTAGTAAAAGCATTCGATAAAATTGATTGATGCATTTTCCGCTAGAGCTGAAAGTCGCTGATGAACTCCACTTAACCTTCGACCTTCCTAACAAAATGTCAATCACTGAACTGTTATGTCTGACATTGTCTTTTGTCTTAATTAGTGCATGGTGGGAAAACATGTTTTGATTATCTGACTACATTAGGGTCGTATTAATTCTGCTTAGATTTTGTTTTAGTATACATTTTGTAGATGAGAATGTGTGTTCAATAATTACTATTTACCAAATGTGCTTGTAATCAAAGAGCGTGATGTGAAAGATTTCTTCTTTATACAATTGAGAAACTGCAATAAAATGATGTGTTGTTGGTTTATTTTGTCAAATTTTGCAACAAAGATACAGTTGCGGGAGTTTTTTGGCAACAGAACGCGTTAATGTAAACTTCGTCCGCGGATACATCAACAACAAGGATAACTTTTAAACTTCTGGGAAACTTTTAAAAGTTGTAAAAAATATACGATTATGGTGTATTCTTTTGGTGCTTTAGGTTTTGTTATTTTATCAATGATATACAAATATATTAGATGGAAAAAAATAAGTAATTGTATCACCACAGAATAAAATATTAGTTTGAGCGACCCCAAGACATTATCTTGATGGGAGTAACGTTTTTTCAAAGAAGATATAGAAACTTGTACGGGTTTAATCGTAATCTTCCACGTATGAATTGAATATCGTTAGGTTTAAGATTTTGCAGAACTTTCAAACCAGGTACCAAGTGAAGTATAAACTCTATAGCAAATTAAATAAGGTATTCTTATTCTATTTTATTATTATTTTATTTTACATGTTGATGTTTGATCAAAAAAGTTTGGCAACTAAGGTGTTATTACAGCATTCTAAAAAAAAATTAATTAATTTGCAATAAACAGTTTTTTACTTAGCAAACTTGGGATCAAATGACCCATTAAACTTTACCTGCCTCAGACAGGCCAACGCAATGATCAAACTGACTTAATATTTACATAATTATATGAATTTTTGTTTAAAAATAATTGTTTGTGCAACTGGGAGTATAAAGAAAGTGGGTGGTAAAGCACAGCCTTGTGGTAGGCCGTGTCATGTAACGTTTACCCAGATACTGAGGTCAGAGGTTAGCTTCTAGCCTGGGTCACCGTGTACACTCGTACGTGTACGTGTACGTGTACAGGCTGCTCACAACACGAAACACGGCTACCCAGCTCAGCTACTATATGATGGAAATTAATGATTTTTCTTAAATATATACATATTTTTAAAAATCAACTTGTTGTGATAGGTTCGATCAACTGTTTTCTATTTGTATTTGAATACATTATTTTTGCCTATTAAGGTTGGATGTCTACTAGATTTTACTCGGGTGTGAAAATAGGACGGGACAGTTCAAGCGAGAAAGGTAATATTGCCTGTTGTGTTTTGAATATCGACTCGTAACTTCAAGATTGTTGTGTTTTAAAGAAGTAATAATTCAAACACATTTGTGTTCGAAATAGTTTGTGCTAAAACCTTTCACTTTCACTTTTAGCTTGTGTTGATCGGTTTAGCACTACTGGGAAGGATGAATATGTGATTTTAACGATATTTATTACTTTTGCTTCAAGGAACAATTACAAGTCGTAAATATCTTAAAAATGTTATTGAGGACTAAGTAGTGAATGAAATACTATCGCCGGCCCTGATTCGAACTACCAAACGTGATGGTTTAAAATTTATAAAGTAAAGGTTGGAAGTAAGTAATTAGTACAAAGATATAATTAGCAACACCATAAAATTAAGGTTAGAACAAATACTGCTGATTTCAACCACAAAACTTTTATTTCCAAGTAAATTGCAAATACTAAACAACACATTTTGAATTGTAACTTTATTTCTATTTTAATTTTAGTGATGTATTTTTGAATTGCCAACTTCAAGAGATTGCAAAATGTAAGGATATAAAGTTGTAATAGGTGTCAATCTTAGTAACTTAGTTAGGTACTTGGTTTTCCATACTCACACGTCATATAAGTCCAAGAAAAAGTGGAGTTAAGGGAGGAGCCTGAATTGCCTAATCAATGTGATACGATACAATATAAAACGTTAAATATATTTGTCTTACTTGTGAATAAATAGACTTTGACTCTAGTTTACTAAAACAACTATACATATATAAATAAACTAAGTACTACAAGGAGTGTGTACGTACTTCCTTACTTACTTACACAGGCTATAAATTAGTCGCTGGCGGTACAATCTCTTCCAGTGAAGGTATTGGAAGTGGTCAAGTGATTGTACTGTAGGCGTGTGTGTGCGTGTGTGTGTGTGTGTGTGTGTGTGTGAGGGTTGTGGTCCATTATTGCCCAGCTGTCCACTCCATCACTCTAATCCTTGTGGCGTTATCACAAGATTGATATCCTATATCAGTGGACGTAGGACTCAGGATCTGCCAACTGCATTATACAGTGTGTAAATTAAGTATTGAAACAAATCTGTATTTTTAAAACCAAAATAGATTGGAATATTCTGTTTGTGTAAATAATTGTTAACAAAGGTTCCGAAATTTTTCACATCAAAAATATTTTTTCACCCCCCCTAACAGGGTAGGTGGTAGGGGGTGACTTATTTTTTTCAAATAGCAACCCCTATTGAGTGACCCCTCATTTTGAAGGGTTTGTCAAAAGAAACACAATGATGCAAATCCGAGGTGAATATCTCTCTCCTAGCCCAAATGGCGGATATTCCAAAATTTGATTTACTGTACGTGAAAAGCACCAATTTCACAAATAATGGAAAGAAATCTGTATTTTTAAAACCGAAATAGATAGAAATATTCTGTTTGTGGAATTGATTGTTGACATAGGTTCCTTAATTTTTTTAATTAACAATATTTTTTCAACCCCTTTAACAGGGTAGGGGGTGGGGGTGACTTATTTTTTTCAAGAACAACCCCTATTGAGTGACCCCTCATTTTGAAGGGTTGGTTAAAAGAAAAAGAATGACGCAAACCCGAGGTAGATATTTCACCCCGAGCCTAAATGGCGGGTGGTAAAAAATTTAATTTTTGTAAAAAAGCACCCATTTTGGAATATCCGCCATTTTAGCTAGGAGTGAGATATTCACCTCGGATTTGCGTCATTGTGTTTCTTTTGACAAACCCTTCAAAATGAGGGGTCACTCAACAGGGGTTGCTATTTGAAAAAAATAAGTCACCCCCTACCACCTACCCTGTTAGGGGGTTGAAAAAATATTTTTGATGTGAAAAATTTCGGAACCTTTGTTAACAATTATTTACACAAACAGAATATTTCTATCTATTTTGGTTTTAAAAATACAGATTTGTTTCAATACTTAATTTACACACTGTATCTCGCCTTCGTTGGTGTATACAGTGATTAGTGATGCCTTGTTCGATGATCTAAGTATACATCCCATAGCCACCTCTAACACACAACATCGGGAGCGTTTCATAAACTCCAAATTTCACAAACTCCAACGCATAAAATATTAAATAAACAGAGCGGTTCATAACCTCCAAATTTCATAAGCTCCAAATCTATATCATTCAAATAATCACTGATTCACAATGTCCAAATTTCACAAACTCCAACGTTAAGATACCAAATAGACAGTGCGGTTCATAATGTCCAAATTTCATAACCTCCAACGGTACAGTCTGGGCCAGAAGTCTCTACAGTGCTTGCCACAGTCAGATAGCAGGCACCGTTCGCCAGCGCTCAACTACTGATTGATTATACGTGCATTTTATGATTGAAGAACACTCAGCTGTGTGACTCAAATATGTGTTAGCACACAATGTGCAGATCAAATTTACATTTTTACATTTTTAATACCTTTAATTCAAGCTTTCAGCTGAGTTTCTTAACTGTTCCGTCTCTCAATTAAAAAGCCAATTATTACATTACAAATATCGTAAGAGATTTTTTTACCGATGAAAAATTTTAAAACATATAAATATGTTTTATAAGTATATTTTCTAATAGCTGTTAAAATTTCATAATGATTACATCAGTTGTTTTTTTGTTGTTATGTGTAAAAATAGCCCTTTGTTAGAAAAGTGCCGAAAACCTTGTACTTTATTCATTCTACCCACTGAAAGGATGAGTTTAAACTACATAAAAAGGTAGAAACTAACATACATAAACGCAGAAATACATTTTTATAAGTAGGATTTAACTTATACATCATATTGTAGGTATACTGGTCACGTTTCAATAAAAGCTCATACTCGAGTATTTACACTTTTTTACTCGACAGCAGTCTCGTTTCTCTTTGCAACTTAATGTGGCTAGTTCAATAATGTTAAAGTTTTGACAAGGTGATAATTTATATTTTGATTTTCCTTTTCAGTGGAGAGCTAAGCATTGTATACCTTTTATTTACCAATAAAAATGCGTAATCACAAACAGTGGAGTCTTTGACTGTCGTATAAAATATTAAGGTATGAAGTTGTTGTTGTAACGATTATTCTATTTCAAAATAGTGTTCAATGTAAATAATTCAACAAGTTATTAGATAGGTACCTTTTATAGTTTTTAGATTCTATTTAGCAAATTTCTCTATAAGAAAGTACAGTAGCTGTAGGTGGCATGGTAAGACCTAGGCCCGGGACCGATTTACTTTTTGATTTTGATGTCCCCAGAGGCCAAAAACACAATTCGTTAAAATTGTTATATTTGTATATATATGTGTACAGCTGTCCGTGTGAAAGCATGCATTTTCTAAATTTAAACCGACGACAGTCAGGGATTGCCCTGGTGTCTTAAAATGGTTATTGCGAAAGCAAGACAAAAAGGAAATTTTAGTTTCTTAAATTCAGAGGGTAATTCGGATGAAATCATCATTATTCTTTGGATTATGACTATTTCTCCTTTAAACTTACCACTGATAATTTTTGCTTCAATCACTTTTGGTGTCATTTTTAGCGAATTTCCTTATAGGGAAATAAGCTATTACCGTAGGTGGCATGGTAAGACCTAGACCCGGGATGGATTTACTCTTTCATTTTGATGTCCCCAGAGGCCAAAAACACCATTCGTTAAAATTTTTATATATGTATATATTCAATTCAATTCGATTCAAAAAATTTTAATTAATGCAATTTTTTATTAAATACATAATCCCTTGTGACATGCAAAGCACGCGCAAGATGAAAAACATATTTTTATTAATACATTTCATTTTCTTTTTCTGGCAGAAAAAAGCTCATTTTTCCTTCTTTGTCACTTTAACAGAACAGTGAGTAGACATTTCCTATTGCAACAGTTTTAATCATATAAATAACACTTAGACAAATTAGAATAACTAGTGTACCTGTTGCTCGAATTCGAGCAATTGCGAAGCATTACAGGCGATTCAAAGATTATGGAAATACTCACGATCTACACAACAGTTAGATATAATCAAAATCTTTTTTAAATATCATATTATCTTTTTTCAAAAAGCTTATCTTGTTTTTTTTTAGTGTTTTCTAAAAAATTTTCCCTCTCATATCCGTATTAGGCTGTCTATGACAACGATTATAAATTAAACAAAAAATCATTTCTATTTCGTCTACTTGGTTGTGTTCTATGACTTTTTCTATGTTTCCATTGTTTGCAAATCGATTATTTCAATGATTGCTCAAGATATGTAGAACAGTGTTAATTCAGTTTTATTTTTAGCCCATATCAAATTGTCCAGGATTCCTCGCTCTTTTCCATTTTAATAATTACACCAACCCAAGTTTCGTCTACAGATGCAATATGCCAACGAATATCACCTACGTACAATCTCCAAGAAGTGGTAAAAAAGGCAGAAACCAACCCATACGATAGATATAAGTTAACTCCAAAAGAAATAATTTTAAGAGTTACTGTGAAGAACATTATATTGCAAAACATTACACGATGCAGAAGAAAATCCAATTTAAAATCAGAAAACCCCATTGCAAATACTGTACTTCATTTTGACAAATTCAATAAATCACAATTTAAATATTAACAGCTGTTTCATTAAAAAGTAGTGTAGAATTATGCATATGGTCGTAATGTAAACAAATCTGAAGAGGCAACTTTAAAGGCTTCTGGGGCAGAGTCCCATGGGAATTTACCTCGTTTCTCTTTTGATGGCTCATCTACAGATCAAGACCTTTCTTTAGAGACCCCTACCAAGTTTCTACGCCCAGCCGCTCTCTCAAATTAGCTGTGACAAAAACCCCGTTTTCCTCCATAAGAATAACATGAAATCATAATATATCCATTGAATATAACATGTAATACTATCTAACAACTAAATGGCTAAAGAGGATGAAGAAGCAAATAAATAGGTATTGTAATGTGGTCTCAACCATGGTCTCAACTATGAACACGCTGAACGTTTTAAATAGGCCTATTTCGATAGAATGTAAAGTCAATCGCACTTTTAGCAGGAATTCCACCACATAAACTTAGAATAAGAGTAGTTTCTATTTTTGTTTATACTATTTTGACCAGAACCAAATCTAGGGTAAAGTTTAGTCAAAGGGATGCATTTACACTAATTTAGTTTACCTTAACGAAAGGAGAATAAAAGTAGAAATAATAACTGGGCCAGGTCGCTAATTCAGTGGGTTTTACCAAGAACTTAAATTATCTCCATATCTTTATATGCCTTTTCATATTTCACGAAGACAATTTCCGAAATTACAATCGGGGAAGCATTTATATCAAAGAATTTTGTTAACTATAGACTACCGGTAAGCATTAAAATGCACAAACATACGCCTGTAAATTAAGTTACCATTCTTCGTAATGTAATGACATATTTGATGTAATATAATGATAATTAAATGCTAGAAACTCAGTTTCTATATCCCGTAAACTGATGCTGAGCCGGCCAAACTCCTAGCGCCAATGCCGCGCCAAGCGATTTTATGCCTATTTTTAATCGCTTAAAAATGATACAAGCAGGCTCCGTATCAAAAAAAGCTTCAAATAAAAAATAAAATTCATACTTTGATCTAAAACTTTGCCGCAGGAATTTTTTTCCTGACCAAAAAATAAAAAAGTTCCTCGCTTACTACATTTTTCATGTTTTTTATGGTGTTAAAAAACAATCATCTGTTTTAATTTGCCTAAATAAATTATAAAAATTATGTTAAGGTAAAAACTAGCTACATAGTAATGAGCACTGGTTTTTCCAGAAAAATAATATATCAATTTGAAATTTGTATGTTAACAAATAAGTGTAGCAGAACAGGTTGAGTGAATGTATGTTTGTGTAAAACAGAGAGGTTCATTCGGCCCGTCCGCCTCGGTATCCCGCCAATTCGATTGACTTATGGCAGAGACTGTACCGTTGGAGCTTATGAAACTTGGAGGTTATGAACCGCTCTGTTTATTTGATATTTAAAAGTTGGAGTTTGTGAAATTTGGACATTGTGAAACTGTGCTTATTTGAAAGTTATAGTTTTGGAGTTTATGAAGTTTGGAGGTTATGAAACACACTGTTTATTTAATATTTTAGACGTTGGAGTTTGTGAAATTTGGACATTATGAACCTCACCCACAACATCCCATTCCCATGCTGAATGAAGTTCCTGACAGTAAAACGGGTGAGGTTCATAATGTCCAAATTTCACAAACTCCAACGTCTAAAATATTAAATAAACAGTGTGTTTCATAACCTCCAAACTTCATAAACTCCAAAACTATAACTTTCAAATAAGCACAGTTTCACAATGTCCAAATTTCACAAACTCCAACTTTTAAATATCAAATAAACAGAGCGGTTCATAACCTCCAAGTTTCATAAGCTCCAACGGTACAGTCTCTGCCATAAGTCAATCGAATTGGCGGGATACCGAGGCGGACGGGCCGAATGAACCTCTCTGTTTTACACAAACATACATTCACTCAACCTGCTCTGCTACACTTATTTGTTAACATACAAATTTCAAATTGATATATTATTTTTCTGGAAAAACCAGTGCTCATTACTATGTAGCTAGTTTTTACCTTAACATAATTTTTATAATTTATTTAGGCAAATTAAAACAGATGATTGTTTTTTAACACCATAAAAAACATGAAAAATGTAGTAAGCGAGGAACTTTTTTATTTTTTGGTCAGGAAAAAAATTCCTGCGGCAAAGTTTTAGATCAAAGTATGAATTTTATTTTTTATTTGAAGCTTTTTTTGATACGGAGCCTGCTTGTATCATTTTTAAGCGATTAAAAATAGGCATAAAATCGCTTGGCGCGGCATTGGCGCTAGGAGTTTGGCCGGCTCAGCATCAGTTTACGGGATATAGAAACTGAGTTTCTAGCATTTAATTATCATTATATTACATCAAATATGTCATTACATTACGAAGAATGGTAACTTAATTTACAGGCGTATGTTTGTGCATTTTAATGCTTACCGGTAGTCTATAGTTAACAAAATTCTTTGATATAAATGCTTCCCCGATTGTAATTTCGGAAATTGTCTTCGTGAAATATGAAAAGGCATATAAAGATATGGAGATAATTTAAGTTCTTGGTAAAACCCACTGAATTAGCGACCTGGCCCAGTTATTATTTCTACTTTTATTCTCCTTTCGTTAAGGTAAACTAAATTAGTGTAAATGCATCCCTTTGACTAAACTTTACCCTAGATTTGGTTCTGGTCAAAATAGTATAAACAAAAATAGAAACTACTCTTATTCTAAGTTTATGTGGTGGAATTCCTGCTAAAAGTGCGATTGACTTTACATTCTATCGAAATAGGCCTATTTAAAACGTTCAGCGTGTTTATAGTTGAGACCATGGTTGAGACCACATTACAATACCTATTTATTTGCTTCTTCATCCTCTTTAGCCATTTAGTTGTTAGATAGTATTACATGTTATATTCAATGGATATATTATGATTTCATGTTATTCTTATGGAGGAAAACGGGGTTTTTGTCACAGCTAATTTGAGAGAGCGGCTGGGCGTAGAAACTTGGTAGGGGTCTCTAAAGAAAGGTCTTGATCTGTAGATGAGCCATCAAAAGAGAAACGAGGTAAATTCCCATGGGACTCTGCCCCAGAAGCCTTTAAAGTTGCCTCTTCAGATTTGTTTACATTACGACCATATGCATAATTCTACACTACTTTTTAATGAAACAGCTGTTAATATTTAAATTGTGATTTATTGAATTTGTCAAAATGAAGTACAGTATTTGCAATGGGGTTTTCTGATTTTAAATTGGATTTTCTTCTGCATTGTGTAATGTTTTGCAATATAATGTTCTTCACAGTAACTCTTAAAATTATTTCTTTTGGAGTTAACTTATATCTATCGTATGGGTTGGTTTCTGCCTTTTTTACCACTTCTTGGAGATTGTACGTAGGTGATATTCGTTGGCATATTGCATCTGTAGACGAAACTTGGGTTGGTGTAATTATTAAAATGGAAAAGAGCGAGGAATCCTGGACAATTTGATATGGGCTAAAAATAAAACTGAATTAACACTGTTCTACATATCTTGAGCAATCATTGAAATAATCGATTTGCAAACAATGGAAACATAGAAAAAGTCATAGAACACAACCAAGTAGACGAAATAGAAATGATTTTTTGTTTAATTTATAATCGTTGTCATAGACAGCCTAATACGGATATGAGAGGGAAAATTTTTTAGAAAACACTAAAAAAAAAACAAGATAAGCTTTTTGATAAAAGATAATATGATATTTAAAAAAGATTTTGATTATATCTAACTGTTGTGTAGATCGTGAGTATTTCCATAGTCTTTGAATCGCCTGTAATGCTTCGCAATTGCTCGAATTCGAGCAACAGGTACACTAGTTATTCTAATTTGTCTAAGTGTTATTTATATGATTAAAACTGTTGCAATAGGAAATGTCTACTCACTGTTCTGTTAAAGTGACAAAGAAGGAAAAATGAGCTTTTTTCTGCCAGAAAAAGAAAATGAAATGTATTAATAAAAATATGTTTTTCATCTTGCGCGTGCTTTGCATGTCACAAGGGATTATGTATTTAATAAAAAATTGCATTAATTAAAATTTTTTGAATCGAATTGAATTGAATATATACATATATAAAAATTTTAACGAATGGTGTTTTTGGCCTCTGGGGACATCAAAATGAAAGAGTAAATCCATCCCGGGTCTAGGTCTTACCATGCCACCTACGGTAATAGCTTATTTCCCTATAAGGAAATTCGCTAAAAATGACACCAAAAGTGATTGAAGCAAAAATTATCAGTGGTAAGTTTAAAGGAGAAATAGTCATAATCCAAAGAATAATGATGATTTCATCCGAATTACCCTCTGAATTTAAGAAACTAAAATTTCCTTTTTGTCTTGCTTTCGCAATAACCATTTTAAGACACCAGGGCAATCCCTGACTGTCGTCGGTTTAAATTTAGAAAATGCATGCTTTCACACGGACAGCTGTACACATATATATACAAATATAACAATTTTAACGAATTGTGTTTTTGGCCTCTGGGGACATCAAAATCAAAAAGTAAATCGGTCCCGGGCCTAGGTCTTACCATGCCACCTACAGCTACTGTACTTTCTTATAGAGAAATTTGCTAAATAGAATCTAAAAACTATAAAAGGTACCTATCTAATAACTTGTTGAATTATTTACATTGAACACTATTTTGAAATAGAATAATCGTTACAACAACAACAACTTCATACCTTAATATTTTATACGACAGTCAAAGACTCCACTGTTTGTGATTACGCATTTTTATTGGTAAATAAAAGGTATACAATGCTTAGCTCTCCACTGAAAAGGAAAATCAAAATATAAATTATCACCTTGTCAAAACTTTAACATTATTGAACTAGCCACATTAAGTTGCAAAGAGAAACGAGACTGCTGTCGAGTAAAAAAGTGTAAATACTCGAGTATGAGCTTTTATTGAAACGTGACCAGTATACCTACAATATGATGTATAAGTTAAATCCTACTTATAAAAATGTATTTCTGCGTTTATGTATGTTAGTTTCTACCTTTTTATGTAGTTTAAACTCATCCTTTCAGTGGGTAGAATGAATAAAGTACAAGGTTTTCGGCACTTTTCTAACAAAGGGCTATTTTTACACATAACAACAAAAAAACAACTGATGTAATCATTATGAAATTTTAACAGCTATTAGAAAATATACTTATAAAACATATTTATATGTTTTAAAATTTTTCATCGGTAAAAAAATCTCTTACGATATTTGTAATGTAATAATTGGCTTTTTAATTGAGAGACGGAACAGTTAAGAAACTCAGCTGAAAGCTTGAATTAAAGGTATTAAAAATGTAAAAATGTAAATTTGATCTGCACATTGTGTGCTAACACATATTTGAGTCACACAGCTGAGTGTTCTTCAATCATAAAATGCACGTATAATCAATCAGTAGTTGAGCGCTGGCGAACGGTGCCTGCTATCTGACTGTGGCAAGCACTGTAGAGACTTCTGGCCCAGACTGTACCGTTGGAGGTTATGAAATTTGGACATTATGAACCGCACTGTCTATTTGGTATCTTAACGTTGGAGTTTGTGAAATTTGGACATTGTGAATCAGTGATTATTTGAATGATATAGATTTGGAGCTTATGAAATTTGGAGGTTATGAACCGCTCTGTTTATTTAATATTTTATGCGTTGGAGTTTGTGAAATTTGGAGTTTATGAAACGCTCTTAACATCCCATTCCCATGCTGAATGAAGTTCCTGACAGTAAAACAAATGAACTTTGTTGAATTTGGTCACCGACCAAGTGCACTGATTTAAATAAGAGGTTTTTTTCGAATTCGCTAAATGTTTACGCAAGTCAAAATGATAAGACGGCTTATTGTAACATTGTGAGCTTTAGCATGTTTCATATCATAACTGTCATAGTATCAAATACCCCTGCCGCGGTAAACCTGCGCACTGAACGAGTCTCCATTTGCCTGATAGGATTTCCACTGAAATTTTTCATTAAAAACGTCACGTGTATTTCGTATTTAAATAACGTTAGTTATATATGAGTATTTAGCTAAACTATGGGTGTTTCAACTTCATACAAAATAAACTGCAACAGTATCGAAAACTAAAGAGTGAAAATGAACTGTTTATTATTATTACCAGGAGTTTTATATCCTCGTCTTCTTCCAAGGAACAAGTTTAGCCTAATCACAAAACCTTAGTGTATAATGCTGAAATCTAAGATCGAAGTAAATCATGGACTTTTTCGAGTCCTCTGATAATTAGTTCCTAACAAATATTGTTTTGTTTTTATAAATCAATTACATGATTACACATTTATATGAACAAAATTGTTATTTTTGTGAAGGAAATGTTGTGCAGCATTGTTACGTGACTGAACTAAACAAACGGTTTAATCTGATGCATTTAGATAACGGTCTAATAACAGTGTTAAGTGTCTGTTAAACTGTTGTAGTGAGCCATTACCAAATTACTTTTACATATGCAAATGGGCTGTAAACAAATCGTTTATCTCATCAATTATGTAATAGGCACTGCTTGGATCCAATAGAACATTTTTCTTTCATAAATATTGAAATAAATAATGTCTTCCTAACATTATGTCCACATGAAAATTTTCTCTGTGGAGTAGGCTTTTTGTATATTGCAAGTTCTGCGTCTTGAAAATCTTTTAGCTTGGACCATGCATTATTACGTTTTAATTTAAGATCCTTAAATAACAAATAAATCTGACTTGAAGAGAACCATATTTCATAACTGTTCTATCACCAATTTGTTGATACAGTGTTGCGAGCTGGTCCCATGGTAGAGCGCGGGGCTTCGGTCCTCCAGGCCCTCGGGTTAAAATCCCATCAATCACCAATGGATTTTTTAATACCTGTGATGATATTAATAGCCTCTAGGCCTTGTCTAAATTGATTTGTAAAATTGTTCTGGACTACATGTTAGCGTTTTAGGACTTAAGTGAGGGACATGCAAAAAAACTATTGTTTAGATTCTCTACAAAGATTTCTCTTAAAATTTAAGTAAACTAAAAATAATAGGGGTGTTTGTGTGCAAAAATCCACGCACCTACCTTAAAATAAATAAAATTAAATGTAGTGAATTTCAACTGATGATTATCATTTACGAAGGATTATTATTAACAATTGTTACAACTGTTATAACTTACTATCGGCCATACAAGAAGATTTTGTGTACAAGATATTTACATGTAAAAGAAACTTGATAGCAGCTGATTTGTGATAAACAGCTGATTTGTGTTTGTTTTTACAAGGTACCGTATACCTCGGCTCGTATTGGCAGCTGGTTTGTGATACAGTAGACCCCCTCTTATCCGGATCCTCGGGACTGAGGCCAGTCCGGATAACAGTTTTTCCGGTAAAACCGATGTCCCCAAAATCTCGTTAAGACGGACCGTTTAAATGCATACTCTATACAGTATTTGACTTAAAATTAGGAGAACATAGTATTTAGACACGTAATCACTGGTCTCAAATCTTTCCCACGAGAACAGTCGTTTCAGTACCGCCCACTTCCTGCCGATCTAGGCCGGTTAAACCGATGTGCTAATAAAAATTATCCGGATTAAGAGATGTCACTTCTACCCAACGATGTAAAAACTACTGGATTGCGCTCTCAGTAGCACTGCGGGCGCTGTTTTCGGTCTAGCTCCCCCCACCATCTACTGGCAGTAGCCGACGCATCCCATACACTCACCATTGTAAAACGCACCTTTTTAAGTTGCTGCTCTGTTTAAATATATAGATGTAAAATATTGCTAATGCATGCCAAACACGTTTTACTATTCTAAACTTTATGTCTTCTTCTTTTCTTGCAGAAAATAACACATTTGAACTCTTAAAAACCCTACTACATTTGTCCAGTTTTTACCGCAAATCTATGCTTGACATTAACGTGATAAGCATACTTTTTTATGACCTATTTTGTAAGATACATTGTCATTAAACATTGAAAGAAAAAAATATCGCGTTTACGTCAAACATAACGTTACCACTGCGGCAAAAACTTAGCAAAATTATTCAAAATGTTTATGTACTATTTTTTCGATTAATAAAATAGAATTTCAATTACAAATATTGTACTTTCTATTTCTCTTTTGTAATAACTTATTATTTTACCATGTACAATTTGGAACTAGCAATATCAGTCGTCTAAAAACATCTACAAAACGGGTTTAGTGAATTTGTAGTTTAAAAAAATTCAGATGGGCTATTTTCTGTAAGAAACAAAACAGACATAAAAGGTTTAACTAGTAAAAAGCGTTTGACAAGCGTTAGCAATATTTTATCCCTATAAATTTCAACAGAGCAGCAAATAAAAAGTGTGTTTTATAATGGTGAATGTATGGGCTGCGTCGGCTTCTGCCAGTCGATGGTGGGGGAAGCTCGACCGCGCGGCCAACACTGAGCCAGCGATCCATGAGTTGGATGCTTCTACCAAGTGTAGTCCAGTTAAACCGATGTCCGGTTAAAAGGTGTCCGGATAAGAGGGAGTATACTGTAAACAGCTGATTTGTGTTTGTTTTTACAACGTACCGTATACCTCGGCTCGTAGCAGCTGATTTCTGTTTGTTTTTACAAGGTACCGTATACAGCAGCTGATTTGTGATAACCAGCTGATTTCTGTTTGTTTTTACAACGTACCGTATATACTGTACCTCGGCTCGTAAACACACCACGCCACGACGGTGTACGTTGCCTGTACTGCAACCATTGCGCAATCGCAGCGCCGCGCCTTGTACGGTCTGTCATTATGATTCACCCGATCATCGGCGAAATGCCGATTTTAATTTATTTTAATGCCGCTACCGACTGGCCACCGAGATTACGCAAATTCACCCTCACTTTCACCCGACGGCCTCGTTTCCGAAAATTAACTTTTAATTAGAAAGTTAATGGCAACCTTGTGGAGGCTATAGCGTGATGTCTGCGCGATTAACGCGCTCACGTTCGCGCACTTTATCACTTTATCGCAGCTTTATTACTGACTTTTGTTTGGTAAATGTTGCCTGCAGTATGTGGTATTTTTGTACCCGAGAATTGGATACAATTGTTATTTCGAGTGTTCTCATAGTTGTGATTACGGTTCAACTGCTCGGGATAAAAGTTTGATTGGGAAAACAATGTCAAAGGGTGAAATACCGCTTAAATTAAACAAAAAATACCAATATGTATATAGCTTTAATATGTAAATTGCAGGAAAAATGAAGTACGAGAGAATTATAAAGAGTATAATAATCTCACACCATTCTACTGTATACTCATCCTTTACTCAAATTTGGGTTGAAATACGCCACCTAGGTGCGTCCCCATCTCAATGATTGATAGTGAAAATTGACCCTGAAAACACATAACAATAAGCACTAAAAATATAGGTATACAGATAAAGAAATTAAGTGCTCGAGAAAAGATCTGAATCAGTAAAATGGTAATGTATAGGTCATTTTAAAATACTAAGACTACGATCAGCTAATACAGTGTTCCCAATTTCGTTCAACGCTTGGGTTTAACCTAACCTAAAACGTGTTGTATAATGTTTGAAAGAGTAATTATTTCTATCCTTTGTAGTAACTGTAAATATAATGTGTAACACGAGTGCAAGTTACCTTTGCTGCACTCAAGAAACTTTCCACACTCGTTCGTGCATAAACATTTCTCACATGTGCAGAAAATTGCTACTTCGCTCACTAGTTACACGAATTACTATTCTGTTTCTAAACTTAATTTTTGAATTGTATAACCATCAATTTTGTCATACTTGCACACAAAACACACATGCAATCACAAACTATGGGTCAGTTCCAATTCTATCATCTAACAAGTCTCAGTTATCTGTCTCTGCGTTTCCTCTAGCCTCAAGTTATGTGAGACTGTTTGTACTCGTATGATGTGACTGTTGGATCTCAGTAAGCTTCGTCAGCACGTCTTGCTGGTGTCATCAGCGGCGCCAGCGTAATCGGTGCTGAGGATATCTCAGCATTCCCGTTATATCCTCAGCACCTGCCATGCGCTGAAGTTTTGGGGGTCATCAGCGTTCGAGGTGTAGCTGAAATTTTCCACGTTCCGTCTATAACTTTAACATGTCAAAATAGTAATTTACTAAATAAAAAATCGTAATTTGTAGCATTTCTATCGTGTAAGTTAATGTATAAATATGTCGTAGACACAATATTTGAATTATATCTATTGAATTATGTCTACTGTACACATCTTAAGTTATTGTTATCCCCCCATTATGATAAAACTAGACATTTAACTGCCATGTTATCACTATAGTCTATATGATGGCACCTTTCTCTTGCCCAGGTCTACCTTCTTAGACTGGCATGGGTCTTAAATCATTGGCCTGTGGTCAGGTAATCGGAGGGCCAAGAAACAGGTTCCATCATACAGACTATAGTTTTCGAATGAAAATTAACGTATTTCTAGCTACACACAGCGTGTATTATTATTAACTTGGGTCTAATACGCTAATTTTTTAACCACGATGAACAAAAAGGAAAGATTCTTGTGTCAGCTATGGCATTTTTTATACAATCAACTATCAAAGTAAATTTGTTTTGTCAAAAAGGTAATTTTAGACTTAAACGACTAGCCATTAAAAAAAAAATCAAATTGTTTATTTTGCTACAACTTGTCCTCATAAATTAGACGTCAACATCAGTACACAAAAATGGGTTAATATAATATTGCGGACTTCGTACTATGTCGATCATTATGTTATTTTTATAAAACATGATTATTAACAACTGAAAACGAGGTAGAGAAAACCTATATCTAGTCAATCACTCTTATCACATTCAATGTTTTTGGACATTAAAACGGACCTCGATCCATGTTCAAATAAAATAATCTGCTTTCAACTTGTAAAACTTGCACGTAAAAACTGTTAACAAACTTATGACTGAGGATGCTGGGGATTACTAGCAATGCAGGCTGCAGTATCAATCCTTTGTAGGATGAAATCCTCCTAGGAGAGGTAGGACTACGTGACCGTTGTAATACTGCAGGAAGCCTTTCCTCCTTTTGAGACTCTTTTGTCCCTTTGCTCTTTTTCGTTGTTAAAATCGCGACGGTTCGGATTAAAACAAAAACTAGTACTGATGTTTGATGTTATACGACATATATAAACTCTTAAAATTTTAAACAGGCTTGTGTAGACGCTTCATTGAAATTCTACTTTCAAAGATTCGTCATTCTTGAAATCCGTGGTGGAAATGTCTTTACTCCTTCACTTAAAGAGGTTAAAATACGCATAACTGTTTCTCAGTCTCAATATAATGATTAAACAAATCCTCCTACAGTCTGAGAACTCATAGTATGCAAAAAAGTTTGCAGATTTTTGGTTACTAGTTTTAAATATTCGTCATGTATGAAATTAACAGTGTAAGATTCTTCACTAAAAGTCAGGTTGAAACACGCAGAATTGTTCTTCTGTCTCAATTTAATGACTAAACGTTAATTCTCCTACAATAATAAAATCGCAAACAAGTTCACAGATTTTGATATCTAATTTTAAAGAGTCATTATTTTCTAAGTCATTGGTGGAAACGTTTTAACACTGATTACGAATATGACACATATCGTTAACAAGACGAAAATAGCATAACTAACAATATTGTTATTGCTTACAAAGTGAGAGGCTGGCTAATATTGACTGTACAATCTGGAAGGAAGATAAGCAAACTGAGCAAGCAGTTTAGATAAGAAGTCAACAGAACCGCCGTATCAATTAAGTAATTAGCTTATCCGAGCAACGGGCTGCGGCAGCATTCAGATCTTCCTTTAAACTTTAAAACTCTACCGTGTATATACTGGGTGATTGGTACTCAGTGTGACAAAAAATTGTTGGTGTAAGTACAAAGTAAATGAAGTGTGATGATGCATATCAAATGTTCCAAGTCTGTTAAAGACACCATGCTTAGTAGTCTTCAAACCACTGCAGACATAAAGCTCAATGGTGTAGCATATGGTTGAAAAGCTTATAAAATGGCACAGTTTTCTTTACCTTATTTGGACACTTTCTTGTATACAGGGTGTGAACAAATGCAATAAGCCAATGTTTTTCAAATTTTTTATCAAGAATCTTAATTTTTATCTTTGAATCTATTTACAATGGAGTTTTTACAACTGATCCCCCGCCATTTTATTATACATATATAATAATATTATAGGATGGATAATATACAAATAAATATATATAATTTTTTTAACATAATATAAATACATATTTTATAATTTTTTCATAATTATAATTATATATGAATCAACACTTTTTAATAATGTTTTTGTAATTAATAATACATATATGATATTATTATTTGAAAGATAATATGCTAATAAATATATATATATATATATATACATTTTTTGTTCATAATATAAATACATGTTTTAAAATTTTTTATAATTATAATTATTATGAAAGTATACATTTTAATAATGTTTTTAATATTAATAATATATATTTAATATTATTATAGGAATGATAATATGCAAATAAATATATATACATTTTTTATCATAATATAAATACATTTTTTAAAGTTTTTTTATAATAATAATTATATATGAATGAACACTTTTTAATGATGTTTTTGTAATTAATAATACATATATAATAATATTATAGGAAGGATAATATACAAATAAATATTGACAGGTTTTTTTGATCATAATATAAATACATATTTTAAAGTTTTTTTATAATAATAATTTATATATGAATGAACACTTTTTAATAATGTTTTTGTAATAAATAATACAAATATAATAATATTATTCTTGTTCAAAATTTAATGTAGAACACGAAAATGACATTATCTACTCAAATCCATATACAGGTAATTGAGAAATCGCTGTATTAAATTTAAAAACATGGTCATTTTTGAAAAACATAAATATTTTTTTTTTAAGCTGATTTTTAGACTTAGAACATTTGATATGCATCATCACACTTCATTTACTTTGTACTTTGTTATAAAAGAACGTAAATAAAAATCATGCATATTTGCAATTGATAAAGGTTTAAGTTACCTGGTTACTGTCAAGATGATCCTAGTAACCAGGTTCTTTATCAGTTTTCAAACTATCCAGAGGCATCATGATTATGTAATATTTGCACTTGTATAGTGATTTATTACGATTTGTTCATATTTATATTTAGCTTGGCGTATACATAACTAATCAAATTACTTATATTTATTTATAGTACCGATTGTCAGACTATAAATTCATATATCGGTGGACTATAATTCATATTGATAATCAATATACTTTGATTTCTCTTCTTGGTTTATTGCCCAGATTTCGTATGAGCGGACCTCGATGACGATGAAACACACACACAGTTCCATAGATGTAGCTTTTTGGAAGAAAAATTGTTATTTCACGGTTACAAAATTATAAATAACGCAAACACCTACTTCTGATTAGCCTATGCCTATTTATACGACGCTCTGGCACTGAAGAATGCGTGGCGAAGATGTAAACGATGAGCGTTCAATGATTTCATCTTAGCTTTTAACTCAGTAAGATCCACTGATTCTCTTGCCAGGACCATTAAAACACCATATTATATATTATTAAGGTTGCTGTTACCGATACATATTGTTAGGAGTTACAGTATAAGATTTATTTTACAAAGTATTGTCTATTTATTCGAATTGACTTTATTCGGGCAACAAAGTAATTAATACAATTAATTGACACAGTTAATTTAGTAGATGCACAGTGATTTTGTTCAACAATGAAGGACATGTCCCATGTGGCAAGGCTAGGTCTCGTAAAAGAGACACAAGTCACACGGTGTCCTCAGGGGTTATGTTTAGCTCCTTTGTTGTTTTTGGAATTTTCTTTTTTTAATAAGTCTGGAATATTTGTTTCGCAACTTGGAATCTTGCTGTTTCTTTCCCGAATTACTGTACAAATGACGTGAATTTAGCAACCGTACTAATGAGAGAGAGTTTTCTGTTTGAATTAATTAATTACTAGACTTATTGTAGTGTGGGCATTTAATTATGGTCTAAGTGATTACTCTAAAGTCGTTATAAATGACTTGATCGAAAAACATTTCACATTTGACCTTGTATTAACTTGTATAAATATTTTCAGGTTGTGATTTATTAAACTGCTTATGGTAAAATTTTTGTTTCAGGTAATTATGGAGACTCCTATTGGTGGATGTGTTAACTCTCACAGTAAGTCGCATACAAAATATAATTTTCACCAAAGTGAAATATTCAGTAAAATTTTTATTCAGTCCTTAAATATTTTTTTGTCATCTAGGGATTGCTAGATCGTGTTTGATACCAAATAGCTGTGTCTGTTTATCAAACTTGTAATATCAAAGCATTTTGATTAAGAGACAATTTTATACTTTTGAAAACATTTATGTTTTTGTCAATCTTTTTATTAGAAAATTGATTCAAAATGATACACAATCAAAAAGGACAACAGGCATATATACTAATTTATCAGAACGAGAATATGGTTATTTTGGTAGATAAATTGTTTGCATCATTTGTTACGCCGATGTAAACAAATTGTGTAATCAGATGCATTTAGATAACAGATTCAATTCAATTCAATTCAATTCAATTATTTAAGATGGGGACGCCACTATGTGCGTATTTTAACCCAAATATCAGTGAAGGATGAGTGTAGGATGAGTGGCGCGATCTTGTAGTCTTGTTAGTGACTAAGGCCGACATGTTCCTTAGACACAGCTGTTAATTAATAGCCCATACAGCTAATGGCAACTAAGGGACCTACAGTTTATAGTGGAATCCGAACCACATTTTTCCTTGTAATTTACGAATTGGTCTAATTATCAGGATAATACTGCGGATAGTCGTAGTACTCACTAGTGCGGACGTTAATCCACACCAGGGAGCATCGCATCCACAGTGCATCCCTATAAATATCCACAATTCGTGACCTCCCAGTAGCTGGATTACAGGACGTCGCCACCCGTCCCAGTATAATAACAACGTTAGTGTTAAATTTGATAAGTAAGTCATTAACATGTTTCTTTTACATGTAAATGAGTTGTATTTAGTTTAGCTCATCAATAACGTGTGCCTGGTTTGTTTGAATAAATTAGAACATTTATCATTATGTCCGGCTGCGAAAGTGAGAGTAGGCTTTCTGTATATTGTTTATACGTTCATTTAACGTAAAATCTCGTCGAATTGCCGCACCGGCATTGGTATAAAAGGTCCAGGTAGCATTTAAATTTAAATAATGTACATACAAATTTCCACATTTATGTCTATCAATTCTATTGCAATCAAGTCCATAATTTATCCAGAAAGTTGAGGTTTGAATGAAAGTATCAGCCCAAATACAGACCGAAGTGTAATTATCCTACTAGACGATTACTACATTAACATACTCGTACTTGTTTATAGTACGAGAGACGGTTTAGAGGTAACGACGAGTTGCTCATTGATTTGTGATGTGAATAGTATGATCTGTAGTAGTTTCGTCGCTCCACACTCCTACAGTCCATAGATTGGTTAGTATGATCTAGTGTACTGTAGTCGCCCACTATAGTGGAATAGAATACAGAATAGGACTGGCCTCTGAGGAGGTAGGGGATGCGACGTTGCCACTTCGTTCTTGGCTAGTGAGCTGACTTTCACCTAGAGCCGGGGAGCGGGCGCGGGCATCCCTCTGACTCTGTCTTCCAACTTGTAGGGTAGTTTAACACTACAAATTATTAACTTTTTTGGCGGTATCGGTTTGTGTTGTCATGTTTATATCACATGGAAGATACATTCATCCCTTACATGATTATGGATGGATTATTTGCACAATTAATTACTTAAACCGCTACTAGATTTAGTTTTTGAAAAATATATTAACATATAATTAATAAATATAAAATGAAAATACATTTTATATAGGGTCACCTTTACAAGTCTCTGGAAATATGTTGCCTATAGTCAAACGTTTGTCAACCCCAATTTTTAAACAAATCACCGTAACAAAAAGAGCAAATGAATACATATGGTCCAAAAACTTTTATAGCAGTTCTAAAAATCTTGTAAATTGTTGCCCTGCTTATAGTTTGATACATAAAACAAATTAACATGGAAATGAAGAAGGTAAAATCTTCCATATTAAACATTTACAGCAATAGTTTGGTTGTGTTTAGGAAACGAAGTTGGTCAATGTTTAGGAATTACCCCAAAGCTGCCTTTCTTTGAACACCTATTGTGACCCTCACTCCGTTAATCTTATTATTGCCACTCGACTGAACTTAAACTTACGGAGAACAGGTAGCTCAATAGTGACGAAGACATTTCTGTAATATTGTGATTTGACAAAAAAGTCCGTTAGTTTTATATTGAATTTAAGAAAATTGAACTAACGTTTACATACATTACGTTATGTGTTGCATTCATTAAAATAGTCATACAATATATTCACTCTTCTATAACAAAAAAAAAACTTCTAATGTAGTAGGTAATCTAGAAATACTAAAAAAAAAAAAAAAAAAAAAAAAAAAAAAAAAAAAAAAAAAAAAACCAGGTAAAAAGGGAAATAGATAACATAACTGCCAATTTATTGCCAAAATGACATAACTATTTTTATTAGAAAATATTATTACATTATTACACTGGAAATTGTTACATAAAAATATTTACAAAAGAAAATATTGACGTATGAAACTTAAATAAAATTTGTTAGTGACAATGACATTTTTATTTAGGCCTATCATGATATTTGCATTACGTAAAGGAACACCACGTCCGACGTTACGATATCGCAAACGTTTGTACTCGTGGTCGTCCACGTCGCGTACTGTTGTTTGTATTCATTGGGCGAAACACAGTTCATAGACGAATTCTTGACAAAACAGGAGGGTATACTAGAAACGCACAGGTTGGCTATCGGGCAGAGACTGAGTGCGTGGCACAACTTGGCAACAGTGGACAGTTTTCTAAAAGCTGATTGGATGCCGCTTGCCCCGCCCCACCCGACTCGAACTGGTTTCGGTCCTATTCTGTATTCTATTCCACTATAGTACGCTAGTACTAACTATAGAGTATAGACCATTGATCGGTTAGTATGATCTAGTATAGTCGCTACACAGTACTACAATCCATCGATTGGTTAGTATGATCTAGTGTAGTCGCTCACTAGTACTAACTATAGAGTATAGACCATTGATAGGTTAGTATGATCTAGTATAGTCGCTACACAGTACTACAGACCATAGATTGGTTAGTATGATCTAGTGTAGTCGCTCACTAGTACTAACTATAGAGTATAGACCATTGATCGGTTAGTATGATCTAGTATAGTCGCTCACTAGTACTAACTATAGAGTATAGACCATTGATCGGTTAGTATGATCTAGTATAGTCGCTCACTAGTACTAACTATAGAGTATAGACCATTGATCGGTTAGTATGATCTAGTATAGTCGCTTCACAGTACTACAGACCATAGATTGGTTAGTATGATCTAGTGTAGTCGCTCACTAGTACTAACTATAGAGTATAGACCATTGATCGGTTAGTATGATCTAGTATAGTCGCTCACTAGTACTAACTATAGAGTATAGACCATTGATCGGTTAGTATGATCTAGTATAGTCGCTTCACAGTACTATAGATAGACCATAGACCGGGTGTGGCGGACATAGAGTTCAGGTAACGGGCGTGCGGTCTACGGTCAGACGATCAGCTGATTATCAGTCGCGACGGTCTAGTTACAGGTCACGTGACCGAGTAGTGACGTCACCGTAGATAATACGTACGTACGGGGTTCTAATATCGCCAGTCAATTGATTTCTCATACTTGTCCAAGTCATCATCTGACTCACTAGATCGTCGATGAGAGATATTATTTTTGTACTAAATAACGCTTTGAATGCTTTGATTTTGAATAATGTTCTTCCGCAGTATTAGTAAACCATAACTAATTTAGTTCTGTGGTCGCTGGAGTAAACCGATCTTAGGGAAACCTAAATCCTTTGCGTTTTATAGAAAATGAGCAGAAGAATGTTTGTGAGCAGAGCAGATTAGTGTAGGAGACCATTAACCATCCAATAATAAGGAAATGAAAAAAATCCTATACCGGTCTAGAAAAATAAGATCATCCAAGTAAATTGACTAAATACTTGAAAACTCGTCCAATACAACACGTGTTCACAGGACGAAGTCGTTCCATTTATCTCCATAGAATAAGATATCACTCCTCTATGCTGACATGATAGAAATATTTTTAAAAATCGCATCAGGCAAAACATCAATTAATTACTATAACAAATGAACCTTACTTAATTAAAACAATCTTATACTTTAGTATTAGTGGTGGTATGATGTCGAAACTATAATTTATATTCAATGAACAAATGGGAAAATCAAGCCCGGCTAGCTCAGTCGGTAGAGCATGAGACTCTTAATCTCAGGGTCGTGGGTTCGAGCCCCACGTTGGGCGGTTACTTTTTGCTATTTAGGGGTGATATGTAAAGGGATCCTCCCTACACGGCCAAACTCAAACTGGAAACTCGTTTGCCTCCATGACTTTATTTTAATTTTAATGTTAAGTTATTTTTCACAGGAATACTATTTTTAATAGTAATCTCTTTTAATTATTTTAACTATTTTATATTTAATTTTGGTCGGTTGAATAGGCTTACATTATTATCACAGAGAATAGACCATTTAATGTGTTCTATTGTCTGTGCAATTATGCAATGATTTGGTTTTTATCAAGTAAACAATTGATTAAATCAATCTACTGTATAATCAACGCTAAAATGAATACTGTAGTATAAAAAAAATAATGTTCTACAACATTTATTTAATTTTGTGTTTTTCTACGCCTGTCATTAAAAAAAAGTGTTTTTTTTTTGTAAAGATACACTCAAACCTCTGGTCTTAATACTTTTTAAATAGACATTTGTTAGATTCATTTACTAAAATCTATATTTTAGGTCTATAATCGGATGGAAGAAATAGGTAGTCACGTGACATTTGTTAATAAGGTCAACAACTAAAAAATAACAATTAATTGTTAATTAGGTTGTTTTGGGGGCAGCTGGCCCCCATTAAAACTGCCAGAATTTGTCACTGTACGACTTGAAGGCGACCATAACTATTCGGATCCCTAGACTAGACATTGGGTTTGAACTAATCCTACCAATCCTACCAGTACTCCTTCGGTCCACAGAGGAAGTCTGTCTACACTTCAGTCCGTTCCGCGGTCTGCGGCAGTGCGCCAGTGAGGTATGGAGGTCGGCGGTGGTATTGGAGGGAACCGGTTTGGCGGGAGAGCAACTCGCGCGGATTCTTGTGTCCAAACAGCGAGTAGCAATCGGGATCACGGGCCTAGCCTGCGATGACGTCACCCTTTGTTGCGGCCCACCACATGACTTGACAGTGGGAACAGCCCGAACAGCTGGTGTGAAGCTATCTCAATGATCGGTGACAGATGAGAACTTGAATTATTAAAGATGGCTTTCACTGTTGAAATTTCCCTTATTATAAAAGTAAAGGTGATGTGAAAAAGTAATTGTAAATGCGTATACAATGTGTAATCAACTAAATGTGTTGTTGTACTTACATTTTTTTATGGGAGCCTAACCCTAATCTGTGTTTCTTCCCACAAATCAGACAACATTAATCTGTTGTTAAGGTTTCGTGTTTCCCTTTCCGACCTAACATAACACAACATATTAGAACCTAATCTCACATAACTTTTGCCTCTTCTAACTAATCACTAAACTGTTGGACTCGATGTTGAGTCTAGATCTAGAATCCACCCTTTCAAACCTAACCTAACATGACCTATTCTAACCTAATCTTAGCTAAATCTCTATAATCTCTGTGTCCCTCTTTCAGCCAATTATGTCAATAAACTGTAGACTATATGTCGTGTCTGGATTTAAAATCCATCCTTTCTAAACGTAACAGAATCACCTATCGTAACAGAGCCTAACATAACCTGATTACAAAACCTAACCTAACATAGTCTACATAATCTTCATTTGCACTAGGTAATCTTTAGTAGTGGCGACCCTCTTCATGAAAACCCCCGTATTACTATTTAATTTTGATTTATTGCGGTTGTAGCTTCGTCCGATAAGTGAATAATTGGTTAATTAGATCTACCGTATATTTCAAAATTAGTTAACAGCAGCGTTGCATTTGCCTTTAGGATAAGGAACAATCAAATAACTTGTTTGGAAAGGCTCGATTTGACCTGAACGTTTATTTCATATAATTAGTATAATTTTGAAAGTGATCAATCGTGTTGATATTGCTTAATCACCTGACACACACTGCCAGCAATATTTTAAAATTTATATTCGTCTCGTTCAAAATAACTAGTAAATTACTCGTTACTACCATTACAAGTATATTCCAGTAAAATATTTCAATTAAGATTATTAAATCCTGTGACACTGATCTTCTCATCATGAACTGCACACAACAAATAATTTGTAGACCCATCGTGTCTGTATAAATTTGTCAACTCTGGAGTTTTTCCAAGAAAGTAAGTTTCTTTCGCAACCCATCCCGCAGAAACTTCTTAATCTGATCCTTAATGGAATTCGGTCAAAGTTAGATTGGAGCGAGGTTCGGTAGATCGTAACAATTTGTATTCTAAGCCGTGTATGTATGAAATAATGTATCTATGAATTGTAAATGTGTTTTAAGTGTTGCCATAGTTCGGTTTATAAGTTTACCTAATAATATGGTTTAGGCCGAGAATTCATTTTTTTTACTCCTGCGCTGTGAGAGATAGGTGTGTACAGGTAAAATGGATTTTTTATAACAAGGGCTAGTCATTTACAATAAGTTGAGGATATCGGTGGAGTAAATGCTGTTACATGAATGCACGCATGAATATTTAAGATGAATTTTATTCTAGGGATTTTCAAAAGAGTGAAGGTTGAAATTCTTTTATGAACAATCCTTTTTATGACCAACAATTGTGTTAAATGATATCTTTATTACGTCTTTTTTTTAAATACCTGCAATTAGTTATTTGTTTAATAAAGACAATAATACAAATTGTTGAAATTTTAAAAGTTGTATACTGTTAAACTAAATATCTTTGATCTTATCTTTGATTTTATTAAAGTTCTGCTGGATGAATAGTTAAAAGAAATTCTAATACTACAACATTTCTAGAGTCCAAAGGGAATTAAGACGTTGTGACACAATGAAATGATGTTTTGTATGTCTGATAGGTAACAGCTATTAATATTTCACACGACTGTTTATTTTAGAAAATTAATATAGATCGAACTGTATAATGTAGGTGTAGGACATCGAAGTACTCGTATATAACACAACGAAGTATATGTTGTGTTATATACTTCGATGGTATAGGAGTGTTCTATGTGTTAGAGGGCCAATTACAAATCAACGTGTTGCAATTCAATATTTGATTAGTCAATATGAAGGTCATTGGCACCGTCGTATTCGATGCATTCAAGCCAGGTCACGTGTACATAACAGTGCAGCGTTTAGATGAAGTAATATTACTATGAAGTAATGTAAAACGTTGATTAACATAAGTACAGGCCAAGGATCGTCACCCTCGCAATAGTAATAGGCTTTTGCAATAAGTCAAATAAATGGTGTTAGCAAACTTACACATACATTCTCCTATTTGATTGTTAACATACAACAATTATACATGGTAAGTGGTGGGAGTAACTATGATATTTTATGTGGACAATCACAAAAGTTGCAATGTGTTAAAAGCCATAATTTTGCTTGTACCATTTTATTTGAAGTCATAAGGAGCATAACTTACTAAATTTTTACGAGCCGTTTCTGTATAAATCAGAAACCTGAAATCAGAATCTGTTAATTTTTTTAAAGACTTTTATTTAAATGTGATCATTAAAAATCAAAACTTTAAGATTTAAAAATTAAAATAATGCTAAAGGTATTTTTGTTTGGTAACACATATTTAACATTTTATCAAACTCGAACCACAAAATTGGTCTGTAGCTCTGTACTCATCCATACATATATGCAGGCATTAATTAAAAAGTACTTTTCCGGGTTCAGGTGGGCCCAAAACGTACTTTAACCCAAAACTGAAATACCTTCTCCATATAAGAGGAGAAAGTAAAACGTGTATAGCCATCAGTAATCAATGCATTGGTCATGTAGGAGTGCATACTTTAGTTGGTAATACTACGTGAAGGACGATTGATTTTAGTCTTAAGTATTCATGATTAACGTATACATCTCATCCCTTGGCAAAGCTGTAGTCCTTTTTTGAATAAAAATAAACGTAGTTGAGATGAGCCACCGGTTGAGTGAGCTGGTGTCAATTAATTACAGATTTATGTTTAATACGCCAACTCTGAAAAGTGCATCCATTGTAGCATACCGAACTATCAACGCTTTAAAAGGTACCCTGTGAGGATACTTTATTTATTTTTATTAATTCATTCTACACGTTTTAATACGCATTGTCATATATAAAACATAGGTTGGACTGTATAGTGTAGGTGTAGGAGTGTTCTATGTGTTGGAGGGCCAAACAAGATATTTTCCCAAAGCAAAATGCAATTTATACAAGTGACCAATGAGGTGTAAGAAGGGAGGGTCCGGAAATTAATTCTGGGGTTGGGACACATTAGGGGGAAACTTGGACCTCACTTTGTGCACCTACGTTGACTACATGGACTCTGTGATGTATTGTACATTTCAAGTTATATCTTTGCCAGAATGTTTATTAATTTTTGGTAAAGGATAGACAGTCACGTAGTTTGAGAGGCTATATGCAGCTGCATCAATAAAAATGTTTTTAAAAAGTTGAAATTATTGCACTACACAGAAGTTTTCCCCCCGAAATTAGATATCAAATTTTATTTTAAAACCCTGTTTATTTGAACTCTTAGTTTGTATGCGATTGAATTAATTTACCCGAATAGTTCAGATTACAGATATATTTATCAGATTACCCAAACAGTTAAATACATACATATATGCATTTAACAGCTATCCCCCAGTGATTTTTTCGCTATCAAAAATAAACTTTGCATATTTTGGTAAGTATTGATTTTTTTCAAATGTCCTGTAAGTTAGTTACAATCTAAGCTAGATAATAAAACTAACATATGAAAAATACACTTCAATTCCTGATTGGTTAATTGTTAACTACATTTCTTTAGTTGTATATTTGCCATTTTCAAACACCATTTGATAACACAGAAAGGTTTATTCTCACAATCCGGCGAAGTCGCAGAGTAAGAAGATTACCTTTGTACTTGTTGCTGGTCGGATGTTAAACCCCGTCTCAATAGAAGTATGTTTCTCGCCTTTGATATATTTTTGCTAAAATGTTTACTATTAAGATCACTGAAAATTAAAGTTAAGAAAAATTAGTTATATTGTGTCTATTAATTAGAATGGACATTGTAATTTTTGTATTGTTTGTAACACTGCTATGTCATAGCATTTTCAGCCACTGAACATTCCTTTGGTACATTATCTCTCTTATGAATTTATTTTGTACAAGTTTTTGTCAAACGGTCTAAATAAATTGTGGTTCACAATGAGTGTTAAAAAATGTGTACATTTAAATAAAATAAAACCACATTTTAACCTACGCTAAGAGATCTACAAATAGACGAAGGAGGTTTTGAACGATGCAACGGTCTAGAAATACTCGACCTTCAACTTGACATTAGAGTTGACCGCAATAGTTGATGTCATTGAGTGACGTGTCTTACCGAACTGTTATCAATGTTTCATTCGTGCAATTCTATTGTGTCTTGCCTTATGTAAGACTGTTTCAATTTTAGACTAGTTTGTTGTTTCTCTTACCAGAAATGCTAACTACCTTATTAATATCAATTGGAAGCTGTTTCAACAGTCAATTCATATTTATTTAGTTTTCGAGATGCTGTATGTCATTATTTCTTTATCATGTTGCTTTGCTACCATATGTATTCTGGGTTTGAAATTTATTGAATAAAAGCTTTACAAGAAACCAAATATTAGGATACAGCCCCCTTAATTAAACTCCATTAGTTATCAAGAGGATTGCAAATTAAATAGGCTTTAACATAGGTTCTTTTAAAGAATATTGATCTATTACAATTTAAAGGTTTAAATATTTAAATATAAACAATAAAGCTAGTTATCTCTATTAAACACTCCTTCAATTAGTGGGATACCAATGAAATAAGCCTTAACACGGTTTTTTTCAAAAGTATCTTGTTCCATTTAAAATTTAAAGGGTTTGAATTTGTAAAAAAAATCAAAAAAGCTAGTTATCTGCGTTTAACGTTTAAGCTCCTTCAACTATGAGGATTTACAAACTAAATAAGCTTTAACAAAGGGGTTTTTTTTAAAGAATCTTGTTCCATTGAGAAATATAACAGGTTTGAATACAGTATGTTTAACAATGAACATGTCAGTTTAAAGTTAGTTATATCCGTGAAATCCTAAGACAGATGTAGTTACAACTTTGTAAGGTTGCCGAAACGTGTGGGATCGACAAAGAGAACATTATTCATCATAATGAGTGAGACAGAGGAGATTGTTTTAGCAATTTATGAAGGCGTAGACTGCCCGCCCTGGTATAAGTACCATCTTGATAGCTTTAGTACTGCTTAGTTGTATTTATGCAGTAAATCCATCCACGACAGTAAAAATACAGGGAAGAGGTAGCTAATGAGTCTTTGGTTTATACAGTTTTGTTTAGACTATTCATCGATGAGCGTTTATTCTATTGTATTGTTACGAAAAATATACTACGTCCAAAGTTGTTTTCATGGCATTGCCGTATGTATGTTTTTGATTTTTACCTTTTCTTATCAGGTTATATGCGAAAAAAAATCAAGGTTTATAGCCTACAGATAACCTTTAACTTAAGGTATATATGACTCATCGTTAACATGTACGCAACATTAAATACACTAAGTTAAATGTGGGTGTAACGTGTTTAGGCTTAAATGTAAACCGCACATTTTTTATTCCCGATAGTTATTTAGCTAAGTAATAGGTCTTTTCTTCAACTGAATGGGTTTCTAATGCTTAATCCTGTTTAACTCGTTGTTTTTTCACAAACATTTTATCAGGGAAAGACAGTTTGACCCTTTAATTTGAACAAAAATTCAACTCTGTCAGAAATCATGATTGTATTAAAACTTGTTTAATACATCAACGAAATAAATTCAAGCAATTAACTCCCAACTCCTTTATTAATACTTCTATTCGGGCATTGACTTCTTTTTAATTTTTTAAGTACCACAAATTTTAGGTAGGATCACCCAGATAGCTAATGATCAATTTTCCAGTTTACAATATTTTTTTTCCAAATCGTAAAGAAATGTTGCAATCTCGCTTATGTAATGGCATGGGAATTTGAGTGTTTGGTAAAACTATCAAACAGTTTCATATGAAGTATCAAATTATTATTTGGTATTCGACTTCACCCACTTAACTGTTCCACGATCCCGGTTGCAAACTAATAAATCTCCACGGACGTACCTTTCAACGTTCCTTGTTCACGGAAAGTTATGGCTTCGTCGTGACTACGCTTCAGTTTGTTTTAACAACTGGTCTAGTTGATGCTGATGAGAGGCTATTGACGGGAGGAATTGAAGGAAAACACAGGTTGTTGGTCGATGGTTGGGTGGTCGTAAGGACGGCGTGATCATAGGATCAGATGAGCAGGGGCTACTGACCGCCTCGGAGTTGCAAGGATAATATCATCAGATGTTACAGTTGAAAGTTCATCTTCGTCGTGGCAACAGAAGTAGATATCCCAGCTGCAGCATATACATTCCTCCAAAAAGAACACGGGTGAATAAGCCACTCGCAGAAAGTGTAAATGTATAAAGCTACATTTCCTTCCTTAGTTTCGGTACTGAGATAGTTTGTGACATAAAGGTTTTACTTCAGTTAAACTTGGTTGCACATTTGGCGTATTTTTTATAGAAATCTCAACTGACATCAGCACTTTCAATTCGGTAGTTTTTGTCGATAGTTGTATAATTGTCCCGTAGTTCAGTTCAACTACTATATTTTTCATTCTAAATTTGGATACAATCTTCAACGTGTTAGTGGGATACTTCTATCACAGATTAGAGGTTTGTTTAATAAATGCTTCTACCAACTGTCAAAGTCTATATTACCAACTGAGATGGGGACGACACCTTGTTGGTGCGTAAAAAAGAGTGACATTTAAGTGTAGAATAAAGTGAGATGCCTTGTGCAGCTTTGCTACTGACTATAAGATCAGCTGATTCATTAGCCAGGTCCATTTACTTAAAGCCCAATGATAAGGACAGCTGGGTCCAGTTTCAAATCATCAAAAACTTAGCATCAGGCTTTACTAAGGATGGAACCAGCGACTTTTTGATTACCAGACGAGCACTATAACCATTTAGCTACCCAGTTACTATGCGGATAAACCGTTACTTGGAGCAACGTACCAAGTTTAAAACACCACCGCCCTTTTCGAAATCTTATCTAATAGCCAAAACAGTCGGGTCATTCGTTGACCTTTTGGCCACCTCAGTCAAAGCGATGGTATTTATTTACATAATCCGTATTATCTTGCCATCAGTAGGTAACTTGTTAAACCTGTTCGGGTAGTTTTCATCATGCGTTTGCTCATCATCATTGATCACTGAGTAACTGATTACGAGTAAATGTTCGATAGAAGACTGATTTCCTTGTCGACCTTAAAGTTTGTAGGGTCCTTTGAACAATACACACTTTGGTTATGTTGAGTGGTTTGGTTACTGATCTTATTGTAACCCTGCGTGTAATCGAGACCACAAATTATTTCAACAGGAAAATCGTCCATGGTTAAACATTAAAAGTGAAATAATTTAAACTGTAGAACATTCTAAAAGTTGTCATTAGTGGTAAATATCTTAAATTTCAGTTTCATACTACTTAATAACTTTCAATAGTGGTTCACCTCTTTCAGTTCTCATAAATCTTAATTTTGGTTGTGTCCTAGATATTTAGGTCGACCAAGCTCTCAAAATAAAAATAATTACAATTCGAATATACTAATACTCTTTTAATGGAACCTACTTAATCTGAGCTGAAGTTACTTATTGCACTCCTACAATGGTATAGGCATACCGTAAATCCAATCGATTGAAAAAAGAACGAATAGCTACTGAATAATTTGAAATATAATTCAACAAGTTTTTTTTATGAGAATAGACTGCCTTTAATCATTACTTACTTCTTTTGCATGGTATTCATTACAGAGATTGAATATTTACGTTTGCTCTAATTCATTTATCAATGGCTAAACTAAATTACAAACCCAATCAATCATCAGTTCTAAAAAAGTGCATAAAAACCAACAACGTGCCACATGTGTCGGTGTCAAATTAACACACTCGTAGCGCCGTCATTTAACGAATGTTTTTCTCCAGTTTCGGTGTTTTTGTGCTCGAGCGCGCGTGTTATTTTAATTAGTATCACGCCCTCGCTCGTCGCTCGTTGCATGTAGCTACAAGCGGTTGTAGCGCATGCTCATGTAGATGTGCTAATTGCTCTCTTAAGTATTGCTGTAGGCTAGTGCTTGTCGCTATAGTCATCGCTGTATGATTGTGTAGTGATCCCATATGTCCAAGGAAATTGCTGGCTGAGTACGAAGTATAGTTACGTTGGCTATATATATACCTCAAAACGAGAAATACAATCTTTCCTGGGGGCTAGGTATTACCATGAGACCTACTATAATAGCTTTTTTAAAACATGTCAGTATCCATAGCATTGCAATATAATTGTTTTGTTGTCACTGCTGTCTACCAACTTTTTTATTATTATTTTTGCTAATTCCTTAAATTATTTCTTCACATAACCTTAAAGTTGAAGTTGTGTTCACTATCAGTGTGCATTATTATTGTGGTGAATACTGGTAATGTGGTATAGTGAGGTGAAAAATAGCGTTCGCACAACGGACCGACTTCGTCTCGAACTTAAAACGACCGAGAGTTACAACTCCGGCAAACCTCATTTTCGGCCCTAGGTAGGAAATATACTATTTCATAGTTTTGTAAAACAATTTTCCGTTACAAAGCTTCAACACAGTTAACTTATGTAAACATTTTTGTCCATCTTAGAATTTCGGATATTTTAAATTATCTCGTTTGAGAACTTACTTTACATTTTTATCTTCTCTCGCCCTTTTACTCAAGTTGTACCAAGTAAGTTGTAGTAAGTTGTATTCTCACTATTTTTATCCTTCACACGGCTCCTCAATTTCTTCTTTGCAGACCCTGCACATTATGAAACATCTCCCTTTCGCATTACCCATTGATTTCTTATTCACGTATTTCTGTTACAGTTATTACATTTTCAACATCTTCCTACCACCATTCCACCCACTTATCCTTTTGTAAGCCTTGCTTAAATGTTATTCACGTATTTCTGTTACAGTATTACATTTTAAACATCGTCCTACCACCATTCCACCCACTGATCCTTTTGCAAGCCTTGCTTAAATGTTATACTTCAAACGTCTTTCGTAGGTATTTAAAAGACTAATCCATTCTTATAAATTGTTTACACCACTTTATAATATTCTCACTACTTTTTAAACCTAGTCATCCTTACTTATACGTCACTATTTACTTGTATATCACATATCACTTGTGTATCACACACCTTTCTTCTTTACCAACCTTGCACATTCTTGTACGCTCTTCCTCACACATTACCATTCTTATGCCACTTCCCCCTCAATCCTCGCTGTTTCTAGCATCTCTTCTTCGCACGCCTAGTCTTTTATCCATTTCTCCTTAGCACTTTCATCGTCACCACTCTCTTCGGTATCAGACACCAAGGACCTCCTAGTCCATCACCTACAGTGGTGGTCTATGATGAAAGTTCATTAGGTCTGAGGTCTCACATATAGTCTGCCATTAGATGACTGGACATTTGTCTAAATGCCTCCCAGGTCGTGTGTACTCTCCGAACGCTGCCTTAATTATGCCTCAACTTTCTACTAAACATTGATGACCGTCGTAAAAACGTTAAAAAGTCACACTGGTTAAGTAGGATGTCATGTGAGCGTTGCCACAGAAAGTAGTGTTAATTAGCTTCTCTCACATATCGACTTGAAAACTGAATATAAAAAAAATTTCCATAAACTTAACTATAGCCATTAACTTATAACCAATGCTATAGCCTCCTCTAAAAAGCCGCTGCGTTGGTGTGGCAACCAATATACAAACAATGAATTGGATTTACGAAACGTGTCTCGGGACCCGACACAGTGTTTATTGAAGTACTTGTAGTCTTATAGCGGACGAAATAATTTGTAGCAGAGCACTAACAAACGTATATGTGTAGGTGCTACATTTACTACGTATTTTTTCACCACCCGATGTACCATACCATCTGATTCGTATCAATAAGTCGCCGTTTCAATTATACACGGTGGCATTAGTTATTTTAAAACCTCTAGTAAAGGTTTGATCTGTAAGTCATGTTTTCTACTAAAACAGAATATAGAGTAAACAAAATAGTGTCTCTTTCATTTATTTTTTATTTTACTAGGTTGTGTGAAACAAATAAAAAGTATTATTTACAGCTTCATATAGCTAACGTCGGGAGCGTCTCGTCTAATGGGTATAGCGCGAAGGCGGTGGGTTCAAATCCCGCTAATCATCAATGTTTTTTTATGTTCAAATAATTTAACCTTGTAGTTAGAACCATACCTTTAACAAAATATGATAAGTTTCTTGTACGAAATACAGTATCTTTGTTTTGGAGAAGAATGTACACAGAAATCCATACGATACCGACCATTACTATTGCGACTTTTCCATTTAAAAGATTAATGGAAATTTCAAGCAGTGTTTTAAGCTCTGACAAGATCCGGCATGTTGACGGAATCTATGACTAATTGTATAACTCAACCCAGCAATAACCTTATAACCTCTAGACCGTTCGCTGATATCAGCTGATTCAACTCGCTGTGCTCAACACCGCTTCAAGTGCCACTCTGTGTAATGTTTTACAATCTCCGACCACTCGAAGCACTTGAAGCGCTTCTGCTACCGCCGCGCCGGTTGTCACATTGATTACATCGGTATCGTGTGCTTGGAACTTTTCAAGTTGTATTTCGTCAAACTTGATTGCTTTGACATCCGTTAGAGCGAACTAAATGTGTTTGTAGGTAGGCTGTATATTATATTTCAGAAAAATTGCCTTCTTAATCAAATCTTACCTTAACTAATCTACATATAAGACATCAGTTAGGTAAATTAGAAAGGAGTTAATGACCCTAAAAGATGAAATAGTGAATCAGCTAGATAGTGATTTATACTTGATAAATTGATATAAATAAATAAAAATAGTAATATGGTTTAAAAAAAATTGTCTCGATCTCATAATGGCAGGGTTACGGTGTCTTTCAGCATACGTTCATTTATCCGTCGCTAAAAATGATTGATAGCACTTATATACTAAATGGAACCCTCCATCCTTGAATATGATTGTTTCTAGCTTTCAAAAATGTGTCGCTATGATATAGGAAAAAAATTTAGTATTATGGTTTCAAATAAATATGCTAATCGCATAGAACAAAGGTCAATTTGTATTGTAGTTTTCAAATTACCCAGTCGCTAAAAATGTGATTGATTGAAACTTAGACACTCGTAACTGAATATGAGAAAAATTATGAAAAAACAATCATTCATACATTGTGAAAATGTTTTAAATTTACGTGCACCCAATAATAATAAAACAAAAGAATAACCAAATGATCTTACTTTACATAGTTTTGCCATTTTCAGTAACAAATAAGTCGCCGATTAATTCAAAAGACACACGTCAGTGAGTTCAATATGCAGGAAGTGATTACGATTTATTATAACGCCGATTGCGTTACGTTTCCCGCCATGTAACAGCTGTTTTATGTGTGGCGCAAATTACAGCGCAAACCTTGACTACTATAATTCACCAGTCATTACTGCGCCGTGTAGCAAATCGAAACTCACATTTGCAACGCGATTTCGACAGCGTCAAAAGTGTCAAGCAAAGTTGAATGTTAAAGCTAAGCGCTAAGGAACGTTGCTTGACGATATTGATATTGATTGTGTTCAAAAAAGTATCCGACTTGGAAGACGTTAGATGGTACTACTGGGGCCTCATTGAATCTGTAAAAGAAGCTGGTTAATAGTTAAAATTTCAGAACCACAAATATGTTTACTTGTGGGCCATTCACGAAATTCGTTTATGTTTATGATCCATACAATTCTTTTTCTAGTATCTATGGTGTTATCTACTTCAATACTAAATGTCGTATGACTTTTAAATGAACTTTGATGATTTTAATAACCACAAGTAAAAGACACGAATATTAGAACAGAAACCGTATCGATCATAAACATAAACAAATTATGTCACTGACCCGAAAGTAAACATTTCATTATAAATATTTAAATGGAACTAGACTCAACTAACACGTAGCTCGTCTTGCAGTTCAAATAGTGTGTTTTTTGATCCACCACATATTTTTCGCCATATATGACATTTTCAAGTGATATACAGAAACATTGTATCTGAATTGGACTTTTCAAGTCGTAAAATGTTATAATAAATCATAAATAATGTACCCAAAACCAGCTGTTAAAGCTCTTAGTTTAGGCTTCCAGTCCGGTGACGTCATACAGTTTCTGTTCTAATATTCGTGGTATAACCTAAAAGGTCCACATTTGGACAAAACCCCGGTAACATTGAACATAGCAGTCACTCTATTACACCTGATCACCAGTTTTATCCTTGTAGAGTTGTATAGTGATCGTCTCACTGGTCAGTGGTCGGCCCACAAGTGTGTAGGCGTAGGCGGACTGGAATGACGCCGCCGGAGTTGGTTGCATCTCGGTTACGCGCAATCGAAAGTAAACGACCCACGAAAGTGGAGTAATCCAAGCGTCAACTTGTACTGATGCATCAACGATTACGCCTCTGTACTTTGTCGGTCACGTAGGTTTATATTTGTCTACTCTTAACTTCTTTTTGTCGGTCAATTTTGTTGGTCAATTGCTCACTCATCTACTGTTTTGGTGGCCGCTTTTGTCCTGCATTATTACTTTTTGAGTGTTGGCGCAGGGAGCGACGGGCTTTATTTTAGTTGTAATTTGTAGTAAAAATAAATATACTCATTTTATATTAAGGACATTTTGTAATATGTTACCTTCCCTTTTACTATGTTCTTTGTTTATTATTTAACTTGTGCTTTTGCATCGTCGTTGCACTTGTTACTTCTTGATCTAAAAACTCATAAATTGTAATAGTGTACACTGTTAGTACGTAATTAGAGTTTGTACTAGTATTGTTAGTAGAGTTTGTATGAGAAGTGTCATATCATTGAACTGTACAGTAACACTAATACTTTTGTTGCAGGTTCGTGCTGTTTTCAGAATTCTAAATGCTGATTTGTTATGACGTAAGTAAAATATATACATTTGTGTATACTATGCATACGCATATGTCATACAAAATAGCTATTTGTGTATTAAAGAGCGCAAAGTACGTCATTGCCGCTCGAGAAGAGTAGATGGCCGCACGAAACTTTAGCCGAGTCATTCATGTTCACACGGTTACTGTAGGCCTACCTGATCCGCGGCTGTGATTGGTATAGAAACGCCAACAGTGAAATCAGCTGATTAACGAACGTAAATGTGAGCTATTTTGTGTACTGTTTAGGCTAGGGCCACACTTGGCGACTTTGTCGCGGCGACAAAGTCGCTGCGCCAATGAATGAAAGTGCGTAGCATTAAATTAAATGGAGGCGGCCACACTAAGCGACTCGCGACCTGTGACCACCGGCGACAGAAAAACAAACGCGACCGGGAGCGTTTTTCGGTCTCGGCGACAAATACGCTCCCCATGTTATCTTATGGCACCGGCCATACTAGGCGATTACGTGCCGGAAGCGACCCAGCAAATATCGTGCCAGAAGCGACCCTGGTAGTAGCGTGAGTGCCACTAGCGACCCATTGTTTGATAATGGATTTTACAATGTTTTGTTCAAATTGGTGTTAATGGCTTATAAACAAATCCTATTCAAAAAATAAAGGTATACAAAATAACTGGAAGACAGTTTTATTATTTGGATTTGGACTAATAAAATCCAGACAAAATTAAAAAAGCAGAAACCATTCGAATCGTCAAACTTTTGATGTTTGCTACTAGCCTGTTTGGAGATAGTGGCTTCGTAGAATTTAATGAAGTAAACGCGTTAACAATTGTTAATATATAATGTTTGGATTAGGATTTGAAATAGATACTCGGACTCTTTCTTCAAAGTCCTGTCAGTTGCAAAGTAAAATTGCAACAGCTTGTTTTCATTTAATTTTTTTTTTTTCTTATTTCATTACGTTTAAATATCCCCCTTGAATTAGTAGAGACGTCTTAGTAATTTTTCGTGATAGCAGGTCAACAACATCAGGGGTTGTAAGCTGTCACTATGACTAGAAACCTCAAAATATTCTTTATTTAGTTGTGCTAGTATACTCTTTTCCATATAGGGAATAAGCTACTACCGTAGGTCTCATTGAAAGACCTAGACCCGGGACCTATTTCATTTTTCGTGTTGATGCCCCGAGAGAGCAAAAACACCATTCGTAAAAAATATGTAATTGGTAACTTAAGTAATTTGGTTTGAATTCATTTCCATTCTAGCTCCTGAGCTGTTATATTTAATGTGCTAAATAGGTTTACATACCTTATAATCCGACAAACAGCTCAAATAGTAGGCTGTTTACATGTTTCGGCTTGTATACGCCATTGTCAAAACATTATAGTTGGAAAAAAATACTTATCATTGTTTACTAATGTACATAAACGTTCACACACACATACCTACAATCTATAATATTAAAACGAAACAGTGTTTTTTATTTCACGATTCTGAATCAACCACTCGACGGATTTTCATGATTTTTGTTTGAAATGAACATTCAGCTTTTGTGTCACAAATTCAGCATTTGGATAAAAATGTCAAGACTTACTTAGGGTTGACTTATTTATACTATGTGTAATGCTAATCATTGATACGTTCAATTCTTCTGTAAGAGAATGACAGATTAATTAAATATACATAGTAAAATACTAGGATGTTCAAATTATTTTTAAAGCAATCTTTGTAATCTTTGATTTGTTTTAAAGCACTATAATTTGTTTTAACTAACACAGCTGGTTAAATATAAACTATGGAACTATGAGGTTATTTTATTTACTCTTATTTTGTCAAAGGAAATAAGTAAGATTAGTAGAGATAATTAGACCACAGTTTAAACCACATTTTTAACCAAAATTAATTAAACCACAGTACAAATCTATAGGCTCTGTACACGCGTCTTAATAAAAAAGGATAAATGCAAATTATTTTACTGCTACACTTTTCAAGGAAAGATTAAAAAAATAACAATGTTGACATGTTTTAATTCTTCATGGTAGCTTTTTTTACATTTAATGTTTGTCTGCTTTAACTTTGTTTGGATTAGGCCCGGAAATATTGATGTCATAAAAAGAATATCAAGAATAATAAGGAATCACGATTTTAAATTACCACCACAATCTCAGCCGGATTTTATCATGGTTTTATACAAAGATAAACAGATGGATGACATAGATTGAACACAACGTCAACATTGACCTAGCATACTGCAATTAGACAAACCATCCTTTTATGAAATTGTGTTCAGTTGTGGTTTAACGTGAAAATATCAGTTTTATTTCAACTATGAATATATTGTAGTTTAAATTAACTAATATGGGAAATTACGATGTACAATCAAGGTGGGTATATAATTATCAAGGATAGAACTGATAACGGTATGGATAATAAACATTGGCAATTACGTCATTAGCTTTACTAGCGTGTTTACTTTTTATATTCCTGCTACATGTGACCAGTTTTTTCTTCTTCAAATGAATGTTATTTGAACCAAACAGCTGTTTTAAAACAAACTGTTATTGTTTTTACTTTTCTTTGTTTACACTTATTTATTTAGCAATCAATGCAGTGAAATTGATATAAAGGATAGGTATGACAATTAGTTTTGATGTTAGGACACCAAAGTTAAATTATGTGTACTGTGAATTTTATTGTATATTATAGTTTTATTTTAGGTCGTTTCTATTCAGACCTACTGGAAATTGTGTATAGTAGTTGTATTGTGATAACAATTATGAAAGAGGCAGGTATGCTATGAAAGGGGGTATCGTTGACTAGGTCTATACACTTCTCAATTGACTATTACAAAGCTATTATTCTCTCTACTGTAGGCTACTTATAATCAGTGTGCGTCTGTGCGAATCGGCTGCAAATCTCACTTCAACGCTTTTCACATCGTAAAAATTGCAGAATTGCTGTTTTATTGTAAAATTATCGGATTGAAAATACATTACGTATAGGCTTATGATGAAATAAAAACATATTTGGTCACACAACATTTGATTACAAGATGATTTTTCACATTAAAACTGCAAGAAACTTACAAGAAACTGTATATGTGTAAACTAGCTGATCTGAATTGTACACGGTTTTATTAACTGACTACTGAATTCCCGTACGTAGGACGGGCTAACACCTCGTAACGAATAAAAAATAAATAGGCCAAAAATAAATGCACCTAGAGTCTACAAACAGTTATAGTTTGCTTATTTTTTTTTATGGATATGTGTTGGTAAATGTATACTGGTATGAAATATACGGCGGGAGTATTTTGTTATGTATTTAATGTGACAGCAAATCGCTTTCATGGTTTTTAATTAGGTTTAGTTTTTGTTAAGAATATAAGTTGAATCGGCGATAGTTCATAACTCGCATCCCGCTCCAAATTCTTGGGTCGCTAGCGGCACGGTAGAAAATTGGTGGGTCGCTTCCGGCACGGGTCGCTTCTGGCACGGTCGCTTCTGGCACGACACCTACTAGGCGACAAGTCGCTCGCTCACACACCCTTTGCTGCTCTATTTTCATATCTACGAGTATATTGTACAGTTATGGACTGGATTTGTTAAATGGTAAATATGCTTTTAAAATACCAATATTGTCATCGACAAAATAAGTGTTGACATGTTAACATGTTTTCTGTAGAATATGATCTCTTCTGGTATAACAGGAATCCAAAACCTCGTGTATTTTTCAAATGTTGTGCGTCGTCTTCAATGTCAATAGCTCGCCAAAGCGCTAGTGACCGGCGCTAGTGATGGCGCTAGTGAGTGGATGAAGTGGTTCATCCAAAATATTACTAAAAATTTACAAAATTAAAATACGCCATCCATAAACGATAGTTTTAGGGAATTCACTCCATACCTGTGTTTTCTCTTCCTTATAGCGAATTTTCGCTATAGGGAATAAGCTATTACCTTAGGTTGCATGGTAAGACCTAAACACAGGACCGATTTGATTTTTCGTTTTGAGGTCCCCAGAGACAAAAACACCCACCGTTCAAATTCATATATACGTATATATAAGTACATATGTATGTATTTACATATACAGTGTATACATTTAGGTCTATGTGCCAATTAGCGCGATAACTTGAGCAAAAATGATGAGATTTCAGTGGAATTTGGTACAAATGTTAAAACCAACGTTAATTCAAACGTGCTCGCAAATCAAAATGATCGGACCATGGGAATGGGAGGTTTAAGGGGCTTTAATGGGGTATAAAATTGTTTTTTCTTATTTTTGACCCTTAAACATAAATTTCACAATTTCCTTCCAAACTGTTTTGTTGAGCTAAAAAAAATGATTTTGTTAATTGAAGCGTTGTTGTAAACCTAAAGGTTACGGAGATACGAGTAATTTAAACAATTGTAAATTTAAAATGCCCATTTTGATGAAGAATAAAGTGTTTTAGTTTGCTTGTTTATGGATATATTTTCATAAATTATAACAATATTTTAATAAATATTTTTAATTTCATACTAAGCCATCAAAATTTAAATTAACAAGCACACCTCATCAGGTTACCTTATTTGTCACAGTAAACCTAGGCATTAATTTAAAATCATCTTATTTAAATAGGAAATAAATCCAACAAGTTTAAAGTGAATATTTTAGTGGAAATCTAGCCAAACAAATGTAAATTCGCTTAGTCTGCAGGTTTGTTGCGGCGGGGGTATTTAGATATAAAATAAATAGCAATAGCAAGTATTAAACTGTGATTTGACGACGTAGACGTCCACATTGGTTTTCAAAACATAGTTTAACACATTAATTTTGTAAAAATTGTATTTCTTTTGTTGCAGGCAAATGGTCAAAAACTATTACGTGACTAATCACTAGTACGAAATATAAAGAGGCACCGGTGCACGAATGAAAATACTATAACGATATGATTTAATTTGTAGAAGATTCACTTAAATCTAATGGTACTGCAATTAATAGTAAAAACATCGATTTATTCTAAGGTGGTCAAAAAATATAAAAAAACTGTCATAGATCCTAATTTATTTCCATAATCAATGACACGATTTTGTAAATACAATATAACATCTCTAAACTCTATTTTTACTGGTATGGTAAAAAAGTAAACTGAAAGGTCGAAATTGTCGCCTATTGTGGCCACCCCCAGCGACTTTGTCGTCACGACAAAGTCGCGGGAAAAAAAGTCGTCGCCAAGTGTGGCCCTAGCCTTACAGCTGTGGCGATGTGATAATTTCCATGCAGTTAAAGGAAAAATCGCCTTTTAAGTTTTGCATTGTTCGCATATCACCAAAACGAACACCAAATTTTCGATTCCAACAGAATTGATTATTTTGTACACTAGAAATATGGGTTTTTTATCTCACTGAATGGAATTACCACTAGCTGAAGATTCTGCACGCACCGCGCGGGGACGAAATCATCTCTGCTTGACAGGACGTGATTGAATCAGGACGAGGACAGGGTGTGAGAGAAGGAACTGAGGGAATTAACAGAGTCAATGAGTCCTTCCTGATTAATGTAGTCCCTGTGTGGAGTGAGCGCGTGGCTCAGGCATATACTATGTGCTCGATGGGCTCAGGCTGTGAATAAAATAGCATAATGATAAATACCATTGTTAGGTAGAGCGTAAGACAAGCTAAAGCTGTTTTGGTAATCGAGTGCACAAGGTGTTTTAAAGCAACCTAAATTTACAAATTTAGAGTAGCTGTTTACAGAGAAACGAAGTTTTCATCCCTGCTTCTTCCACTAGATTACAGATTACTGGTATACAATTCAGTATTGTTTCCCACATAGTTTTGTTTCATTAGGAATTAATTATTTTTTGTGTTTTTATCTATGTTAGTCAACGTAATGAAGTTTTGTGGATGTGCTGGGAATTGAACCAGTCCCTACCGCACCGAATTCGAGACGCTAAAACCACTAGGCTAGCAACACACCCTAATCATTACTAATAAGTAATAAATTGTTAATAAGATTCCATTTGCTTGTCTCCCAAACGCAGCCCTTGTTTAAGATTGATAACACAAATATATGGGGGAAAATTATTATTGATCAGTACAGTTTACACAATTTGTAGATGATTTATTACCTACTGGATCTCACTTGATAACTTAATTGCAAATTTTTTTGGCATTAACACTTGAAATATTTACACGTATACTGTTGACTCACAAGACTTTAAACAAACACATGTACAGTATAAAAGAAGGTACGTGGTGATCACTCCATTGAACACCCCAATCATTAGACCCGATAGGCAAATGCATAGTGGGCAGCCTAGTATAAAAAGTCAATCAATTTTTTCGCCGGACCCACAATGAATATCCAATCCCGTCGATTTGCCTCAGTTGGCGCGTTTTTCCCTCCCACGGAAGTGCCAATCACTTCCTGTTTCATAATATGCACGCTCGCCTTAAAAAACGTAAAAACATGCGTCTAATTCTAATTAGAAATCCACAACAGTTGCATAACAAAGGAAAACACTTAGGCTTTAAAAGCGCTAAAAGTCCTAAAGCACTGATTTGAATAGAATTGTAAACGTGGCAAGGATAAATTTTCCTCCTAAATAATATTTTTTATATAAAGCCTTTGTAAATAACCAGTGCTAAACAATGATTTAAAGCAAAACTTTCTGCAAAATTCTTAGCTCTAAATCTTTCTTGCTCTTCTTGTAGGCCTACTGAAATGATTTATGTTATCTCTCTGTAGAGGATTTGTTTATTATATCACATAATAATGTTAACATAACATCGCATCGTTTATTTGAATCATTGTGACAAATACAACTACCTTTTTAGCCATAAAAAAATTATGATTCGAGTCAAATAGTTTTTTTCGCTACGTGTCCATTGTAATGATTGTGTTATACAGTGTAACCTCAATACTCTAACAGGACCCTCGATAACGATTCATCCCCTTGAATTTTTGTTTATTCTTAATCAGACGCCATTGAAAACCTTGTTAAGAAATCAACCTTGATAACACGCCTTACTTATTTAACAATCCCCTATGAGAGTCTTTTACTGTATACAGTAATGGAGTAATTGGAAATTTACAAGATCGCTGTGTAGAATGTCTAAAAACTGCAATTTTCCAAACCCAATCTGAGGTTTACAGACAAAGGCAGAGTAAATAAAATCTAAGAAAAATTTCCATCGATCCCAAAAACTCGTACATGCCACGCTAATTTTCAAATATTATATTATAAACAATATTATTAATACAAAATCTTAATCTTCACTACAAACCATACTTCGCCCTAGTCTTAACTGTCTCATCCCCGTCGGTGTCTATGGTGATAAGTAGCTTCAGACGTGCCTATCTGTTGATCTCTTATCAGATGACCTTGTCCGTTATCAGTGTCACGTGACGTCACGATGCGTGACCTCTCTCTTATCAGTCGACCGTGACAGTGAAAGTAAATCCCTCGCTCCGTTTCTCCCTTCAATCATTCAGTCGTTACATTTAGGCTTGGCAAATGTTTGTCAAAAAATGTGCTTTCTACTAATAATTTGCCATAGGCCTAGTTGATTGTATGTAGGCCTGTCAAAGTAAATTTTTCAAAATGTTTAGTTAGGTACAAGTTTTGATTATTCTAATAGTATTTGTGAGTACTGATAAGGTGTTGAAATGCATGGACGGTTACCAATTAAATAATTAAAATTCCCCTGATAATCTACTACTGAAAACTGATGTTATTGGTTTTATCAGCATTGATGCTGCTAGGACTGCTCTGTAAAGGGGCTCATCGCAGTTAGATATGCCAAGCTAAAGAGACGCCTTGAAGTTCCACCAGTACTGTAGACTTACATTTTTACCAACCACACATTTTGACTATTGATAGAATGTTTTTGTGTCTTCGTTAAGGCCTACCGCACACGAGAGACTTTTTGTCGGCCGACTATTTAGTCGTAGTCGGGAGTCAAAGTCGGCCCCATAGTGGTAAATCTGAGCGCGCACACGGGCCGACCGCAGCAAGACAGTCGGCAGACTGTCTGCAGACAGTCGGGGCAGTTTGGTGCTGACCGATTTTCCCGCCGACTGCTCCCCGACTCAACTGTCGTGTCTTATTGATAAAGGCACGGAGATAAGTTTGAACGCGCACACTGACGACTAAAAAGTCTGTCTGTCTGACAGTCGAGTAGGTTTTTATCATGTGTATTATTATTTTTATTATGATAAGTATTATTATTTGTGTGTTATTGTTATTATTATGGCTTCGACAACCACCAGTGCATGTGTTTTGAGGGACGAGAAAGTTGATAAACTTATCGATGAAGTTGAGACACGGTCCCCTCTTTATAAAACGACTTTGAAAGAGTATATGGTCATAGTAAAAAAATACCCCCCTGCAGCAAACCTGCAGACTAAGTGAATTCCCATTTGCCTGATTTAATTTTTTATTTAATCTATTTCAATAAAATTAGGATAAACGAGTAGCCTACCTAGGTTTGCTGCTACAGGGAGGGTATTTAGGGTGTGTTTTAGTAAAACATTAATAGCTGTGTATAAAATAAATAGATTTGCCAAGTTTTATCAAAATACATCCACAAACAAGCAAACTACAACAGTTTACTTGTTCCACATATAAATGACATGACAATTTTAACTTTAAATATTTTGGAATTTCCCTGTAACCATTATGATAACAATTAGCATGCTAAATTATTTGTTTTTCAAGCTCTGCAAAATGTTTTCTAAAGAAATTGCGGAATCTTTTGTTTTTATCGTAAAAAAATTGGGAAACCCCCATTTTTACCCGAAAAACCCCCCATAAACTCCCGTTCCCATAGTCATGCTGGTTTGCGAACTCATTCGAATAAAATACATGTAGATTTACACGTTTGTACCAAATTTCATCGAAATCGGATAATTTTGTTCGAGTTATCTTGCTAACGGACAAATATATATATGTGTGTGTGTGAATTTGAACGGATAGTGTTTTGGCCTCTGGGGACATCAAAACTAAAAGGTAAAGCTGTCCCGGGACCAGGTCTCACCATGAGACCTACGGTTACAGCTTATTCAATAAAAGTTATGGGATGAGGTATTTGAAGCCGGGGTATTAACAATTGGTCAAAAAAATCAACACTCATTCATGAGTACATGAAAAATTTGTCCGGATATTTCCTCAAATCCGAGTATAGAGGTAAATCTGGCCTTTCAAGGTTCTCGGACTATAAATTGGATGCAACCAGTATTTTGTCTTAAGTTTTCTTGCGCGAAATCTTGTCAGTAACGCACATATGACAGCGGTTTCTGTCATATACATCCTTTTGACACTCGAAAGACGACTAAACAGTCGTGTCGTGTGCGCACCCATAGTCAACGACCAAACAGTCTTGACGACTTTTCGATTGTCCACCCGACTCCAGCCAGACAGATGGCCAACAGTCGGCCGACAAAAAGTCTCTCGTGTGCGGTAGGCCTAACGGAGTTTTGTAAACGTTTAGGAAGAGAACTGTCGAAACCCTGGTCATGTTCAACGTCGACCTTTTGTTGGGTAGCAAAATTAATTGATGGTCCGATTTTTTCGAATCCGCTAATTTCTTAATCAAGCCAAACTGGTATTGTAAGCCATAGCAATTTCCAAGTCATATAAATTATCTCAGTATCGACAACTCAATGGGAGAACAGAATGTTCTTTTGGAAAAGGGTTTGGCAACGGCTTGTCCAATATGATGTCTACTTCAGTACCCAAAAGTTAATGGTGTGACCTAAACATGATGCAGGGACCCGTAGATTTCCCGAGTCTGCTATAACTTGGCCCAATCAGCTTTGTGCAGCCGACACGCGAATGCATAAACCTCCTCTGCAGCCGGTAGAGGCAGCCTAGGTCATCACTCTACAAGCTGAGCTCTGATTGGGCCTAACTGTTGGTTGACCCGCTGACCTCCAGTCACCTTCCACCTTCGACGCGGTTTTGCAAGGGAACTGTAACATCTGGATTGAGTTGTTGGTGCTGCTCTATCAGTTGAGACAAAACATGCTGGTGCCACAGAGAAGGACATCCTGGAAAACATCATGGAGTACAGAGGAAACTTGCTTATGGTATCATCTTTCGTTTTCAGCTTTAGTATGTTGTGCGGGAAATATACTTGTGACAAGCAAGGAAATTGATATCGCAAAGGGCACAGTGTCTTCGTCGACTGTGAGCGTATAGTACATGAGGGCAAGGGGGCGGTGTTGTACTTTGCTCTCGACACCAACGGCTAGTGCTAAACACCACATTAGTGTACCATTGAATATTTCCTCTGTGCCTTATTTTTCTTGGCTGGAACTTAACTAATTTTTACTGCGTCTTTGTGTGAAAATGTGTTCCTGCAGATTAGAGTAAATTTGGCACACCTTGGTGCGTTTAGACCAAGCTGAGTGTAGGACCAGTGTTCAAAGAATAAGATGACAGATTTGTTGACTAAGGTTAGCCAGTTCTTTATTCAGGACTATTCTTTAGTCCATTTATCAAGGATAGCTTTGTCCAGTCTTTAACGATTAAACATATTTGGACTTTTCTCAGGATCGAACCGGCAAACACTGATTACTAGACAAATACTATATCCACTCAGATGTATAAAAACACTATCAAGAAGTTAGTGTTTATTTGAGGGTATAGGCAAACTTCAGTTATATTAACCGTTGGAGGCTACTATCAGGACTACGTAGTCCTGGGCGGCTACTGTGTTACTTTGACATCGTAGATTTTGTCTGTAATATAATGCAGCGGCGAGACAAAAATGGCAACGCCGCATTCCCGGCTTACTCAACCAACCGAATATGAGTGAAGGATGAGTGTAGAAAGAAGTGATATGCCTTGTGTAGCTTTGTCACTGACTTAGAACAGCTGTTTCATTGGCCAGGACCAGAGGTGCCCATCCCCCCCAAACCCAATGGCGCAAACCCCCCCCCCCCAAGCCAAAGGAGTAGTACTCCCCCCCAATTTATGCTGCCGTCTATTTAAACCTACCCTCCCCCCACCAATTTATCTGACATTTTTCCATTTATCTCATAAAACGAGCATTCCAATTTAGTATTAAGTAAACTTGAGGTAAAGAAAAACAAACTTGCTGATAATAAAAATTAAATGTTTAATAGGAAACGTTAACAACATTTAACAATACTTCATTAGGTATAACTAACTAATGGACGAATTAGAAGTGTTTCAATTTACATTTCAGAATCTCTATTGTCAGCTAACATGTGCTCAGTATTGCAATAGACAACGTCTTCAAAACGTACAACAATATACTAGGTGAATTACTCTACTCCAACACAGTATTGTAACTGTACAATATATTAGGTGGCGTTAAATTTTACAGAGAATGAATCTCAGAGAAGAATTTTAAGAAATCAAACCGCTTTAAAAATGCATTAATAATAGTTTGGCAAAAAGTTTTTTTTTCAAAATTATAGGCAGAGTCACGAAATAAGACAGACTTGTTGTTCGCCACTCCCTGGCTCTACAAACACCGCCACTCCAAACAACACACTCCAAAAACTCGATTTTACTCTACAAAAATCGCCAGGCAAAATACCCACAAAAGGTTTTTGTGACGAAGTAATCTTATAATTAATTTTGATAGCCCCAGGATTGCCTTTTATGACTAATAATGGTAGAAACGCATCTTGTCAGACAATCTGTTTATACACAAAACACGAAACGATAACAGATAGGCCTATCAATTCTCGCGTGTATATTGCCGCGGGCAGGACTGGAAGTAAACTGAATCAGGTTATGACGGAAAGACGTGGTCTCTGGATTATCGTCTGTGTTATCAAAAGCTGATATTGGACTAGTTGTAGTGACGGAGGAGAGTGTTGAAAATATAATGGGATTCATAATTGAGTTTTTCATTTAAAATTATTGACAATAATAACCAATTTATCTGCTGGATATAAATTATGGTCTCGAAATTCTACAGTACTGCACGAAAGGAAATTTATTAAATACTTTGAGGAGTTTGAAATATATAAATACATAAAACTAGCGACAGCGCAAAATTTTTGAGTGAAAACACTCAATTAATTATGAATCCCATTATACTTTTTTTAACACTCTTCTCAGTCACTACAATAGTCCTATATCAGCTGGTGACAATGCAGACGACAATCCAGAGACCACGTCTGTCCGTCATAACCTGAACCTGATTCAGTTTACTTCCAGTTCTGACGACGGCAATATATACGCGTGAATTGATAGGCCTATCTGTAATCGATTCGTGTTTTGTGTGGTGGAGGTAAAGAACCACCAAAACATATGTAGCAAATAAAATTCGACACTGACACTGGTATATTAAGGATTGTCTGACAAGGTGCGTTTTTACCATTCTAAGAAGCAAATCTTAATTACGAATGGCAAAATGTTGTTGGTGTTGATAGTGAGCTACTTAGAAACACTTTTTCGGGCTGCTTATACAAAATTATTCATTCATTGTGACAGATAGCAAAAAATACCCCCCCCAAAATCCCCTAAAAAAAAGTCCCCCCCAAAAATTCCTGTGGCGCAAACGCGCCACAGTACCCCCCCTCTGGGCACCCCTGGCCAGGACCATTTATCAATGACAAATAACAACGCTGAACAAGGAATTTCATCCCATTCTAAACTCATCCTTTACCCATATTTTAGTTGAAATATACTCCTAGGTGGCGTGTTCATCTCAAGTGATTAAAATTTACGAATGAGTTCCCGATAAAGTATACAAATAACTAACAAACGACCACTCTAATATTACCACGAATCATCTCAATTTCCTTCATCGCTCTATTTTCTTCGTTTCCCAACCTTTCATCAGCGGTTTGACTCTTCTCCAAACGTTCTCCAACCACGAACACCAATCTGGGAGATTGGAAGTCGGAGATGACGACTGGTTACATCTGTTGCTGTAGTTGTGTTACGTTTCAGCCCATTTAGCATGAATTGGCTCTTCGTTCGCTTCGCTCAGTGAAAGCAATGATCATGAGCAACGTTCGCTTTTTACCATCCATTTGTCTCCGTGTCCAGTAGACTGGGAAAGTTACTTTCATTGGTTTTGTCAGGTTTGACCGATAGATTCAATTAGAACAACTGATGTTGGACAGGTCCCGACTAATAGGTCTGCATTTCGTTTCAAAGTTATGTAACTGAATTTTAACTTTCACGCCAAGGTCTGGAACTAAGACGTATTGTAAATTGTTCATTTACTTAGCCTAGTTCAGTTTTTTTTTTATTGTGTGCATTTATTTTAATACGTGTAGGTTTTAACCCTACAAAACAGTGAAATTGAATTAGCTATCCCTACGCCGAATTAGCTACAGTTGCCAGTTTCATAATAAAATAGAAATATAATTTAATCACCAACAGGTATGCTGCTGTTGAATATTATTTCTGTTGTAACGCCATTTTCACTGTCTTTTTATTTTGCAAGGATAATTGATTGTTACTGTAGCTAATTCCTTTACGTTATTACATTCAACAATAGGGTAGTGTACAAAACTGGGCGTATTACCTCCAAAAAAAGGCTTTAGGACGAGCGAGGTTCCTTGAATAGCTTTGCCATTGACTAAACACAGCTGATAACTTGGACCATTTATTAAAGTCTAATGATCTAGATTCTTGAATACTTAAGAGTCCTTAGAGCCTAGACAACAACTCATAAAGCAATTAAAAAACTACAAAGAAAAATTTATAATCTTACAGTGCACTAGATATTTAGATTACAATCATTTTGGTATACAAAAATATTTTGAGATTGTAATTAACTCTTCAGCGGCTGTTTGGAAAATTTACGAAATTAATATTGTACTCATAGGGCAAATCCAAGATGGCCGTTGGCTTCCATGGATTCCCTTGGAAAACAATTCAAAAGTACAAAGAAAATGTCTAATCTCACAGTATAGTGTCTTAGATATTTAAATTATAATCACTTTGTTGTTTGAAAAAGATTTTCGGATGATAATTAACTCTCTAGCAGCGGTTTGACACTATCCAAGAAGGCTGCTAGCCTCCAAGGACTTTGAGCGTATCGTAGTGTTTTAAGTGTCTGTGCCAGTGACGTTATGAATGAAAGTACTTCAAACTCCAAGGAAAGCGATCCAAAGTAAAAACACACTTTCAATAAGCTGTAACCTAGTAGATGCTGGCGGCCAATGTACTCATAATACCAAAATTTATTACTGTACTGACTACAAGTTAGTCTGCTGTGGAAGGTTTTATCGCATAAAATGCACAGTATACCGCATAGTACGAGGTTTGATAGCGGCTCGTAGTTCAATCATTTTACTGCAAATTGCTTACCACGTGAGGTTCTAGCGATTTCCAACCTTATCACATTGCTTTTAGTGCTTTTAGTGCTGGAATGCTTTTATGGTGCAACATTTTCTACTGCAGAAGTGATTTTCCTATTTCTGTATTATCATGCTACCATAGATACCATTATGCTTATGAACCATAGATAAAACGTTGGATAAAACATATTTCCTTAGCAGATTTCTCATCCTTATGGGACAGCTGAAGCCAATTTTATTGCAAGTTCTGTCCGGTGCACTGTAGTGGTCGTGTTTTCTTTACAATTTGTTTCTTGTTATTTCAGTAATTTGAAATAAAACGATCATAAACAATAATTTAAACATACACTAAAGAAAAAAATCATGAAATTAACCATAAAATAATAAAAACAAAATTTTTTCGACACTAGTGACCAGTGTCACCGGACACGAAAAAGTAGCTTCAAAATTTACAATAGTATGAGAAGTCTACTTGTATTGGTTTGCCAATAGCTCAAATTACTTGGAATCAGGATATTTAGTGACTGTAGAATATATAAGTCGATATATAATTCAAAATCTATGCATATTTCATTTAGGACTGAAGTGCGTTTTGACTCTTAAAACGTTCCACTGGAATAGTTTTCTTTTTCAATGTTAAGCCCAAATTATTTGGCGTTATTTAGGTAAATTACAATGCAAATAAGAGTGAAGAATGAGTGTGAATGAAGTGTAATAATCCGTGTAGCTTTGTTACTGACTAAGATCAGCTGTTTCTTTAGTTAGTATAATTTTATTCAACGTCCAATGATCACCGACAGCTGGGTCCATTTTCGAACCTTCAAAAAGCTACTGACTTTTTTCAGAAAAAAACCGGCAACCTTTAGATTGTTTTAGACGAACACTATGACCACTGAGCTACCCTGTCTTCGACTGAAAACGTACTTAAAGACTAAATTATGGAATTAATTATATATACAAAATAAAAAAAAGATCTTCGTTTGATAGTAAGAAACCCATGGTTCGGACCGTTCTCACTAAAAACAAAAAAAATGCGAGTGGGCACAAAAATAAATAAAATAAAAATATTCAGTGCTAGACTTATTTTGATTAGAAAATTACTAACTTAATTTAAACAATTTAAAAATTATGCGTACTCGTGCTTATTCTCAACGCATTGAAAAGTGAAGACACCTCAAAACAAGATGCAAATCACTGCTGACTCATAATAACAAGTGAACGAGTAGTTTGCGTACCTTCCTTGACTGCTGTTCCCGCCATGCCGCGAGAGTTTCAGCTGTAAGCCCATAAAATATTAACAGCTCTCGGCTCATGTGACTGGCACTGCCATAACATACTTTCCATTCTGTTTTATGTTGTAGGCCTACTTCAAATTGACGTTGGTTGAATAAAAACCCTCAGTAAACTTTGAGTATTGACAGAGAATAACTTTTTCCTACAGTCACCCGACAAAGTGGGCTTCCTTGTACTGTTTATAGTACAGAAAGCTGCTAATTGCTGCATATTTATACTTTGCCGTACGGTTTATATTTTGCCGTACGGTTTATACTTTGCCGCACATCAGGATTCCAACGAAACAACACAAAACAGCGTGGTTCCATTATGCACGTAATCCGTGTACGCTTGGAAATAGGTTGGCAACACTTAAAGATAATTATACTATGAGCAGCTGATTGACTATTATAACTACGATTTAACCTGTCATTTCGTGTTTATAGTTTCGGTATTTCTGAACTTTCTGGACTTCTTTTAAACGTTTTTAAAACCTTCCTACGATCTTAATAAACAAGAAAATACCTTTTGAGCATTTTTTTTAGGCGCGGAAACCACTTCAAATTACAAAAACATACGGAACTATATTCTCAAAACGCGGAGCACATTTCTTGCCGAGGAAAAATAGCGGAGTGATATGGACCGCGGGTACTACTTTCTCTAGGGCACCATTTGTGTTGCCAGCTGAACCTAAAAACGTGTTGCATAGTGTTTGAAAGACTAATTATTTATATGCTTTATAGTGACTGTAGGAAAAATATAATGTGTAACACGAGTGAAAAAGGCCTTTGCTGCACTCGAGATCATTCCACACTCGCCTGCGGCTCGTGCGTAAACATTGCTCTCGTGTGCAGCAAAGTGCCACTTTCACCACTAGTTACACAAATAACTATTTCCTACAGTCACCCGACAAAGTGGGCTTCCTTGCACTGATTATAGTACAGAAAGCTGTTAAATTGCTACATTTACTTACTTTGCCACACACTTTTTACTTTGTCGCACACAAGTATTTCAACCAAAGAACACAAAACAGCGTGCCTTTATAATGCACGTAATAGACGGCTATGCACTAACCCGTTAGCAACACCTAATTCATAGTCCAACCTCTAATTATTTGAACCCTTTCATTTTAACCTTGGAGTTGGTTATTAATCTTTAAATCATATTTTTCCTTTAATAAACACCGTTACGGCGGAAGAATAATTAGATTGTCTTTATGAAATAAAACATTTAGTTATTTCACTAGGTTTTTATATATAAACTCATTATGATTTCATTATTATTTTTTTATCATTTCGTGTAAATCAAACTCACAATATTGTAGGGTTGACAGTCGGCGTGTTCTAAGGAAATATTTGTTGTCGGGCAAGTCAGAGCGTTATGATAAATCAGCTGTTTGTTGCATAAGCTTTATTTGTGACGTCACGTGCATTGTTGTCGGTTTTCTCCGTGTTTTGCCTTGTCAACGTAAGTATAACGTTTACTACCTAGGTAAGGTCAAGTGAAGGTTAATCTTAACATTATATACCACCTACGCACTTCCTTGTAACGATATGTGCTACAATCTAATGCGAATTTAATCGCTAGATAGATACAGTGTTTTGTGTAGAGAGGAAGTTGGTTTTAAACTGCTTGAGTAGATTGTTGTATGAGGTTAAAAGTGTTTATATTTTCGAATGAATTATCATTTGTTTTCAAAACTTATTCGTATGTACTGTATAAGCATTATCAGTTAGTGATGCAATCAAATGTAATTCTCCTTGATTAACCGTTTGATTTATTGTAGTATTGTAGATTCTTTTTCATTAAATGTTAACATATTGAATATTCTACAAGATCTTCTCTAGTAGAGTTTGTTAAATAAACATTGCTTTGGTTCGAGAAAAGACGAGCAGCATATTCTTTTAGAAAACTAGTGAGTAGCATAACATAGCATGAATCTCAAAATGATGTAGTTTTAGTTTTTTTATCCATCCAAAAACATTTTTAAACATATATTTTTTTAATTCAAAGCTAAATGCCCTCATAAAGCCTCTATCACGTATTTTACTCATTTCATTCAAAATCGTAACGAAAAAAAAATCACTTTCTGTGTATTTATAACCTTATCATGTAGTCCATCTTTCCCACTTTATCCAATACTTTACATACAAGTTTCACCTTTCATACATAGTGTTTTTTTAGGTTTTCTTCGCCAGTAGTGTTTTAAAGATCTTTAAGGGAACATATGATCTTATTACTCAACTGAGCTCCTTTTGTTTGACAACATCATTAATAATTAAAAGCCAAAAATGGCATCTAAAAAATCAACTCTGCTCGGAATTAAACCAGCAACATTCAGTTTTGGAGGCTAGCACTACAACCACTCAGCTACCCAGACAATGTGACAGAGTGTTCCCCCATAACACCCCCTACTGATGATCAGAAGTGTTGCAGTCCAATCGTGTCAGGATAAGTTTCCTTTGAGGGAGTCACTCGCCCTCGAGGGGTGAATAAAGTTGTTCTTCCCTTTACATTGCTTCAGTGACGTTCTCATGTGATCCTCCCTCCTTGCACTTGGTTTCAATTTTGGTATTTTTGTCACACCATTGTATTTGCTTACTGTAAAGTATTTTCGTTAAATATTTTGTTAAAGCCTCTTTTGTTTAAATTTTTGTAATGTTTGAATTTATTTTCACTTTATAACAATAATGTTGAGTTTACTTAGAAAACTTAAGGACCAATAAATAAGATGAAGTCTATGATAAAAGTAAATAAAGTTTCCTACAAAGTTTAATAAAAGAATTAATAAACGGTACACTCTAATTGATGCTAAATTTTGAATTGGCTAGAATTAAGAGAAATATTTCATTCGGATTAAATAAAGGGCCTCTAATTTATTTTAAAATTGTAAAATAAGTATAATTTATTATATTTATTTCAGTTTATGTTTTGTGGTACCGACGGTGTAAAATTTTTAACATTGTGGTGGTTTTGTTTTTTCTTGGCTAAAGATTTGTAGAATTCGTAGTTTCCCAAGCTAAATATATTTTACAAAACACACAATTGATTCCTCTTTCCTCGCGGCGTAATACATCTCACGTTTTATGCTTTCGAGTAATGTCTATTGACTTATTATAATAAAAAAATTATTTCTCTCAGTATACACTCAGACTTACGTCAAAATAAAGTTTCTTGTCCTTACAACAGTTTTACATCCTAGGACAAAATTGTAACATTTTGAAGGCCAATTAAGATTAATGTAGTAGGCCTAATTTAGTAATTCAACTTGAAAACGGGGAGGGTTGACCCACCCCCAGTTGTTTAAACACAAGAAACTTTCGATAAACCTAAATACAGTAATAGTAACAAAACTGTAACAGAGCGGAACGTTAAAATAAAACAGCTGTTAGGTGAATCAGCTGTATTTGCATTGTTGTCAGTCGGTTTTCTTTGTTTTGGGTTGAACTCGGAACAGTTTGACATTATTTCCTGCTAGTGACTCGCGGATTTATGACATAGTTGAAAACCCATTGGTGGTTTGCGGGATTTGAACTCACAGCCTTGAGATCTGAAGACTCGCGTTCTAACATTAAGCTAATTCGCTGTTTCTTTGGTAGAACGATAAAGTTATAAGTAAAGTGCAGAGTTGCGTGTAGCTTCCCCAAATGACTGTAAGCTCAGAGGTTTGTCAAAATCAATACCAACCTTTGTCTACCTCCTTATCCCCATCTGGGGGTCACTGACCTTTCATTCGCTGCTTAAGATAAACCCACCCTTAGCAAATCCCCCAATCCACTCATAAACCTATATCAGGGAGTATGCTGACCGTTAGATCCTTATCTTTGTCAACTCTTCTGGCTCTACGCCAAGTGTTTCAGAATGGCCCGGTTTGTTTTAATTATTACGAGAGCACGCCCCGTGGTCGAAAAATCGACCAAAAGTATGTTTTGTGCAAACTTCTCTATTTTCACCCCGCACTGTTTAATAAAACATGTGATTGGAATGTCTTCCATTTGTTTTGATATTCTGTTTATATTTTGTTGTTATTTCGTCATCACCATAGCAACCCATAAAACCCATGTTAATTTTTTTAAATTTCAAATTCATTTTTTGTGCTTATTTTTGTGCCTATTTTAGTTTATAAAGGGATTCTGCACACCTACAGGAAAATAGCTTTCTAACGGTATACGTAGATTTTCCGTACGATACACACGAGCTGAGAAAAAAGGTTTTAAAGAAACATGCTTGCCTATTAATATATAGACGAGTAATGTCCAGTGGTCGAAACTCGACCAAAAATATGTAATGTACTCACTTATGTTAATGTTTTACCCCACACTGTAAATAAAACATGTGATTGGAGTTTCTTCCATTTGTTTTGGTTTTCTGTTTATATTTCGTTGTTATTTCGTCACCAGCATGGCAACGCATAAGATCTATGTAATTTTTTTCAAATCTTTAAACTCATTTTTTGCGCTTATCTTTGAGCCTATTTAAATTTATAAAGGGATTCTGCACACCTACAGGAAAATAGCTTTCTAACGGTATGCGTAGATTTTCCCTACGATGCACACGAGCTGAGAAAAAAGGTTTTAAAGAAACATGCTTGCCTATTAATATATAGATAGATAGATGTGTTTAAAAGCGTTTATAGCTTGAAACTGTCCTTATAGTGGGGAGGCGAATGGCCAAAATTCCAAAGTTGGCTCACCCCGAAAGGTAACCGGGGAACACTATGCTAGATGATATTGTATAGTAGTAGAGATGATATTTTGACCGGTGTTCACTCTGTATGAGTGGGACTCTCTTTTCTGGACGCCATTTTCCAAAATGGCGGATGTCACGGTTTGATCTTTGTATAACTCGAGCAAAAATGAACCGATTTTGATGAAATTTGGTATAAACGTTTAAACTTACACTTATTCGAACGGGTTCACGAACCAGCATGATCTGACCATGGGAACGGGGGTTTATGGGGGGTTTTATGGGGTAAAAATGGGATTTTTTTTATTTTTTACCCCCAAAGCACAAAATTTTCCTATTTTTCTCTAAACCACTTTAAAAAACTTAAAAAAACAAATAATTTCGTATATTAACATATTTTTTACCTTTATTGGTTACGGAGAAAATTCAAAATGTGTTAATTTAAAATTCCCATGTTATTCTTATGGAGGATATCGTCAACTCTTGTAGTTTGCTTGTTTATGGATATATTTTGATCATACTAGGTAAACTTATTTATTTCTACTAAGATATTAATATTCTACTAACATTCACGCTTTATTAGCCTCCCTGTAACAGCAAACCTAGGTACTCGTTAAACCTAATGTTATTTAAATTGAATTAATTTAAAAACGAATCAGGCAATTGGAATCCACTTAGTCTGCAGGTTCGCTGTGACGAGGGTATTTTATTGGTGACATTTCTTCCTATACCTAGTGGTTCCGGAGATATAAGCAGTTAAAGCTGGGGTTTCCTCCATGTTAATTAGATTGATCCGTTTTAACTGTCACCCTAATGTATCCCGTTGGGCCTTCGCACTTTTCTATATACACAATTTATCTTCTATTTTTAAAATAATGGACCTCAATACAATGAGACATTAAATTAACTTTTATTTAATTATTATCAGTTATTACAATAATATTTCTTTAAACATAAATTCTTTACTGTTTGTACTTAACTTTATTCTGTTAATTTTGTAAAAATTTCGGATTGAACAGCGCGGAAAATCCTCATTTGAAGGGTTCGGCGGGTGCTAGCCACCCGCGGCTGTCGTAGCATCGCATTCGTATTGAAGTCCAGTCATAACCATCGACATATAAAACTAACTAATGTTATAGTTTTATACATCGATGGTCATAACTAAGCTTATACCCCTCTGATATGATATTCCTTCTACTTGCACGTAATTAGAAGAATTGTTACAGCCAACAGAACCGCATGTTGACATTTTTATGTCAGATTAATTTACTACAATCCAATTCTATAGGTTTTACATTAACACAGTGCAGTCTCTACAACTCAAATTAAATGGTGTAGCCTAATACAGAAACTAATTTTATATCGGTTTTAATAATTTTCTTGTAGTTTATTATTAATGTATATGATTTATTCATGTTGTAATTTATATGCCAAGCCCTTAACAAACACATCTTCATTTAAAAAGGTTGTCGTGTGATACTTCAGAGTAATCTTTGGACTGCTACAGGCATATGTAATGTGTTAGCATAGGTACGGTAGCTTCATGTACAAATTTACCGAAACAGAAAATTAACTAAAAGATTTCCAAATATGCATTTTAGTACAATTTGACCCACAACTTTATTTTTTTTAAATAAATTGGACCAACATTGTACAACGGGTTGTTTGTTGCCTATCCACCAGTATGGTGTAAAACGTTCTCAAAGGCAATATCCAATGAATCTTATCTATCGATTTCGGTACATTGCAGTCAAGAATGTACTTTAAATCAGGCTGAGGTAGACTTGTCAAGGCTATTACGTAGAATTGTCAAGATTAAGAACAATTTAGGGCTTGTATGTTGAGCCATTTTCTATAGAGAGAGTGAAAAGCATAAATAAGAGAAGCAAATGGTAAGTAAAGAAAAAAGAGATGGCAATTGCTTATGACGATGGGTTAAATTCATGAGGTTTATTGATCAATAACATTTACTTATGTTTTTATTTTGTAATATTTTTTTATAAAAAGATGTATTTGTAAATAAGGTTATTTGTTTATATCAATGCTCACTCCGCTCATTTGGCAGACAAGAGGCCGCATACCAAGTATTTTAACGCATCGGGCGAATCTGAGATGTGCCTGATAATCTAGATTTGTTATTATATGTCAAGTCAAAAGTGTAACGAAATAGCACAGGAAATACATTAGGATTAGGTTGACAGTTAAAACGGATCAATCTAATTAACATGGAGGAAACCCCAAATTTAACTGCTTATATCTCCTGAACCACTAGGTATAGGAAGAAATGTCACCAATAAAATACCCTCGTCACAGCGAACCTGCAGACTAAGTGGATTTCCAATTGCCTGATTCGTTTTTAAATTAATTCAATTTAAATAACATTAGGTTTAACGAGTACCTAGGTTTGCTGTTACAGGGAGGCTAATAAAGCGTGAATGTTAGTAGAATATTAATATCTTAGTATAAATAAAAAAGTTTACCAAGTATGATCAAAATATATCCATAAACAAGCAAACTACAAGAGTTGACGATATCCTCCATAAGAATAACATGGGAATTTTAAATTAACACTTTTTTGAATTTTCTTCGTAACCAATAAGGGTAGAAAAATACTTTAATATACTAAATTATTTGTTTTTTAAAGTTCTATAAAATGGTTTAGAGAAAAATAGGAAAATTGTGTACTTTGGGGGCAAAGAATAAGAAAATCCCATCTTTACCCCATAAAACCCCCCATAAAACCCCCATAAACCCCCACTCCCATGATCAGATCATGCTGGTTCGTGAACCCGTTCGAATGAATGTAAGTTTAAACGTTTATACCAAATTTCATCAAAATAGGTTCATTTTTGCTCGAGTTATACAAAGATCAAACAGTGACATCCGCCATTTTGGAAAATGGCGTCCAGAAAAGAGAGTCCCACTCTTACAGAGTGAACACCGGTCAAAATATCATCTCTACTACTATACAATATCATCTAGCACAGTGTTCACCGGTTACCTTTCGGGGTGAGCCAACTTTGTTATTTTACATATTTTAATAAATTTGCCTCCCCACTATTACTGTCAATGAAAAATTCTAAATAGTTCAGTTAGTAGTGACCCGAACTCTCTTGGAAAAAGAGGAACACATTTTTAAAACAGTCCTAGAGTTTTTAATACAGTGTCAAAGAAATAAGAGTTATTTTCATATTAATTAATTTGATATACATATAAACTAGTTCTAAAGTGTTTTTTTCAATCGATTTTTAAAACTACCACATAGTTGACATTAATAGGTATACATCAAACAATATTAAGCTATAGAGCCCTTAATAAAATTAAAATATTTAAAGGTTTCAGCCAAATGAAATGTTATGTTTCAGTTGGTTTCCTTGTAGTAGACTACGATACAATTAAGATTTTATATTGGATTCAATATTAATTATGGTTGATGAAATGTACCAACGTAAGCTTGAAAAGCTTAAACGTATTTAACTAACATTTAATTCGTGACGGCGTGTTCTATTTAAGGGCATATCAACTCGTAATTCTCGCTGTATCATTTGTTTTCAGTACTAATATTTAACCGACAGCAATTTAAAATTAGATGTACTCTAGAACTCGGGTACTTCAAGCACGGTAGAAAAGCTTGGTGTTCATATTTTCATCCATATGCCAACATATAACTTAATATTTATTTATTATTTTCAACATATTCTCAGTTGTTTTGACTACAATCGATATCAAAGAAACGTTTATGAACTATTCACACCGTCCTTGAATATCCACTGGTACAAGCTGTGAATGAAACCCTTTCCATTAATAAATCTACTCACTATGCAACTGTAGGTAGATTAAGAAAAACTGGTTGTTAAAACCTTCAGAACCAGTTTGTAATATCAATGATTGGTTTGTCCTTTTGTTGTAAATCCTGACTTGTTCCTGGTTTGTTGACACTTGACTGTGGTTTGTAGATCAGATTGTAAAATTTATAATTTTAACAAATTTGTGCACGAAAAATACACCTTGTTACAAACGCAAACCCATACAAAATGCACAAACAGCCAGGACGTGATTGAGCGATGCGAACGAGATCATCTTGAAAATTAAACGTAACGGTACTTTCTTTCCATCGGTCTGTCTTAGGGGAAACCTATAACTTAGGCGATACGAAGTTCGCCGGGTCAGCTAGTATACTATAAAATAATATATTGTCTCATTACACTATATGACAAGTATGTATCAATCAAACTCGTTGTTATCTTAATCTCTCTCTTTTAGTGTATGCACACATTTCTTGTCTGCGTTCCTAAATCAATATTTTTAACACAAATTTAAGAGAGATCCCTCAATCTTTATTCCGTGATTTTGGATTTCAGCGATTGTTAATTTAATATATAATCTGATGATTAACCACCGAATACTCATACAAATTTGATCAAACCTCATGATTTTAATTCTTGTGCGTAGATTGTTTGCTCGAAAGAGAATTATAAAATATTTAAACAGTAAATGCAAAAAAATAACGTCACTGGCCCAAAGGTGAATATGATTTTAACAATATAAAAACCAATTTATATTGCATATTGAAACGGAACTGTCAATGAACTTCCTAATTAGCTGGTAGTATGGCTATTATTACACAGTGACATTTGGGTCAGTGACGGCATTTGTTTATTTTTATAATCCATACCGTTTCTGTCCTGATGTCCGTAAATATTACTTTAGAATTGTAGGTGCGTTTGAATTAAACTTTGAATCAAACCAAGTCTTAATGAATTGGCGAAGTGTAGGTGGCATTTGTTACTTTACTCATTGTTGATTGAAGACACGGAAGCGGGTGTGCCGCACGCACCGGAAGTGCCTAATCCACGGCCTCCTGTACTGGACATTGTTTACTTCCGGTCTTGGCGTGCACCGCCACCGGTGCCTTCTGTATCGCGTCTCACTTCCTTTGACCCCGCGCCGACAATGTTTGTTTCTCTTGGCCGCATGTGACCTAGAATAGTAACTGTGGGATGGGGAGGTAAAGTACTACTGTATTTATGATGTTTTTAAAAATAAAAGCTCAAATTAAAGCTTAGCTGAAATTTCAATCAGAGTACAGATACATATCTGTAATGTTAAGAAATACAAGGTACACTATTAAAAAAATTAAAATATTCTATAAAAAGTGTCGCCATTTTGAATCGTTATGAAGATCATTGAATTCTGATTCCGCCGAAATATTTGTATTCTATAGTTTTAAATTTATGTTTAAGACATATGTTTGTATTTGACAATTATTGTGAGATTTGAACTAGTGAACTTCTTATTCTTGGTTATTTAATGCAGCCTATTACTGTATAAGAAAAATGGGAATCTCCTCAATTGATTAAATAGCACCAAAGAGAGTTAATTCCTTCTTACCAACTGATAGTCCTACTAATATTATAAATGAGAAAGTTTGGATGTATGGATGTATGTTTGTGACAAGTAAACGCAAAAAACACTGTTCGGATTGGGCTGAAATTTGGCATCATGATAGTTCGTTTCACATTCCCGATTGACATATAGGCATATACTTAGCTCAAAAATCCTTTCGGACTCCGCCCCAGTGGCTCTGCAGCTCCCCATGTTAACCTTATGAGTATTCATATTTAAAGGGAATTAAAGAATTGTTTCAACTAAAAGAGTTGGTTCTATGATATGCAAATGCAATTAAAATTTACAAGATTTACCAACAGGGTGCAGCACATTATTTTTTCATTATTTATGAAAACAGCGAATTTGAACTAAGCAGCAACAAAAAACTGTGATATGCAATGACAACTGTCAATGTAGGATTGTTTACAATTGTGTTTATGTTTTTAATTTCAGGAATAATTTGTTATATTTTGCGAATTTTTAATAATCTATCTTTCTCAATATGTGAAGTGGTAGAACATTATGGCTATGGTAGATGCGTAATACTATAACATACCGTAAATTTGATGAGGACAATTTTCTCAAACCGTGTCTTCTCATATTGCAAACGCAAAGATCGAGTATAACTGCAATAAGCATTTTATACTGATTTGCCAACCCCGTACGAAGGACGGGTAATCTGCTAGTAAATATATATACACAAATGTACTATATATATCAAAACAAACATATCATCACTTCAGTAAAAAGATCATTAATTTTTCACCGTTTTACTCTAACTTTGTTAAACTCCACACTTTGCATTGTTATACATCTAATACATGTATTTCCCAGCGCCCTTGAAAACATGAATGGCAGACAGGTGAAATTAGAAAATTGCGGTAAAAACTGTATAACCGAGGTCGTGCTACAATAGCAACAATGCATGTGACAACAATACACCGACAATGCCTAATTCAGCACTGCTGTGACCTTGGGGTCACCTTGACGTTGCCTCAAGGTCACTCGTCACGTGACAAGATGGACATCACATCTGAAGCGAGGTCATTCAGGTAATAAGATCCCAATAAAAGATTGGCTGGCTGTAAAAAACCGATGTTCGATTTCTTGGATGCTATTCTATCTCAAACATTTGAAAACTCTCTTGAAGTCGTAGTTTAAAAGATATGTAGTATTTTAAGCGATAACGTCAAGGAAAATTTGATTAGTAATGAAACATTTGTATTTCTGTACTACAAAAAAGAGTTTGTTGTAAAAATATTTAGGCCTCAAGAGGAAAGGTTTTCATTTTCCACCTCTTTGCAGTCTTTGACAACACCTTTGATGTTGCGGCTTTTAGGCTGCGTTAACAATGCATTTCTTTATTGGTAAAGCAATAAGTTTGTGTATCAGTTTACCTGGTGAAAAGTGTTGAATTGTACAAAACCAGCAGAAATACTACCTACTGAATCATCATACATTGTTTCAACAAAAGTTAGGTCAGGCGATTCTTGTGATACTCATAACTGTTTGTCCTAAGAAATCTCCTTTTAATAATGACGTGCATTTTTTAAATTTTGTCCTACATATTATCTAGTCCAATATAAACTTCTGAGGTAGGAAACTGACCTACCTTTAAAATGTTAGGGTCTTTTTAAGAGAAGGATTGTCATTATTAGCATTTGCCCTATGAAGTTTAGGTAAGGTTAGGTTATGTTAGGTCAGGCAAGGCAAGGTTAGGTTAGGTCAGAACAGGTTAGTTTAGGTTGGATCTAGGTTTGGTGGAGTTAGGTAAGGGTTGGTCAGGCAAGCTAAGGTTAGTTCAGGTCAAATCAAGTTACAGTAGTTTAAATCTTGATAGGTCAGTTCATGTTACAGTAGTTTAGGTTTGGTTAGGTCAGACTAGGCTAGTTCACATCCCCTTCATTTGTTTGGGCCAAGTTTTAATAGTTGCAGCTCTCTTCTGGAAACATCCATTTTTGGTTTTAGAAGACTTGTACCATTAAAGTATTATATTGTCTGTGCTTGTACTGTATAACGATCTCAGCACCTCGGTTGAATTGTTATGATATGAAGCAGTTCCCCTTCTGATGGTTGATGACGTCACGACCACAGCGCTCCTGGCGGAGTCCCGCATAATTAGTGCTTGTCATTGTTGACTGATCGTTGCTTATCGCTTGTCAGACAACCACTTCGTCTTATCGTCCTACTTTGCATACCATTATAACATGTAGCTATTACCACCCGTGTTGCATTGTTGGTGTTATGGTCATGTTATTAATTCAATTTTGGTTTTACAGTGAGGTTAATGTAAAATAATCACATGTACTCGAGGAAATTGCTGAATGAATCCCATTAAACGATAATTTTGATCAGATTTAAGCCTAATATGGATAGTAAAGGATAAAATTACCAAACATAACATTTCGAATGTTTAGTCCACTAGTGATTTGATTTTTATCAGTCTAATGTCTATAATGATTTTACTTAATCTACATAATCTCAGAAGCCTGATCATCCCTCAGATCAGATGAATTCTCAACCATCAAAAACAATTTCTTAAAACGTAAGTTCAGTTATTGAGTTGCTGTCGGCAACATTTTCCTGCTACAATTGGCGCTTTTCTTAGATATGAAATAATCCAAAACAGTAAATAACACATGTTGTGCTTCGATATATCAAGTCCAATCAATTCAATTATTTGTCACAGTATAAATAAATATCACAGTTAAAAAATGCCGATACCATAATCAATTATGGGATAAGGAAGCACGATGTATTCAAATATGAATCTAGGAATTATCTTAACATAACTAACCATCAGACCAAAATAAATGTTTCGAATTCAGTTAACCTTTTTCTTCTAAAAGACTCGATTTGTTGACAGCGTAATCTGACTTTTCAAAGTCAACAATAGTTGGTGTCGGAGGTGGACGTGGGACGGGAGGATATCATATTAACACAGTTGTTGAATGAGGGGGTTTACCCAGGGGGGGGGGTAGGGGCCCTCGATAACCGTGTGAGAGGAAACTGTTGTAACACTACTGCATTGTAACATGTAACAAAAACAGTATAACATGCGCAGTAACATGGGCATAACGTGTAACTGCAATGATGAATGCAAGGTTTCTTTGACGTGTTAGTGATGGTGGTATTTTTATGACGTAGGGTGTGTGTTTTTAACGAAAAAGAGTGAACGGTTAGTGTAGAACGGATGAGATCAAGTTTTGTTACATAGAAAACGCGAGTAGTCAAGAGTTTGTTAGCCTATATTATTTTGGTTTTGTCGAATTTCCTATGTAGATGAGCCACTACCGTAGATCTTGTGGTAGGACCTGAATCTGGGACCGATTTATTTTTTGCTATTAGACGGATAACTCCAGCAAAAATGATCCGATTTTGATGAACATTGTTACAAATATATGTAAACCTGTGTTAAATCAACCGAAATTTTGGTGAGAGGCTTAGTAAAGCAAGAATAGGGGTTTCCCCATTTTTACCCTAACATTATAAAGCTGTCCAATTTCATTCTAAACTATGTTGTCAAACTCACAAGTCATTTAGTACATGAAAGGTGAAAATTCCAAATAGCTGTAAATTTGAAATACCCATGTAATGCTAATGAAGAATAAATAAATGGTTTAATTTGCATACTTATAAACATATTTTGATCGAATTCGTAACATTTTAGCATTTAATTTGCACTATATTGTAACAGAACATTACTATTTAACTAAACTCTTTTTACAGTATTCCAAAAGTTAAAATAAATTTAAAGTTGTAATGCAGCACATCTTGATTTGTCTTCTTGAACAATTAAAATCACCATATGTAATGTAGAATCATAAATGAATCTAAAACTCAGTTTCTTGATGTAGGAATACCAACAGACACTCTGTGCTGTAGTGCCTACGCACAATTGTGTTGTAATTGTACAGTATACATGCTTGCCAAGCTGTGAAGGTGACCGAGCCCCGTAGATGGTAATCTCTCCACAGATGAGCCGACTGAAGGGTCGACACTACCTACATTATTCAGAGATGGTCTCTCTCTCAACGTTCCTGACAGATACACACTCTGTGCTGTTAGTGCCTACGCACCATTGCGTTGTGTATTGTACAGTATACATGCTTGCCAAGCTGTGAAGGTGAAGAGCCCCGTAGATGGTAATCTCTCCACAGATGAGCCGACTGAAGGGTTGACACTACCTACATTATTCAGAGATGGTCTCTCTCTCAACGTACCTGACAGATACACACCCTGTGCTGTTAGTGCCTACGCACCATTGCGTTGTGTATTGTACAGTATACATGCTTGCCAAGCTGTGAAGGTGAAGAGCCCCGTAGATGGTAATCTCTCCACAGATGAGCCGACTGAAGGGTTGACACTACCTACATTATTCAGAGATGGTCTCTCTCTCAACGTACCTGACAGATACACACTCTGTGCTGTTAGTGCCTACGCACCATTGCGTTGTTATTGTACAGTATACATGCTTGCCAAGCTGTGAAGGTGACCGAGCCCCGTAGATGGTAATCTCTCCACAGATGAGCCGACTGAAGGGTTGACACTACCTACATTATTCAGAGATGGTCTCTCTCTCAACGTACCTGACAGATACACACCCTGTGCTGTTAGTGCCTACGCACCATTGCGTTGTGTATTGTACAGTATACATGCTTGCCAAGCTGTGAAGGTGAAGAGCCCCGTAGATGGTAATCTCTCCACAGATGAGCCGACTGAAGGGTCGACACTACCTACATTATTCAGAGATGGTCTCTCTCTCAACGTACCTGACAGATACACACCCTGTGCTGTTAGTGCCTACGCACCATTGCGTTGTATGTATTGTACAGTATTCATGCTTGCCAAGCTGTGAAGGTGACCGAGCCCCGTAGATGGTAATCTCCCCACAGATGAGCCGACTGAAGGGTCGTCACTACCTACATTATTCAGAGATGGTCTCTCTCTCAACGTACCTGACAGATACACACCCTGTGCTGTTAGTGCCTACGCACCATTGCGTTGTATGTATTGTACAGTATACATGCTTGCCAAGCTGTGAAGGTGACCGAGCCCCGTAGATGGTAATCTCCCCACAGATGAGCCGACTGAAGGGTCGACACTACCTACATTATTCAGAGATGGTCTCTCTCTCAACGTACCTGACAGATACACACCCTGTGCTGTTAGTGCCTACGCACCATTGCGTTGTATGTATTGTACAGTATACATGCTTGCCAAGCTGTGAAGGTGACCGAGCCCCGTAGATGGTAATCTCCCCACAGATGAGCCGACTGAAGGGTCGACACTAACCTACATTATTCAGAGATGGTCTCTCTCTCAACGTTCCTGACAGATACACACTCTGTGCTGTTAGTGCCTACGCACCATTGCGTTGTATGTATTGTACAGTATACATGCTTGCCAAGCTGTGAAGGTGACCGAGCCCCGTAGATGGTAATCTCCCCACAGATGAGCCGACTGAAGGGTCGACACTACCTACATTATTCAGAGATGGTCTCTCTCTCAACGTTCCTGACAGATACACACTCTGTGCTGTTAGTGCTACGCACCATTGCGTTGTATGTATTGTACAGTATACATGCTTGCCAAGCTGTGAAGGTGACCGAGCCCCGTAGATGGTAATCTCTCCACAGATGAGCCGACTGAAGGGTCGACACTACCTACATTATTCAGAGATGGTCTCTCTCTCTCTCTCTCAACGTTCCCTCTGTATAAATACACTGTGATCAATATTGGATGCCCAATCTCCCGCTAGGTGGCTAACAAGAAAGGTGTTTACCGCATGGATTGTACTTCGACACTTTATTTTTGTGGTTTGAAATTTAATTTTAAAATGTAATTTTTGATTTTTTGGGATTTTTAAGATAGGTTACCTTGATTTTAGTTGGCTTCGAAGCAATGAGGTGTAGAACCACGCAGATTTCTTGGAACAGGAATAAATTAATTAGTTAAAATAATACTACGGTGTACAGTAAATGTGCAATATATCGTTAACAACTTATACCATTGATTTTTTGATACCGTCGAGTAGGCATCCCATCTAACTGGTCAGCTGTATCAAATTTTTATATTTAACCTTTGACTATTGATAGAATTATTTTGATTCTCCTATTTAAAAGCGTTGCATGGTTCAAAATGAAAATGGCCGTAGGTAGTTTAATTAGGTCAGCGACTGAGTGTGTGATTTCTAGAGGATACGCAAATTTTTTAGCCTAACCAAACCTAAAGGAAAACTTATTGCAGTTTCGCATATTTTGTGTATCAACATTTCCATTTGTCAAAACTTCAAAAGGTAAAAGAGAAACTCAATGTAGCTAATTCGTGAATGAATCCGAAATTAATGAAAGATTGTCTGCAGCTGGTCCGTATACATGGGCTGTCTACAAAATACAAGGTCAATTTCATGACATTATAAAACTGAAAAAAACCATTAGTTATTGACGAGATTCAAACCTGATCACTCAAGTCAAAAGTCCTATCTAACAACCACGACCGATATTTGTTAATAATGTGTTACACAAATAACATAAGTTCACAATGTTGTTATACTGTAACCACACATTACATAAAAATCCTTATATAGAATACGATTTTCAACTGTCAAAATTCACCGACACGTTTGCATACAAACAGTTAACAGTCTTTGTACTCTTGTTAGGCTTAAGTAATTGGCGTTCGCCCAACAATAGAGGTCAATAGAGCAATTTGCGAATAGAATAGTTTTGCATACATAACTTTGCATGGCCAATACCCGACATAGTTGTCTGTGAAATGTCTCTTTGTCAGACAACGCTGCTTTAGATAGTGTTCCGGCAAGTCATATTTCGCCTGATTGTACACCAAGTTTAATCATAATTATGAATATCGCTTATTTTATTGGTGCTCGTTTATTTAATAATGTTCATTTTATTGAACGTTTCTAACGTCAACGTTTTTCTTGTTAGATAGCACCATAATTTTTTCTGACAGAAATGTAATAATCGACATAGACAACCACCAAAACAATGTTCTTTGGAGCCTTCTTAAATTAGTCCTAAGTGAACTAGTTGCACTGTCTTGAAAGATTTCTTAAGCGTTAACATTTAGTGCTTATTATTCTCCAGTTCTATGGGCATCACTATAATAAACTCTCCGATCGTTTGAATCCTACTTAGAAATATTTATACGCCACTGAGTGTATTGTATGTATTTATCATTTAGGAGGTCCTGCATCCTAAAGGATATTTCATTTAGTACACATTTAAATATATTTCAAAACTGTAGGGTTTCTTGAATCATAAGGGGTGGGATGTGTATATGTATTGCTTGGTTTCCTTCAAAATGCCTGTCACTGTTGCTAATAACGATTGCATCAATAATTACCTCCTGCCATTACTCCTGATTGTTGTTGTTTAACACAACAATTAACGCATGATTATTCATTATTCCTGATCGTTGTTGGTTGCAAGAAAAATTAACGCCTGACTGCAACAACAATCAACTCCTGGTATTGTTCCTGACCGTTCTTGGTTGAAACATCAATTAATGCCTGATATCATTCTTGATCGTTGTTGTATACAACAACAATCAACTCCTGGTATTGCTCCTGATCGTTGTTGGCTGCAACAACAATTAACGCCTGATATCACTCTTTATCGTTGTTGTTTGCAACAACAATCAACTCTTGGTATTGCTCCTGATCGTTGTTGTTTACAACAACACTAAATTAACTCCTGGTATCGTTGGACACTCTCTCCTGATACTGACCAAGCAATCAGGGTTGGCGACTATTCTGTGCATTATGCATAACATTTATCCTGAGGGGGTGATTCTCTCCCCCTCAATATATCACTATTTCTGCCAATTTAGCCGGCAGATGCCTGTAACAAGTTTGAACTTAATTTCAGGAAATTAGCTGCAAGGAGGGGATCTGTACGATTTGACATTGATTGCAAAGATGCAAGTGGAAACAGTTGCCGTTATTAAACGGTTTGTGATAAAAACAAGTGTTAATTTATCTATGAATAATAAACCATGGTTTCTAATTATAGTAAGATTTGATAAACACGTTGAATTGATTATTAATCAGTCGTATAGAATGTTAGGTTTTATAATTAGAAATACCAAGAATTTCAGAACTATTGATCCCGTTATTAGATTGTTTTACTCATTTGTTAGAAGTAAGCTGGAATATTGTGTTTTAGTTTGGTTTCCTTTCAACTCATACCAAAAAAATGCAATAGAAATTCTACAAAATAAATTTCTACGATACTTGTTTTTAAAAAGGTATAATCAGAGATGTGACTGGCATATGTCAACTGATTCATTGAGAAAATTGTTTGATTTCCATAGCCTTACATTGAGAAGGGAAGTTTTAGCATTGATTTTTCTGTATAAAATCCTAAATAAGAAAGTTGATAGTTTGTTTTTGTTGAGTAAGATTGCTTTTTATGTTCCTCGTAATAATTCAAGGTCGTCAATTTCATTTTATATCCCTCGTTGTTACACTGTTCAATTTTATAGTTTTTCACTTTTTACAGGCTTACGTTTATTAAATGTCCACAATAGTAAAATAGATGTTTTTTCTGACACTATTAAGCAGTTTAAATTTAAGATAAACGCTTTGCTTACGTAATGTAATCCATCCCTTTAGATTTGCAGCCAAAATAAGTGAAATTTTCAACAACGTTGTCCATTTTTATTAACTTGTATTCACTCTTTTTTTACTATTATCATCACTGGTTTTGTATTGTCTATTTATGTGCACTTTTTGTATTTGTTTTGTTCTTCACTTTATGTATTATTTTTCATTATAGCTGTTTTGGGTTTATACCTGTAGCTATTGTAAATTGTGTATAAATAAATACATAAATAAATAAATTGATGGAAGAATAATTCCACTTATTACTCGTGAAAATAACTTCAAAAATATTGAACGTGATCACGTTTTCAAACCTGTAGGTAGCATAAACATAATCTCATTCTAACGGAATACCATATACAATTTCTCTTATGATTTTGCGAATTATTGGTCGAATATGAGACAATGTTAAAAGTATAAATCATTTAATAGTGACAATAGCTGTCAGAAGTAGTTGGGTGAAAACTACCCGGAAGTCGTTCAGTTATGAATAAATTTTCTAAATATGGATACAGACCCAAAGAGTGAGTACGGGTTTTACTTGTTCCCATGGCCCTCCCCCTAATTGCCGCCACTGGGAAATTGAAAATAGTTAACTATTTAAATATTTAATGAGGATGAGTTGTTTTTGCTATAATTTGTAATTAAATGTCATTTCTACAAAATACTGCACCTGTATTTTATATCAAACACCTGGAAACTATTGTAACACCATCTGGCTTTCCAGTCTAGGGTTTGCATGCAGCCAGGTAATGAACATGTCACGGCGCCGTCGCGGCGGAATACCAGAACAGTGATTTCACAGTCCAACAGTTGTACGTGTTAAGTAGCGGATTGTGTTCTCACTGTGTCACTAGTTACAGGGTAATCGTTCCGCTGCGGTAACCGTGACTTTTCCACCTGTGACATTCTGATTGTGCGGTGACGGTGACGTTGCATATACTTTACAAATTGATTGTACAACTTTACGAATTAATTGACAATTGGGACGGTATTGGTATATTGGGACGGCATATACTCGTAGCTGTTAAGGGTGAGTACACTATTGGATGGGTGTAAATTGGAATCACTCATGGAGAATCCAACAGGGTACCATTATAGAAATTTATTTTATGGCTTTTCGAAAGAACAATCATATCCATAATGCTGATGTACGATAATGTTCGAAATGTGTCTTTCAATTTCAGATGGATTGATGTACCGATAACATTACAGTAACACTCCTACCAATAAGATTGACGTTTACTACTGAAGTATTTATGATGTGTCAATTTACCGTTGTGAAGTTGACACTCGTTGTAATCTCAGTTTACAGCCTCGTACAAACTTGAGCTGTAAATTCAGCTTATAAAGTGTTGCGTGGTGTACTCTCGTTACTTTCGCCTTACAATTTGTCACGATTGTTTTGTTACTGCTCTCAATTCACGCTTCAATTGTTAAGCTTATAACAGTTTATTTGACAAGTAATTAAGACTTAGCTGTCACAATTGGTGTTTTTACTAGTGTTACAGTATACGTACGTCGTTGGGACGTTATGATACGGCAATCATTGTTTTATAGAATGAAGCTAAATCATTCTCCCATTAGCTCGTCAAAATCCCTTATAATGGGCAAGCGTTGGGAGTAACTATGATATTTTATGGAAAGATTGGTAATGTTCCAATGACTTTTGAACCCTAATTTTTACAGCATTAGGGTTGTTTCCTTTTGCCTATGACTTCATTTTAATCAAAATCTAGAATTTTTTTTTTATTTTCATTTATCAGTTATTTTACTCGTTTTATTGGGTTTTCTGGGATAATCGCCATTATAAATTAAAATTCCCGAAAAAGAAAATTGGAAAAAGTTTGGAAATACCATGGATAGTATGGACCCAAATACTAAATTTCATCGAAATGTGGTCTATAGCATTTTCAAATTCGCACAAATACATACATTACTTAGAAACCCACTTATTTGGGTTCTGGCTATTAAAATGTAAAATTCAAACTTGAACATTTTTACTACAACAAAAATGTCTTCATATATTATGTATAGAGGGAGAAATAAAAAATGAACACGACTTTCATAATGAATATTGGAAAATCCATCCACAAAAAAACGTTATTTTTAATTATTGTAAGCTATAATTAATAATTTCAATTGGTCTGATTTGAGTTAAACTTCCGAAATACCTACTACAAAATGTCATGTAAAAAATCATACGCTGTAAGTATATACATTTTGCCGTACGTAGAAACGGCGAGGTGATTCGTAATATGTTGTTGTTCCACAAATTGGAGCCATTCATCAGCACTCCTCTTATCAGATTTACTATGCAATATGCAATCTTGTTATTTTCTATGTCAGAACGTGCAACGCCTAGTTTCGCAATTCCTAGTAGGAACGTTCGCCAAAGTATTGAGCCGTTTCTGTTCGATATTTGTTTAACAATTTAACGCAAATATTACATTTTAGTCACATACATTTACACCTGTGTGACGTTTTGACTTTAAATCGCCTTGGGGTTGGAGAAGAAATGCGGTTTTAGATTAACTAGTGTACATGTTGCTCGAAATCGAGCAATTTCAAATAAGTACATGAGTCGAGGAGTTACAAATAAACAAATGACTTGTTTAATAACTAATAACAGTCATAATTTCCGATGATTTTAAAAGAGTCAACTAAAATATTATTAACTGATAAAAATACTCACAATTTACATAACAATCCTATTCCAGTTTAAAGGGTTAATGTTTAACTATCAAACTGTCCATGGACGGGAAAAGGTAAGCTTACAATTTAAGTCAAAGTAAAAAGGCTGTCAGATTTTATAATGTACTGTACCTAAGTTATGTAGCCAATTTGTAGGTGTAGGGTGTAGGCTACTTTAAACTCTACAGAACATTATAAATCATTCGAGTTAGGCAAAAACTGGCAGAACTCTGAAATGGAGTTATTTATCATAGGCATACTCATATGCCAAATCCTTAAAATAAAAATGCAATGATTAATAACTTATATCATTAAACACAAACCAACATCCTAAACTATACACATTTTTAATACAACATAGATAATTTACACATTGACTGTTTACAATTAACAACATGTGTTATTCTTCAGGCATTTGACAGTTCTGGTTGAATACATTTAAATGTCAAAGCAAATGTAATATTTAATTTCTGACAACAGCTGGAGTTTCAAAACAATGTTTGTTTCCCATGTTAATCTTATGGAGAAATACGAAACTTTAAAGGGCCCCAGGGCCTCACCCTCTAATTATTTACCTAAAAAGAAAGTTTCCTGCACAACTTCACGTTACGCTCTTTCCAATGACACCAAAAACATGTCAATCGGTTCAGTAGTTTCGGAGGAGTAATTGTCACAAAAATCCTGCTTGCGTATTAAATAAGTACTAGAGGTCGTCCAGTGGTCGAAACTCGACCAAAAATTTGTAATGTACAGACTTCTCTATTTTCACCCCACACTGTAAATAAAACATGTGATTGGAGTTTCTTCAATTTGTTTTGATTTTCTGTTTATATTTCGTTGTTATTTCGTCACCAGCATGGAAACCCATAAAGCCCATGTTAATTTTTTTCAAATTTCAAATTCATTTCTTGTGCTTATTTCTGAGCCTATTTTAATTTTTAAAGGGATTCTGCACACCTACAGAAAAATATCTTTCTAACGGTATGCGAAGATTTTTCCTGCGATGCCCACAAGCTGAGAAAAAAGGTTTTAAAGAAACATGCTTGCCTATTAATATATAGATAGATTTTGTGTATTATTATCCTATGTATAATGAAGCATAATTCTTAAAAACCTTTTTTCTCAGCTGGTTTGCTTCACAGGGAAAATCTACGCATACTGGTAGAAAGATATTTTTCTTTAGATGTACAAAATCCCTTTATCAATTAAAATAGACTAAAAAATAAGCACAAAAAATGAATTTAAAAATAAAATAAAAGATGACATGGGTCTTATGGGTTGCTATGTTGGTGACGAAATGACAACGAAATATAAAGAGAAAATCAAAACAAATGGAAGAGATTCCAATCACATATTTATTTACAGCGTGGGGTGAATAAAGAGAAAATTTCAAACTGCAAGTGTAATCGTTTGGTATCATTTTACAGGTCTTGACAAAAATAAACAATTGCTATAAAGAAAAACCGAAATCGGACCACTAATAACAAAATGATGCCCTTAAAAGTATCAAATCCAAATAACCATGAGGGTGGCTGAAAATTAACTTGCACCCCCTTAACTTTTAAGCTATTTGAGATTTTTGAAATCGGTTTTCGGCAACCTGTTTCGATATGAAAGGCTACAATAATGTAGGTTAATTTTGCTCTTAGTTGGGGGTGGGGAGTAGCTCAAAATTTTCAAATAGGAACTATGGTCGATTTTGGTATCATTTTACAGGTCTTGACAAAACTAAACAATGAACATCAAGAAAATATAAATCGGACTACTAATAACAGAATGGCAGTTAAAAATTACTTATAATAACAATGTCTTAATAATTTTAATCTCAATCTTTTGTTTCCTTGGTCTATGATACTAGTAACGTTTTAGTTTAGCAGATAATTTGTCCAAGTCATAAATTAATACTCTATAACTGTTACGTAGTCACTCACTTTCATAAGTACAACCTATAACAGTACAATGGCAGTTATCTATTCCACATATGCTTAGTAAGTTACGTGGGTACCTATACATAACATTAACGAAAATTACCTCTTACGTAACAGAACGTACAGCAACATTACCAGTGTAGTTCTTAGGCCTAGTGGCAATTACAATAAGGTCCAAAATGTGTTCAAAACATAAAGAAATGTTCTTCATACACAGTTTACGTATCCGAGAAGGAGGCTAACGGTTCCTACCATTTATCACCGAAGAATATAAATAACCTAATTTATGTTTCCTAAAAACACCATTAAGGTTCTAGCAGGTTTTTATTTTTAAGGATATTAAATTACTTATCGTACTTATCGTACCACATTCAAATAAATGTTAATATTGCCGAAAATAATATTCTTTGAGATACAATTAAAATTATTTAACACACACATCTTAGGTTATTACTGCTTGAAAGGATTTCGAAATCCTAATTTCATAAGCTAATAGCGTCGTCGCATACAAAGGGTGGACCTACCGGCAAGGTTTACTGATACCGAACTGACCTTGTAGTTTGATCTAGAAGCACGTGGGAGACAATAGGGGAAGGACAAAGAGAAGCAGGATGCGTCTCAAGATGTCCATAGAATATAGAAGCATGATTAGAAAGTACAATAGGAAAATGTGTGCCCGCTTTCATACGCGGGCGGTAGCTCCTTTGACAGTAGCTTAGTATACAGACAGCTTCAGAAAGGAAATTAACGTAGATTAACCCACGGAGTACGCTTATGATAATAAATTGATTTTCATTACTCTACACACGAAAGTACACTTTCTAAACGTAAAATGAGATAAGAAAATAGGTAATTCCCGCTACTGCACGGAAAAGTTACATAACGTTAACTTTCCGTGCGTATGTACTGCACGGAAAGTAACCGCTATGGGATTTTGCGGTGCAGTCAGATCAGCTGATTGTATTGTTGTTGAAAACACATTCCTCGCTTATATATTGACATTGTCAGTTAGGTTATGTTTGTTGAGATAGATTCTTTGAACTATGTGTACTAATATGGATAATATTCCTGAAACTTTGATGAACAGAGCGGTAAGTGTAACAAACGAATTATTGCCTGATGTGTCGCGTTTAAGATACGAAAATGAATACGATAAGCTTTGTACTTGGTGTCAAAAAGAAAACATTAAACCTAGCCAGGTTAATGATGACATACTTCTAGTCTATATGTCAGAACTGTCGAAAACTATGAAACCTAGCACCTTGTGGAGCAAGTATTCAATGGTTAAAAATGTCTTAAAAGTAAAAGAAAATCTTGGAAATTTAAAATTTCCAAAAACAGTTGCATTTTTAAAGAAAAAGTCTGTTGGTTTCAAACCTAAAAAAGCGAATGTTTTTACATCTGATCAAATTTCTCAGTTCATGATCAACGCTCCCGACAAAGAATGGTTGTTAAGTAAAGTAATTTTGACGTTTGGCATTTTTGGAGCCCTTAGGCGAGATGATCTATTACGCCTTAGCATAAATGACGTAAAAGATTATGGCAGTTTCATTAAGGTTACATTGAGAGATGGTAAAACACATGCTAGCAGAAGTTTCATCATTACAGACGATGAATGTACGTATCAACCCTGCCAGCTAGTACGTAAATATTTGTCTTTACGCCCATCAAAAATGACGAGCCCTAGACTTTTTGTTGGCTTCAGGCAAGGCAAGTGCGTAGCACAACATGTCGGGAGTCATACGATTTCGGATGTTCCCAAAAAGGTCGCCCAGTACCTTAAGCTAGAACAGCCTGAATCCTACACAGGTCATGCTATTCGACGCACATCCGCGTCAATGCTGGTGGAAGGGGGAGCGGATTTACTCACACTCAAGAGGCACGGAGGCTGGAAAAGTGCAACCGTTGCTGAAGGTTACATTGAGGAGTCCATAAATAGAAAAATTGATGTGTCTAAAAAACTTTTTTCAAAACCAAGTACTTCAATCTCAAATCAAAACAATTCCTCTTTGAATTTACTTCCAATCAGAGACATTACTAATTCAATTTCAAATTACAACAATTCCTCTTTGGATTCACTGCCACTCAATAACATTTCTAACAATGATGAAGAGGTGAATCTGGTTTCAAAACAATATTTTACAATCGACGATGTAATTTCATCAGAAGAAGATACTGTGCAAAATCGCAATTTCATTCAAGAAAATAATAAAGTTGATGGAACACACTCGGAAGTCAATGTTGCAGAAATGAGAAAAAACCTAAAGCTACCACAAAAAATGTTAAACATAAGTGAAAATCAAAACTGCGACTTTAACATACATTTTCATTTTCATTAATAAAGATTTATCAGCGTGTTGATCCTATGTAATCATCAAAGGTCTCTTTCTTTATTTGTTTATTCATCAGCTTGTTCTGTAGTTAATTTAATAAAGATACTTTTTTTTACCCAAAATAGTCTGTTTTTCCTCAAACTATTGGCCATGCAATTATTAATAAGTGCACGGAAAAAACTCATAACGTTAAGTTTCCGTGCTTATGTCGAGGTACATACACACGGAAAGTTAGCGTTATGAGTTTTTTCCGTGCACTTATTAATAATTCAGAGTTGAGTTTTTTTTCATTAGTTCGGTTTTTTCTCTTAATACTAAGTTAAATAAACGAAAATTTTCATGTTTTTATAAGTTTTCGGTATCGTAATGAAAAATAATGTTCAATACTCGCCTCGAAAGTGTCATTGCGGGGCACGATGGCGTTTCCAGCGCTCGGCTTCGCCTCGCGCGAAAATGCCATCTCTCCCCGCAATGAGTCACTTTCCAGTCTAGTAATGAAAACTACTATTATTTTGAATCAGCTGTTTTTTAAGTGGGCCAAAATTCAATTTAAACACTTCTTGCAAGCCATAACATCTGATATGCCAAATTAATTAAGTCACTTTACTAAACACTTAACTACGGACGATTAACTCTGTAATAACAATACTAATACATGGACAAAATAAATGTGGAACGTTAAGGCTACACTGTAATTTTTTCTCAAGTTGGTTAAGCTTTTGGAAACAGCTTGACATTTACTCAATTGATACTAAAATCGGAAATGTAGGAGACATTTCCATTCAATTTCCATTCAAAAGACCCCCGACAGCAAAACTACAGACTAAGCGAATTTCCATTGGATTTTCGCAATCTTTTTTTTATTAATCTTGTCAGGCTTATTCCCTATTTTAACAGCATTAGGGTTAACAACTACTTAGATTTACTGCTACAGAGAAATAAGGGGATTTTTTAGTAAAATAGAAAAAACGTATTAAGAAATGTATTAGTTTGTCAATTTTGGTCAAATATATCCATAAACAACAGTTTACTTACTTGCCATAATAAAAATATGGGTAAACTTATATTAAATATTAATCTGCAATTATTAGGAATTTTCTACCAGGCATACAACTCTTAAATATTCTAAGTTACTTGTTTTCTAAGCTCTACAAAATGGTTTGAAAAGATATTGCTAATTTTATGTTTGGAAACACCAATTTTGCCCTTATAAACTCTCTGTAAACCCCCGTTTCCATAATCCAATCAAGGTAGTCCGCGAACTCGTTCGAATAACCTAGGTATACTTACGAACATAATACTGTAGGGCCTATATGTATTTGAATGTATAGAGTTTTTTGACTCTGGGAACATCAAAATGAAAAAGTTTAATCGGTCCTGGGTCTTGGTCTTACCATGAGACCTACCGTTTAAGTTTATTCCCTTTATGCGTTCAAATCATCTGCGAAATAGATCAAAGTTCTTTAGAAGGTTTGAAACCGATTTTATGATACAGTATAGTTCCTTGTCATGTATCCACATGCAGTATATTTGAGTAGGGAGTTTATGGTGCGACATCCCAAGTATATTTTCAGAGTGGCTAATAAAAATACGCGATTTTACGTGACGAGTGCCCTCGTAGGATTCCCTTTCACTACAGATTCCATGCAAAGAAAGCTAAATTCAAACTCATGATTTAAACATAATACCATAATACCATGTTATATTCGAGCCACATTCTCTTCTCTTATTTCTGTGTTCTTTGGAGTCTAAGGAAAGTCTGTGTGTAGAAGTTTATTACTTTCCTTTATCATGGATACGTTGGCTTATTGCAAATAGGAAGGAAAGAAAGTGTTCGAATTGTGACCATTTGTAAAGTTGCCAATGTATTTGTTTCTGGTTCATGTCGAATGTGTAGGTATGTGTTGTTAGGTGGAAAGGTAGAACTCAGCGTTCATTTTATCGTCGTATACATTTATAGATTTATGTATTGCGATGGTTACACGAGTATGTACTATTCTGTTAGTATTACTTGCATCACTATGACTGCTACAATAAAAACTAATTTGATGTGTTTATAATTATATTCAGTAATGGATGAGGTGTGCAGGTATCTTTTGAATAGCTCTTATCTTTATGCATTTTATACCTAGCATGCAGGATTAAAATATTCCACACTATTGAACGTGATATTCTTTCAACTAATCACTCTAGCCGTCGATTAGCGTATTTTAGACTATCTAAAATCCCTAAATCTTCAAATCATTTCTCAAACATCCATAAAATATCAACTTCGAGTTTTGGTATTGTACCTAACTACAAAAAAATTTTAATTTTTGTTTCGATTTCGATTTTTTAAACACCAAATTTTACTTACTGCATTACTTTTTAGTCCAGTCAATAAAGGGGTTGTAGAGGACATGGAGAGGGGGAAATTTTTTTTCTGCGGGAATGTGTTCGGGGTGGTTAGAAGATAAAAATACCAAAAGTCCCCGCCCCTGGCCCTGCTGCTTCAGCGGGGGGAGGGGGGGAAAGACCCCATTTTTTAGTTTTTTACTTCTACACTGAAAACCGTGCATCGTACGGAAAAAATGTAAATTATAAAAAGAAAGATGATGAAATTCTCTACAAGAATGGTCATATTCATTTCTTCCGTATATGCATTGGTTTAAAAGTTATTCTCAAAATAATATAAAAATTCTTAAATAAATTGATTTTTCATGCGTTTTTTGTCAAATAAGTTTATATAACTCATTAGCCTGTTGTTGTTTCACATCAATCAGGATAGAAAACAGGTTTTTTAACATTAACCTATATAATATATCAATCGTATATATTGTGTTAAAAATTGTGTATATAAATTTAAATAAGTTATGTATATTTGTCATGGAAACAAGTAATTTTGGCATAATTATTACACTAAAAATTAAAAAGATTATAGTTGTAGCTATATTTGTCCAGGTTTATTTATATCAATTACCGAAACCAAGACTTCATACTATTGTTCATGGTCTCGGTCTCTCCATAATCCAATTCTAGTTCATTAGACTCAATATCATCTATTGATGTGAGAGTGCAGTGTATATATTCTTCATCATCCTCATTTATCAGAATTGGCATTCTATTTAAACGGCCCCCTTAGCAGTTCTGGCATAACGGCCAACGAGGAACATTTAATGGACATTTCATTGCATGTACATCTTTCATTGCTACAATCTTTAGTATATTTGCAAAAAACAAGCCCAATATTTCTCATGGGTTAGGTGGTTCATTGGTTAAAACTGGGAATAGATTACCTTTTTTGCGCTCCCAATCCCACATTTCTGAGGGTAGTTGGTTTTCCAAACAGAGTTGTCCTTGATTAAATGATACAAATGATAAAATATCAAATATTTCTAAACTGACAGCAATGTTTGAAAATCACCCACTCTTCCCTGAAACTCAAGACATCATGTCAATAGCATCTGGGGTTGTAGGAGATGAATCCGTTAACTGTTACGATGCTGTAATGCTTGTAATCATTTGCAGACAACAGGCTGTCACGGGAAAATATGGCTCTCCCTTTGTCCTCTGTGAGTTCAACCATCGATATCAATGATTAAAACGTTGCAGCAAAACCTTTAATTCTGTTTCAAAGGATTTGTATAAGTTAAAAAAGTTATCAAGATTTAAAGGATTGTTAACGATTTGAACCTGCTCCATTTCCCTTTATTTAATGAGAGTGGTATGAGTAAAGACCAAAAATGCCTGCACTGTTCAAGTTCTTTGGAACCAACCAACAACAGTTTTAACGACTTTTAATTTGGTTATCGATGGGCTATTTCTCACGCATAAGGTTATATGGCAAAGAGGATCTTCAGTGTCTGCGATATGTGATGGATACGTGAGGTTTGTGGATACCTATTACCTTGTAAGGTAATGCATTGTTGTTTTTGACGGATATAGCAATTCAGAAAACAGCACGAAGATGGCAGACCAAGAAAGACGCTACAGATTGAAAAAATCAGTAGCAGTGGCGGTCCCAGGATTTAATTTCCGTGGGGGGGGCCTACGGTCGTTAACCCCCCCCCCCCCCCGAAAAAATGTGGAATTTAAAGCACAATAATGTATTTTGATATGCATTTGAGCTCTAAAATATCTTCAAGCTAATAGTATTTATGTTAGCTAATAAAATATTTCGGAAAGGATATATACCTCCCGCCCCTAAGGGACCGCCACTGGTCAGTAGATATTCATTTGAACATAAGACACCAAAATTATAGTAACCAGGAACAGTTAATCCCTTAACCAAGTATTTTGCAAATGTCCTAAAGATTATAACAGTGCCAGATGTGCAATTTGCGCATGCAAGAAAATGTCCAATAATTGTTCTCCGTTATGCCAGAACTGCTAAGGGAACTTTTTACATGAAATGCCCATTCTGATGAATGAGGAAGATGAAGAATATATAGGCCTACACCGAATTCTCACTTCGATAGCCAATATTGAGTCTAATCAACAATAATTGAATGATGGAGATGTCCTAGATGGTGGTTTTCAGTTCCAGATGGCACCAGTTTTTGGGAGAAGTCGGACCCTCTCGTCCCAAGTGAGCCAGACCATGAACAATAGTATGAAGTCTTGGTTTTGTTAATTGATGTTAATAAACATGGACAAATCTAGCTACAACTATAATCTTTTTTTATTTTTAGTGTAATAATTATGCCAAAATTACTTGTTTCCATGACAAATATACATAACTTATTTAAATTTATATACACAATTTTTAACACAATATATACGATTGATATATTATATTATATAGGTTAATGTTAAAAAACCTGCTTTCTATCCTGATTGATGTGAAACAACAGGCTAATGGATTATATAAACTAATTTGACAAAAACGCATGAAAAATCAATTTATTTAAGAATTTTTATATTATTTTGAGAATATCTTTTAAACCAATGCATATACGGAAGAAATGAATATGACCATTCTTGTAGAGAATTTCATCATCTTTCTTTTTATAATTTACATTTTTTCCGTACGATGCACGGTTTTCAGTGTAGAAGTAAAAAACTAAAAAATGGGGTCTTTCCTCCCCTCCCCCCGCTGAAGCAGCAGGGCCAGGGGCGGGGACTTTTGGTATTTTTATCTTCTAACTACCCCGAACACATTCCCGCAGAAAAAAAATTTCCCCCTCTCCATGTTCTCTACACCCCCCTTTTGAGCATTCATTGACTGGACTATTTGTAATTTTTGATTTTTCCTGTAAGGACGTAGGCCCTAATTTGGCTGGACTTAGCCAAACTACAGTACTTCCTTACAGGAATAAAATTAAAAATACGTTTTAGGAGAACGCATTTGTACATTCTAAAGCGCCGCTTGCGAAATTCAGTGAGCTGTGATTTAGCCTATGGGATTCTAAGAAGCGACATGTGTAATATCTGCAAACTTGCGCATTGCTTTAAAATACTTTACTCCGGAAAGCTCTACGTTATGTTCCGAAAAGAGTGCACCTACTGGTAGCCACTACTGTACATCGTGAAAGGATGTACCGGTCAATAGCAGCTCTAAAATACAAAATAAAATAAAAATATTCGAATTCTAAAGTATTCTAAAGACGCTGATCCGAAAAATTGCGTCGCACACCGAAAACTGCACTGACGGTCACTGCTCACTATTTCAGTGCTTCGAGAGATAATCCATAATGTCTTTCGGAGAAGTGCCTTTCGAAGTTATGCCTTTCGTAGTTATGTCTTTTAGAGTTTTGTTTTTTGGAGTTTCGCTTTGCGAAGTAATCCGTGAACCCCTCCCTAGGGAATGGCTATTATTTAGTTAATATGTACTTCAACCCGTCCTCTTAGCACAGACAACACGATGCTTCTACCAGTTACCTTGGAGGCTGGGAGTCATTGCCGCCTAGTGTCAGTTTCGTTGTTGCATCATGTTTCCCGGATCTGCGGTGCTCGGAGGTCCCAATGTAAGGTGACCGAGACCGATCTGCACAATAGGGGTTCACCACATTGTCTGCAACCGCTGACCTTGCAATCCAGAGTCTTCGGGACGTTGAACAGGCTTTTCGGGTGTTCGCTGAAAGCTTGTCAATTAGCGGATACCACTGATGTTAGAACAGACACTCTATGTATCATCAACATAATATCATGTTGAAATCACCAATATATAGACAAAATCGATGATGGAAAGAATCAACATCTTAGGCCCTTAGGCACGTCCACCATTGCTGACAAAATTATAACTGCTGTGAATATTATTCTTTTCTTCATCATTTGGCAATTAATAAATAAATGGTCTTAAATAGAAACGACTGGAGTTCGAGAAACAAAGACCAGTACAGCAATGGGGACTGTACAATTTTGTTTAGGTCTAGAGTGACTATTACATACAAATTTTAATGAAAAGCGGTAGTTTTGTTAATGAATGATTGAATGAAAATTAGATTTGTTTGGTTACATAGAAAAACCAATTTATAATAAAAATAAAAAAAAAATTAAAAAAAAACTCTGAAAATACATGGAGAGCACACAAATACAAAATTTAATCAAAATCGGGCCACAACTGTAGCTCTGACATACAAACAGACACGAACACAGCAGATATCACTACTCCGGAAACCACCTTTTTGGTTCAGTGGGACCATGGGACCCCAAACGAATATTTCCATCCTAAACTCGGAAATTTTTACGAAAACAATACGTTCTCTAAACTACGTAGGAGGTAGAAAGTAATAACGTCGTGTGGTTCCTCTTCTTGATAACTGTATTGCAATTGTTGGCATATGCCCACATGTAGACTACTGCATTTGTGTTGTAGGTACATGTAATGCTTGATGTTACTACATATTGTCTTGCTGAGGTAAGGACAATCTCTTGTTTTTATCTCTTAACGAGTCTGGCCGTTATGTTTATTTTCAGTAAGATGCCTTGTAATTGTATATTCATGGCAATTGCAGATTCTGATTCTGATTACAATACCTCTACCTGCTCGTACCAAAGGTTTCAACCTCGGTAGGTCCATGACTGAGGTAGGTCAGTACCTTGCTGTTCAGTAAGTACTCAAGTGTCAATACACGCAGTTTACGACGTCTAGACATATAAACTACTACCTTTGCTGAATACTGCGACCCATCCGTGCCAGGGGCATTTTGGCCGTTAAACCGGTGATTGGTTTTCACAAGACTCGTGAATGAATCGTCTTTATATGAACCACGTTGAGATACACCTGTTTAATGAATCCTATACTCTTATGAGCAATGTTTGCTTGTATGTATGCTTGCACAAATGTCCCGAAAATGGCTTCAACGATTTCCTTCAAATAATGTAAACAAATTATTTATGACCTAAAAACGTAATTAACGACAGCCATCTACCTCCAGGAAATTCGTATATCACTACATAGTCCAGTAGATATGCACTTTTTACTAGGAAAGTATTCCGAACTTTATGGAATTTTACATGTTGTCTGGGGGTACTCTGGGACGTATATCCTGAGTTTTCAACCTCTAGCACCATGTGCTAACTTTAGAAGGGGTCAAAAACTTCAAAACTTTCGGTATTTTTTATGCTTTTTGTTTATATGTTGTTAACTAAGCATATTTTGTGTACCATTGTGCATCACAAAGTTGTAGAGCCTAAAATTTGCTAAATTTTGGTTGGTAAACAATGTAGACTCAATATTAACTGGGATGCGGCCAAACAAAGTTTGAATTTCTTTTTATTTAAGCAAATTGTTTAAAACGGAAAGTTTCGACCCTGTAACTATTTATTACTATCTTTGCCATGTAGTTATTTTAAAAACTCATCAATATTAACATCTTTGAATACCTATTAACCCCCCCCCCCTCCCATCACCCTTCATGCACTCACCAAACATTTTCGGTGGAAACTTGATCAAAATTGGTCCAGAAGTTTTCATTAAATCTAGTGTATCCGCGACGTTGCCACTCCAACGCCGCGGCCTTGTTGGATATGCTGTTACGGATTTTATTCCAACAACAGTATTTCGCCGTTGTTTTCCTTTTGCTTGTTACCGCAACAGTCAGAAGCCTCCTCCACAACAATGGTCAGTGGAAGCGTCTCAGGTGCGATGACTGGCGCATTCCTCTATGGTCTGGACGTCGTGCATTACTCTGTGCTATAATGGACATCATTACTCCATGGAACATCTCCCGCGCTCCCACACACTGTGAATACCTAGCCGTGGACCTCAATGCTACAATTAGTATGAGAGCAACCCAAGTTATCTATTAGTGTCGAGGCAGTTTGGGTTACTTACGATGTTTAACGAATCGTTTTATTGATGGATATTCTCGGAAAATGATTTATCTTATGGGGATCAATTAGTGAATTATACTCGTATTCTACATTGACTGTACATACTACACTAATAAAGTCATTGGTGTGACATATTCCAGACGTAAACATATTCCAGTTTTTATTTTACGTCATGGGCAGGATAGTAAGGACATTACAGGCCACATCTCAAATTTTCAAAGGAAGGGTGTTGTCTTTCTATATAGAAATTCTGTCTAAAATGCTGTTTTACTATAAACAATAATTTACAAATAAGTAATATGTTTACTACAGCTATTAATTGAGCCTCTATCCAAAAGGAGTTAGTATTCATATGCACTTTAAGTGGGTGTAGGTTCCATTATTTCTACGCATTGATGTTTTTTTCATTCCATAGAACTATTTACTACCACTATTAAAAAAAAAATGTAATAAGAAACTAAATAAAAATTCGTCTTCTATCATTGTAGTTATAGTTGCTGTATTTGAAGTTGACGTTGGCAGTGGATGTTTGTAGTTATGGTTTGGTGTACGATTTAGTTTTATACTATAATATATTGATATTTTGTATACATTATACTAATAAGAGTTTTTTTGTTTTACAGGTTGGCACGGTTCCCTTCTACAACTTAGTAAGTAGCAAGAATTAACAATTGACTCGTACAATAAATTGAAACAAAATTACGTATGAAAAACATTTTCCATATTCTGCAATTGTTCAGTCACACTTGTTGTGTACAGAATTCAACACTGACAACACTTTTGTATAACATGTGCTTTGCGATTGAATGTCTCTTTGCTACATATCTGAATTTACACAACTTTTCTTCTCTGTTGAGTTGTTTCTTTATTTTGATATCTTAACGTGTAAAATACACGTTTCTTAAGATAAAGAAAGCAAACCATTGACAATAACGGGGCAACAACATAGCTGTTTTAGTTGTCTTGTTTTGTGGCATTGGAACTAACTAGGTATTTTGGGGTAAAACTTTTGTTTTTATATCATTCTCCGGTCTAGATCATTTAGTTGATTACGTTGCATTTTCACAACCTAATACTAATTCATGGACAGTAACTAATGTCCACAAGATAATAGGTGACCGGTAAATAGTAGCATGTTTGTTGGTTAGTACAATTACTTCGAAAATTTATCAAGGATTTTTTAAACTCAACCTTAATTTTATTCCCTTTCCTGAATTTAGTGATGATGTATCATAGGTAGGCCTATTTTTATGAAGATAGTTCATAAATAGTTGACCAATTCAGTGCTAAAATCCTATGGGTGCAGCCATAAAGGCTCTTTCAGTAGGTACTGTATATCATTTGTGATAAAGGTTGAATGGATTTCATTCAACATACGTAGTGCTTTAATGAAATTCAAAGTGCTTAAACAACCAACTAATCCTTTGCTTATAATGTGATTAATAATAAAAATAAGTTATTTTTATGCGCGGAACAGTCTTCCTGCATTCTCATACGTTTAGAACGCACTCCTAGTTTAAAATTGATACATTTTAAGTCAGTAGTCCAGCCAAATCATCATTATAAAAATGTTAAATAATTTATAAATAAAAAAACCTTTTTAAAACAAAACGTTTTTAAACGCACTAAAAAGTAGAAAATAATTTATAAATATGTGGAGATTTAAGACAAAAAACGTGGGGTGCATGCAATAGATAACTCACAATTACCTTCACCTATTGAACTATTATTATCATTTGCATACACCCCACGTTTTTTGTTTTAAATCCTAAAAGTAATTATACTCTCCACATATTTATAAATTATTTTATACTTTTCAGTTTTTAATGTGTGTGGATGTTAAATCGATTTCAAGCATCTATATCAGATTAAGACAGAGGCATGTGGGAATTCTAAAGTTTATTTGAGTTTCTTTTCATATAATTATGTAGCCTATTAGATTGAATGTATGGCCTACCTACTAACTATAAATATATCAATCAATTTAATTTATTGTTTGCTTTATAGAATACTAAATAAATAACAATTGACATTATTAACAAACACCTTTATATATACAATCAGATTGTTTATCTTTATTTTGAAATTTTTGTTTGTATAAAGAATCTCTTGTGAGCATAACCTGTACCTATTAACCTCTGCTCTTCGAACTGTCAAATTTAAGTATTTACAGTTGACTTAAATTAATTGATATATTTACATTCTTTCAAAATGTAAACAAGAAAATTTGAAAGCCCATGGGGCGTAGCCCAAGGGTAATATGAAAATTAAATGATATAATATTGCATTGTCATCCATTTGTGAGCTATGTTTCAAATTTCAAGTCTCTAGCTCATCAGGAACTTCGTTTAAAATTGATATCTAAATTTGTAGGAAAGCGAGCTAATAAAAACAAGCCCGTGGGGCGTAGCCCAAGGGAAATATAAAAATTAAATGATATAATATTGCATTGTCATCCATTTGTGAGCTATGTTTCAAGTTTCAAGTCTCTAGCTCATCGGGAAGTATCAAAATTTGCAAGAAAGCGAGTTTAAAAACAAGCCTATGGGGCGTAGCCCAAGGGAAATATGAAAATTAAATGATATAATATTGCATTGTCTTCTATTTGTGAGCTATGTTTCAAGATTCAAGTCTCTAGCTCATCCGGAAGTTAGTATAAAATTGATTGCAAAATTTGTACCGGACAAGAAAGCGAGCTAATAACAAGAAAGTTTTAAAAATAATATTAATTTGGAAATGCTCTAAAACCTGAATACACAAAAACAACCTTACTAAAGAATTTCGGGATTTCTTATTTAAAATCGATATGCTTCAACCACATCTTGAAATCAAATTAACGTATATTAGTACAGGTAAAATAATACAAAAACACTCCATATAAACAACAAAATTTGTACATTCATGAAATTTCACCTGTGAGTTACTAATAATATGAGAAATGAAGATCCGATGAGTCCCCAAAATTTTGGGTGTCCTAAGGCCCTTTTTGGGGCCCTTTTTGTTCCGAAGGGCCCTTGTTCAAGAATAATTTGGTTTTTACGTTTAAGGTCGAGTGAGGTGTGGTTTTCGATGGTTTTAGTTATTTTAAATCGATTGGGACTAGTTTTAAGAGTATTAAACCACTCCATACAGGGTGTTTCGAAATATTATTACTTTTTACGATATTTAAACATTTATTCATAAAGTGATAAAATTAGTTACCTCCATGTTCTATATAAAAGGGGATTATTGAAAATAAATGTAATTCTTTACTATATAAGAGGGAAGGATCACAAGGAGTAAGATAAAATATTAAATACCCCCGTCACAGCAAACCTGCAGACTAAGCGAATTTTCATTTGCCCGATTTTCAATTAAATCTAAAATAGCATTGAGTTTAATGAATACTTAGGTTTGCTGCTACAAGGAGGCTAATAAAGTGTGTTTATAGTAAAATATCAATAGCCTAGTATAAAACAAATAAATTTGACAAGTTTTATTAAGACATATCTATAAACGAACAAACAAAATCATTTTACACTATTCTCCTTAAGAATAACATGGAATTTTAAATTTACAATTTTTGAATTTAATTCGTAACTAATACACTTACAAAACACGTTAATATACTAAATTATTTGTTTTCTATAAGCTCTTTAAAATGCTCTAGAGAAAAATTGGCACACTTTGTCTTTTGGGGGTCAAAGATTACAAATTTTTACACATATAACACTGTTCCATTGACCGATTATGCCGGTTTCGTTAAAATTGAACTAAAATTACTCGAGTTATCATGTTTACGGGCAAGTATATAACATGGACATATATACAATATTTTGAGTGGATGGTGCTTTGGGCTTCTGGGGGCATCGAAATGAAAACGTAAATCGGTTTCGGGTCTATTTTTTACCATAAGACCTTCGAAAATTGCTTATCTCCTATATGGGATGTTCGCTAAAAGGGGATGGATTAAGTTTTACACTATAACATAATAACAAAGGTTACTAAGCAAAAATGTCAACTTTTAAGGTGGTGGGAATAATCTTTCAACGTGTTTTTTATGCAAATCTATTAAGTTAAGAGCAATTTCAAATTGATATGTATTTTTCTTAGGTAGTTATTTAATTTTTTTTACATTTATTAAAAATTAAAATAATTGAATTTGTATAAAACCTTACATTACATATTAAAATGAAGTACTTAAACTAAAGCTATTTTTCTACAATTTCCATAGTATCTCTCTTTACAATTTCATCATCACAATAATTATTCTCAGACGACTCATTAACAATAATTTTATTATTCTTAGCAACTTGTCCATCTTTACTGATTTTGTCCGAGTTGGTGTTCAAGCAGGATTCTCCTTTACAAACCTTGCATATTGCAGAACAGGCAACACCAATCTTAAAGCACGAACAATGTGGTTCAAAAACACCTTTCATACATACTGATTACTGACGTTTGCAACTTGTATCTTAAGTTCCTCAAACTTATTTTCAATCAATACAAGTACGGTTATCTTTCGTGGTTATGACGACCAGGACAGCACTAAGACATCAGAGCAGCATTGTCGGTACAAGCATTTTTGTCCTGAACAATACGAACGAGGTTTAAGGGGTAAAAAATGGATTTTCTTATTTACTTTACCCTCAAAACACAAAGTTTCTCAATTTTTCTCTAGAAAATTTTAAATAGCTTAAAAACAAATAATTTAGTATATTAACGTGTTTTTGTATGGTTATTAGTTACGGATAAAAATACTAAAATTGTAATTTTAAAATTCCCATGTTATTCTTATGTAGAATAGTGTAAAATGATTTTGTTTGTTTGTTAATAGATATATTTTGACCAAACTTGTCAAATTTATTTGTTTTATACTAGGCTATTAATATTTTACTATAAACACACTTTATTAGCCTCCTTGTAGCAGCAAACCTAGGTAATCGTTAAACGCAATGCTATTTTAGATTTAATTGAAAATCAAGTAAAAAAAAAAAAACGGAAATTCGCTAGGTCTGCAGGTTTGCTGTGACGGGGGGGATTTAATATTTTCTCTTACTCCTTGTGATCCTTTCCCCTTACGTAGTAAAGAATTACAATTATTTTCATTAATCCCCTTTTATATAGAGCATGGAGGTAACATATTTTATAACTTTATGAATAAATGTTTAAATATCGTAAAAAGTAATAATATTTCGAAACACCCTGTATGGTGTGGTTTAATACACTTAAAACTACTCCCAATCGATTTAAAATAACTAAAACCATCGAAAACCACACCTCACTCGACCTTAAACGTAAAAACCAAATTATTCTTGAACAAGGGCCCTTCGGAACAAAAAGGGCCCCAAAAAGGGCCTTAGGACACCCAAAATTTTGGGGACTCATCGGATCTTCATTTCTCATATTATTAGTAACTCACAGGTGAAATTTCATGAATGTACAAATTTTGTTGTTTATAAAACCCTATTTTACCTGTACTATATCTCCGATAACACCACTTTACACAGCATAACTGCCAAAGCCAACCCATTACCGTAGACTCACCAACTGCCAATCAGCTGGTTAAAGCCGTTACTTCCATTTGTTTGTAATTTGCCACAATTTGGTGTCACTCCGCCGCATTCCCGCCATTTACAATTTACATAACCTCACGCAGCCTCCGGCTCTTCTTCTTCCTCTCTAGGTGTAATATAACATGTTATGATGGTCGGCGCGTTTTACCCGCGATAATGTGACCGTTTACCCGCCAATATGCGGTTTGTTAAGTCACTGCAGCTAACGGGCCTTGCGCATTCACGTCTTGTTTTACTAGTTTTTCCTGTGCAAGTCTCGTTGATAGGGTGTATGATCGCTGTCGTAGTTGTAGTTTAATGTTGTTTTACCTGCCATCTTTGAGTTTACACTTATGTTTTGACATGATCTCCTCATGTATACTTGGTGTTAAATCATAAGGGCTATTATTATTGAATAGTAAATTTATACGACGCTGAGACAAGGCTGCGTATTTTCAGGTGATGAAAGTGAAGGATGGGTTTGGAATGAATTAATTAGATGGTAGTTTTTTTTTTTTTTTACTGAGATCACTTAGTTCATTAGTCATGATGCTTTATTAAACATCGTCATCATCAATTTCAATTGAAACGGGATACCTTGGAGCGTATTTTACCCCAAATATAATTGAAAGAATGGTTGAAGAATAACGTGTAACATGTGTAACTTTGTTGACTAAGATCAGCTGTTTCTTCAGCCAGGACATTTATTTAAAGCCCAATGATTAGGAACAGCTGGGTCAAGTTTTGAACCATCAAAAAGCTACTGACTTTCTCAGGATCGACCCGGCAACATTTAGATTACTAGATGAGCACTATAAACATTAGCTACAGTTAGCACAGTTATCTATTCTTCAGCAGTCTTTTAGGTTAGGATTAATGTTTATCCGTATTCTTTACAGAAACAAAATCAGTATAGGTACGGGGTTCCTTATGGTTTTAGCTTAATTTTCCTGCTTCCATTGGTTCTTACCACGTATCGGTACTAATAATTCCTTTTTTCCTTTAAATAGCCTTTGTACATTTAACTACAACACGTTATTTTCTTCACAAAACAACAACATAATGGAGGAAATATAATACAATAACTCTGTAATTGTTATAAATATATCGGTGTTCAACACATTTGTGTTAGTGTATTTACTGTATTTGTTTCATTTCCATCGTTTCACGCAGTCACCCTACAGGGTGCCCACATTCTGGAAAATCAGGGATAGTCATGGAAAGTCATGGGAAAAAATTCTGGTCATTAAAAGTCATAGAAATGCCAAAAACTCTTGGAAATCCCCACTGATGGATGGATTTGACGTAACTTTTCAATGCTCTAGTCGGCTGTAACCCCGACTATTGTAGCATTTTTCAGGATTTTTCATATATGCACGTCAATTCAATTTATTACAGTTGTATTAGTTTCTGAGTTTGTATTAGTTCAATACAATCTGTTCCTACTTTATCTTATAATTTAATTTAATATTGTAGGATATTGTTGCAACAGTATTAATGTATATAAAATATTACAACTTAATTATTACAACTCAAAGTTCAATACAGTAGAAATATTGTTATAATATGTTTAGTTGTCTTAGTTCGCGAGTCATGGAAATAAATGACAAATTTCCTGTGGACACTCTGCCCTAGCTCCACTGTTCCCCGTCACATTTCCACGTTTCCCCCATCAATCACTTAACACTCAGTGCTGACGTAGTGTTGAATGCAATGCTGGAGACTGAGTGCTGATGTTTGGAAGGTAACGACGCAGAGGCTGTCACAGTTGGTATCATTTGTCACGGAACTTCAATGTTTGTCACCCATTGAGTAGCGGTTGTACACGTTTCTAAATATTTTGAAATACTCCCGCTTCATCGCAGCAAAACTGTAGACTAAGCTAATTATTAGTTTTCCTGGTTGTACGGTCGAATTTTAACTTAAATATTACCTTAAAATTGTTGGATTTATTGTCTATTTAAATAACAATAATTTCAATGAGTATTAAGGTTTGCTACTCCCGGGAAGGTTATAAAGTGTATTTTTTATTGAAGTGCTAATAGCTTCGTATAAAATACACGAATTTGCCAAATTTGATAAAAATACATCACTGAACAAGCAAATTAACAGGTTTTGATTTATTTTCCATACAATTTTTATAAGAATGTGATATTTAAAGTTTTATATTTTTTGCTTCTTTTATAAAGCAATTATATCCGTAACCAAGCTTAAAAGAAGCTTCAATCGTTTTTACTTTTATGCATTACCTACCATATTGAAGCGTCACGCCAATTTCAAACATCCACCAACTTTTAAGGAGAAATTGGACCATTATTCACGGAAAACTAACAAATTGCAAACCGGAGGTAAACTTGGTGATTTAAAGTTTCATAATTCAATAAACCTTGCGTCCACCCATAAACTTATAAATTATGTGATCAATCTCACCGTTCGCAAGAAACTTTTCTACTAATCCAAATCACCCTCACTTTCTTCCGAGTTTGTTTTCGAATGTTCAAATTCAGATTTGGGTAGTGATTGTCCGTTTTCTAATATTTGGAAAGTCTTTTCTCATCGGCACGTAGATTAGTCCCATCGGCACGTAGCTATGGCGACGCGTCCAACAATCAATCAACAATCAGCTGTAAAAGTAGCAGGAAAAGTAACGGTTACTTGCAACTGTGACAGGCGACAACTCGTGACAACTGATGATCGCTGGCGACTGTCACTGGTTGTGACCATTAGGTGAAAATACTAGTGACCTAGATAGTGGATTTGATAAGGTCGTCGCATAAAAAGTCGTTACAAGTCGTTTCTTGGCTGTGCAGTGAAATAATTAGAAATGTATACTACTTTGGTCGAATTTTCGTCATTAGTTTTTTTAACTGCTTTTAGGATTCTAAAAATTCTAATTCAAGCTAATGATTCTGTAGAATTATTGTGAAAATTACAATCAAAGTTTACGCCCTTTAATTTTGCATCTCCTAAAGTAAAATGGACTTATAGCTAAAGGAAAATTGTAGCTATGATTCGGGGGAAATATTAAAAAATAAATCAAACATAATACACCCCCGTAGTTGTTTTCCATGTGTATACAATCGCAGGATAAAAAGAGACAAAGAATATGGGTGAGACATCACACAAATTTTACGATATGCCTACAATACAGATTTGTGCTGCAGATACATTTTACGATTTCTAGTAGGCCTACATTTATTAAATTTCACGTTACTGTACCAGGAAACCATGGTAGGACATTGTCATAGAGCTGGTATAGTAGTAGAACGCGGGACTTCGGTCTCCGAGGTCCTGGGTACAAATCCCGCCAATCACTAATACATTTTTCCAAAATATAATGGCGCAACTCTCTTTAGGCATAGCGCCTGGAAGGAGCCTAATTCTGGGATGTGGAGGCACATGACAAATCTTCAACTAATGGTTTTACAGCTTCGAGTATCCTTACATAGATCTGTCAATAATAAAAAATATAAAAAATTAAAAAAACTAACAAAAGTTCTTGTTACGATATGGGTCCGACAAAGAATATCTCAAGGGTTTATATGGGGAGCAAACTCACAAGCATACTGCTGTTTATTCACTGGTGTATTCTGTAGATCAAGGGTGACTGAACAGTGTTCATTTCATCCACATGTATTCACACTCTGAAGGGATTGGAGTTCCTACAAGCGTTTTTCTCATTTAACTTAATAGTATCCTTAAAGTTCTTTTAACCTAACTAAGCTCCCTTGAAAACTGACAATACCAATGATTATCGTGACCCACGTCTCTAACGTTGACTACGGAATCTTTATTTTGTACAAAATAATAGATCCACCTGTCTGAAAGCCCACCTGTCCACCGGTCTAGATCATAAATTCGTAGGTGGAACTGGTTGATACAGATAAAATACATTTAGATTTCCAACAAATCATGTTTTATTAATTAATTCGTTGGTTTCAGGGCTTTTTGAAATCTATTAGGTAATTTTTACGAAAACAAAACTGATTTTAAACTACCAAAGGATGTTTTTACTTACGTATTATACCGACCTCACCTAATAATTATAACCTAGCCTAACCAAACCTAAGTGTGGTTATTTTTAGTTGGGGTAGGAAGATTTTTTATTTAAACTAATTAAAATCTTATTTGGAAGTCGATTAATCAGTGTGGTCGGTATAATACCTAAGTACCGGATATTTTCCTTAATGGAAAATGCAACACAAATCTGAAAAAATCGTGAATGAAATTAACATTTTGTTTACAGCAGTATTTCATTCTCATCTTGGCAAAATATTTAATTTGCTGATCGTTACTAAACAATTTCATCTAGTTACATGGTGTTTATTATATTATAGACATGCCATTGTCTTATTTACTTTTATAAAGTACACACTATGCATCAGGCGCTGGAAAAATGGAACACGAAAATACGCTCTATAAGATTCTCCAAAGAAGAATACCCATGACAAATTAGGTCTGGGAATTGATCAAAGAACTAGAAACTTTGAGAGCTCGTTAGTAAAATATGACAGCCACTGTGTACATCAGCTGATTGTGGTACAGACGACGCTCCGAATCAGCTGTTTTGAGTTCCCAACTGTATTACCAATCACCTAATTGAAGACCCAGTTTCCAACGAAAAATTTATTTTTATGTTTGTTGCGTTGTGACTATGTTTTATAGGTTTAAAAATTTTGTTTGCAATTAATTGTGGTTGTTTGTTTTGTGAATTGACAATACCCAACCGTGTACATATTGTATATAATGGTGATATGGATTAAATTAAATACATCAATCGCTCAAGAGGTTTCATAAAAATAGTTCGCTACTTGTCAACGTAAAAACACAGTTATTATGTGTATTTCAAATTTAATAAATGCTTTGTTGTTTAAGTACATAACAATAACAGTGTGCGTCATATGTACTTTACTACTTTTTGTGATTTTCCCATATAGGGAAAATCTAATAACCGTAGGTCTATTGGTAGTGGTTAGAGCGCGGGACTCCGGTTCCTGGGGTCTCGGGTTCAAATCCCGCCAAATCACAAATGGATTTCATTTAAGTGATAATGCCGTGTAACCCCTAGGTCTAGCCTGAAGTAATGTGAAAAACAATTCCGGGCTCGTGCCTAGTGTCCTAGGGAAAAAAATAAAATGGAGTAAAAATTCGTTTCTCCAAATTTGGACCAGAAACACATTAATTCGCAATTGCTTTCCGAGAATTTTTCAACTTTGTTAAGAAAACAAATGATTTAGTATGTTGAAGGGTTTTTGCACAGTTATTGGCTACGGAGAAATTAAAAAAAATATAAATTTAAAATGTTAAAATATATTTTGATGAAACATAGCAAATAATTTATTTATTTTATACTACGCTTACTACTTTTTTAACCAAGCTAATTTACTAAAAAAACACACTTTATAATCCTTCCTGTAGCAGCAAACTTACATACTCGTTAAACATAATATTATTTAAATAGATTTTAAGTTAAAATCAAATCAGGCAAATGGAAATTCGCTCAGTCTGCAGGTTTGCTGAGGCGGGAGTATAAGTAGATCGATGTATACGACAAAGTAACAGATTCTTCGCAGTACGTCGAGCGCAGCGTTAGATTTTATAATCGAGTAAACTTTTTTGTCTCCGGTCGCGAGAAATAACTGTACAATAATTAACTAGAGAACGTCTATCCGACGGTGACTGGGAGGAACTGTTATTTCCAACTGTTACTTGTAACCTTGTAACCTCGTTATGACGCGTTGGATCAGTTATTAGATGAAAGATGGTCCATTAATAATTGCCTATACATGTTAGAAAAGTATAGGGTATAGGGGTCAGAGCATAGATTAAAGGAGAAGACACGTTTTGTGTACCAAGTGTCTACAAGTGGCCAGTGTGTGTAATATATTGTCTACTCCTTTAATCTACGGTCAGTGGTACTGTCTAGCTTTTCAATTTAACAGATATAAGTAGAGGATAGAATACTGAGTTCAAAGTTTGTGCCCGGGGCAAAACAAATACAGTAATGCAATAACCATCGAAGTTGTTCTAAGATCAGATTAGATTAATTTTAGTGATTAAATAATTAATTGTAGATGTATTTAAACGACACCTAGGCTTGGTAAAAATCTGTTAAAACGGTCGAGTGAAGCATGGACGTTACAGAGAAAACCATTATTGTATTAAGTATATAGATATTGTATATAGATACATGGATGTCACCTGTTTCTAAATCAAGAATGATTAAACGAAAGAAGTCAATTTTATATAGTATAGACACGTTATTACGTGGTTATACACCACTTTTTTGATCTGCTGAAGTATAAACGGAAGATTTATCTGTAATCTCTAAACTGGATGCTAAATTTTACACGATGTTTTTAATCTTTATAAAACATATCTTACAAATTATAATTAATTAATTAATTAATTTAATTATTTATTTACTCAATATTTAATTTTTACCCACAATAATCTTTCTAAAACATTGCTAAATACAGTTTTTGCGAATCTAACTGAACGACATAAAATTTTAATTAGGCGTCAATAATGATTCCAATTAAGTTTTATTCAGAATTCATGGACCTCATTCTAGATATTGTTTTATATTTATAAAACTATTTCGTTACCTTACAATATCCTTGTTCGGTGTTGGTAGATAAACTACCTACATGTTTCGTGGCTTTATAAGTTTATGACGAATCTGAGAAGAGGATAAACCTGAGGATGTGGCTGTCGACACGAAACATGTAGTTTATCTACCAACATCGAACAAGGATATTGTAAGGTAACGAAATAATTTTATTAAGTTTTGTTATTGCACAAGAACTGATAGTTCTAACCTAACTAACCCAAAGTAACTTTAATGCACCTAACCTAACCTATTCTTAACCTAACCTTATACTGCTTGAGAGTTTGGCCTTATTGAAACCTTGTACAATTTGTATTGTTGTTTACCATATTAGCTAACCTCAGTTGTTTGTATTTTGAAACCCTCTTTTACAAACACACTTCGGACTAATCCCAGTAGTTGCCTGCGTAATTCAACTTAACCAAAATAAACACTTTCCCCCACTGGTTCTGTTTACTAAGTAATATACACTTGTCAACAGTAACTGTAGCTGTCTACGGTGACTATGGTGAGTTAACTCCGTCATACCCGCATTGTTTTATCGTTTACGACGCTTTCACTGTGAAACCCCCATAACTGGGTGAACTGAATCGTGTATATCTCTGTACTAAACCTGCAATTTGCGCGAATGGGAAATCGCATTTTACTCCATTGTTATCATCCTGAACTATTGTTTTGCGTCATAAAACAACCGTTAGTGTCTAGAAATGAGTTAACTGGAACCCACGAAAGAAATGGTGTGGAATAAGAGAAACAATGTTGTTGCGGGCTTCAACAATAGGTAACATTTATCTTTCTGCCCTTTTTGTTAAGGAAAGGGTCAATTGAAGCGGACATTTGAAATAAATTTAGAAATAAGATTAGAATATAAATATAATTTGCAATGTAATTAAATAACGGAAATTCGTGAAATCGATAAGATAATGAGATTTATGATAATCGTCTTGCAATTGTGAGTAAAAATGCTTATATTTCTTCTTGAAAAGGTTTTAAACTCAATTCCCATACTATGTTATATTGTCATAAAATAGTGATTGAAATGGGACACTTTGTGAAAATTTTAACGAAGTGTGTTAAAATATTCGATTTGTATTAGATATTACATTTGAATATCACCAATAACCTATTTTATAATTCTTAACATGTAGATATCTAATAAATAGATGATTTGGAATTTATTTCAATCCATTTCATAATTACTGGTCCATTGGAATATAAACAGAAAGTAACTAACTCGTAGAAAAGGGTTAATAGAGTAATTTAAAATAATTTTTCCATCTTCATTAGACGTTTTCCCAATTAGAATATAATGCATATTGGTTTAACTGCCACGCCAGTAAGCTGGGGATTTCATTGACTTGTTTTCCAATATTTTAAATACGGCAGCAAGAGATTTAATTACCCCCATCACATGGAAATAACTATACACTTCAAAACTTTCGGATGATTATTATGATTAATATTTCTAACAAGTTCACATACCACTCATTGTTATAATACTTTTAACGCATTCTTTTACAATACTCTTTGAGCTTGTGACAACACCATGCTGAGTCGTATTTTAACACCGAACCTCATGATAAACTAAGCAACAATGCATATCAGCTGATCGGCAATGAAGTAAAGATAACAGGGATACTAATGCATGAGTTTGTTTTGTCGTAAACTGTGCTTCTCAAATTACAGCACTTGTAATCTGGGTTGCGTTTTTACTGTTGAAACATGTTTTTATGATAATTACGATCAAACCATGCTATCCACTATTTTGAAGGTACTCAAGAGATGCCGTGCTGTATTGACCGAGATACAACTCCCCAGTGTATATCGTGGGCGACGGAGATTTCCCCGACCATGTTCGTGTCATTGGACAACTCCGGACTAGACCAAACTATAACTCCACCACTAACAAGGCCTCCTAGGAGTTGTCTTACATAACTGGAGTTTCACGGTCAAGTTATGCAACTTCACGTTGTGAACGGAAACATTTGACAGTTTCCAGCTAATTTAATAAAACATACATCTGAGTAAAAATATCTGACGAACAAATTCTAAAAACTAGGAATTTAAAACACGGTGTGAATAAATTAGCGCAGATATTGAATGGTCATAGTTGATAACGTGGCACAATTAATACTGACACAAGTATCGAAGCCTTAAAAGATACAATGCAAATGTTGAACCTCCTCACCATACTAGGAAATTTTAAGTATTAATCTTAAATTGTACTCGAAGAACTTGAAGAACAATTTGAAGATCATTAGCAATTACATGTCATAGATAATCATTAGAATTTACTATTAACGCCTACCGCATAATAATTTTATGCTATACACTACATACAAAGCAACTAATTAAACTATCTACGTGTCTTCTATTGCATTAGTTAGGGCCATTTCCGTGTCTAGTACTCATAAATTAGTCTAACTTAATTGATAATGTAAAAAAGCACTGGATTCAGTGTTAGATTTCCCTATTTCAAACAGTAAACCCAAGAATAGTTATTGGAATCCAAAGGTTTTATTTGTTTCAAATTAAACATACCAAAAAACCATAAATTGCATCATCCCAGAGCTTTTTAGTCAATTTATGTGCCAGATTTGGCCAAATTAACGTTTGACACACTATACACACGACATATTCACCGTATATCCATAACGTTTACAGCCTATATACAAGACATATACACATCTCCATGACGTAAACACCCTTGTATAGCCTACATGAAGTATATACCTCATATACTTGACCTATACACCCTATATACAAGACGTTTATATGCCTGGCGTGTATAAAACTTATAACGTATACATATAACCTTATACAGTATATGGATACCTTGTATACATGACGTATACACTATACACACCAGTCTGCACAGTGACGGCTATGAGGGTGGGCCGGGTAGTGTCGTCGCTCCGCCTGAAGGCAATGTTTCCATTATTTATAACATCGCAGTTTGAATTATTTATGTCTCATTGTTACCATGTTCTGTACCTCAGACTGTATTGAATACGCGCTTTGCCTTTTAAAACCCTACGCGTTAGAGAGCTTACCGAATAAAAATACAATTCCGTTAGAATACGTCTACGATTATTGTATTGGTGGGAAAGTGTAAAGTTATTGAAATATTTTGGCTGAAATGCAATTGAACTGTGTATTGTGTTTGTATGTACGATTTAAAGACCTTCAATTACCCGGGAAATATATAAAGTAAGTTTACTCGATGACATTTTACAAAGATTATAAGTATTTAAGATTTACAGAATTATATTGTTTCCTTCCGATATAAGTTTCTATGTATACTATTATACATGCTACTACACAAAGCGATGTATACAATTAAACTTACAACATTCTGATTGGAGTTAGTGTTATATTTGTATGTTACGAAGTTTTTAACTTGATTATAAAATGGAATGACCTTAATCACAAATAGAAAGAACCTTAGGTACCTTCAGCCATAGAATAAATACACGTTATAAACTTTCACGAATCCCCTGATTTGACCCAAACTGTGTAGATATCAAAGTCTGTTGCAATATTTGCTGATGGATACAATGGCATGTTTGGCAAAAAATTTCAAAATATGTTTTATGATATTCAATTGGATTAGACAATTACATACCCTATAAGCATATTTCTACCGTAGTCCTGTAGTATTAACCGTCACAAAAGTCCCTTGTTAGAGTAGTTGGAAGATAATTTCCTCAGCTTCCCCACTACCTCTACTAATAACCACACTAACCACTACTACCATATTACTACCATAATAACCACTACTATTGAGCCAGTTGTTAATCACAAAATAACAAAAAACGTGTCTGAGATGCTCTATGCACTTGTTCCAGTAGAGTTAAAATCCTAAACTATAAGCCTATACTTAAGGAAAAGGACACCTATGTCTGTTTGTAGTCATCATAATATACACCTCGTATGTACAGTAGCCTACGTAGTTACAACAATACTCTTTTCTTTACTTTTTTCTTCTTTTCTCTTTTCCTCCCCTCCAGGATCGATGAAGTGATATAATTACCAACCCCAAGTCCCTCAGGAGGTCTTCTTGATATTGTCTGCATTATTCAGTCTTCTCTCTCCCTCTCCCTCCCCTTGTCCATTCATTACGACTGGAGGACCTCCGCGGGACTACAACATGCAAACGTTGTCAGCTTTATTCGTATTTTACTTCGTGACATATTTTTTGTTAAAAATAGTTTGAGGCAGTTGTATCTTTTTAGATTGGATTTTCAGTGTTACATTACCAGCTATGTAAAAACTAAATTATGTTGTCATAAGCCTTGCTCGTCTTAAATATTGTGGTTAAATAGTCAGTGAAAAACTATTGGTATATGATATAAATATTGTCATATTGCATGAGCTGTCTAACGTTAACATACCTAGACAATAAATGTAAGAAAAATTGGAGAAAATTTATGGAATCGGGAAAAATATAACTTACTGCATACCCTTTTTTTAACCTCCAATTTTCCTACTAAAGATTTATTCAACCAGAACTACTTAAAAATTTAAAAGTAGTTTTGGATTGTGTATACCGTTCGTATGGTTTAAAAATTTCTGTTTTCAAAAACTATGATAGGTAGGCCTATATTGTTTCTTATTGTTCGAACAACCCACTAAGTTTTATGTAAAAAATATTTGTGGAATATTATATTATTCTTGCAGTTTGTGGCAAAACTCGTCTTTAAATTGTTATCAAGAATTACAAGCTAAAAACACGTGCATAAAATCTACAGTAAATTAGTTTTTGATTTTGTTTAATTAGTAAATTACCTTCACTAAACAATGTTGACTCCTGAAAAATTGCTTTGAATATTTGAGTTATTCTGAAGTTACATTATGTATTCAAGCCAGAAGAGCAAGCTAGTCCAAGAACGCAAGACTTTGGTCTCTGAGGTCCCGGGTTCAAATACCAACAATCACAAATGGATTTATCCATGTGATATTGCTGCAACCCCTAGTATGTGAAAAACGTTACCGAGCTAGACCCTAAGACATCATAAGACAAAAATATGTATTTTAGCAACCAATAATTTTACCTTACATATAATTTAACACACTGGTATAGTACGTGAACTTCTACAGACATTGTATTGTATGTCCCATAGACATTGTAGCAGTTGTAGGTTTCCCAGGCCATTCCATATTTCACCCCGGCCTTGCGTTGGACCCGGTCTGCTACACGCGCCCTCATTACGTTCTGGTCTGATTTATCGTTATTATTTTGTTTATAATTTCACACTCGACCAAACACAATTACACCATGGGCAATAAATTAGGTGAATTGTCGTTTCGCTGAATTTAAATTTTGATTTGTTCTCTACAGTTGTACTGAGGAACCAAGTGAAGACGAATTAAGCCAAACGTGTTGTAAGATGAACATGTCTGTGGTAGACAAATTTTAAAATCTTTAAACAAGTTTTTTCCCAACAGTTAAATTACAGAAACCCTGTCACATCAATTAACAACTCAGATTAATTAATAACTGAAATCTCGTGTATATTTGAAGCCATGGTTGATACACAGTAATATATTCTAAGTAAATTGCAAATAGTGCACCTTAAACATATTACTAAAGAGGCGTCAAAAATGTATATGCAAAAATATTCTTTGATTTCTTATTTCTAAGCAAAATCAATGTAATGAAATTAATATTCTCTATGTCAAAATTTGACGATTTAATTTTCATCTTCTCCCCTGGTACCTCGCTAATCGTGGGGGAAATTAAAAGAGATTTAGCTTTAGTAAGGTGGGATTACATCCTCTAGTGTAGGATTATAGCAATAATTAGTACATCAGCGAGAGAACGCGGTTGGCTTAACATGTGATACTGTGTAGATAATTAAATTCATATTAAATGAACTACCCACGTTGACCTTTAAAGTTATCTTTTAATAATGAAATTATTTTAACAATACCTTTCATGAAAATCATATCAACCCAGATATCATTAGTTTTCATAAACAATTGAACATTTAAATGATAATTTTATCATGCGTATAGTGAGAGGAATTAAAATTTAAACTTAGGTAATTGTTGTAATATTTACCGAAAAAGAAAACTGTCCACTGAAGCACTAAGCTATGGAAATGCAATAATGTGCGTCCATGGTCAATAATAATTGTTTGGCACTGACTTGAGTATTTCAGAGTTAGCTGAACATTATGAGCCTACTTTAATTGAATCCCGTAATATATATACTTAGTTTTTTATAACTTATAAAAAGTACGATTATTTTATTATAGTGTGGAAAACAAATTTTACGCTAAAACGTTTAATTCGTTAGTCTTGTACCATCCTCAAGATAGTGTTTCAACTTTGCGTAATAACATACAGACTGTGAAAAACTTTCTCTGGCTTAGTATTCGATATTCATCAACTAACTTTGGATGTATGACTCTACTTTACTCTCTTTGGTATGTTTTTTTCTCTACATAAAATACTGTACATACAAATAAACTTACTAAACTATCCTAACCTAATCTAAGGTATCTAAGGAATTTAGTTTTGAGAGTAATCTACTAACTCGATGGTAGGTATGTGGTAGGTTATTATTAGGTTAGCGTCTTGGTGCGGTGGAGACGAGTTCGAACCTAGTCTATAAAAAAGTTCGGAATTTAAACCGATTTCGAGTTTCCAACTACACAACAAATGCCATTGCGTTGATATCCCCAAACACCCTATAGATACTAAAACATAATCCTTTTAGCGAATTTACCATAGGTAATAAGATTTTACCGTAGGTCTCATGGTAAGACCTAACCCCGGAACTATTTAATTTTTCGTTTTTATGTCCCCAGTGGCCCAAAACACCATTCGTTCAAATTCATATAATTAAACATGATACTGTATGAACAAGGGTTTTATGGGGGGGGGGGTGATTTTTTCCTATTCCTAACCCTTAAAACATAAAATGTATTTTTTACTTAATAAATCTGACAAGTTTAAGGACACATTGAGTAAAAGTCCAATCATACATGCAAATTCGCTTAGCTCTAGGTTTGCTGTGGCGGGGGTTATTTTTAAATCCTTACCTCAAATCAACATTATTTGATAATCTGCTGCCGGAGTAGTGAGGTATTCTGCAGATTGATTGTTGTATCTGCATAGATCCCCCAGATGATTCGTTTGTCCAGATACCCTACCTCATAAATCACAACCCTTCATCCATGGATGAGCGCTCATATCGGCTCACATTTATTGACGTTTTATCTGCCATTCAATGCAGTCGTGGTTTATCATTGCAATCCTCATTACCTGCATTAAGTTCAATAATCGTTGTAATTATACCGGAATGGCGATAGTTTGATTATTGAAGTCATTGTTGGATATTGTGGTTTATTTTACACAGAATCTATTTCGTGTATAAGGTTAAATAAGAATAAAATATATGTGCACTGTTTTAAAATGTTGTGTAAAGAAACTACTTTCCTTGATAGAGAATATTTTGTACTATTCTCACAAATCATTCAAGTTTAGAGTGAAAAATATTAACTCCTTGGAAGTCGCACTGATTACTCCTTACAAATACTCATTATAAAATATTATTAAAATGAAACACTCTCTATCTCGTGTTTAAGTCTAACAAGCTTTATAGTTCTTCTAAATTTGGCCATCATGTCAATTTAAAAATGTATTGATCTATTTTTATGTGTGTTCCAATATTAATTTAAAGCGTGAAAAATGTCTCACCAAACCATTGAAATGTGTTCGTATCGTTTCAGATCCCGCACGGACCTAATGATACAGGCTACAAGGTAAGATGGCGTTATTTATCAATAAACAGCATACAGAGTTAAGGTACGCTTAGGTTTATTTTGTATACAGTACTAGTCATGATGTTTTCCAAACTATAATTATTATAATGTGACGATAGCGTCTCGAGTCTTATATTTATCTTCACTTTATTCGGTTATGAAACAATACAAAACCCAACGCCCAGGACAAAACAGTATGAGTGCCTAGTAGCCTAGTTGGGAACATACTTTTGTTCACTGCCCAAGTAGCGCTCTTATGAGTTCATTGTACATTATGATAAAGTTGAAGTGACAATATAAACCGCCATCTTCAGACGTAAAACTTTGCCTTAGTATGTTTTAAACAACTTTAAACCATCCAACAACATTTTTACTATAGGTTTAATTGATTCTTATACAGATTGTTATTTGGCAATGTTAAAATATTGGTGCTGACCATTGTAAATTATTACTTGAAACTTGATTTAAATGAAAACTTGAATGGTTTGTGTGGTTATATTTAAATCTATAGGACGTCGTCATTCCATGATAGTGAATTTTAAGAGGAAACGTTTAGAATTAGTGTTGAATCAACATGACGACAGACAGATTTCTTTCTGGTTTCTGGTTCTGACTTCATCAGCTGATTCTTCACCAAGGATCAATAACTATTCCCATTTTGATGGAGGCTTGGCCTTGACCAGCTGGGTCCAGATAGCTACCGTGGCTAGGTCCCCAAGGTGGTAGCAACACACAACTTTTCTTCTCTTCTTTCAAGACTTCTCAGGTCTCAGGTGTCTTCTGGCATGGCCTTCCTGGCTTTCTTCTTCGGTGTGGTTAAATAAGACTTTTTAACTAAAGAGTTGTCTTTCCTTAGTGTATGCCTATTGAAACTTTGAGTATTGTTTTTTACAATCATGATGGAAAATGTCCGCAATAAACCTTTGAACAACATGTATGCCCATCTCAGTATTCTACTTCTTACTTCGGCTATCATGTCCGAATCCAAATGTGGCTGTCTCAACTCTACGCTATGTTCCATTCTTCATTCTCTATCTTCCAAGGTCCATAAATATTTCTCAACATTTTTTCTCAAATTTAATCCAACTTTTCTCCCATATGTTTACTCAGTACCTAGCGTTATGAAAGTAGGCTACTTGTCTCTTATTATGGTCCATGATTACAATCAAAAAAGAGTCTGTAACCTTCTCAGGATAAAACCGGCGACCTTCTGAATCCAAACGAGTACTGTTGCCACTAAGCTACTCAGCTAGCAAAGTCTTCAGCGGGATTCCTTTGCTCATCTCCAGTAGCGTAAGCTCTCAGCAAACCGAGATAAAAGGAACAAAGCGAGGTAATTAATTTGTACGAAGCTCCAAAGGTCAAGGCTCCGAGGTTTACTCTTTTTGGTGGTGAATCGCTTTATTGCCGTGTCCAGAACTAATTGGTTTCTATGTAGAATGCGCGTGGGAGAAACAATCTCGCACAGAATAGTAAAATACCAGACTTGCACAGAGTAGTAAATACCTGCGGCCGCGGCACAGAGGAATGTTGATTGGCGGCGCTATCTCAGGGCTTGGACCGTTCCCTACCGAAATGTGAAAAACGCTTTGTTGAAATAATTAGACCGCTGTAGTTGCTTTGCGTACGGACCAAAAGAACTTTCCAGTATTTTTAAAGACATTTTTATGCAGTGGCAAGACGATTTTCATTGTAAATTGTTTGATTGACCGCCTATTGAAATTGTTTGATTCATTCTGTCTTTGATGACACAGTCAGACCGCTGTGTTTTACATACACCAACTTGTAAACTTACCACGTTTTTTCAATAATGTGTATACATAACTAGACAAGGGTTTTTAGTCTTGTTTCAACGTGCTTATGTATTAAATATGTTTACAAGACATTTAAAACTAAAATTGTAGGTATTATATTAACAAACGCCTTATTTCATGCAGTGATGATGGGTATAAGAACTGGAACTCCTTACATATTAAACAATATTTAAATAATTTATAGGTAGATTCACAAAAAAAAGATACTCTTTCTCTGCTTTATAATGACGTCTTTTGATCTAATGCAATTAAAAAAATTAATATTAAATTACAAAATGACAACTCTGTCCTACAAGTTTTACAGATTTCTCGCACATAGCCTATAGTAATGTAATTCGAATTTTTATGATTTGAAAAGAGAAACAGCTCGTAACAAACATATTTTAAGGAGCAATCTTATGGGGGCAATGTGGAGATGACGTTGTGTAGGAATGTGTAACATTTAAAACATCATTTACTGACCTTGTTGTACAAATATTAACCTAACCTTACTTATGTTAACCAACGGTATTACTTTTTTGACAGGATGCTCCATTTCTAGTATGTTAACTCTTTTAGCTCCGAAAGTGAACGTAGAAAGGAACTTGGCTCATCACCTACTTTGTAGTTTCTACCAGCACGATACGTCACTTAGGCCCCGGCCACACGAGGCGAATTTAAGCCGCGCGGCTTATCTTCGCGCGAAGTTAAGCCGCGCGGCTTATCTTCGCGCGAAGTTAAGCCGCGCGAAGTGCCTGGCCACACGGGGCGGATGAACCGCTTCCTGTTGGGTTTTCACAGTATCAGTACTCTATTAAAACATAGTTCAGTTCACTCTTTTTAGTCATGGGCGAAACACTATGTTAGTTTGTGCATTAAAAGCGTGTGGTGATCTGGAACGTTAACATAAATCATTGAGTCCATCCCTTCATAACGGAAAACAATTTTTTGTGTTCCAAACCTTTTACGAGCACATGCGAAACCATAGTTCGGAGTTCATATGTATCAAACATTGTTTGAACACCACACAACCGGTAAAAAATACACAAAACAAACTCAAAAACCACTGGAAATGTCCGAAGAATATCTCCAATAAGCGCGGCTGCCGCGCGGTCGAACCGTATCGTGTGGCCACTCTCATAAGACTACGTGTGTCATCCCCTCCAACGCGGCTTAACTTCGCGCGGTCGGGGGACGACATGTTGCGGCTCAACCGCACATGCGGCTAAACTTCGCCTCGTGTGGCCACTCTCATTTGATTCAATGTGTTGTCGAAGCCCTTAACTTCGCGCGGCTTAACTTCGCGCGGCTTATCTTCGCGCGGTTAAACCGCCTCGTGTGGCCGGGGCCTTAGGCTGAGGCCTGTGGCGACGCGAGAGTTCTGGCCTAAGGCCACAGTTTTGATAGTCACGCCCCACTGTGTGAAAGTCATTGATAGCTTTCACTGGTCGGCTGGACCGCTTCTTATCACTGTTGATATCTCATTGTTGCAACCTGATACTCTATAATTATCATAGAACAGGTTCATCTTATCAGTTTCAGCGAATATTTGGACAACGTGAGTCAGTGCTGAATTGATACCACATTACTTCTTTGCAACATTTTAAAGTTTTATATTTGAAATGAGTTTTTTAATGTATTTATAAAATGTTGGTTGTGGGACCTTCCGAGTTTTAGGTTAGGTCGCGGCTCTTGCCTAACCTAACTTAACCTAGCCTGAACTAGGTTTGAATATAATTTGTATAATTTTAACATAAAAAACATTACCTGTTTTGTTCAAGCTTTCTGCAGTAATTAGTGCCTTATAATAAGTGTATTAGCATTGCTGTATCTGCAGCACTTTAAAGTGATTATATTTGCAATACTATATATTTATTACTGTATCTTGCATAGATGTTTGTTGCACAAACAGTAATTTCTCAGCAATTACTTACCGTATAAACCAATGGTTTATCTTTAGCTCCATTTGCAATCATTAATGGTACGTTAGTATACCTAATAAACTAATGAATTTTACCCCTCCCTGTTATCCTATCATGAACTATTTCCAGTCAAAAAACAACGCAAAGCAGAATGCCTTATTATGAAGATAAATTTGAATTCAAGCAGTGCCCTGATTTTGTATACACTCAGTAGAGTGGTTTTAGTGCTCACCTTCATATCTGAAGGTTTCCGATTTGATGCCAAGCCGTTATATTCTAGGGCTCAACGAAAGGTGGGCGTCAGATAGGAAAACTGCCAGGGTTTAGACCTGTCCCACACGTAATACATCCTATTAAACATACTATTATACATCCTAGTAAACACTGATCAAATATTGTTTGCATAGTATTATTGTATACACTAATGTATTTATCTAACATCTGAGCCAAGGCGCGCTGATGAACAAGACCCCATCAGCTGACAGACAGCATTGCACACACTCCTTGACCAGTCTCTGCGGCAACATGTACTTCCTGACGATGTTTCTGCTCATGTAGCCCACGCAGTTTTGACCCCCGGGCGTCGGTGCGGCTGAGGCTTCCTCCTTGACTGCTGACAACTCAACCACCTCGTCGTGAACATTCAGCTTGATGTTGAACGGTTGAAACCCTTTCACGTCAATCAGCATCTGGAAATGATTTGTGATTTGAAATGTGTTTTCTGTTGTGTTAGTGGGTGCAATGTTGGATAAAGTACTTGTGGACCTAGGTTAAATTAATGTGGAATTGCCTCGTGATCGCTGCAAAATCTTGAACATCTCCCATGAACACGAGGAAATCATTATCGTTACTCTCTCTCGTAGCGAATTATGAATTTGGAATTTTTTTTAGGTATTGTACAAAACACAGTAACTTTCTTTTGCTTGCGGTAAATTCGGCATTTGGTGGATGTAGTTTTTAATTTCTGATTTTTTAAGTACCTACAAGTTTCGTGTCAACCAGAGTAAGTGCATGACGCGACGGGTGTAGCTTTTGTACTAAAAAATGTATAGTGTCTGTGCCTTGCCGAACATGTTTAAGAAATACGAAAGGTAATCATGTAAACCGTTTCAAAATTGTTGAAGAAGCAATGAATAAAAACACTCGATTTTTTTAACCGAAGAAAACAATTATATTTGTAATACAAGTACTTTGCGAAGTGCCAAACCTAATTGACCTGGTCATCAGATAAGAAAAGTAACATAAATTTTTTTGCCCAGCTTTCAGTAAAACAGAAATATATCCATACTAGCATTTAATATGTAAAACGTCACTTCTAATTATTGTTAAATAACGGTAGCCAAGACACACGATCTTCCTCAATACCTTCAAGTATTGACATTCGAATCAAAAGTAAGTAAAACAGACCAAATACACGTTTCCATTAACAATTACAGCCTCATTTTACCAACTATTTGTCATACAACGGTAACCTAGCTACACAATGTCCTCACCTTTAAACATTCAGGCTCGAATCTGAACACAGTGGCGAACAGATTCTCATGTTTGATGGAGCTCATGGCTGCATGCATCGTCTGTCCACTCTGTTGCCAAGCGCCTAGTTCTGCCAACAGCTGATCCACCCTGCCCGGCGGGAAGTTTACTTGGTTTCTGAAACTTTGCTGCATCTGCGCCATTAGCTCTTGCAAGGTCCTCCTCGCTGATTCGAAGTATTGGTCACTGAAGAAGTTTCCCCTCTGGGCGATAGTGGGTTGGCAAGGGTGACAGACGCTGTCCACTTCCATCATGTTTGATGTGCGATTGATCAGTTCATGACTTGGGATTTTGATTTGTGGTTACTAGGAGATTATTTTGTAATTTTAGGAACATAAAAGTTCAAATTGAGATATTGAAAAGCATCATTGGTAAGTTTACCATCTTCGCTGTGAATTTAATATTTAGTTACAGGACGATGCAACGAAAGCGTCCCAATTTATACATAATACAAATCGAATACTATTTATCCTATTCGCAAATCAAAACACAGCTTAACTTGTAATTTTTTAATTGACGGACTAATTTTTCAATTTCTCTAATTTCTCTAAAACACTGTCATTCAAGCGACGTCCTCGTACTATTTAACATGACTTTTTAGTCGCTTGAACATTCCATCGAATACTCGTTCCAGCATTTCTTCAGGAATCGTTTTATTTTCCTGGACAAATCTTAATTTCAGTTCAAGCAAATTTCTGGGGCGACTGAAAACCCTTGAACTCAAAGTAGCTTATAGTGAAAACCGCAAAAAAGAGCCAACGTAAACCGCAACAATGAAAACTTTCTGGCAAACTTCTTTGTACTTCGAGTTAATGCTACTGGCACTCTTTGTACGTTTGCTGGTGTACGAAATGTTTTGCGTCTTCCACTGATTATTTTTATAGTGCGTTTCCGATCTGGAAAAGCGCTGAGGAATTTTAAATATGCCTAATCATTTCATGATAGCAACAAAAAGGCCACATATTTTCGAGATAAAAACTCTCGTGTTAAAACCCAAAAAACTACTTTACATTAGATGTTTGTGCAACGTTTTTCAAACTCCTCAGTTAGACACGGAGGTGTAACACATTGCTTAAACTGGAAACCCCGCCGGGGCAAATGGACTATTGGTGTAGACCGTAGACCTTTGACAGGTTATCTGTAGACGTCTGCAGTCTTCTTGAAGCTATCAGCTGATAAGCCTGAGAAATGACTCTGGATGGTGAGCGATAGCGGGCCTGGGACAATCTATCGTTCGCACTCACAGGAATGTAACTTGTGTGATTATTGTGGTGTGATTGTACTATTGTTGGTCGCGGACCACGACTGATGCGCACTTCCTCATGGAATACGTGGAGAAATTGATTGGTTCGAAAATACTTTGGGATAAAAATTTGGGTCTTAGTGACATTGGGGAGGTTTAGAATAATTTTAGCGAATTTCCCTATAGGGAAGTAGCTATTACCGTAGGTGGCACGGTAAGACCTAGACCCGGGACCGATTTACTTTTTCATTTTGATGTCCCCAGAGGCCAAAAACACTCTTCGTTCAAATTTTTATATATGTATATATATATATATATACTAGCTGGCCCGACAGACGTCGTCCTGTCCTATTGTGGTTTTATGTCACATGCTCGTTCATTTTCAAGATGAGCTCGTTCGCATGGCTCAATCACGTCCTGGTTGAAGTTCGTTCGCTACGCTCACTCACCTTTAGGTTGGAGCTCGTTCGCTGCGCTCACTTGCCTTCAGGTTAGCTCGTTCGCTACGCTAACTCGCCTCTAAATAATTTAGAGCCTAAATATAGTGCTGCACCCTGTTGGTAAACCTATTAACTTTTTAATGCTATTGAACATCACAGAATCAAATTGTTTAGTTGCACCAGCTGTTAAGATTCTTTAATTCCATTTAAATATGAGTACTCATAAGGTTAACATGGGAAACTCCAGAGCCACTGGGGCGGAGCCCTATTGACGGATCTGCACCAAACTTCACACAAACCATCCTTGAATAATACTTAATAATGCCTGAAAGTTTCATTACAATCTGTCGAGCGGTTTTGGAGTCCATAAAGGACAAACATACAAATATACAAACATACAAATATACAAACATACATTGGATTTTATATATATAGATAGACTTATATATATATATATATATATATATATATATATATATATACGTCCGTGAACGCGATAACTTGAGTAATTTTTGTCCGATTTTGATGAAATTTGGTTTAAAGGTGTAAAGCGGGATAAACTTGAATGAGTTCGCGAACCAGCACGATTGGACCATGGGAATGGGGCTTTACGGGGGGTTTTATGGGGTAAAAATTGGTTTTTCTCACTTTTGACCCTCAAAACACAAAATTTCCCAATTTCTCTTTAGACCTTTTTAAAGAGCTTAAAAAAACAAATAATTTAGTATATAAAAGTATTTTTGTTCGATTATTAGTAACGGAGAAAATTAAAAAAATTGTAAATTTAAAATTCCCATGTTATTCTTATGGAGAATATTGTCAAATGTTGTAGTTTGCTTGTTTATGAATATATTTTGATCAAACTTGGCAAATTTATTTATTTTGTACTAAGCTATCAATATTTTACTTAAAAACATACTTTATTAGTTTCCTTGTAGCAGCAAACCTAGGTACTCGTTAAACCTAATGTTATTAAAATATATTTAACTGAAAATCAATTCAGACAAATGGAAATTCGCTTAGTCGGCAGGTTTGCTGCGGCGGGGGTATTTTATTTTTCCGGTGCATTTGGTTTATTTGGTTGTATTATGGTTGGAAATGTGTGCCTCATTATATATACCCATCTTACTGAAAAGGGGTGCGTTTTTAAGGTCATTGGTTTTTTTAACTAAGCTATAAAATATGATAATTTAAGAATCATAGAATCAGCTGTTCATGTTTTAAAACATGTTTAGTTAAACGTTTAGACTTGCCAGCCAGCTTTTACAACAATGAGCTTTTACATCAATCTAATCAGTTTTACAAGAAACCAATCATCTTTTACAACAATCATATTTTACAACAATTGACTTTTACAACAATCAACTTTTACAACAATTAGCTTTAAACGGAGTCATCATGCTCTAAGATTACTCTTCTATTTCAAAAGCCTCCAATTATTCACTTCCCCATCTCAATGATTGATAGTTGATATTTAATTTTTTTGAAATTTGGCTGTTACCAACGACCTTAAAATTAGATAAACAGTTCGATCCATCTATGCAAAAGATAGGTTTGGCAGCCTATTACTGTACCCCAAAAAACTAGTATATTTTACTTCTTTAACCAAATCTGTTAAATACAAAATAATACTACTTCGGCAACTGAAATAATTTTACTTACAAGTTCCGGGTGTACAATTAACTAATTTCTTGCAATGTTGAATTATATGGATCAATCTTATGTTTACAAGCAAATCAATTGTATAAATTTTTAAAATTTTCACTTGTATACTTTTTAGATCTTAATAATAGTGTTGTACTAACTGCATAGTGTCTGGTCTTCTATTTCTAAATCAATTCTCTACGTTAAGCCTAGTACAGTATCACATCGATTGACGATGTTTTGCAATGTAAATACAGATGTCAGTGACCTCATTAGTGAAAAGTCTCCAGTTGTATGCACACTCAAACCGCGCCACCGCGCCACCGCGCCTCGCCAACAATCCTTTGAGCCCGGCTTTACTTTTATCCTTCAACCCGACTAAACTCTCTCTCGCTCTCACTACACAACTTAATGCGGATTAAATTAGATGTTAACCACAGTCAGACCGTAATAGCGGTTTAAGTTTTCACGTACATTAATCTTTAAAATATTAGTCTGAGTGATACTTTCCCTAATTTGAAATATATTCAACACCTCAGGGCGATCTTCCAAGTATTACCATATTACAGAATAAATGGAAATTTTCTGTATCTTCTTTACGATTGTTATACATTTGTTATTGTAAACATTGATTTATAAATACACAAATACACACTCACATATGCATTTGTAATACATCTAGTTCATTGGACATTATGTGAAGTTGAATGCTTGCATACAACAAAGTACTGCAAGTCTTCTGTTATAGCTCTGTTGATCCATTACATTTATTTATTAAGTATGATGAAGCATCCACAGAAGAACATGCTATCCGGCTCAGTTCTATATAATATTTACAATACTTCGTTTTAGTTTAATCGTCATTCGCTGTTTGTTTCACTCATGATTTCTTTCATTTTAAACCCCAGTTTTAGCCTGGTGTGCTAGTTGAGATGGGGACGCTACATAGGGTGTGTATTTTAACCCAAATATGAAGAATGAGTGTATAATGAAGTGATATGCCTTGTGTAGCTTTGTTACTGAAGATCAGCTGTTTCATTAGCCATGTTAAAAGCACAATGATCAAGGACAGCTGGGTCCAGTTTCGAAACACCAAAAAGGTACCAAATCTTCCCAGGATTGAACCACAGTGTTTACCCACGTTTACCTGGGTGCAGAAGTAAAACCTGTGATAAAACATATTAATACAATGAAATGAATAAAACTTTTATTTTATAATTTCGTAATTTCAGTTCAGTTTACCTTCGCTGCACAGATGTACGATAAGCAACGGTAAAAGATCGCAAATTGTGAACACGTCCGCGACGAATCGGAACGAAATCAATTAGCGATATAGAGGAGAACCAATCAGAATTCGTCGGACCTCCGGAAATGGAATAAATGGCAATCATCTGACGAAATCGGACAAGGAAATTGTTCTTGGACTCGGGAAATGTGAAAATTCGTGGATTATAGTTAATTAGTTGTGTGTGATTAACTTTCAATCAAAGTTGTTTTATAAATTTATAAACAGCAATCAGCAAGCCAGTTCACATCATCATGGGTTGATGTAGGAATAAAAATAACGGTATCAGCAATCTGGCACTTACCTTCTCCCAATAGCTTGTTAACAACCCTTATTATGAGCAAGTGGCAGGTGTAACTATGACCTTGGGGTAAATCACAAAATTAGAAAATTTCCTGATCCGTAATTTTTACAGCATTAGGGGTTGTGCCTTTTTATTAAGCGTTAAAGAGTCCATAACATACTACATTTTAATCAAACTCGTTAAGGCCGCTTCTTTAATCCGGGTTTTCGTTATTTTATCGGGTTTATACGAAAATCACCTTCACAAATAAAATTTTTTTACAAAAAATTAAAAAATGCTTGGAGATACCATTGATTGGTACTAACATACAAAATTTAGTCAAAATCGGACCACAGGTGTACTCTAAAGCTCCGTACCCATCTAGACACGCATTACTGATGTACACCCTTCGGAAATAAATTTCCTTTCCTTTAGAAATCTTGGATTTCCTCCCAAAACTCATACTTTTTATATTTTTTTTGAAAACACTAATGTAAAAGTAATGCAAGTCAATATACAACAGTTTTCATGCTCACCTTTGGTCCAGTAAAGATTTGAAGTTGTATTTTTACCAGTGTTGCAAGTAAGAGACTGCAATGATGTATCGACCAAACACAAGTTAAAGTTAGTAGTCAGTAACAACATATTATTGTCGATTGTCATGTCAGTACTCCATCTAAAACATATATTACAATGAATTAAGTTACAAAACAAATCGGAACTTCCCCAAAAATCGCGATAAAGAGTCGATAACGATGAAGTGTTATCGAACAGCAGGAAAGGTCAGACGGTTTCAAGGGAAAGGAAAGGTCCCTTAACAATGGCGTTTATACGTCTATTGCTCTCAGATTGATCTCTGATGCTCGTGTTGTATTCTAACATCTTTGTATTGTACCTAAAATACATTTTATATTGAAAAGAAGTTTAGTGTACCGCCATTAGATTTGTAATGTTATTTATTGCCTGAGGTACTAGTTATTATTAAGATTTGTAACAAGTCTAAATTCGACTAACCTTTTGATTTTTCAGTGTTTCAGTGATGGTCAGTTGGCAAAGGACTGTATAGAATATTACATTTTGTACTAAAGGCCTAAAATCAAAGTTTTGTAAAACATAGGCTACATTATTTTTTATCGGATATAATCCAGTATAGTCTACTAATGTCTTATAAAGCCATAATTGAAATATTAGGATTCACAAGTTCGATTCGCATTTTAGGGAAAATAATCGAGAGTTGCAGAACTCTCTCACCCGAACTATATCAGCAAACTATGAAATTAACTCTTGAACTAATAAAAGCCAATCAATAACTACCGGGTGTCCACAAAAGATTAGTACAATTTCATATATTAGCTACACTGTTACTTTTCAACACACGATGTTATACATTTGTTTGTTGTATCGGTTACATGCTAACGTTTAGTTTTGATAATTTTTTTTGCTGAGTTTATTCGAATAGGTATTGTGACCTAAAATAGAAAACTTTTAATAGAAGATTTAACGAACAAGGATATTATACTGGATTTCTAGTTTTTTCGACATCACTCTGTGCAATTCCTCCTTATTGGGTGAATAAAGGACATTGCACACAGTTGTCAAAAACTTATCAGTTGATTTAACTAGGAGGGATAAGTATGAATGTATTCCTCCAGGATTCCAAATAACGCAATTTCCATTAAAATTAATGTTTAAAAATATTTTTTTATTTATTTAATTTTAGAGAAATGCTTCTATAAGTTTCTTCTTTAAATCTCATCAACTGAGATATTTGGTCTGGAAGACTATGTCCCTTATTTACCATTCAATAAAGGTTAACCCTATCATAAGGGGTACTATCAGGATATTAAGGATATTTGGGAAGTTAGTTTGTTTGCCAACCTTATCTATACCTGCTATAAAAAAATAATCTATGGCCACAACATCTTCACACGAGCAAATTTGCCGACAACTGTGTAGGCCTAAAACAAAATTGTGGTGTGTGGCCGAAACGACTAACACAGGTTGAGCATCGTACGGTAAAAATCACTAAATGACCTAGGTATGAAATTGTACTAAACTTTGGTGGACACCATGTGTTACACGAATCATAAATAAAATATTTGTCCATTGTGCTGTATGGTTGCTAAGTAACAGCACATAATACGGACCTATGACGTAATCGGTTGTTGAAAGCGATTGAAGATGGTTATGAGAGGTCTAGCGAATCTAAATACTCAGGGTTTCCACATAAACATGCAATTTTCCACTTTCGGTCAACAATTTTAAAGTAAAAGTGCAAAACATTCTACTGCAGTGAAAATATTTTTGAATTTCTAGGAAGTCAAAATAAGTAAATGTTTCTGAATCGAAAGATTTGAGTGCTAGGTCTACATAGAACAGTCACACAACATACTGTAAAAGCGAATAGGTACGTCCTACCGACCACATCGATAAATCGACTTCCAAATAAGTTTTTAATTAGCTTAAATAACAAAATCCTATCATAACCTAACTTATAACATAGTCTACCCTTAGGTTAGGTTATCATTATTAGGTGTGGTCGGTATACTAAAATATTCTACTGTTGAGAAAAATCCATAAACTAAATGTGAGTGCTAGGGCTGCATAGGAGAGTGCAGTACCTCCTATGCGACCTCGGCCACTGCCTCGGTCACTGAGGTCCCGGAAGGTCACACTCCCATACAACCTGTTCCTCATTAGTGGATCTCCTCTCTCACTCCCTCTAATGGCTTCCGAACCTCGCAAATATTTGATCAGAAGCTGAAGCTTCTCGCCTTCACATCGAGATTTACACTTCCTGGCCACATCGTTAAGTTTTACACATTAGTTTGTATCCACCGAGTACAGTAATTCAAACGTGGATTCATCCTGGACGCTTAATTTTAAATTTCAGAAAAAGGTGTATTTTGTTACATGATGTGATCGAGGGTTTTCCGCCAGTGAAATTCAATAAGGGAAGCAGAAACTCTTGTTGATGAAAGAAGTAAAAATTTATAATATCTTTGTGCTGGTATCGAACCTATCAACCCATCCATCCTGCTCTTAAGACCTTATCGATCAGGCTAACAACATCGTACTGATATAGGCCTAATGCTGATACTTTGGTATTAGCATGGTTTTATGAAGACATGTTGGAAACCCCTTTAACGTTAGACACCTTTTAAGGGACTTTAAGAGTCGCTTTATCATTTTAAATTTTGGTTTCAGGTATTTAGAAATAGTCACAACGATTTTTTCTTCAAAATTCATGTTTTAAAATATTTTGTCGAATTAAGTATTATAATGGTGTCATGAGGAAATTTTATTCAACCATTCTAGACTTTCCATGTAATGTAATAATTAGAAGCCATAAAATAGATGAAGTCCAGGACCACTTGACACAGAATACTGTATTGTTATTAGTTGGTAGACCATCTCAAAATATAGCACCACGTTTTTGGCTTCTAAATTTTACATTACTCGGGAAGTCAATGATTCAACCCAATATCAAATACTTCAAAGGACTTTATGACATCTTTCTTTATTTTCAAAATTAGTTGCAGGTTTTTATCAACAGTTACAGGGAATTTTTCTTGATGAATTCGCTATCGGTATTGTGTTATAAAGAAATTTTAGACAGCCCAATAGACACTTCAAAGGACTTTTTGAGATGCTTCATTTACAATTTTATTTGCTGGTTTAATCTACGGTTACAGGGAATCTTTCTTGTTGAATTCGGTATCATTATGATGCAATGAATAAATTTCAAAGAACCAAATAATATACACGTTTCAAAGCACTTTGAGATGCTCCTTCATTTACAAATTTATGTGCAGGTTTTTATCAACACTGGGAATTTTTTTGTCAAATTTCGTATCAGTATGTTGTTATGAAAACGTACTGGGCAACCCCTTTTGAAACTTTCAAAAGGACTTGTGGTTGTAAAAGAAATACAAATCGGTCAGCTGTTTCCCTGTTCCTAGATCACTCCAGTGTGCTGACGTCGCATACTGAGTAGTTCTGTACAAAGGCGGCGCCAAAGTAGGAGAGACAGAGAGATCCAGCAAGCGTGTCTTGTCTCTGTCTGCACAGGACGATACTTCCTCGACAATGCATGTGACAAGGAAGTAAAGGTTGGGTAGTAGTGTTAATAAAGATACGTTGGTATGAGCTATAGTCTTTCTCGCTTCTTTAGGATTTATGTCCAAGTATAGGACAATTGTGTGGGATAATTTTGGTATTACTGTACTAGACAACTATTTTGGTTGCCACATCGCGTTAAGACTTTAGGTGAGTCCTCCTGCTGGTGGTGTCACGCGTCCATCTTGCTGTATTTCACGTGTATACTCAATGCTTCTATACAGCACGAAAATATCCTTATACTTTCGAACCTACACTAACTTTATATCACAGTTAAAAGGTAGTAGGTATTGATTTACTATTTTGACAAGTCGGTGTTTTATTAGAATAAAGTGCACTAAGTGCACTAAACCTCTTGACGTATACAAGGTATGTGTACAGGTTCTAAGGCACAATTCTAGTGTATTTTTTTTACAGTTTCAATGTTTATATTTACAAAATTGAGTTTCATGCTCAATAACAGCAGCAAAGAAACTATAAGTCTCACGGATTTCTTCAGATAACTTTCACACTTGTTCTCTAAGCTGTGATCAGTCGATACTCAGTGATGTAGTTTCGATTGTGCTCAGCTTTCCCTGGGCCTCCGGGCGTCGGCGAATATCTAGGTATGTTTATTTATCACATGTGTTTATTTATGCGCTACGGGTATATTGTTTGGGTATGTGTGTCAATAAACACATGTTTGTACTCGTCTATCTATGTTTGGAAAATCGATCGTAGGGTATCGGATTCTATCGTCATGTTTGGGTATAGATGTATGTACCGACACATGTTTGGGCGTATATTTAAAAAATCGTCTGATACTTATAGAAGTCAACAGATTGTTTTGGGATATTCTGTAGAACGTTTTATCGACATAGGTTGTGTGTACGTTTCTATCCACACATTCTATACAACATAGTTTGGATATTCGTTCATATCGACATTGTGCACATACGTTTCTATCAGCATGTTTGGGTATGTGTGGGCTTGAGAGGCAGGGCAGGGTAGGCGAAAGTAGCGGAAGTGTCGTGGTCACGAACATGATTGGTTGTCACTGATGCGGGTGTGCGGTCCATGCGGACGTATTGCGGACTGCGGACACGTAGCGGACGTCTGCGGTCACTGATGGATTCTGTCTGATGATCTATTGGAGAATCTGTGAATGCATTCTCACAATTTGTCACGATCACGCTCCCATTGTGACTTTGGGAAGTCTGTTATATGAATTGATGTGCCTATTGCTTACTGAGGTACTTTAAAGGGAAAAAACAGTGGAGAAAAAACAATGTGTTTGTACGTGTTATTAGCTGATGTTTCAGTCGGTGTCATCGTAATCTTTTGACCATTCATCTAATCACTGTGGTCGAGCAATTTCAATGTACAGTTAATGTAATTTGTTTCATTTTACAGTATTCTAACTTATAAACGCTATAAGAAATTTTAAAATATACTTACGCGTGTGTATAAACATTTTTTAGCATATAAACCAAAAATTCGACATTAGACTTAGTTGACAAGCTGTTTTAAGCTCTTTTTTGAGCAATTAATCTAGCAACAGATCGAAGTTAGTATTAAGAACCGACATAAAAGTTGTACAATTAAACTTCGAAACGTTAAAGCACAGACAATGTGGAAGTAGTTAGTATAAAGAGACAAAATAGCATCAAGGTCTCACTATCAACACAAAACGCATTCTACATCTCTAGAAGTATTTTTTTTCAGCTGATATAAAAATAATTTATATTTTTTATTATTTTTTTGTGTTTTTCTACGCCAGTGGGCTTTATAATATTTTTTTCGTAAAGGGACGGCCCAAACACTGGTCTTGATATTTTCTAACGTAGACCTGTTGCGAGAATGCATATTAACTAACACTTTGAGATGTATTCGCCATGCACTTTGTATTCCAGAATTTGGCTCATTCATTAACATACTCTAACAATCGTATAAATTGTTTTTACACTGTCGTCATCCTGTCATATCGTTCCAGTGACGTCACCGCCCGCATTGTTAGTCGCTAACCTTGTTCACTTTCCCTTCATCTCACCTGATTATGCGGTCAATGACTGTTTGTTTATTAAATAGAGTAGGAAGTGAAGTTGTAATGTATAGAGCTTTCCTCTTTCATTTTACTTATTCAAAATACTACGTTGTCTGGAAATTGGTGATTATTGCGGTTTCAGTATTACTTTCGCTGAAATTCAATTGCCGAAATTTGAGAGAAAGGACTGTGAGTGGATAGGTGCGTTTTTATGCCAATGTAGGCAATAAATGATTGTGTAATTTTATAGTTCTTTCATTCAGGATAACAAACGAAGATTTATTAAATTAATACAATACATTTCTCTGTTGAGACGACGATATCATTTTTATCCAATGTGCATGAACAAGTCGGAAATTCTGAAATAATGAAATCCAATATTTTTTAATCCAATGTTTACCCAATATTACTTTTTATTATTGAAACATTTGTTGTATATTCTTTCAAAGTATCTAAATTTTGAAAAAATAAATAACGTCGAGTGGGCCTTCGAAAGCCGGTATAAAATGAGAAAAACCTTCGTTTTCAACGTATTTTTTTCGTTTTCAGTATGTGTTTGAGATGCAAGTCAATGGTTCAAGTATCGAACTGCTCAGTAAAAACCACGTTAAATTCCTAGTTTACACGGAAAACCTATGGCATAAACTACCATTTATTCGTAGAATAAATAAATTCCCCGTCAGTATGTTATTTTAAAATATCTTTTTACATTGATAAAATTATGACAAAGGAATGGAACCTGAGTTTATGCAGCATTGTCAATGTAAAACGGTTAATGTATATCTTAATGTGTCACATGCCTTAAGTAGCCTAATTCTACAACGTACCACAAAAGTTGACAAACATATCGTCAAAACATTATTCAATTTCCCCCTCATCCGACTGTATATCTTATACAATGTAGTAGTACTGTATCAGTTAAATACTCCCTAGCGCCCTAGCGAGTTGACGGAAGAGGTGCCGCCGTCAGCCAGGGTCCAGAGCGTGTACATGGAGTGTGGTGTTGGCATGGTAATATCGACTCACAGTTTCCAGCCTCCTCAAGGGCTACTGCGTGTCCTGAAAACATCACATCCCACAACAGCCGACCTGAAAACATCGACCCATCTGATTCCCCCGTTTTTATTATTTCATTTCGTAAAATACGATTTCCCCCACGTTGGAGGGTGGATTGCTTTCATCGGGGGTTTTGATTGTTTGTCGCTGAAGTGATTGGTGTGAAATGATAGGCTGAAAATTTTAAGAATTTAAAACTATCGTAAAAAACTCATGATAATGTATAGATGAATTATTCAGTGGCATGTTTTGTATTAAATTTGAGAAAGCTAGTTCAGGGTCTAAATATTCATTTCGGTCATATCGTCTTAACAATTATATATTCAATTATAGTTCTCATTTTGTGGTACAGCTTTTGGTTGCTGCTTGGTTCAAATTAGCTGTTGTCATAAATTTAAACAAATAATAGTGTTTCTTCCTGTTGGTAAACATAGTAACTTTTAATACTATTGAACATCACAGAATCAAATTGTTCAGTTGGTGGAGCCCTTTGGACGGATTTGCAACAAACCTCAAACAAAACATCCGTGAATAATACTTAATAATTCCTGAAGGTTTCATTAGAATTTGTCGAGCGGTTTGGAGTCCATAGGGTGCAAATACATAATTTCTCTTTTATAGATTTAGATTTACATAATTTCTTGTAATAGGCCTACAGACCCCTTTAAGTGATCCTAGTCTTAAGTATTAAAGATAGACTACATGCATTAAATAACAGCAATCTGCAGTAGCATTTTGAGTACGGTGAATAAATTTGCTAAGAAAACTATTGATTTTAAATTGTTAAGACTAATGGAGCTTCCTGTAATTTAGTACGAAATAATATCGTCTCTATTCTAAAGGAAAGCAAAGAAAAGTATTTGGGACGACAAAAGGGAAGCTATTAAAGATCCTCAGTGTACAAAAGGTTGCCACAAAAGATTGACATTTTATAAAAAGTTTCCAATAGTTCTGACAGTATTGAGTTTAAAGGGATTGAATTCCACTATAATCAGAAATGTTATTTACTCTTCTATACAACTTTTCAATGTTATATCTTAAAAAGTCAAGCAGCAAACAGATCTTTTAAAGTCAATGTAGAAACTTGAACGTTTATTTCGTATCTGCTTCTAAAAAAAAAATAATAAATGGCTTTTTACAGTGGTTATTATTGAAATTTTAATTTTGTTTACTTGTTGTTACTTTTATAGTTTGATTGCTGTGTACTGCATGTAATATACAGGGTGATTTTTAACGCAACCCCAATTACACCATAAGTCACTGTTTAACGACAAATCAAGCTCACATTTTTGTACCCCTGTATTGTTAATTTCATTACCAATGAGCTAATTTGCTTTTTTGCCTAGTTAGCCATGAGTTTTAGTTGTATTGGCAAATATTGATGAACAAGTCTTAACTTGGCTCTCTCACAAATGCCCTAGTAGATTCAAAAACTTACTATTGTCATAAAAAGATATCATTTTAAAATGTTCACCAATACCAATTCCCCCCCCCCCCTGTATTTATATGTAACAGGGGGAAATCAGGAGAAACTATTCATAGGTACTTTTAACACACCAAACTATTTATTTAAAATAATATGAAATATCTTTAACTCAAGGAATCAATTAAGTTAGCATTAACAAGTAACAAGTTATTTGCCCTCAAATCTTGAGTGTCATCATTCATTTCCCCTCCCTCTTGACAACCACTCTTGACTTCTTTTGGTTTTCTAGATGTTGCAATATGGAAATGGGTCCTACTTCTTTCGAGTCCTTTACTTTAATTTAAACGTTTCCATTGAAAGGATTTGCATTTTAAGAATAGGTCGTAGTGTATACTCATTGTTACAAGTTAAGAGAAACATTTGTGTTATGAAACTCCTTCTGTATGTATTTCAAGATTCACAGCTTTCTTGTCACAGTAGTAAAGCCATAATGTAAACGTAGGCTGTCTTGTGTACGAGGTTTCAATTACGTTCCAATCAGTTTAATGTTTAGCTTGCCCCCAAGATGGATTGCTACTACGCATGCAAAACGGCTGCCAGTAGTATCGCCAATTCAACGGTAGGCTTACATCTATCTTCCGAAGAGCAGGATTCAATTATAAAACACAATGTTCGAACAATAGACTCGTTTTCAGACTCACACTGCCTAATTTTAGGCGCTGAAAGATATACACAAACTTAATCAGTTAAAGAGTTACATCAACTCCGTGCTACAATAACCTTACATAAGGAACCGTCTGTAGTGCCATAGTGCGCAGGGTGGGTCACATACCGCGCGCAATTCGCTTTCACGTTGCGCAATACGCCGTCATTCCCAGCGTGGCGCGCCGCTGCCCACTCGCGGCCAATCAGCGCGTCGCTGGACAACACGCATGCGCGCTGCGACTGTCACGTGGTCCACAGCTGTAAATTTGAGGTTAGGTATTGAACGATGTACGAGTTATCGACTGTATATCGTTAGATATATATCCGATGACTACCGATAACTGGCGATTGGTTTAATTTTTGCAATCGGATCACTATTTGAGACCGGCACTTTTCTTCTACGTCCACAGTAGGCTAGGTTAATTAGTTTAGGTAACCAAACGGGTTAAATGAAAGTAAATATATTTTAAATGGACAAAATAACCTAGACTGACCTGGTGTGTCGAAGGTCCTTTTGAATTACGGTATAATGTGTATAGCTAATTCTCTTTTAAAATTATTTAATAAGTTTTCTGTTTTTATACTCTGTAACGGGTAGGACCTAATTTTTCTTATTTACTAGAATCAAAAATCAAAAATCAAAATACCGCTTAACTACACATGAATGGCTGATCGCACGCTCTACAATGCGACTTAATTCAAAACTTCGTTACAACTCACCAACGGATTTTCGTTAGTTTAGTGTTTTAAATATATTTCTTTGAGGTAGAATAAAAAACGGCACATTATTTTTACGTGGATTAAAAAACATATTTCGTCGAAAGAATATATCGTAGACTGTAATATTTAGCCATTGACGATACATTCAAAATAACAGTTTGTAGTTGCAAGATGTGTTGCGGTTGATTTTTTATATAATCACTTTGACTGTAAAATATTTCGGGGGTATTGTAAAACGGAATAGCATATATAAAGGTGCATAGGTTAGGTATACGGTATACCATGAATACTTTCTAGGATTCGTGGTACATACACAATTTAAAAGGAGTAATTTTATACTGTATAAAATAGTCTAACAGGGTTGTAAAATAAAATAGTTAGGCCAACATTCCCTTCTAACTGAACGAACCGTATCATACTCTAAATTTTTTTTTTTTTACTAAGCTAACCATGATAAATATAAACCTTGATTATTAATTCGAATCAGTATTTAATCTATAACAATAAAACATAAACACCTTGTTTATATCCACAAGAGCAACATAATCTATATATAGTTTGAGAAATAATATATTAATTACTGTATAATGATGCCTTTTTTGTAAGTATTTTATTTAGTTAATAGTACTTCAGTGGCTTCAACAAGAATCTTATTTTCCTAGTTTATCATAACAAAGTCTTAAATCTTGTTTTCCAAATCAGCGAACACTTGTGTAGATTTTCTGCTAACCGGATTCCTCGTTTGTACGGATTCCAACTTCAAGTCATCCAACCGTCAATACAAGCTGGCTTCCCTTTGCTTCCTTTGCTTTTTTCCAAATGTAATCAATTGTAGTTAAGTTGACGAGTAATCAATCTTTATTACATTTAGTGTAATCAATTCCGATTGGATTCCAAAGTGGATTCCCTAATTGGGTAATTAGATTATCCCTGACACTCGCAATTATCTGATAACTTGCTGATTACTGTAACTGTTGAAAATTTCGTTATTCTTATTGTAATTAAATGAAATATAATTAAACTGTAAGTAAATAGATTTCCCTTGTGCCCTCGTAAACGTCTTAAATGTGATAAGGATAAGAAGAAAAAAATATGAAATATATGTATTTGTAACATACATATTTCAAATATATGAAATATATGTAAGTTTTACAAATTTACATTAAGTGACAATAAAGTGATAATAAAGTGAGAAAATAGTAGTTCTGATAAAACTATACGTTGGAGCTATAAAAAGTACTTCTTATTTATTTCTTTATTATTTGTATAGTAAAATAAAACCATCTTTTATGGTTATAAAACATATTGCACATACATTGCCGCTAATATGTTCAATGGCCATAAAATTAAAATTGTTAAAAATGTTTTAGTAAATGTTTTTGTTTCCATATTTTATATACGACTGCAATATAAAATTCCTCTTGTAGATACGTGAACTAATTTCGGACATATAGCAATACATACGCTCAATGTATAAATGTCTGATTAATTTATTCCCCTTCATTCATTTAACGTTTGAAATGATTTTACTTTTCCTACATCCTTCCAGGAAAAATAATATTTATTTACTAACAATTATACGCAGAACAAGCGGTGTATTTGTCTCTTAAAGCAAAATCGTCAATTATAAGTAAACAGGTTTTCATTGATCGTTCTTGACGGTATTTCCATCGTTTGTTGGAAACGTGTCATTGTTCGACTTTAAAACTTTTAAAATTCACCCTTCAAGGGATTATTTCAACTTTTATTTTATTTTCAACTAAGCTAAAAAGTCATTTTTATTCACCAGGTTTTGTGTAATAAATGCATGTTTGGATAAACCTCTTACATAAAATACAATATGTGATTTGTTCACTTCATATTTGCGAAAAATGAGGTTGTTTGTTTTATCTTTTTTGTTAACTTTATTTTTGTTATGAATTAACATGAGAAAATGTCCGTCCATTTCATACCCGTACGTTTTAAAGTAAGAATACAATCGTTTTCTATCACCAAACAAAACAATTTAATCATTAAATGCTGCTATTTAAATATTTATGCTATTAAAATTGTAGTAAACTATTCAACCCAAGTTAGTTACAAGGTATGGAGAGTGGCAACAATAGATCACATAACATAGTTGTTTAACCGTGTAATTATGGAGGTAATGTCGCAATTAACACAGAAGTGGTGTCAGTATGTTGAACGAATGAATAGCTTGTCAACATCACTAAACGGATACTAGGTATTTGTTGTATAAATTATTATAAAGGTGGAACGTTCTCGTATTTACGTTTGAATTTATTTGAGTTGGGTGTATAATAAGCTTCAATTTTATTAGTAGCTTCGAACTTGTGCCACAAAAACATATTTTTTTCAATACAATTTTAACCGTTATGACTTGGTATAATGAAAAATTAATGTAATTAAATTAATAATGTCATTATTACAGGCAATATTCTCTCAGATTTTAGATTTTTGAAAATATTTGTTTGTAACACAAGTCGTCTTGGAACCAAATAATTCGTTACTTAAATAGTTGTGCTCTATGTGGGTTTTGAATCAGTTACCGCTCCCGATAATTCGCTATATACCTCTATATTTTTTCAGGTTGAAATGCTATTATTATCTACAAATCCTGTTTAAAATTAGGTTGTTTGAGGTTGTGTTGGTTGTGTCTACGGGTTAAACTTATTTTTTGTTTCTTAATACATATTACAGTATATGGTGGTAGCGATGTAAAAAGATCTTACTTCTTCAAATACAAAATTCGTTCAAATAAGTGGTGAGAAAATACAAAAAATAAGTTTAAAAATACGTCACTATTATCATGCTATTTTTGTAAACTTCTTATGCAATACGTGTGGAAAATAAAGTTTCGCTTACTTCGAAAAGTGTGTGTAGTCTAATGCACCTAACATTAAAAAACAAGCCACTTATAAAAGTCTAAATATGAATTGTGTAATCAGATAAAAGAAAAATAAACCAACCATCTGACCTCTTAGAGTAGTATAATCCAACACTAGTAAATTTTCGAATACTGTAAAAACATTTGAAGATAAAAAGTTTTTAATTTTTTACTTTCAAAGATGTGTAGTAGGCATGTGTTCGATTTTCCTACATATGCCTGAACAAATGTTTTTATTCGAATGAAAGTTCTGTAGCAATGAAACTCGGAACGCAATATCGTTTTAGGTTGGCCGATAGTAAAATATTCAAATCTACCCAGCCATGTCGCTCCTCCCTATGTTCAGAGTATCAATACTGTTGGATATCTCTGAAAATTATTACATTCAGTTCACTTGCTTCAAAACGTTTGGAAAAGTTGTTCACCGCTGATTGAAGTCTAAATATAAACAATACACACTACAATCCATGGCAGGTTTTTTGCCAAGTGAAGTGATTTTTAAATAATAAAATATTCCCGATACCCTAGGTTCTATTGGTATAGCAATGTTTTCCCCTTATTTTGTAACTATGAAACCATGAGTTTTAGAAAAAAATTGGATTTCGACACTCTAAGCCGGTTATATAAATGGATTTCTTTAACTACGGTACTCATGAGAAAAAGACTCCAATGTGGCCAAGTTTTTGAAATGTATTCGAATAAGGTTTCAGAATTCAACAGCTTTGCTCACATTAGTAACGTTAATAGTTAAACATTCTTATAACTTGTTATCGTTAAAAGATCTTTTTAAAGAACTTTTACCTGGCAACTCCCAACTATTGACATTTGAAGACATGCAAATTGTTCTCCAAATTTATTTTATATAAAGGCTGTTCTTTTAACTATAGGCTAAGTATGGATATCTTTGACTAAGATAGGTAAATTAATTGTAATAGTTTGGTTGATTTAATACAATTTTAAATTAATAATGTAATAACCAATCATCGTTAAAAAAAAATTACCAATTGACATTCTATATCTGTCAACATCTTAAAACGTTTATCTTATTTTGAAATGGTTAAAAGGGAAAAAGAAAAATCATGAAAAGGCACATTCATTGACGCTTGAACACCAAATGAACTCTAAGGTTAAGGTCACTTTTTGACTCATCCCAGTTGAATACTTGACTTTCTCATTGACCGGGTGAATAATTATTGCAAGGTTAAGTGCAGGTTCTAGAGCTAAACTCTTTTTACATCTGAACGGAGCTGTATGTAAAGATGTTCTATACCATTAAACTGTTTTCAAAACCAGTTCAGCAACATGAATGTATTCTTAAAAAAACAATAAAATATAGTTTAATTCGTTTAGTGTTATAAATTTAGTTTATGATATCATAAATTTTATGGCGAACTAAACGATTTATCGACTCATAAAGCTGGTAGAATAGATTTAATTTGTTGTAAATTATCGTTTTCGGTGGTGTTTTAAGAACTATTTTTTTATATATGATATATCATGTGTTGAACAGTGGAAGACATATTCTTGTTGGCGGAATACTGTTAAAACATTCCTTAACAGTGTACTGTGCCGTGAGCCCAACTACGCGAGCAACTCCAAGATTATATTATCGTAGGACACGCTTTCCTATGCTAAAAACCTCATTTCCTGAGATTTACTCCAAACCGGAGTGTAAGTCATTGTTTTTATCCTCTGTGTTTAATAGGTTAACACGGAGCCTAAAATTGGTAACATTCAGCAGAATATTTACGCCACGAATAAGTTGAACAAATGGTTCAAAGACATTTTTTAGTATAGCATGAGGTTTGTTGGAGGTATATGTTCTGGAAATCGTATCCATCAGAGTAAAGACATACCGGTAAATGATGGCATATTTATCTATTTGTTTACCTTATTTCAAACTTAAATTATAGCTGAGTACGTAATATTTTACATTTATGTTTTCCTCTGGGGAGTCTCATCGCAAGTTTGGCCAAAGCCACAGTCAACGTCAACAAAAAGTGTAAACAGAACCGTTCAACGTCCCTTTGACTGTCTGTGACAGTGACAGTGCAAAGTGTTCAGGTATCAAAGGAGAAACCAGAGCGAAACCTATGTTTACTTGTGTTCAAATCTTTGCTGTGCTTTGGAAAATGTACTTTTTACACCTTTATACAAATTTGAATGGCCCATTATTTTTTGTAAAAAAACAATTTTTCTTCCCGATGAGAGATTTGTGGAATTTTTTCACTTGTGATTTTTTATCGGTTCAACCATCAAATTAAAAATCTTTTTACAAATATTATGTCAACAGGACTTAAAGGCATGATTTTGTTTTAATATATTTATTCTATAGTTTGAAAGTCATTTTATTTTAGGACTTGCATTCTGAATACGTACGACTTAAAGGGGTATTTTTTTTATATATCAACAATATAGTTTGAAAATATTTTTGTTCAGTAATTACACACTGAATGGGAGGTAACAACGCGATTTTCTTTCACTTTAATCAACGTTTCTCTTAGATGTTAACGATTTTAAACGCCATTGACATTTTGATGGGGTTTATTGAACGAGTATTAGCTATTAACATAAAAAATGCCCGTTTTGTTAGAAAAATCTGTGATTCACACTAAAGGTATTTATACAATAATGACAACAGAGAATAGTTAGGTAATACTGTGTTGTTTACCTTTTTACTAACCACTCTAACCATTAAATACTGTTATTTCGGAGTTGAATCAATCCTTTAAGCAATATACAGTATAAAATTTTCTTTCGTGCCAAAAATATGACATAAGCAGATAAAGTGACGTTGCGATGATTCTATTGAACGAGGACAGTATGTCACAATAGACCAGCGGTCCACTGTCATGTTTTGTCACGTGATATTTTATATCTGGACAGCCCAGTCTGATATTAAAAATAATAACAATTACTGTACCATCAGAGTGTACAACATAATTCTAATGCGTACTTAAGAAGTTACTTGACCATTAATCACTCTAAAAATACTACGATCTGCATTGTATAGTATGTTGCTGAAATGATTCAAGTTCACGTTTTTGGCGGATGTAAAGTAATAGCGGTTGGAGAATTTCATATTGCTTTTTAGTGGATTCAATCAGAATATTGAAATGAAAGTCGTCAAGTTCAAAGATTGCATTTTACTGAAGACTTGGGTGGAACATTATTATGTATGCACATTCAACTAAGTGAAACACATCATAGATACTGGGATGTACTCTTTAAACAGATCGAACGTTTATTTGTGATTTCATTTATCTTCCCCTATAGTTACAAAAATTAGTTTTACGATGTGGAGGCGTCATTGGGAAGGATCAAAACCGCTTTGGTTTCAGGTGAAGGATTTACGCCAAACTGTCTCATTACCGTTGCAATCCGACCTTATAATTTCTCCTTTTCCTTTTTAAAATTATCACAAATGATTTCATGAATTTAACTTCACTTTTTGTTTATTGGACTCCTTACGTGCCTATTAATAACTGCAACGTGAACTATTTGACCTATTAAAATTACTCAAACTATGCAGGGACTTCACTGTTGAGTAGCGTTAGCACTCCCAGGTGTTACTACTCAACGTGTTTACTTTGGAAGATGTTAGCACCGTGTTTATCTAACTAAAAATATGATGTCTTTTACAGAAACCTTTCCAGCTACATTTGTATATTCATGACAAGGACAGTCAAAACAAGTAAAATTCGAATAATAGGTATATGTAGTCAATGGTTTTATTAAACTTTAACTCCTAACGAAGAATTTTTACTTTGAAAAGATCGATTAGCAGTTTCATGGTGCAACTGGTTGGCCTAAGTCAGCGGTCCTTCCACAATAGATTTATTAACCAAAGCGCTTTCCTATAGATTCTTAGTTCTTCTTATTACTTCTTTTTTTCGTCTTCTGGACACTATCCTCAACGCCCTGAACTCTTCGCACCTATAACCAAAGCAGTACGATCACCGGGATCAGACCTCATCTTCCAATTTTCTTCAATCGTTCGTGTTTTCCTCGCAGTTCCCAAGATCCTTGTTTTTCTGGCTTCCTTCGTTTTCTCACCTAGTGTCTTGTGGTGTTACAGATGAAGTGAGGCAGTATGGAGGACGACGCTGAGGCAGCGGTAGGTCCGGACGACGGATATCTCCTGGTACGCATCCATGTCCCAGAGCTCAATGTCCACAAGTGCCTTCAGTTCCCTAAGGATCAGCTGGTTTGGGATGTTAAACAACAATGCCTCGCCGCCTTGCCTAAGGTCAGTACTTACAAGAACAGCTGTGTTTGAGAGTGAGGTGTGTGTGTTGTTTGATGTTCTTTGTAATTTTCCATCGGGTGGGTTCTCTGATTTTGTAATGTCTAATATACATCTTGACATGTGGATTGAAAATTGCAACAAGCAGAGTTTGGCAAATTACCAACGTGTTGTCAACGTCGTATTTTGAAAAAAAATTATAGTTAAAAAAGTTTACATATCATTATGCAATATAGGTGTATAACATATTTGTGCCTTAAACTCCGGTGATGTAATTTGTGTGTTTTGTGCGGTATTAGCTGTTTTTGATAGATATTCTTTTTTTAAAGAACAACATCGATATGTTCTTTAAAACTGCCAGCCCTGGCGGAGGCCCGTGGGTATTCACAAACATCGATAGCATTTTGAGGTTTGTACCCGTTTGTACCCGTTACTCTGCCTATGAGCCAAACTCTGCCTCTGCCGGTAAACGGGTACAAACCTCAAAATGATTGATTCTATAATACAAAAGAAAAAAAAATGAACATACTTGGTTAAGAAATACATTAAAATACATTATTATAGAAAAATCAACAACGCTATTAACAAAATATTTAATAGGAACAAAACGACGGTCACACATTTTGTAAACAACACACGTCAAAAGTTTATCCACGCCACACCTTTTGCCACAAACAACAATGAAAAATCAGGCACGACTGTCCAAAGTACTACATCGGCAAAACGGAAGATCTTTCAAACAAAGATTTAAATAACACATACCTAAAACATCACAATATCACCAATCAATGTAATATCGGAATCGCGCTACTACATATATTGAAAAGAACATAGATATTGTTGAAGTATTACGAAAATGTTTTAAGCTTAATGTTAAAGAAGAATTCAACATGGCTAAACAAAACCCGACTAATGTAACATTTTAAATTATCACACTTCTTTTCAGTAAAATATTATATTTGATACATATATTGACAAGTTACAAATCAAAAACGTATAAAATAAGTAGAACAAAACAAATTGAAATACAGGTGGCACTGGCGAAAAGAAGAAACGTCATGATTCAGTCTGTTTTATATAGTCAGTGGCAGTGGAGTGATAAGACTACTGTTATCCTGGCTAGCCTGTACAGTTTTAATCAGTTTTATTCCATTTTAACTACTTTATCAACATGACAAGTTTCAATTATTGTGATTGTGGCCGCTTGTTTACCACAATGTAGATGATGAAAGTTCTAAGGAACGATAAACTATTAGTCATACCAACAACTGTCGTTGGATGAGGTAATCATTTCATCTTATCAATAATTTATATTCTAACCAAGGGTCATACATTTTATACTCCCTAATATTGCACCAACTTATTTTTTACTATGGCGTCTTATTTTGTTGACCACATGTAATTCTCGGCCCTAATGAATTAGTCTCCACGTTGTCGCCAGGTTCTTGCTGTAGGACTGGCGAATGATTTACGTTAAGTTGTTCCTGAGGGCAAGTTCTGATCTTGGGGCGTTACTTGGCAACGGCCTCGACCAATTAAACATCGGTCTGAAACAAACTCTCTTCTCCCCATACTCTCGTTACCCTCGTCACATTCTGAAACGATAACACACGATTATAATGTCTAATGTCGGGGAGTTCTACAAACTCCTTGTCGAGCCAGTCGAGAAACCGTAAGTTAATTACAAGTTTTGGTGCTCGGAGAAAGTTTGACGTGTGTTTATTTTTGTGTGAAGAATCCTTTTCCACAAGTAAAACAAGTAAATTTACTGGAGTGTTTTTTCCTTTTGATTTCGATTTATCTTATTTTATTACAAACTAAGCTGCATTTTCTATTGTTGTGAAACACATTGGCCTGCTTAGTAATTTGATCAAATTATGTGTTTGTATATTTTGAGAAACTATTTTTGTTAAGAATTAAAACTAAATAACAAAATATATATTTAAGCTGTCGTCTGAATGAGCCATAGTTAATCTGTAAGTAAACTTTGCACAACTTTTGTACCTTACTTTTCTACCGCAATGATTTAATTGTAATAACATGTTATTTAGATTATTTATGCTTCTTAACTTTCATAGATGCTTTTCCGGATAGTGTTATAGAAACGCCAATATAGTGAAATCAAATCAGCTGATGTAGCGATGGGGAATGAATGAAGCTCAAATGAGCAATTTTGCGTATTGTACATGTTTGGCAATGGGATCATTTTCATGTTGTGGTAGAAAAAGTTTGTTGATATAAAAGGATGTAAATAAATACTTTGATTTTTCTAATTCTAATAGATTTCCGTAATCAACAATAGGTCATAAACTTACGCGTTAACTCAATTCGTGTCCGTAATAGTTATACAATCGCCGCTAGTTTCTCTACAAGATTTTAGAGTAATTGTAAGGAATTCCGATCAATTCTTCAACGGACGATTCTCACGCCATCGCCATAGAGAAAGTAAGACAAGGTAATGATTCTCTGTGACCAGCGGGATACTGGACAGTAAAGTAGGGAAATTAAATCGCTATTACTCCTTGGTGAGGACTTGCTAATAACGAGTAATAAATTAAGCTGTTAATTGAAACTTGTCAATTAGAATAAATCAGTTAAATTATAACAGTTATAAAAGTACAGTCTTAAAAGAAGTAAACAGATCATATAAATGTTTTATTTTACTGGCCAAACGTAAAAAATGGGCTGTCGTGTTTCCAATTATTCGATTTTAAACTAGTTCTAATGGCAATACAGTTTTGCTTAGTTTATGCACCACATTTAAAAGATACTTTTTGGTATCTAAATCAAAGGCATTTCTATGAACGGTTTATAAAAGCTTTTAAAGGAAATCGATTCAAAACCTTCAAAATATTCTTTCTTGGATAAGCTGACGCGTCCCTTTAGCATTAACGTGTGAGACACTTACTACTAGCAAAATCCGATGCGTTTTCTCGATTAGCTATTTGTTTACCTTTAAACGCATACATATTTAGCAGAGAGAGGTGTACAATCGATTGGGAATATTTCCGATTTATAATCTTTCTCTTCATTAGACTGAAATATACATTCCATTTATACGGACAGCTGTTGTTAATGTTCTCTATAGTATGAAACATTCACAAAATGTGCTCTAGTTTACAATTGTTTCCCCTTATCATTTGTTACTGAGATAATTAATTGATGTGACATCCTTCACGTTTGGCTTGGTTAACATGTTGTCATATTTGACATAAATTGGTATTTTACACCAACTCACTTAGCTAAGTAGCAATTATAATTAGATAGCCTTGTTAGTTTACGGTAGCTCAACTCAACTATGTCCATTATTATTTCAAATCTGGCTGCAGATGTAACATACGTCTATTTCCATCCGAAGTGAAAAGTATAAGATTATAAGGTCTTTAGGTTATAAATCAAATAAAACAACTTCCCTGATGTTCTTTATAGACATTATTCGTCCACATGTGTTGTAGATGTGACTTGTCAATGTAAGGAAGCTGTCGAAGGCTAGATAGCTGATGACCCTGTCAATGTGTAAGTTAGCTCTTCGTTCTTCACTACTACTGTAGGCGGTCCTACACAAGTACACAAGCCTTGCGAAGGCTTGAAGTGTAAATATACTCAAGAAGAACATAACAGGAAATCCTGTATTGAGTCTTTTTCAGAAGAGGGCCGTCACTTTTTAAGTTGTTTGCACAATTAAATTGTTTTCAAATGAGAACCTGTTTTTGAAAAGCCTGTGAGTTAAGCTACAAACTGACCTAAACTTTGGGTTGTCTATAGTTTAAATAGTGACGGCCCTTTTCTGAAATAGACCTCTTGCATTCATCACAATAATTAATTATTGTACACATTTTAGAGTTTTTTTTTATTATTTTTTTTTTACAAACAGATTGATGGAGAGATTTTTATTCATAGTAGTTTAGCCACTTTAATTTGCTCATAGTCCAATTATGACGATTTCCATCCAGAACATAATATATATGCTGTTGGTGACAGTATACTGTTATGCAGCAGTAGACTTTTTATTTCCATTTTCAAGTTTTCAGCCAATTTTTCAATGCAAATGAACGTAATTCGATTGAGTATTGCTGCCGTCAATTATTGATTTCTCTCTTGATGATGGACATTTAAAACAATGAAACACCGAAGGAAATTTAACTGTCAACTAGACCATTGTTTTTGTTAAAACATCAAACACTCTTAGTGGGAATAATTTTAAACTGAAGCATACTTTGCGAGTACAGTTATTAGGTCATCAAATTATGTTCTATACTAATGGAAAATTGCCTACAGCTGGTCCATCTAGATGGGAAGTCCACCTAAGCAACCAAAATCGACAGTTTTGATACTGAAGACAAACCATTTTCATGTCAATCAGCATATTTAAAACAATTTTTGTAATTGAAATCGAACACAGTTAAAGGACCCCATAGAGCATCCTAGGAGGATATATAATCTTATACCATTTTCTCTCTTAGTGATTGAAATAATGATGGGTTTGTTTTGTAAAAGAGCTACAGTATATTTTACGATAAGACTTGCCTCCATTTTGCTTGTTTAATAAATGTAAATAAACGGCAACATTCAATAATTTACATAAACCCACTCTTGTCACTGTATCAACCCTACGACATACATTTATATTGAACTAGCTACATCTTTTGACTTGGGGAGAGGGACGTATACTTTAACAATACAGCCAAAAACTATAATGAATGTAAAACTTGAAAAAAGCTGGTCTTTCTCTATGTATGTCCTACCAAAGTTCAATGGTATTAGGTTTAAAGTTAGATTATGTCAATGTATCGTATATTCATGCAGCACATCTCTATTTTCTTTGTAAGGTCGTCAGGACGGATGGCATCATTGACTTCCCGTGTAATGTAAACATTTGAAGCCTAGAAAATGGATGAAGTTCAGGGCCATCTCGCCAGAAGGTATATTGGGTTAAATGTTTATCAAAATCAATGCAGTATTATAGCAAACAGCTGATTGATCGATCACTTGACACAGAATATTGGCATTTGTTGGTAGACCAAAGGATTGCTCAACGTGTTTTGGCTTCGTCTATTCTGTGTATAGCCGATGATGGCATTAATACTTGAGTATCCAAAATTCGATGGTTTGAGGTTATAAAGCTGGATCAGATGCATACTGTAGTATCCTTTACCAACGTCCTGTCACCTCTACATTGTATGTAGGTTGCCAGGACACTGCCCAGGACACGCAGGACACTAAGGACTCTGTCACGTTCCACGTCCGAGATGCATAATGACATCTCATCATGTTATGCCACCTCCTGCCCTACATACCGTCCGTTATACGTGGGTCAAGCTGTGATGTACGATATTGAATGTACGTTTGTCCGTGATGTGTAAACTGTTTCAATTGCTTGGTTGGAATAACGGAGTTGGAACTCGGTAAAACGCTAGTTTTGACTGATCTATTAGTTTTAGAACAAAGCTTGATAAAACTTCAGTTTTGCTATTCGTGTTTGTGAGTCGAGTGCAATGTTATTTTCTTGTAATGTTTTCTCAAACTAAAATGTTTGAAATATACATTTTCCTATAATTATTATATCTTAAAAAATTCCTGATCATCTCTAACCTAACTGTGCTCAGGGCCCCAGGCACCGCCTTGTCCGCCTTTATGTAGGACCGCCTCTGTTTTCACTCATTTCCTTTAAACACATCCGTATTAAATCTATTAAAACTAAGCTGCAATAACAAGGAAGATTACACTATATCCCATAATAACTCATACTCATGCACGAATACTAAAACAGAACCGGTATGGATCATAAACGTAACGCTTAAATGGATTTGCCAAAACATATGTTTAGTATAGGATTCGGGCTAGCAACGGCATTTTTATAATTATGTTTATGAGATATACCGGTTCTGTTCAAGTATTCTTGTATTGATGTGTATTTTATCTGATGCAAAATCCCAGACCATAATTTACGCATTGACAAACAGCCAAGTTGAGGCAAGGGACGACTGTGTGAATGTTATACAGGGTAAGAAAGGGTTAGCAGTTGCTTCCCCACATTACCTTGGTTCTTTATGGTTCGGTCCTGAGACATGTAACTGCTGTACATTCCCTCCCCTTCCCTAATAAATCTTGTGCTTGAATAGTAAATGCAATTTGGGTAGTCAATTGTCAACTGTGGACAGTTTTCCATAGTTTTTTTTTTCATTAGACCATAGTCCGGGATTGTTTTCCAAACTACGCGTAGAGGTTGTGGCATTATCACTTAGATAAAGTCCATTGGTAATCAGTGGGAATTGAACCCGGCACCTTGGGGACCGAAGTTTCGCGCTTTACCACTAGACCTCAAAGCAGAGAATAAAAGTTTTATTCTCTACTCTGTGCACTAGACCAGCTACCTACAGTTAACAATACAGTTGCTAATTTTTACCAAGTTGTACGCCAATGTACAACTCACTTGGTATGTAGCGTACCAAGTGTTACGCTACATGTAACACTTGTAAGAAAAGGCTGGGCTAAAATAAAGGTTGTGTGTGTTTAAAGATTTTTAAAACACCCAATGATCATAAACACGGTAAATGCTTCTATTACAATTTTCGATTAACACCTTAATACCCTGGGCGTTGTAGTATGTTGAATATCTTTTAGCTATTTATAAAAAAATATTGGGTGTAGTTAGCCTATACAGCAAGTAGCGGTAAATATTCAGCTACCGGTACATGTTTTCATAAATCATAAATAGTTTCCTTTTGTTTAATATATTACACGCAGATAGTCTGCTATACCATTTTCACAACAACTCGCAATGTAATTTTTTATAAAATTCTTGCTTTTTTAGATTAAGTGCAGTTTTGGGAGTATATGTGTTTTAACCGAATACTTGATTTACAGTAATCAATCCTTCATAATATAAAAAGATAATACGAATAAAACTGTTGGTGGGTTCAAATGGTAAAACTAAAGACGGTGACACACTATCGATCTTTTTCCCGAACAAGGCCCCGAACCGAGCAGGGAGAAGGGAGAAGGGAGGTCGAAGGGAGGATGTTCGATAGTGTGTCACGGGTCCGTACACCGATCAAGACGCCGAACAAGACATCAGGCCGAGCAGGGAGACGAGCGCTCTGGAGGCGGTTTTTTGGCGAAAGATCAAAGAAAAGATCGGTCCGATGTACGGTCCGATGTACGATAGTGTGTCACGGTACATTTTTGCCCCGTACATCGTCGCGAGCGCCGCACCGAGCGGCCGCCTGCGCTAGCATTGATAGTTCTGATTTAATATGGCAATTAAACTCTTTAATTGGTAAAATAAATAAATGTTGGGTAATATGTTGCCGTTATATATTATAATCATTTAAGATGTAATGTTTGTGGTTTGTTTGGTCAAGGTTGAAAGTGTAGAAACCGTTAAATCAATTATATCAATAATATTAAGGTTGAATTAAGTAATTGATGTTGACTTAAATTCTTTCAAAAATAATATTAACATTAATATTATTAAAGGCAATTAAAATGATCATTCTGTAACGTTATTTCAATGAATAAAACCAATAGAAATCAATAGATATAACTAAGCATCCTTTCTAGAATATTTTATTTTTGCGACAAGTTTTCAAAATGCGACTTTTAACAATAATTGTTGCCTCTTCCACGGCACTGCCTCCGCGCTCTCACTCGCACACACTCTCTATCCTCTCTCCAAACTTCCTTTTGCCGCGCTCGGTAGAATTCGTCTGGTCTAGGTCATGTTCGGGGAAATGTTCGGAGTAAAATTTTGCTGATATTTATCTCCCTTCTCCCTTCTCCCTGCTCGGTTCGGGGTCTTGTCGGGGAAAATATCGATTTTGTGTCACCGCCTTAAGAGTATTCGTTAATTATTTTAACATTCTCATTTCTATATTGCAATTAAAACCACAATTTTTACCACATAGCTATATTTATCATTGGACTTGCATCATATCGCAAGTTTTACATATAAAAGCGTTAGGAATGCAAAATACACGGTTTTTGACTGCGGCTTGACAGAAATAGTTAAACAAATGAATTGAAACAAAACGCAGCGTCTCGTCGCGGCAATTGCTGCAATTAAAGAGCTCAGCGGCTTTAATGAGGCTGTTATAATGGCGGGAAGCCATCAACTGGCGGGCAACTTTGGTACGAATAAACAGAGATCATCTCGATCCCTATCTTCTAAACCTAGAGTCCTGTTTTAAACTTCCTAAAACAAGAAATACCATTTGACTGCTCTATACCTTTTCAATCATCATTCTATTCTATTTAGCTACTCGATTCTGAACATAAACTATGTTCATGTATTTCGTCGAATACATCCGTGATTTAAAATTTAGTATTGCATCAATCTAGATTGCATCTTTGTCTTAAATTATATTTTCCATCTTATTTCTTGTTACTGATATAGTTATAGTGGCATAAAATATGTTACAACTTACAATGAGTCGTATTTAACACATTTAAGGGTTTACTCTGCGGCATCCCATTTTACAGGTCTTTTTACTCAGTTTTTTACAGAGACGTAAGTAAAAGTCTGCGTATTCAATAAAAACCAGTAATTAAGATCAGCACAATCTATCGATGGCTCTCTTCAATTACGTATTGATTTAAATATTGACAACTTAAACATCTGAATGAAATGTCGAGTTCAATCTATAGTCAAAGGTATTAGTTAAAAGAAAAAAATGTGCTTCTCTGGGGAGCTTGGTGGCAAAACAAAGTTAAAAGAAAAAATATGTAAAGGTTAGCTTCCACTGTTGTAAGTCTGCCTTAGGATATAAAAACAAGCTGACAGATACTCTTTAGACTACGAACACTGTTTACAAAGACAAAATATTTGAAATTCAGTTTTTTTTCACCATTGTTATCTCTCGGCCGAGTTTCTATGCCAATCACGCGTCAGGAAGCCGTAGGCGTCGGGAAGGTGGTAAAACTAGACAGAAATAATTAGCCATTGTAGGGGAAGTACAGTAATTATCGGGTAATTATCAATCTGTAAGATTCATCTGGTAATATTCATCACTTCCTGGTCCCAGTTCCAGTGTTCCTAGATTCCAGTCGATCTGGTATATTGGTGCGAGGTTCCAGTTTCTAAAGTAGTCCAAGTTCCAGTGTTCCTAGTTTCAGTCGATCTAGTAAATTTGTGCGAGGTTCCAGTCTCTTTTCGAATATGTGCAAGTTCGTGTGTTAGTGGACAGTGAAGTTTTAGATGGTTGATTTTGTTTGTGTTTCCTATAAATAGGTAATGCAACACTGGTATATTTGTTTTTCTAATCTAATGCAATGTAATACAATCATAACATTTATCTAGGCGATTATTATTACATTATTCCTTAACACATTATACGATATTGTGAAATGATCGTGATATTTCAGAGATAGAAAGCCTTTTGAGGATATTTTCTGAAGTAGTTTTGACCTTGGTAAAGCAATACAGTAGTGAAAATCGTTTGAAAAGGTTCAAAGTTAAGGAGCATTTTTCAAGTTCTTATGCCTTTAGGTCGGCTATTTGAAATGTATGGTTTTATGGACACTACTTACTGAATTGTGAACGGGAAGTGAAGTATATGGCATAGTACCTCTTCGGGGAAATTTAACCTCACGAATAAAATATAAAATTTTTTAGGGTTATCTTACATCATATCTACTAAAGACAAGATCAGATTCCAACCCTTAACACGTCGTGAAAGCTTTTTCTTTTACCAATAATTATAGAAATATGTTCAATTATCCTTTAAATAACCTCATCGCCCTATAACATTAAGCATAAGCTATGCACCATATAGGGTAACATACACAGCCTCACAGCCTAGCAATATGTAACTATGTAACCCCTCCCGTACAGAAGGGTCGGCCAACCATTATCTCTATATTTATGGCTCAGGTCTGGCAATTCTAATTGCAACTGTATATTGTCCTTGAATATCATACCACATTATCTTTGTGTATATGAATGTCTCCGTTTGTAGTTATGTGTTTTATGTCTCCGTTTATAAAATGTATCTCCCTAAAGAATGAATTCTATTATTTTGACTGTAATTTCTAGTTCCTGAATTCAAGCTTTAAGCTTTTGTTTTAAACACGCACACAAATTAAATTAATCAAGCAAATGGTTCCATAACTATTTTCGTAGCGGATTGTCAACAAATTATACATCCACATTCGGAAATACAATTAGGCACGGGAAACGAACTGGTCTAGAGTCTAAAAGCGTGGGACTTTTGGTCATTGAGGCTTCGAGTTAAAATCCTGTTAATCACCATTTGGTTTTATCTAAGTGATAATGCCGCGACCCGACCCCTTCTGACTTTAAAAAATCGGTTTAAGTCACATCACATGCACAAGCCCGTAGCTATTAGCATAGATTAAAGGTGTCTAGTCGTTTAATCTATGCTAATACTGTACAACGTAGTGCAACAAGAACTTTTTTTCTTGCCAGCTAGATCTATAGTATGGTCTATTTTTAAACTATTTGACCATCGACCCAAGACAAAACCTACTAATCTACTGCCTTCGACGAACCACTTTAGCTCACATGATTGATTAGGATGACATTTTAATTAATAGTAGTTTTTATCCCTTCTCAAAGTTTACTAATTGATTGACCCCATCCACTCTCTATTGATTTGTTAACCACATTTATTATCGCGTGCAGTGTAAGGTCGCAGTAGAACTGATAATAATTCTTGGTATTATCGAGTTTTTCCCCTTAAGGGGATCTGTTACACTTATGGATTTTGTGAATTCTCTAACTCTGCGAAAAAGCTACTATTTTACTGTGGTCAGTTCTAATAATTAAAATCATTTAAAGATGTACCTATTTATGTCATGTAAGGTCTCATATAATAATCCGTGCAAACAAAATTTATTACTTTTTGACCACAGTCCATATAAATATAATATAATATAAAAATACCACCTTAATTTTGGTCTTTTAAATGTCATTTTAATACTGTACAAGCAAATAATTTATTTGCAAACGTATTGCAAGTGTTGGAATTTCAACCGTATAGTCTCACTAGTTATACTGTAGGCCTATATACATAGTTGTATATACATCGATGGGTTGAGTTTGAGAGTTTAGTTTGGTTCCTAATAAAATCTTACAAAATTATAAATTATTAAAATTGAAATAAATTTACATAAAGATGAAAGATAATTTGTCAAGATTGCGATAATTTTATGGAGAAATAATTGACCATTTTTTTTAGTAGCCTTGATTACATGATACAAATTACCATGTCGATGTTACTGCATTGACTCCTTCTCACAGTCCGGTATGGTCTAGTGGCTAGGATACCTGGCTCTCACCCAGGAGGCTCGGGTTCGATTCCCGGTACCGGAAGTATCTTTTTGTCGGTATTTAAAACTTATTTAATCAAAACTCAAAATTTACTTTTAAAATAATTGAATTTTTCACTAAGATTTTTTGGAAGTTATATGTTGTCTAGAGCATATTGAAATTCAAAAAATCTAAATATACTTTCACCAAAAACACTTTCATAGTGTGTTGTAGTTTGCATTGTATTGTTTCATCAGCACCGTAACCATAAATATTCCTATCCTGGACAAAATGTGTTCAACAGTATATTGCTTCGAGTTATATTTACCATCCCTGTTTATTTTTCTTCGCGCCTCATTTCTCCACAGAGGCAGGTGCAGCTGGGGGAAGTATTGTGATAACGGGTTCCCCTTGTTGAGATAACAATAAATAATTGATCACAGTAATGCAATGCACCCCCACCCTATCGTGGAGGGTTGTGAAGCTTCTTTGATTAAATAAACAGTCGGGCTTTTCAAAGATCGGCGTCGACATTTCATTCATAACGTCGGATGTGTTGGAAAGAATCGACACTTTTGAATGTGTCACGAATTGAATTTCAGTCCAAGTAACTCTAGTTACTTGAAGTTTATGATTGAGGGTTGTAATTATCAAAAGGGAAATCATTAATTCAAAAACAAAATACAAAATTATTGTTTTTAAGTTTTAAATATAAGTTAAATTTAATTTTTTTAATTTGTTTTCTTAAAGTCTCGTATATTTTGTAAACAGATTCGACTCGATACAGTACCTATTTTAAATACTGCTACTTACCACGATACAATTAATTTGAATTTTCCTGTAATTACATTAGTATTTAACTAGTTTCTAATTGTAAATGGAGATCTCTGTGCTGAAATAGTTTCAAGCCAAGAAATGTTAACAGCCATTTAACACTGCTTACATAAAATTATTACCTACATAATTTTAGCATTCATTTAGTTGTTCATTTTGCATTCACAAAAGGTACTTAGCTGACAACGCTTTGAGAAATACAACTTCGACGAGTATACAATCTTAACAATACAATTTGGCTTATGTAGCTATATGACAAATTACATTTTTTCTGATGAATCTAAATGATTAAGGATATTTTTCAACAAACCATATGACATATGCCAATTTTCTAATCAAACTAAACTACTATTAACACCATTTTGTTGAACAAACTACAAATTGAAGCAAAACAATGATATAGGGTTTCAAATTCATACATTTATTTCCTCCACATAAATTAATTAAGGTTACTATCCATCTGTGGTCCTCACATAGAAGAACGACGATATTGTGTTACAATTACATACATTTATTTCGACGGCATAAATTGGGGTTCCTACCCATCTGTGGCCCCCAAATGTTCGAATTCCTCTTCTAGTTGTTTCAACTCTCATCAGACTTCAATTTGGCAACAACAAAACCACAATTACAGCTTCAAGCCGTTGACCTGTCATGGTCAGTTCCAAACACAGACCTTCAACATTGTTTTGGGGATTTGTCGTATACGTAACGACCTTAACCTAACAAATTGATTTACGGGGAGGAGGGGGTTAGTTTGAAATTTTGTTAAACATTTTTCCAATTAATCATGCAGATTCGATTTCACTAGTGTACATTACCTGTACTATAAATTGTTGATTTTGGTGTGCAAAATGTGGGTTTTAGAATGGTGTGGTTTATTTTTTGTTCTTTCCTTCTCTTCCTGTCGCATTAGGTTTGTGTTGGAGTGCTGGTGTGTGTGATTTTATAGATTTTTATTCCTAACAAAGAAAATAACACATTATATGAACAGTTTTGCTAAGCTAGAATAGTTTTGGCTCTTAGAAAGTTAGAAGTTTCTAATACAATTTTGAATTATTACTTTGGATAGAATAGTGACCAAGCAAAACCGATTGCATTTAAAACTTATACAGTATATTCGCTTTAATAAGCGCAACAAGGAATACTTTAGAATTTTTTAAAATTAAAAACATATTCGTCTTTAGACTAATTTGAAGCTTGACTTAGTGGCAGGTTTGGCAGACCATGCTTCTTAATAGCTTAGAGGTCTGGAAAAGCATAATTTGGATGTTAATTGAGCCATTGTTAACAAATTAATTTAATCTTGTATTTTTGCTTTACTAGTTGTGCGAGTGTTGTACTTCCATCATATAAGCTGTATTATGTTTTGTGTAATACAGAAGCTCGATAACAAGACTCTCATGGGGATTATTAAACAAGACATGTTATCAAGGGTGGCTTGTTATCGAGGTTCCACTGTACAAAATATCCATTTTCAAGAAAGTGGGTGTTAATAAATCCTTATTAACACTTTTACAAAATACTTTCAAATAATTGTCAATTGAAATACATTATTTGTTCCATTAGAAAGATCCGAAAAATGTATATTACTTCTGTAAATTAAATCATCATCTGTTCAATTGTTTATTATTAGAAACTATTGATTTCCTCAGATTGGATGTACACCGCTCGCAGCGCCGCTTGTGCTATGTTTGGTACTAACATTTCTGTATATTTAACAGGTGGCCTCATGGTACCGGGTATGTAATTTAGGCTTTACCCTCACTTTTATGTATGTTTGTTACCACCATGCACGTGTGCTGCAGTATTGCTTTTGACACTACTCTGTATTCACTGAATATCTTTGTTTTTCTTCTTCATGTTCTATCCTAGTGTTGTTTGTGTGTGTATTTAATTAGTATGTGTTTGTAACAAATTTAACTTGTAGTTTTGTGTGATCAGTGAGGTTTTCTATTGGGCTCTGGGAAAGTAGGGTCCTAACATCTACCTCTAGACATCCCATCCCCATGTTAAAGTTGGCGCCAGTTTTTAAATTAAATTCGTCATGGTTGATGTGAGCCACTGATAGATTGCGCTGATCTAAATTACTAATTCCTGTCGAATACACAATGTTTTTTTAGCAATTAAAACTGATGGATTGACTTATTGAGCCATAGCAACTATTATTTCCCATCAACTATGTCAGCAACAATAAATAAGGTAGAAAATGGATTTTAGACACTAGGGCATTCTGTGACTGGCTCACACAACTACATTCTTTTTTTGTAAAAATCTGTGACAGCTGGTCCATATAGATGATATGGGATGTCTACTTCTGTATCCAATAGTCAATGCTCTAATACAAGGCCGCGGTGAGACAAAAGTGGCAACAGAGGAGGCTATGGTTCTAACCTACCATCATTATACGGTTAAAAGGCTGTAAGATGTTTCCAATTCATGAAATCAAATAATAATGGAAGGATTTATTCTGCTCAGCCACCTTTAATAGTGGAGTAAATACTATAAGAAATGTATTTCCATTATTGTAATTACAGGGTTCCCACGTACTAAACACTTTTAAAGATTGCAATAATTTTTTGGATGATTTTGCGTGCTCAGGTGGGGGTAGGTACGCTTATTTATTTATACACCTAATGAAAAACCAAAAACATTGTTTATTCACTGGTAATGAAGTAAGACAAATATTCTATTTTTGTTTTTGGTAATACATTTGTTATTATTTATCGTAAAGAACAAATTACCATTTAAAATAATAGTGGTTCTAAATAATAGTTGTTAGCACAGCAACGTGCGCCGGGTTAATTGCTAGTAACAAATAAATTACAATTAATATTTGCAGACATATTTTATAGCCTCAGGTTTAGGTTTAAGTAAAATATTTATTAAGAATACGTCACATATTATGAGCACGACCGTATTTTTTCCTTTTTATTTTGCATACAGTGGGTTTAAATATAGAGTAAACGTTTTTATAAATTCACCTTGAATAGTTTTACCGAGAACCCACAAGGAAACAGACGCTCGGCTTTAGGGAAAAGAATAAATAGAAAGCTTTTGTCGGTTTCTCATGACGTGAATGAAAATGTATTTCGCCCCTTTTTATAAAGGAACGTTGCGTAAAAGCTATGTTAATATTTAAACCTCTTTTAACATCCCTGTTTAGAATACCAACCCGTATATGGCTTTTAAAATTCTGACAGCCTTAACTTAGCATTTAGATTAAAATTCAAAGTGTGTTAACTTTCGTGAAATATTTGTTATATTGTATAAGCCTCACATGACAGTTTATGGATACCGATATGCAAACACATTTTAGTCTTAAAAATCCTCTAAATAGCATTACAAATAAACTGTATCTCATGCAAACGCATTCTTTCAGTTTTAGTCAATATTTTTTCGTGCTTACAATACACTTCTAATGCTACATATATTGGGTTTTGGGGATTTTGGGGGGAGGGGGGATTTTAGCTCAGTAACTGGGTAGTTATAACATAAATAACATACGTTTGATGAACACTTTCTGATCTTTAAGAAGGCAAAAATGTCTGTTTTCACCCTCGTTTATTTTTAGCGAATTTCCCATATTCGCTTAGTCTGCAGGTTTGCCGCGGTGGGGGCATATAGTTGATCTAATTTATAAAAGATTCACTTCAGTCCCTAGTGATGATTGTACTGTTGTACCCACAATTACCTTTGTTTTCTTTCCCCAGTATTTATGTTCAATGTCACCTCCACTGACATGTCCACTGACAGGGCGGGATATTGTTGTGACCACCCTTGTACCAATGACGGCTGTCATTAACCGATATATTGTTTCCTCCCCCGCGCTACTCTCTCTGTGTGTGTAGGCCTACATACCGGGTGGTAGGCCTGCATGTAGACGTGTACCGGATGACAATATCCAGTTTCACATTTCGGTGGCTTCACAAGGGGCTGCGACTACAAAACTGTTGTTTCCACGATGTAAAGCATATTCATTGCCATAGTAATACAATTTGCAATGAATTGTACAATAACTGCTCACCCACAACGCCATTGTTGCTGTATTTGGACTTATTTGATCCGTTTAAACAATTTGCTCAAACTTTTCAACGTCTTTTGAAGCAAAATAGGTACGGATAAAAAGTCCACAGTTTGTTTAATGGGGTATGTCAAACGTTATGCCATTACGGTTTACTATAGTATGATATTTTAGTAGAAATCCGAGGTAAATGGAAATTTGCATAGTCTGCATGTTTGCTGTGGAAGGGTATTTTAAATTATGATTTAAATCTAAAGCATAGCTGCTTTTTAGATGATGACAGTTAAAAGTTATCGGTAGGCCTACTGTTATTTATACAGACTTATCACACCAAGGTCCTATATCATCCAGGTACTTGTCCGAATGGCATAACTCCAAGTGGCAATGCTCCGAAAACACAAAATGTAGAGAGAGAGAAAAAAAATAAACTCAGATCCTGTTGAAAAATACCCTATTTGTTCGGACGCTATCATCTTGCATATCTCATACCTCATAATCACCATGAAAAGCAATAATTGCATCTGACCAATTCGAAGGAGACGTGTTTATGAAGTGATCTAAATCTCTCGTTCACCGCAAATTCTGTGCAGATTCCTCAGTTTTTCCACTGTGACCACAGCTATGTGTGGTGTGGTGGCGGTATCGGATTATTCAAGGTCCTAGTGGCCTTCGTATCGACTTACGCCCACTGTTCATTCATCCACATTCTCGTCACGCTAGACACACGGCGTAGTCTCGTGTTAGATGTCCCACCACAAAAACACATCCTAGGACATAGCTTGGAACCGTAACTCATTATTTTAGGCTTAAGATAGATGTTGCGATATCATATAGATAAGTTCCATTGGAGATTGGCGGGATTTGGTCCCGGAACCTCGGGGAACGAAGTCCCGCGTTCTACCACTGGACCAGAGTTATATCGGATATCTAAGGGATAAATATGTCAGTTAACTCAACTTCGTAGCGTTTAAGTATCTTCGGTCACAGCAAACCTGAAGACTGTAAAGTGGTTCAATTAAAAACAAATAACATTGTAAGTTTCAAATCGAAAATTCAAGTATAGTAAATCGGTCAAGTTTAAATCTCTGTTTTATGTATATACAGTATAAATCATATACATTCCCACCAAGTATGTAGTATAACAATAATCGTCCACGCTCGTGAGCCCGCTCCCCTCACACAGCCGCCTGCGTGCTCGCTTCACTGGCTTCTCCTTTATGAAGCATGAATGTTACTTATCAGCTAAATTGCCTATAACGGAACTCGCTGATGGTTATTTGACCAAATTAATAGCAATATTTAACGTTACAGTTATTTGTAATAGCCTCGATTTTAGTTGGGCATCTAGGTACTTTATACTATGGAATTTAATTGTTATTTAGTGTAATAAAAATTGTGTTACAATAGTTTAATAGCTATTTATGTATTAAGAGCGCAATGACTGTACACACAAAATTTTACCTACCACCATGATTAACTTATAATAACACACAAATTAACTTTTTAGATGTATAAAAAGCCATATAGGTTATGTTTGCTTTTAGCGAATTTCCCTATAGGGAAGTAGCTATTACCGTAGGTCTCATGGTAAGACTTAGGCCCGGGACCGATTTACTTTTTCATTTTAATGTCCCCAGAGGCCAAAAACACCATTCGTTCAAATTTTTATATATGTATATATGTGTCCGTGAACACGATAACTTGAGTAATTTTTATCCGATTTTGATGAAATTTGGTTTGAAGGTGTAAGGCGGGATAAACTTGAATGAGTTCGCGATCCAGCATGATCGGACCATGGGAACAGGGTTTTATGGGGGGTTTTATGGGGTAAAAATTGGTTTTTCTCACTTTTTACCCTCAAAACACAAAATTTCCCAATTTTTCTCTAAACCTTCTTAAAGAGCTTAAAAAAACAAACAATTCAGTATATCAAAGTGTTTTTGTACGGTTATTGGTTACGGATAAAACTAAAAAAATTGTAAATTTAAAATTCCCATGTTATTCTTATGGAGAATATTGTAAAATGTTGTAGTTTGCTTGTTTATGGATATATTTTGATCAAACTTGGCAAATTTATTTATTTTATAGTAAGCTATCAATATTTTACTAAAAACACACTACTTTATTAGTTTCCTTGTAGCAGCAAACCTAGGTACTCGTTAAACCTAATGTTATTTAAATAGATCAATTGAAAATCAATTCGGCCAAATGGAAATTCGCTTAGACGGCAGGTTTGCTGCGGCGGGGGTATTTTAAATATTTTACAGGCAACTTGCGGTTTTAAATCTCATTTCTCTTAGCATAATCGTATTAGGGGACTGTGTAGTTCCGTATTTACAGTAGCCTACAAGAAATATTTTTACGAGTAGAGACATTTGCACTATTTTTACATTATATCCACAAACACGAGTACATTGTGTGCTTTAATTATTGAGACTTTACTTTTCTATTGACGATTTTTGTGAAATTTTTCGTTTCTATCGGCGATTTACCGTATTCACAACTACTAGTGTTTTCACGTCAAAGGTGCGTTGATGACCTTTAAATGTCGGAACTTAATTAAGAGCGTAACGATCCGCCCTTAACCCCTTATTGTGATCCTCTGCGTTCTCCATGCATAAAACTGTGTTAACCGTAAAATTGTATTATGCAGCTTTAATACTTAACGTAATTATATCCTTATTAATTTATCGTCCATCTTATATATTTTTGTCTGGTGTGTATGATAAACGTATGTAGTTTACAAAATTGTATTGCCGCTGAATTGGAATTTTCTAACGTCAAAATCATCAATCGAAATTAAAATACAAATAATATGCCTAACTGTGGTTACAGCATCCAACATACATTTTACGGAATATATTTCTTAAATACCGTATTCATCACAAATATTTCATGTAATAATTAATTATATATTTAATTGAAATTTAATTTTCTTGACCTTACGACCTTTTTTTGTTTGGTACGATGGGAGTTCCCAAAACCCTATAGAAAACGATAAAATCTTCTAAGAATCTTCTTCATATTTATTTTCACCCATAGAAATGATGGAGTGTTTTAAACGAGTTCAATATTTCAATATTCAATATCCAATAGGTCAATATTTTTTTCCAAGTTGCGTTTTTTAACTAAACACGCATTTGTTTGACGGTATTGACATTGTATATTTTAATATTTGTAACTGTGCAAATTAGCGCTAACCCAGCGTAATGTATGACTGTAAAAGCACGTGGAAGCGCTACTAAAAGTACCTCATTTGGTTCCTTTGTAGTGATCCTGAACTGTTATAGATTGCTTGGATATATTTGGACAAAATTTGGCATATTTATTTCATACCAGCCTATTAAAGTTGTACAAAACCCCCTTTTTCCTTCCCTGTAGCAGCAAACCTAGGTCCTCATAAAATCTAATACTATTTAGGTAACAAATCTGTCAAGTATAAGGAAATTTAAATTCCAATGAAACAAATGGCAATTCGCTTAGTCTGCAGGATTGCTGCGGCGGGGGTATTTTTAGTTTTTCTCCAAAAGCGAGTGGTCTCTACAGTTGTACTGTATTTAGTTTCTGTATCCAATCAGCCCAGTCATCTCAGTAGCGACGGTATTTGCAGTGACCCGGGTCTACTATCCGAGCGGTCCGCGTCGGAAGCTAGCGGGGTTTGACAATCGATTGTCGGCGGTCGCCACCACTTCCGGTGTGAAGCGATCTCTTCCGGTCAGCGGTCATGTGATTAGAGCAACTGCAGTAGATGCTGTATTGCAGAAACTCTCCAGACATCCTCGAGATAGTTACTGCAAAATTGCGTTCAAATTCAATTTTCACTTTTGGTATTGTGTTCTCTTAGAGATTCTATCATATCAATGAAATGGTAGAATTGGCAAATACTAAAACTATGGTTATGGGTTAGAACTTATATTAATTAAATAAAGTTTCTATTTTTAAGTTCACGAGTTTTATTTTAATTTTCGTATCTCAAATTGCCGGTGATCGGTAGCATTGAGGAGCGTTGAGTTTTAATTTGTTATGTCACTGTTAATTTATACCTTGTAGTATAATTTTGTAATCTGTATTCTCAAACACTGTCAGAAACAATCCATATTCTGGAGTTAGTGTTTCATGTAACATAAATTTGGAAAACCATAATACATACCACAAACCTAAATAGAGACATAACTATAGATTTTCATAATAAAAAAGAAAATTAGAATGCAGTGGTATGATTTTTTAGATTTCCTTTTTAATCTATTTAGGAATTAAATTACAATTTTCCAAAATACTTAGCTACGTTGCAAGTTGTAGACACGTCATGTTTTCGTGATCGCAGGAGCTGATGATAAGTAACGGCACCAGCGAGTTTTTGAATTTTGCCGTGATCGCGGCTTATGTCTTCTTTAACAACAATTCTAATAAGATTTGTTATTGTGGTTTTAGGATTTTCCAATTCTTCCCGAAACGATTCGGATAATCGGCGATTCGGATAGTTGGAGTTCTACTGTAGTGAAAAAAAAATAAAATATAATTCTGATTTAAAACGTTGTTGAATTTCTACTAATTATTTTCCAACGAGGAAGTGTAACAAAAACATCAATAGACATTTTCTCGAAAGTTTCCGTCAAGAAAAGAAATGCGTCAGTTGTCGCGGCGTAATGGTTTCGGCTGTCAGCGCAGGGAAGTTTCTCGTCAATAATTGACAGACCCGGGCTGGAGAATCATTAAATCATCACTCAATCCTCGCCTGATATCCGACAGACTCGATTGCAAAATACGATTTGTAATTCATTGGTGATAAATTTGTAAAGGCTTATAACATTATTATTTGGCAAAAATCCAAGTGTGGAACCTCGATACCAAGTCACCCTGATAGCAAGTGTCATTTTTAAATCCCCTTAACGTTTTTGCCCCTAATAACATGTTAAACCTCAATAAAAATCAACCTTGATAAAAGGTCTTGTTTAGTAATCCCACGAGAGTCTTGTCATTGAGGTTATAGATTCTATATTATAGGTTTTTGTGTTTATTAATTAGTGAATTTACATACTTAGTTGCTCAGGACTTGTTGGACCCCCTCAATATATTCCAACCCAATCCAAATGTACAATACTTTATTTTTGCACTTTAAAACCTAACAAGCTTTAGTAAATTTTATCATAGAAAAGTGGCTATTTACAAATACTGTAGTCTATCTGTCAGTCTGTTTATTATGTGCTAAACAGTGGTGGGGTATTCTTTAGTTTTTGCACCCCAGTAGCTGAAACTTATGTTCGTTCAAATTGTTGTATATCCTACTGTATGCCATATCCTCTGGAATTTAAAGTCAGAGGTATTAACGGTATTTACCATACGGTATTTAGTTGGTTAATTATCAAAAAAACATCTTACAATTTCGACAATCATCTATCCTAAACTGATTTCCGATTACCAAGCAACATTTCCTCCTCAATGACATTGATACAAAACCGTTGAACCATTGAACCTTGTCGGTCAGTGTCGACCGCGACCGAGCCGCTACAAACCCGCGCGATCACCGCAAATGGCGGGTAAAAACTGCCCGGCAAAACACGTAGCGGCCAGCAAACAGACCATTGGTCACTGGTCTTGCCTCTGTAGGCTTCGTGCTTGGGAAATGAAGGCAAAATAGAATCATGAAGAACACCACGTGGAATAGTGAAGAGGAATTATCTTTTATCTTAGCTTTAGGGGGTTTCAATTCTTTCTGTAGATTCGGGTAGTCGTCGATTCGGATGGTTGGAATTCTGTTATGAGTTATACTGTAGTAAAAACGAATAAAATATAGTTCTGATTTATTGTTGAAACTCTACTAATTATTTTCCAACATCTACTAATTATTTTTCGGAAGTGGAACAAAAATTATCAATAGACGTTTTCGTCGAGGAAAAGAAAATGTATCAGTTGTGGTGTCGTAACGGTGTCTTCTGTCCGCGAAGGGAAGTTTCTCATCAATAATTGACAGACTGGGGCTGGAGAATGTTATTTATCTAGAGGATCATTGTCTGGCAAAGCATGAAGCTACTGGAAAAATAAGCAAAACGCATTTCCTTTTTTTAAATTTGGCCAACAATCAGTAACCAAGTAGACAACCATCTACCGGTACCTCAAGAAATACTGAACGACGACGTTTAAATTGTTTAAAACGCCTTAATGCGCTTCGGTTAAACCAACTGCTGAACGTAAATAAACTTTATTTAAGTGTCTTCCTCACTCTAATGCTAATTCAGTACCATACATATCCAGCTATGTATCTATGACCTATGCATGAGCTATGTATCTATGACCAATGTATAAGCATGTATCTATGACCAGTCCATTTATCTTAATGACCTAAACAGATTACGAGTACTGTGTGTAGCTTCTATTCTACATATCATGTTATTGAGGAAGCCTTCCAAGACATAATACGTCTTTGTAAGAACTTTGTGTCCAATTTGGCATGAAACTAAATGTATTGTCAAGAAATGATCATTTATGTCAGGACATATTTTTAAATTTATTATGAAACAAGATGGATTTAAATTGTTATCATTTATTTTCCCCTAGAAGATGTAGTCGCTTTCTATGAATACATGTGTAAAATGTATGATTACCTACTTTGTTTATACGATGGATGTCATACAAATCAATCATTGGTTTTTTATTATATAAAAAATATAATTTGTAAAATGAATCATGTTTCAACAAAGCTTTTTACTGCAGACCCGTTTGGTTTATATTAATTTAAATTAAATATCTAACTTGTATTATCTGCTTTATTTTATCAACAGTTTTCAGCAGATTGATGAAATTATTTTAATATGTATGAACCTTTGTGTAAAATTTGATGTTACTTCTTCAAACAATTAGTTGCGTAATATTATGCATCATCAACTACTAGTAGTACGCTTATTCTGCGCGTAACGGGATGAGTGAACATGAGCGCAGTAATGAAAGAGTCCCCCCACACCTAGCCTACTTACCGCTGTCACTGGTGAACACAATGTTATTTGTATAGGCATATCAACCAAATCTTAGTCAACAACAATCCTAACTTCTCATCCATTAATTAACCAAAGTCATTGGTAATAAACGTAATGGATTTCCAACAGTTATCGATAGGAGGTAAATCCATCGTTCCTGTACAACATGTCTTTTGATTAAATGAAGCCTATTTCCATATTTGTTATGAGGCCTATCATAAACAAAACTAAGCCAAACTGAACTAATCTAACTTAACCTAATTGCCAAAGCACGATGTAAGGAATCTCCTAAAAAATATCGTATGGCTTACAATGATGATTTAAAACAACGATATCGTAATTATATCATCTAAAAATGATTAAAAACCCAATTGTTGCATTATAGAGACAGTTAATATACATTCTATATTTTCATGTAACAAAGTAACCGTTTCATTCTCAGATAAAAAACCTAATTAAAATACACTAATTTGATTTGTTTAGTCTTCAGCAAATATGTTAATTAAGACTTTTAAAATCTTTCAACAAGGATCAGTTTCTGTAAAAGGTTTCTTATTGTTAAAGATAATTTTCCAAGTCAATTAATTAGGTATTCAATCTTGTCTGAACGGCTGCATGAAAACAAAAGACCTTTTGTTGTGTTTTCTTAATAAACTTAATTGTCTTGTTGACAGAATCAAATTGTATGGAGCCAGAGTAATATTAGTAGAGTTAAATATTAATTTTAATAATCTTGATAAACCTCATTCATGAATATTATATTAGATAAGGGAAGGTACAGGATCTTTTGTTAAAAAGGCAGTTTCATTACCAGAATTTCCATTTAAAATCCTTAAAATGTCATTATTTTGCAACAAAGACCAATTTTAATAATGCCGACTGTTATCTACAGATTCAGTTTAAATTTTAAATGAGTACAAATATTACTTGCTCCCTGATTTTAACCTTATTTTACAGTTTTGTCTTTAAATTTAATACGAATATTTCAATCATGAACCTTTCTTTGCCCCTAAAAAAAGAGTACACTAACAGATTTGTACTTTTTTGTATTGAATTGTTACATTATTGTTTTTATCTTTGATAAAAGAAAACACAATATCCAGTAGGCCTACAGTAAATAATCAGCAACCAATTAATTTAGTTTATAAAGTTTCAATTCTTATAATTAGTTTTTTTTCGTTCAGTATACCTGTGTATTAACATTTCAAATATAATTAAAATAAGTAAGCTCAACACTGAATGAGCCATTACTTTGTACTTTCCTTTGTAAAATGCAGATAAAAAATATCCCAGTTGCTTTATCTAATAAATCTAGGTTGCATTGACTTTGGTTAGTACAAGTCAACTGGGCAGTTTAATAGTTTTTTTTGTCGACATTGGTGTATTTTTCTGTTAATAAATGAGTTTATTTCAATTATGTATTTATTTGGTTGAATGTTAAATAGGCCCTCGTATTCTAAACATGAATTAAACTAAGTTTTAAATATGTAAGAAATTGTATTAGTTGTCAATAACCTAGGGCTGCTTGGTTTTAATAATTTTTAAAATCTGTGTATTTTTCTGTCATCCTATTAAACTCCATTCATATGCATTCCTTGGTTTTGTAAACCAAAAATGAGGGAGAAAAATGATAAATGGACTACCACTAAACCAAGAACAAAGATTATAATGTACTGTACCTATAAATTACGAGCGGTTTGAATTTAAAATTCACTTTGTAATGTAAACGGTGTTCTGTGTACTTTTAATTAAGGAGGAAAAGTGAACCAATTTATCTCTGTCCAGCTCAGTAATCTCAACAAATGGTTAATGACATGTTTTGTCATCCTTTTCACTAATCTGCCCTCCCTGTATCAGCTTCAGAATATAAGAACATCTCCTTTAATTGTTAAAGGTGATTGTTCTTCTTTTGATCCATGAATTATGTCACTTTTTATCTACTGTGTATAGTGTCAAGCTTCGAGTGACATTGACATTTTTTCTAGTATTTTTTTGCCACTTTATGTTTTAAAAAAATATTTATTTGTTACCCTGTTATTTGTCATAAAAATAAAAAAAATGCTTAATACTCTCTCAGCATAATTAATAGTAACAGTTTTAAGTTTTGAAATAAAAAGCCCCTCCCACGTTTTAATAAGATTGTTGTACATTGATGATAAACAAAACATAAACAATAATTTATAAATGATGTAGCATTTATTATTTAATTCATTACTTAATTCCTGGGTCCTTCGGAGGACATCAGGCCACAGCTCCCCTAAAATTTTAAAAATCATTAAGGAAGCTATTTTTAATTTTTTTATGAAATCATTATCTAAAACTCATCAGTAAAGCGACAAATTCTTCTAATTGATAGTGTCCAAGCTTCTAGAAAAGCAATGTTAGATATTTTCTATCTTTTTATTGTTTCATTCTAAAATTGCACTTTAATCAACTCTATTTAACTAGTCAAGCCCTAAAATACCAGACTTTTTGAAATCTGTTTAATGAGTTATTCATCTAAATCTGTCTTCTGCAAAGTCTTGTCCATTTGGTCTAATCATGTCTAAACGCTTTTATACTTAGTAAAACTAAAATCCTATAATATATTTTTTACTATTATCTACTGTAGCAAGAATCAATTAGAAAATTACCAAAATTTACATTATTCTTATAAGATAAACTTACACTACTAAAATTACAAGTAATCATAGTAATATTCTACAAGAAAAGTAAATTTACTTCTTTGAAAGTTTTACAGTCGGTGAGTTCTGAAAATACAGACGTAGATACAATTGTGTCACTCAAGAAACGAGTCTTGGAAACATGTTTCCACATTTTTCCAGTTCAGGATCAAAGAGTCTTTTCTTCATGACTTCTCATAAACTTGTGAACGTTTTTCTTCTGCTCAAACAACAAAATCTTACCACCATTGATTTAAAAAATGTAAATCATCTTTAGACATTTTTGTTATTACCTGTCTTTTGCCATAAAATGAAATAGAGTCTGTCAAAATTGTAATTTAACATTACAAATTACACAATAGGATAATAATAAGATTTTGTGCATGTATGTAATGTTTACAGTTTTGTGCAATTCTCTCATGTAAAATTTAGCTGATTATTAAGTTGAATAAAACCATATAAATTTGGTTTCTAAACATTTCTTTACATAACAGTAGCCTAGAAAATATAGATTATTGGTCTTAATGTTTGAGTTTGAGTTTTAATCCAAATATGTTCTTTTGTCTCACAATTTAAAAGTTTATTAAAGTGGAGTCTGTATGTTTGAAGCTATACATAGCTAGATTAATACAATGATTTGATTAAAATGAAATGGAGATTTATTTATGTGGATTAAATAAAAGTTTACATTTTTTATACACATTTATAATGGGATATGACACTATGAAATCTATAACATGATAGAAAACACGGAATTTCTTAAAGACAGTTGTGCAAATTTGTATTTTATTTTCATTAGACATTTAAAAAACTATGTAACACTCTTGAGTCTTAGATGTAGTTTGATAAAAATATCTCAACTAATAAAATTTTTTATATTTTCCCCTCAAGAAGTGTTGCCTGTATAAAGTACCATTTAATGCCCATAACGGCATAGACTATGGCAGATAAAAAGTACAGGTCAGTTCTTACATAGCTTATACAAATTTTTCATAATGTAACACAGTTTTTCAAAATATTTAATTCAGAAAAAAACATTTATCCTGGGATTACTATGTAACAACAACAAAAAATAATTTAGGAGAATATTTAATTTGAAATAATTTAAGAAAATCATTAATTTTAAAGCTTATCTGAATTAGAATAATAGTTAGAAGTTACAACAACCCGCTGAAAAACAATTAATCTGATGGAATTATCATCTCGCCCTGGTGAGGGCTGCTTCGCTGAATGCAGTTTTTAATTCCCATTCCACCTTCATCCATTTACTTTTCATCCCTGGAGCTTTGGTTTGTTTGTCTTCACATTTGATGCATGAAAACAAATTGGTGCATGAAATGCCAGTTTTATTAATGTTTTATTGTCCATTAATTACTTCTAATGTATTATGACATTATGTTTTATGTTTCAATTTTTTAGGCGACTATTGTTATCTTCACTATTTAAGGTCTACAATGTACTTTATGACGGTTTTTAGGTAGAAAATTGATTAAATGTACTGTTTGATTTAATTATTTAAAAACTACTGCTTTAAAAGAAAGCACAATAGTCAACGGAAATATAATCTATATATTAATAGGCAAGCATGTTTTTTTAAAACGTTTTTTTCTCAGCTCGTGTGCATCACAGGGAAATCTACGCATATTGTTAGAAAGATACTTTCCTGTAGATGTGCAGGATCCTTTAATAAATTCAAATAGGCTCGAAAATAATCCAAAAAACAAATTTGGAATTTAAAAAAAGTTTAACATAGGCTTTATGGTTTGCCATGCTGGTGAAGAAATAACAACTAAAATTTAGTTAATATTTAATATTAACAGAAAATCAAAACAAATGGAAAAAAATCCAATCAATTGTTTTATTTACAGTGTGCTGTGAAAATAGGGAGGTATGTTAGTACATTACATTTGGTTGAGTTTTCGACCACTGTACGACCACTAGTTCAAATAAAACAACTGATTTATATACACATATTTGAACTTGGATATTTATAACACCGTTAAAAATGAAACTTTTTATAACATAATTATAACATAACCATAAAACTGACATAAGTACTTCTCTAGAAAGCTCAGAAGTGCATAATGTAGTATTAGTATTTAATAACTAGATAGAGGTAAAGAGGTTTTGGCAACAATTAAAACTTTAAAAGTCACAGGTTCAGGGCAAAAAATAGATACCAATAAGTTGTTATTAATAAATTATGTGTTTCAAAGACAGTATTATTACCGGATAAGATTTGGTATATCAGAATCAGCATAGTTTATTGCCATAATAATACTAAAATGTACAGGGCAATTGTCACTAAAACTAAACAAGTGATCACTAAAACTACACAACATTTGATAGCTTGGTGTAATGTAGTTTTAATACAATATTTATGAACTTGATTTTTTACACCACTGTATTTGAAAATTTGTTTTGTACTTTTAAAAAAAATCTACTACCAGGTAGTATTTATTCTTCATAATAGAATTATTGTGTGGAATTACAATATTTGCCAAATACTTAAAAAAAACTGGTAATATTTTCACAAACAAGTCAATAATCAGGAGCGTTATAGTCTGTATGATGGAACTTGTTTCCTGACCCTCGGTACCTGGGACTGGCCTGGACTGGTTCCATCATACAGACTATATTCAGTAATTCATGTCTTTTAAAGGCTGTGTTCTAATATTGTGTTTTTTGCAGGAGTTGAAGGAGAGTTTCAACTATGGCCTGTTCTGCCCACCAGTCAACGGCAAAGCAGGAAAATTCCTGGATGAGGAAAGACGACTCGGTGATTATCCGTTTAACGGTCCCGTCGGATATCTGGAGGTAAGTCGGCCGAGGAATCATGAAAAGCATAAAATTTCTTTGTAACTTTGATAAAAATTATAATGTAAAAAAATACCATAATTTTAAATTTAAGGAATATTTTTACCTTTGCTAGCTACAAAGGGTTTGCATCAAGTGCATTTTTTGGGGTTGTAGGGTAACTCAGGGGTTTAATTTTTTATTTACTAGGTATTAAATGGAAAGGGAGCAGATTAAGCAGATTTTAAAAAGCTCAAATCATCAGCTTTTGAGCCCTTATACTGGCCAAATATTAAAATTGTAGAGATAAGTATTCTTTCAAAGAGAAAATGTGTTTTGTACGGATTTATCTAGATTGTGATGAGATGGTAGTGCTATGATCTCTTATTGAATTATTACATTTAAAAAAATCTGTTTATCAAAACCTGTTGAGAAGCAGCACTGTTTCCTGTCAACTCCACTTCCACAAATCAGCTGATGTGCCAGTTTACCCTGTGTACCAGATATAATTTCCATTACGCGTTAGTGTTGCAAGTACAATCTCAGTTGTTGGCTACTGGTGTTGTTTGCCTTCAGTTTTATGACTCAATGTAGGAGGCCGAAGGCTGGAACTTGTGTTTCCTGTTAACATAGATCATTTAAACACCTGTTGATGACGTTTACAACGCTAATCAATACACAGCATGAAAAATCCAGTGGTTTTTTGGAAGAAAAATATATTAAATTATTTTTGACAAGTACTACCATCGACTTCCAGATAGAGAAGTAGACATCTCATTATGGGCCAGCTGTCAAACATTATTGCAGTAGAACCTTGATAACAAGACTCTCATGGGGATTGCAAAATAAGTCTGGCTATCAAGGTTGACTTCTTATTGAGGTTTGCAATAACATGTGTTTAGAGGTAAAATAAATTCAAGGGGATTTGAAAAATACACTCGTTATCAAGAGTGACTTGTTATCGAGGGTCTTCTTATCAAAGTTCCACTGTATTTAAAAAGAACATAGTTAAGTGAGTCAGTCACAGAGTGTACGCGTGTAAAGTATATTTCCTACTTTATTTTTTGTTACAGCTGGTCCATATAAATGGGATATTTACTTCAGTATCCTAAAACCAATGGCTTACAACAATTTTAAATTAGAATTCCACAGAAACACTAAGACCAAACTTGATATCGAGTGTGTGTTTCAGTTGAAGGCCAAGAGGAGAGTGTACAAGATGGTCAACCTGGATGAGAAGCAGTTGAAGGCTCTCCACACGAGGACCAACCTACGCAGGTTCCTGGAGTACGTCACCAACGCTCAGGTGGAGAAGATAAACAAGATGTGTTCCAAGGGTCTGGACCCGAACTTTCACTGCCCCGAGACCGGAGGTAATGTTAACTCAGTGTTTGTTCTTGATATTAATTGTGTCGATTAGGATGAGGGAAATGCTCCCAAACAATGTTAGTTACACTCCTATATCGGTATGAAAGTAATCCGATGGCAATTAATTAAAAAAAGTTACTTGATGTCAGTGAAACGATCACGATGTACAGTAGACCCCCTCTTAACCGACCCTAATGGGACCGGACCTAGGTCGGATAACTCAAAAGGTCGGATAAAACGGGCAATCCCTAAAATCATAACATAATGAAGTGCTATTCATTTGGAATTATATAATCATTATTTTGAAGTCATACTTGCATTATTTATAAAATAAACTACTCTTATCTCCTTTTTCATATTGATAGAAAAGTCACAAATAAACACAAAACACAGTTAAGTCAAATAGGCCTACTTTCAGTGCATTATAATACTAGGCAAGAGTCAATAAAATTCCTATTTTAATAACTTTAATACTGTAATGTATTAATTGATGCTTTCCAAATACATTGTAATACAGTACAGAACCTTTTGTCGACATTAAAGATACAAGCGACCATTTTGTTACAAAACAGGACGTTTATGTATAGCCTCTCACTGGAGGCTCCAGGCACAAAAACTATCTTGACCTTGGAGTTGTTAACCCCCTTTCCCTGCCTTCCTTACAAGTTGCGTTGTTTGTTTACTCCTGCGATAAGATAATCAGTTCTCAAAATCGTAACGCACTTTATGATGTTTTGAATTTGCCACACAGATAACAAATCAGATCAGATGTGCTCGAGCTACGAACGATAATGACAAACTGACAATAGGCTATGCTATATTTTTTGTGCTCAACACAAAATAACTGATTCTTAGTCATATCCTGTGGAGATAAGCGTATGGTTCAGTTCTCATCGCCCAGCGTGGGAGCGGAAATGCCGAGATTCCTAGAAAGCGGCGGTTAAACCGGGCTGCTCTCAAATCAAGGTCGGTTAAGACAAAATGTATTATTTTACGATCGAAGGCGGATAATCCGATTATCGGTTAATACGAGGTCGGTTAAGAGGGGGTCTACTGTAGTATAATATAGAAGTGAAGTACGGAGGAAACATGCTCATGGAACGACCGTGCACTTTCAGCTCTGGTATGTTGTGCCGGAAATATACTTGTGATAAGCAAGGAAAGGCCCGAACAACGAGCTTGGTGTGGAAATTCCTATCACACAGAGCACAAGGTCTTCCTCCACCATGAGGGTAAGGGGGTAGTGTGGAACTTTACCCTAGACACCAGCACTAGTGCTAAGACACCACTTAAGTGTACCATTGAATGTTTCCTCTGTACCTTAGTTCTTTGTAAGTATAGTTAACTACAACTTTTGCACTGTTAAAACTGGAGCTCTGCTTCAGGTTCAAATGACTTGCTAATGATCGCTCATTGTGGATTGTCAGGAGACTAAAAAATATATATATACATACATATACACACAAGACTAGACATTTGACAAACTGATCGACTAGACACTGATTTTGAACGAGACATGACACTGGTGGAAGTCTAGTCACAAAGAAATTAGGTACAGAGATAACATTCAATGAGTAACATAAGTGGTGTCTAGTTCAAAGTCCAACACCGCCCCCCTTCCCCACATGTACTACAACACTCACGGTGGAAGAAGACACTGTTCCCTGTGTGATAGGAATTTCCGCACAGTGATCGCTGCTCTAGGTCTTCCTTGCTCCTCACCATTATATCTCCGGCACAACATACTAGAGCTGAAAACTCACAGTTCTCTTACAAGCGAGTTTCCTCTGTACCTTACTTCTCTGTGGTCTAGTCTCGTATAAAGCATACTTACTTCTACTTGAGAAGAGCAGATTCCAGTATCATACAAAAGTACAATGTAGGTATCTATTACTCTAATCTATCTTTCAATATAATATTTATCAAACCACAACCTATTCAGTGGTCCACACTACTTAAGTGTTATATTTAAATCTGTTGAAAGGGTTATAAATATTCAGAGGTAGTTATTCAATCAGAAACATAACAAGTGAAGAATCAGTGTTCAACACTAGTCAGGTCTGATTTATTACCCAAACATATCTCATTAAAATCACTTTTGCTGCTCATTAAATAATTTTGTAATATACAAACCGGTTCTGGCTGAGATGAATGGCCGATTATTAGCACTAGAAGGACACTCATTATGTGGTACTTGGCGCAAAACAATGGTAGTTGTGGCAACTTGGAAGGAATGTTATACTACTTGCCTATAGATCATATACAGCTCATTACAAGAAAATACATGATTGAATTTAATCTCCATTAGGAAATGATTATCTTAGTAGCCTTTTTATGTGATTAATGTGAGATAAAATGTCCACGCAGATAGTTTTTTAATTAACATAATAAAAATATAAAAAAACTAGCTGTGTACCCGTTCTATGCACGGGGATCTTATAGTATTCAGTTGAAACCTTTTTATATACAGTATAAAGAACAGCAGTTGGTTTGCATATATTCAGATATGCTGGCCAAACTATTATGCATAACTTCATTTTATGTTGTTTGTTGTTGTTCCGGATCGGTGTGACAATCAATAAAAGGTTAAATTACCTGTGTCCGCCGGTCGATCCTAATGTATCCTATTACAGCATTTCCTATTATGCATTTCGGCGAAATTAAAACGCCATCATCAGTCCTAAAATAAGGTCTTGAGCTTCCCCATTAGGTGCGTCTTGAAGTTTTTGAAACACATACACGAACTGTACACTTATACATATGATGAATAAAACATAAATACACGGTAGGCCTAATATTAATTTTACTATGGACATGTAGACGCGCGTCGGTCATGTGCCGAGTCTCGACTGAAAACGCTCATTAAAAAAAAAATGTAAGTTTCCTAGTCATATACAACACTGATTCTCTTCCCCAGTTATCAAAACTCAAGAACAATTTTATACACAAAGAATCTCTATTTTCATTTACGGTTACCCTACAAATTATTGCACTTGCGATTAATTAAATCCGTTATGTAAGGAAAACGTTTTTAATCTAACTTTGGTTTAGATTTACTTTCAAAACGTGATCGGAATTGGTTACGGTATTTGTAAACAGCATTCAATGTAAACATATCAGTGACAGCTAGAAGAAATAATCTTGATGAATATGTGATAAACATTGGGAGAAAACTTTACAAAAAATCGCTCAAAATTGGGTTTTTAAACGTCCGTCATTTTATTTACAAAGTAGTGACGCCATATTTTAATGGCTAAAGACAATCTCACCAATCCAGTGAATACATTAAAATTATTTGGAACTTGATAGGTACTCTCGTTTTTCAGGAGAAGGCCGCGTAAAATGGCTCTGTGGCCGTGACAGACAGGAAGACAGACAGACAGACAGACAGAAATTTAGATGAGACTTGTTTCGGTTTCTTTAATGTATAAAACGTAAAAATAACCTAAAAGTTTATGATTCTGAGCAATGTACAGACAAAACTCTAATTTTATTTATATAGACAAAGACTAACTTAAAGCTTTGGTAAGAAAAATCATTTTTTATATTGATGATTATGATGAAAAACAAAAAATAAATGTTAATGAAACAAAGTTTGCTACATTTGAAACCTAACCACATGACAATGATTCTTTCTTAAGCCAAATTTAAAAAATGCAGACGTTTAAAAAAACTTGTTGCTGCCCAAGAGATATTATTGAGACTCTCATAAAATAGGGTTGTGTAAGCAATTTTTGAAATTTTACAGGAATGACAAAAAATGTTTTGATGGTATAAATTTGATTTAAATGAAGATTGTGAACACATTTTGTACTGCAAATGCACTGTGCTTCACATTGTGGTAGAAATTGTTTTCAGATAAAAGTTATCTTCAAACCAATCAATGATTTATTGTTTTAATCCATACTCGGTCAATGCAATGCAGTGAGTGTTGCGTCATTGAGTCACAATCATCCAAGCTCCAAAATTTTGTCAATATTAGTTGAATTAAAGATACAGCATTTTAAGAAACCAACAAATTAAAAGAACACACAAGATTTGGGAATGGCCAAGCTTGTTGAGACTTTGTCCATTACTGTAGTAAAGCTGAGATATCATGGAAGTTTTTTTTTATTGAAAACTAACTGTACCTACCACTTATTTTTTATTACACCAAAAAGTCCATAAATTAATTAACTAATGTCAAACAATGTAGTACAATTTCCCATGGGCGCCCTCAGGATTTGAAACAGGAGGGTGCTGGGGCCTTCCCCGGAAAAACTTAGGAAAATATAGTATTTAAAACGTATTTTTACGCTATTTGGTAATACATTGAACCAACCAAAACAAAATAGCGTATTGTGCATCAAGGAGGGTAAATCATTGTTTTTGTATTAAAAAATTAATAAGCTTTTTGAAGTTATTATGTATAATTTATATAGTTAATTTCACGAGCAAAACAATAAAAAAATAAATTTACAAGTGAATAAAGCCTAGATAACAGCCAAGAAAGTTGAAGTTTTGTTTTCTGAATAGTTTTGTTTTAGTATAAAAGAATGGTACTTCTGTGACCAACTACTTTGTAATCAACTACTTATTTGATTTAAACATCAATTTAATTATTTTTTTTATGGCCATTATGAACATACTTTTATACATTTCTTAAAACCCACTTTTGATTAATAAAAATGATTACAGAACATTTTGGGTATTAAATTTATTTCTTTTTTTTTTTGCACCCCCCTGGTGGCGCCCATGCGAATTTCCTAATGCCTTCTCCATAGAAATAAACACCAGCTGTGCCTGTTCATACAGAGACTCCCCTGACGATGGCGACGGGCGTTCGCAAGCCGACTAACGTGCTGAAGGCGTTGGTGAACGGAGGTGCTCTTCTGGACTTCCGCAGCAAGGATGGATCAACCGCAGTCCATCGTGCTGTCGAACACAACAGCCTAGAGGCGGTATGTTTACTCAATTCTACATACACCATTCACATTGGTCTTATGGGAGACAGTGCTATTAAAATTACTGAAAACATCATGTTAATTGAAGGCATCAATGAATAACTTGTTTTTGTAACCTAACACTATTTAGGACGGCTAATGACGCTAAGACTAACGTTTGAAATAGAAATTTGAAATAGATGCAGTATAGTTGAGGGGTGAAAGAACTAGAGAGAGAACTAGGTAGAGAAATAGTTCGGTAGCAAACAACCTAGTTTGAAAAAAAAAATAAAATTGTATGATTATAAAAAGAAACCAGCATTATTTCTCGTAAAAGGTTTGCTGAGCTTTCATGCGAGTACCATTATAGTAGATTTTTTATTGTTGTTTTTATAGTTTTGTATAGTTGAAATAGATTTATCACAAGAATTGTTTGGAACACCACACTACCAGCAACAAATATACATTGCGAGTAAAACACACACAACTCACAAATACAACCACAACAATGTGTACCTTTGTTAAGAGCCTACTGAAAAAACTCATATCGCACCTTTTTGAACAAGTAAGTGCCATGTGCAAGTGATCAGTAAATTTTCCACATCCCAGCTGACTTTACCAGCGTCTCTCTGTAAAAACAGTTTTCTGTCTCCATAAAGTACGGAAACAATGTACATACTTCTTCATGTCTATTGCGGTAAAAAGTATTTTACCGATGACAATTTTTTATAAGTCTTTTTAATTTATTTTTTTTAATCAAAAAGATTTACTTTACAGCACTAGTAAAGGCCAGTGGAGTCCAAGGATTGAGGGTAAAGAAGTAAAATTGTAATGCTTAAAACACCATCTTAACAGTTGGTAACGGACAAATCCAATTTTTGATCCGCCAACTTTTGCTGGAAACACATTCTCTCCTAAAGTGAAATAAATGATTTTCTAACCAAACGCTGGAGAAAGGTTTATTGAAAGATTTAGAAAATGTCAGATAGTTCTTAAACAAAACTGTCTTGGGTAAAGTGTAATCAACTTGTATAAGCTTTTTCAATTCAATTCAAAACATCTTTATTCATTAGTATATATTGTATATACAAGAATGGTGTCAAATTCATCGTTACATAAAATATAAACACAAATAAAAGACAAATACAATACACAAGAACAAAACAACAAAACAATACAGTCATCTCTCAAGTAGGTATAAAACAAAAGTATACTTCAGTGAAAACAAAAAACAAAAATATAGTTCAGTGAAATAGCAATAGGACTAAAACATTTTAAGTCAATGCTGTTATTGCTTAGCCCAGAAATCTTTGAATTTATAGAGAGCATTTTGTGTCAAATGTAATTTTAGAGCGATTTTAAATCTGTTGTCATCTGTTTCATTTTTTATTTTTATTGGTAATTGATTAAAAAATTGTATTTGATTAAAGAATTTAGATACTGATGGATAAACTTAGATTGAACGATAGATGTAGATAGATAATTAAGAGAGAAAAACTAGATGATGTTTTTAGTGGACTGTATTTCTTTAAAACTTGAACAAAAAGTAAACATGATATAAAATAAGACCAGCTGTTAGAAACAGTGAATTAGAAAAAATAACTTTAAACATTCTCCCCCCCATTGCACCGAAGGAGCAATAAATATTAATCACTCACTTCAATTGGAAGAGGACAAAGCTTGACTATTGGTCTTTTCAATGAGGTACTTGATGTTCTCAGAGTGGCTACTCGGGTAAGTCCATCACGACCTGGATGAAGTTCAGTCACTCTTGCTAGCGGCCACTTTGATGGTGGTAATTGCTCATCAACAACAAGAACAACTGATCCGAGTTTTATTGAACAGGAAGGAAATCTCCATTTGTATATTGCTTGAAGTTGTTGAAGGTACTCCCGAGACCACTTCTTCCAAAATGATTCCAACATTTGGCGAGTTAATTTCCATCGAGTAAGTCTTGATGTGGGTTGGTTTTCTTGATTAGGTTCTGGGATAGTAGTTAAAGATTCGCCAACTAAAAAGTGCGCAGGGGTTAGGATTGCTAGATCGTCTGGATCTTCTGTAAGCTGGCAGAGAGGGCGAGAATTGAGTACAGCTTCTATTTGTACCAGCACTGTCGAAAATTCTTCGTAAGTTAGTAGGTGGGTCTTCATAACTCTTTTGAGATGGTATTTAACTGATTTAACACCAGCTTCCCAATGACCTCCAAAATGTGGAGCAGCAGGAGGGTTGAATTTCCATTCAGTTCCATCATTAGCAAGCAGGGATTTGAGTTGACCTGATTCTGCTGAAGACGATGAAAACAACCTTTTCAGTTCTTTGTCAGCTCCTACAAATGTTGTCCCGCAGTCACTCGTTAAAGTAGCACAGATGCCTCGACGGCTGGTGAATCGTTTGTAAGCCGCTATGAAGGCTTCTGCTGAGTAGTTGGAAACCAACTCTAGATGAATAGCTGAGGTCGCCGAGCAGATGAACACCGCAATATAACCTTTGTAGGTTTTTGCTCTCTTTCCATGCCATGTTTTGATTACAAAAGGGCCTGCGTAATCTACACCAGAGTGCAAAAAGGGACGTGATGGTGATGTTCTTGTAGGAGAAAGCTGCCCCATTAATTGTTGAGCTCTTTGAGAGCGATAACGAGCACAAGTAACACACTTTAACAGTTCTCGTTTGACGATAGGTCTACCTCCAACAACCCAGAACTTCTGACGAACGGTTGCAAGTGTACAACGGGTGCCACTATGCAGAGTCCTGAGATGAGCATCATCTATCACTAGTTTTGAGAACTTAGAATTCTTCGGAAGGATATATGGATGCTTTGAATCATATTCTAATGAAGATTGTTCAAGTCTGCCTCCAACTCTCATTAAACCAGTGTTATCGACAAAGGGGTTAAGACTTATAAGATTAGATTTTTCTAAAGGTCTGTTGTTTTGTAACCGCGCAAGCTCATTTTTGAAGGCATGTTTTTGAATGAGTTTTACCCACAACAAAAGGGATGAGTTGAGATCTTGAGGAGTTAAAAAAGATTGACAATTAGTAGGGATGGATTTTTTTGTTTTGGCAATGAACTTTTGACACCAGGCAGTAACACGTAATAGTTTTGACAGTGTTGAGAAGCGCTCTAGCATTTCTGGTTCTGGTTCAAAGTTTAAAATGTGGCAAGTTGATTGAGGGATTCGCAGTTCAGATTTCGCTGCTTGAGCTGGATCAAACGTCGTGGATGGCCATTCATAAACATCTTTATTCAGCCACGGAGGACCCGTCCACCAAAGCTTATGGTTGCTAAGGATTTTAGCAGTAACACCTCGTGAAGCACAGTCGGCTGGATTTTCATTTCCTGCTACATACCTCCACTTAGCGAGCGGTTCTGTCTCTTGTATAACACTTACTCTGTTACGCACAAAGTCCTTCCATTTTGAAGGTTGATTTGTGATCCAGGTTAGGGAAACCATAGAGTCAGTCCATAACCATGCTTGGGTAGATTCTAAGTTGAGCATTTTCCGAACATACTTTACAAGTTTTACTAGTAGTGTAGCAGCAGTGAGTTCCAGTCGAGGAATCGACATTGTCTTGAGAGGAGCTACTTTAGTTTTAGAAATAACTAAACTAACAGTGATATTTTCACGATTAACGATTCTTAGGTAGACTACAGCACTCATTGCAAGCTTAGAAGCATCTGAAAATCCATGAATTTCTACCGAAGATAGTTGGGTAAGACCAAGATAACGAGGTACTTTAACTAATGGCAAATATTGTAGGTCAGCTTCAAGGAGTTTCCATTGGTCTTGCAAGTGATTAGGTAAAAGTTGGTCCCAATGAATTTTTACTAGCCAAAGTTGTTGCATGAAGTGTTTGAACCTTATGATAATAGGAGAGACAAAACCCAAGGGATCGAATAACTGACCTATTTGAGAAAGAACGTTTCTTTTCGTGCATTTGTCTTTTGGACTTAGAGTAGGAAGAAACTGAAAATCGTCGCTGAATCGATTCCATGTAAGTCCAAGAGTACGTATACTGGAGGATTTGTTTATCAATAAGGAATTGCCTTTTTCGCAATTACTTTCCGATATGTATGATAGTACATTTTGATCATTGCTGATCCACTTCTGTAAAGGAAAACAACCTAATTTGCAAAGCTCGTTAGTCTGTTTTACTACTTCTCTGCACTCTTCAATCGAGTCTGCACCACCAAAAATGTCATCCATATATCTCCCTCTTGTCAACATTTCACTAGCTTGGGGATATGCATCACCGTGATCGACGATAAGCTGATTCATTGTTCTTAGGGCGAGAAAAGGAGCGCATGATAACCCATATGTAACAGTCTGTAGTTGAAATTTTCTAAGATGACCATTTTCCATCCAGAGAATTCTTTGCAGATCTCGATCACTAGGATGTACTAGAATCTGGCGATACATTTTCTCGATATCAGTGGCAAATACGAATTTATAGCGCCTAAACCAAGTGAGAATATCAGGTAGTTCTGTTTGGAGTTTTGGACCACTGTAGAGTACGTCATTCAAAGATAATCCTGAACTAGTTGGGAATGAGGCATTGAAAACTACTCTTAATTTAGTCGTCGTGCTAGAAGGACGCAAAACACCATGATGAGGTAGGTAATATATGGGAATGGTAGAATCTATTTCTTCAATAGTTTCAGACATGTGACCAAGGTCCTTGTATTCTTCTATGAAATTAGTATACAAGTTTTTGTACTCAAGATCGTTTGAGAGACGAGTATTTAGCTTTGTTAAAATTTGAAAGGCTGACGATTGAGATTCTCCAAGCTGATTGACTGTTTCCTTCAGGGGAAGTCGGACTTGATAGCGACCGGAAGGTTCTCTAGAAAAGGTTGATTGATAATGTTCCTCACATACTTGATCATCAGGAGACTTGACTGATTCTTTAATTTGAGGAATTTCTTCCTGTACCCAAAATTTTTGAAGAAAATCATCAAGTTTGTTTTCAATCAAGCAATGAAACATTGATGAGGTAGATTTATTTTCCGTCATTCCAGTAGGTCCAGACAAGATCCAACCGAAAATTGTTGCTTGTGCTACTGGGGAGAGGGGTGGACCTTTAATTAGACCAGGAAGGATAATAGACGTGTAGATGTCTGCTCCTAGGACTAAATCTACAGATTCAGACTTCATGAAGGCAGGATCAGCTAGTTGAAGTCCCTTTATATGATTCCACGATGAATGATTTGGTGTTATCGATGGCAAATTTGATGTGAGATTTGAAAGGATGTGACAAGATAAAGAGCAGCTAACTTTGGTATCATACAGAGAACTAAGATTGATTGAAACTATACCACGAGTGGTTGGGGCTTGATGTCCACCGATACCAACAAGAGATACTGAGGAGTATGAACGCTTCAGATTGAGAGTTTGTACTAAGTATTCACTGATGAAAGAGATTTCAGATCCTTGGTCGATTAAAGCTCTGGCAATAACACTATTTCCCTCAGGACCAATTACCTTAACTTGAGCGGTTGCTAGGAGCACAGATTGTCGATTAATTTCCTTAAATGGAAGCATGTGATTAGAGGAGACGTGTGAGCTTGATGATGTGTTATCTGTAGATGAGATGAATTTGTTAGGGATGAGAGAACTTGACTTTTTTATATGAGGTATATTTGTAGTCTGGCTAACAGCGTCATGAATTAGAGTGTGATGTCTTTTCTTACATTGTAAACAAGATTTATTTGAGCGACAGTCCTTTAACAAATGTGAACCAAGACAGTTGAAACATAATCTTTTGTTCACAAGAACCTCTTTTCGTTGACTAGGTACTTTTTCACGAAACTCCTTGCAAAATGCTAAATAGTGATCTTTACTACACAGTTGACAATCATTTCCTATATTGGACTGAGATTTTGCTACAATTTGTGCTGAATGTACTTTAAGATTTTGATGAGGTTTACCTTTACATTGTAGTGTAGTTACCGTTACATCGCTTGGTGGTGTTGCTCGTGACTCAATACTTTCCAGGGCTCGAATACGACCTTCGATGAAGGTCTGAAGATCTTCTAGGGTGGAGGGTTCTGTTGAGACTCCGTAACGAATCTCCCATGCTTCGTGTGTCTCTGGGTCTAGTCGTTGTACAATCATGTACACCAAGATGTGATCCCATTTATCTGTAGGAGATCCTAGCGCTTTGAGGGAACCTAAAGACTCATTGATAGTAGACATGAGGTGATTGAGACCACTAGCAGATTTATTTTCTAGAGGTTTTAAATTAAATATATCATCCAAATGCCTTTTGATTAAAACACGTTTGTTTTCATATCTAGTCACAAGTTTTTCCCAAGCTGGCATGAAATTTTCTCCTGTTATTTGGAAATTTGTTAGCAATTGAGCAGCATCACCTGACAAACTGGTTTTGAGATAGTGTAACTTAGCTACATCAGTTAAGTTAGGATTTTGGATCACTAGTGAAGAAAAAAGATCATGGAAAGGTTTCCAAGACTGGTAACTTCCTGAGAATTGAGGTAGAGATATTTTAGGTAGTATAGGTTGATTTGATTTACTCATAGAACTAGATGTATTGATATCAGATGTGCTTTGATTTTGTTGAGAATTTACCGATAGCTCATCTAAGAGAACAAGCATTGCAGATTTGCTTACCATATATGCTTCAAGTGCTTGACTGTAGTGATCTTCATTTATGTAGGCTAGGTCTTTTAGTATGTCAGCTTTTGACTCACATATTTTCTCGTGATCCCTCTCGAATTTCCTCCATTCTGCTTCGATAACATCAATCCGGGTTTGTACTTGAGGCTTCAATATAGTTGATATATCCTTTTCCTTGAAATAGTCTGTGGCTTTTTCTAAGATTTTTAAGCGTGTTGCTTGAAGACCTAGTTTGGATTCTAGGGACATAACTTCAACTGAGAACAGGAAATTTTCTTGATTACTTTTATAACTGAATTGAAAAAATAACTGTTAATTACTTATTTAATCCGGCTCGAAGGACCAAATGATTAAAGAATTTAGATACTGATGGATAAACTTAGATTGAACGATAGATGTAGATAGATAATTAAGAGAGAAAAACTAGATGATGTTTTTAGTGGACTGTATTTCTTTAAAACTTGAACAAAAAGTAAACATGATATAAAATAAGACCAGCTGTTAGAAACAGTGAATTAGAAAAAATAACTTTAAACAGTATTCCAATGTATGATGGTTTTCGTTTAAATATTTATTTTTTATGCTTATTAATTTGGAAATTATATCGGTTTCTTGTGTTGTAATTATGATTATCGACGTTTCTAGTAAATGTTGAAATATTACGTTTAACATGAAGAACAGTTTTGTAAATATAAAGGCTATAAACTGTCATGATACCCAATCCAATAAAATGTGTTTTACAGTGTGCATCAAAATCCAATTTAAGCATTCTTATTGCATCTTATTGAAGATGTAAATTTTTTTGAGGTTAAAAATTTGATGTTGCTCCATATACTTCAACAAAGGCTTGTGCCTTGAATTTCTACTTGTGTCGTAAAGACTATCTTTACACATTGTGTAAACTGCTATTGTGTTTCTTGTGCCGGAGAACACTGTTCTCCATTCTGGTAAGTCTGCTTTCATAACAAAAATCATTTTAACCAAGTTACTTGTGGACTATCTGGCTCAAGTCTGATATGTTGTTTAGGTGACGACCCTGTTGGAGTTAGGGGCTAGTCCGAACTACAGGGACTGCAAGGGTCTGACGCCGTTGTATGTAGCTATCACTCATAGTGTGGACCCACTACTATGCGAGACTCTACTGCATAACAGAGCAGTCATCGGGGCACAGGACCTACAGGGCTGGCAGGAGGTCCACCAGGTATATCCGTACAGAACTAGACATTCCATGCACTTACCAAAGAGTTAGCCAGAGTGAGAATATAAATTGTAGTTGAATTTAGTCACTGCACAGAGAAGTAAAATATTGAGGAAACATTCAATGGTACACTTAAGTCGTGTCTAGCAAAAGTCACTTTTGTCTAGTGCAAAAAGTGTCTATTGCATTGGTCGTCCTCTCCCGCTCTCCCCCTCACCATCACGTACTACAGCGCTCACGCTGTAGGAAGAGCCTGTGTGCTACAACTGTTGTTGTAAACAATAGCCATTCAGGCTCTAAGCTGCTCGGTACTATATATTTCTGCCCCACCCAGAGCTAAAAGTGCACAGTTGTTCCTTAAGCATGTTTCCTCTGTATATTACTTCTCTGTGGTCACTGGCAGAGTGTGCTGAAGTAGATTGTAGACTTCTGTTGAATATGGAGACTTTTGGATAAATTTAAACTTATTGTAACTTAATTATAGCTGGTCTATAGACAAAGGAACACTCCACACACACTTCAGTATTGCACCACTTACTGATTTTGATTTGTTTCATAAATTCTTACTACACTCTAGTGGATGGACAGTAGATCCAGCAAGAATGGAAGAGCCTTATTTCTAACTAATGGAAACATACTAATTAATTGATTAAGTGTATTGATTTCTTGATAATAGAATTTCCAGCCAATCCTCACAACTAGCTGGGTGTAATTTATAGTTTGGTTTCTATGGTGACTGAAGTGACCTCAGTCAGTACTTAGCCACTTCAACACAGATTCTTCATTAGCAGGCTTACCGTTAAACAAGTCCACCAATCTCAAGTGGTTGAAAAAGTGGTCAGTGACTACGGAAATTTCTTCTTTTACTTTTGTGATGTTTTATAAACTTATTTTATAAACTCTATGGACTTGTTTAAAGGTAAGCCTGCTTTCCTGTCAATTTCCTTAATAATTCCTGGCAAATGCCCTATTTTTTATCAGATTCTTCATTAGGTTTGATTCATAGCATCCTCCTTATTAGAATCATTAATAGTCAAAGTTAAAATCCAACTTTCTAATATCCCCCTGAACTTTCCAGTGGTTGAGTGCAGGGCTTCTGTCCTCGTGGTCTTGGGTTTAAATCCCGTGAATCACTAATGGACTTAATCTGAATGATAATGGTGCAGCCTTTAGGAATAGCATAAAGAAATTTAAAAAACAATACCGTGCTAGAGCCTGGTTAAAATAAAATGAAACTTTATATAATTATTCTTTATTCTTGTCCAGGCGTGCAGGAACGGATTAGTGCAGCATCTAGAACACCTGTTGTACTACGGAGCTGACATGAATGCTAGGAACGCATCCGGAAACACTCCGCTGCATGTGTGCGCAGTCAACGGCCAGGAGTCTTGCGCTCGAGTGCTGTTGTTCCGAGGCTGTCAGCACGACGCACTGAACTACGCAAACCAAACACCGTACCAGGTCGCCGTCATTGCAGGCAATCTCGACCTGGCCGACGTAATACAAGCGCATAGGCCTGAGAATGTCGGTGAGTGAACCTATCAGCTGTTTTGTCGTCTGTGCTTTCTGGTAGTTGTCAAACTGTTTTTAGACACTTGTAGTATTATTGTGTAGTTTTACTGTATATCCATAAATTATGCCTATAAATTTTAGTAAGTCAAACTTTCGAATGGACAAGTGTATATCTGTAATTTTAAAGTCCCAATCCAATTCGTGAAACAAAAGAATCAATTTTGAATTTGTTGTTTAATTTAGCATTTAATCAAATTTAGTTCTTTTGTTGTTGAGTGAGGGAGAAATAATAATAATCAAGTAATCAAATAATTCTACATTTCCAAATTTTATTTAGCTCAGCAAAGTTTTATGGACACCCCTGATTATATTTCTTGTTTCTTGTTGCCTACAACAATGCTATAACAACCAAAGTTTTTACTATTGCAGTAACATATAAGAGCAATAAACTGTGCGAGTCGTAATATTTTTTCAACAAAAATACAACGTTTTTTAAACTTGGTTTACCTTTTGTACATTAAAAAAATATTCATCTACATTTTATAATCAATGCAGGAATGATAATCAAAGATATAAAATCGTTCTTGAAGCATATTTCAAAATCTGTCCTCTATATTTGAAACTTGTTTTAACGTTTATCTCTTTGTCTCATTGTTTACACGCTTGATATGTAAATGTTATGTGTTACTTATGCATGAAAGCTTGTAAAAAAATATTTGCTTTGCTAAAATATGCATGTGTGGAAATGTGAATCCAAAATTAAAGAAGGGAGATGGTGTGTAGAAAAAATAATATCTTTAGACATTTTTTTACCGCTCATAATCACTCTGATTTTTAATGTAAATATATTCAGGGATCCATTCAGTGAGGTTTAATAAAACTATCATTGATCCCCTTATCTCTTGTAAATCTCCTAAATCAAACATAACTAATGTCATTGAATCATACTAGAATCTTTTGAAGAGTTTGAACAATACAATAAAAAGTATTTATGAAACATGTCACAAAAAAGCCTTGTGAACAGTTCAATAATAATAAAGTCTTCTTGTATTGTCTTGCTAGACTCCTAGGCTTTTATTTCTTCAAGCACTAACAGCTGATATATCGGATGTCATATAAAAGCCAGCTAATCTGGTATCGGACGATCCGGCACTTTCATTAACTTGGCATCTAAAGGTCTGTTCGTAATTTTGTATGCTGTTTTAAGTCATTTTTACGCAATCAGCAGATGTTTGGATTGGAGTGATTGTTCAGTTGTTGGTTGGATACTTTATTTCCCTAGTCTTGCAATAATTGCAGGTTTTAGAAGTCATAATCTGGAACTTTCAATGTTCCCAACGTGCCGGATTAGCAAGTGTCTTACTGTATAACAAAATCTTCAATTGCAATTATTAAGTGAACAGAATTTAACAAATACAATTAAAAATTTTTGCTGCTTTTTTCAAAACGTCAGAGACAAACCGTCTTAAGTGGCGATTTTGGTTAACCGATGTTTCGGATGACCGCCGCTCTACTGTACTGTAAGATAGTTCTTTGAATTTACTAGTAACATAAGTGCGGTAGACCTTTAGATCTGATCTATTACTAAGGCTTCTAAACTCTGACATTCTCTCGCCAGCCCGAAGACAAACCGTTGATTTATGACTCAAAACCCGTTTTGACCACATTTTGTATTCAACCCAAAAGGAGTTCACGTGTATGTGGCATATTTTAATGATATAGGCCAATCAAAAATAAACTCTACACAGATGGAAGTTGATCTTATTGGTGTGTATTCTTTAGTTTGTCCAACAGAAACTTTTTCATAAAATTGTGTGTGCTTTAGATTAGAAAAAAAAACATGATAAAAATAAGTATAATAACTAACTAAGAACATAATCCCTGTTGTTTAAAATGTAATGTTCGTAAAGCTAGAATGACCTTAATACGTAACTCAATCCTATTTAATATTAGTTAATGTTTTTGTATAATCTAAAGGTAAGTACAGTATGGGTGGCATTACTGCTCTTGAATCCTATTCTTATCATTCTTACACCCTCAAACAAGTTTATAACAATCATTTCTGAGTCATTTATAAAAGTTATTCTTTGAGCTGTAGTATACCAATCAAACCAAACCATGATTGTAGTGCCATCTGTACATAGACTATACAGTATGTTACACACACTCTTTGCTTCGTATGATGCTGGTGGTGGCGGTTTCCTTCCTTTTCCCTTACCTTCCTCTTTCCCTTACCTTTCACCCATGATCTCATTATCATGTCTTTTCTTCATCCTCAAAATCACTGCATGTACATAAGCATTTATAAAAAACTCACAACTTAAATGCTTCCACCTAAAAGCTTAACTGCTGCCGCTGAACATTTTCTCAAGTTCATCACCGTGACTCATATTTTAATGTGTCAATTTGAGGAATTTCAAAGGAAAGTAAGATACAGAGCTAAAGAAAAATTAAGGGTTACATCGTTAGAACTTTAATTTGAATTTGTGTTGTTTTGTAAAGTTCGTAAGTTGCAAATCAGTGGTTGAAGTATTGTTTTAGATTCGGAAGCATGGTGTTTCGGTGTTGGGAGTTTTATTCTTTCTTCAGACTCTATCTCGTTTAAATATTTTTAAGGAGCATTTTCACAGTTGTAAAGTTAGTTTTTGTGCAATTGTTAGCTCATATTTCATTATAATTTGTAAAAAGAAAGTGAACATGTTAAATTAAACCAATATACTGTTCAATTTGGACAAAGACTTAACACTGTAGGCTCTTTACCTTCTTGTATTATGAAGTTTAAATGAAGTTAACAATCAGCATTGTCTAAATATACCACATTCCAACAATATAGGCCTACTCTGACAAATGATAATGCCTGTGTTGGGGCCTGATATCTCTTATCACTCATATCCTGTTTCATTCCATCACAAGATTCCTTTGTGTCTCATTCATTCTGTTTTTCACCTGATCATATTTTGTTTTTGCGCCTGATACACACATGTGTTTCCATTTCTGTGTTTTACATCAGTTTTTTTTATTCTAGGAGAATGGCTCAAATTCTTGATTATCAAATCATTTTATCAACTTGTGTTTCAACCTGATCATTTCATTTTTATTTTCTGATAACTAACAGATTTTGTGTTCACACCACATTTGTTTTCTCGCCTAACATTTCATCCCTGTTGTTTGTGTGCAGTCCCTTTCCGAGAGCTCCCTCGCTACAACCCCAGACGACGGAGCATGTTGCCCTCTATCTCCCACACCATCGTACCCCTACCCCCTCCCTCACCTTCACTCTCTGCCCGTTCTTTCCCCCCCTTCAGCTCAGCGTCGTCCAGCCTCAGCGAGACTTCCTCGGGCTCCGCCAAGACCACGACGACAGAAGACACTGCCAGTTATATTACAGGTATGTTCATCTGCCACGCCACCGCCGCATGCACTAAAGCACTAGGTTTTAGGTTAGGAATTTATTTTGCATGTTATTCTAAACTGTGGCTTAAATATGTGTGATTAATTAACCTATGGGTGTTTTTACTTCGTTAACGTGATATTTGGTAGGTGAGTGAGCAATTAGATGTAATTTTACTACAGTTGACTTAATCTATTTTGGATCTGTTCTGTTAAAACACAAATTCTGTTGGCTACTATTTGTGTGAATCACATACTGACACACATTTGCCACCATGTTTGTCTACAGCCATGAAAAAAAAAAAAAAAATCAAAAACTGCTCATGGTTGTGGGATTCATGTACAATCTCAAGTGACACAAAATAATCAGCTATTTTTTAATTCAGTTTAGTGGAATGTAATTAAAGGATATTCAGAATTTTGGAAAATTAACGAAGTTTGTTTTGATATGGGTTTACTATCTACAGGTCTAATAGGAAATTGACTCTTTTGGGTTGAATCTCAGCCATTATCTTGTGGAAACCTTATTGAAATACAGTTACCCTATTGAACCTTCGATAGTTCGACACTCGATAGTTCGACACTCCTTGTAGTTCGACACGGGTCAAGTGATATTTTGTCAAGTGATATTTAATGGTTACTATTGAACATTAATTTTTCATTTATTGTTGACTTGAAACTTAAATAATGAACAGTGAAATTGTTAAACTTTTTAGTATTTAATAAATTTGGGTGATTTCTACAGGGTGTCACAAAAAAGTGTGATGGGCTATACAGGACCTAATTCTACATGCAAAAATAAGTCAAAAATGAAGAATACAATTTTTTGGATTTTGGCTTAGTTTAGCTGTAATCCGCCATTTTGTTTTTTGGGGAAAATATTTATTATTTCAAAATTCCTTTGATATATTTTTACGAAACTTGGCAAAATTGTTAACACTATAGTAAGTAACATTTATAAAAACAAATATTATTTTAACTTTCCAAATTTCAAAATGGCGGCCGTTTGAATTTTTTAATACCAAATTTCATGAAAACCGGTACCTAAATCAACATTTTGTAGAAGACAAAAAATTTAGTATTTATTATGACAAATCCAACAAAACAAAAATGAATAAAATCGGTTCATAAATAAAGAAGCTGTGTTTATTTTAGTAATTTAGACTGAACTTACTTAATACGTTACATAAATTATTACATTACATTAAATACATTTTAATATTAATAATTTCAGTTAATATTGTTAATATTATTAATATTATTTATTATTTTATTATTAGACTGAAATTACTTAATACGTTACATAAATTATTACATTACATTAAATACATTTTAATATTAATAATTTCAGTCTAAATTACTAAAATAAACACAGCTTCTTTATTTATTAACCGATTTTATTCATTTTTGTTTTGTTGGATTTGTCATAATAAATACTAAAACTTTTGTCTTCTACAAAATGTTGATTTAGGTACCGGTTTTCATGAAATTTGGCATTAAAAAATTCAAACGGCCGCCATTTTGAAATTTGGAAAGTTAAAATAATAATCTTTTTCATGAATGTTACTTACTATAGTGTAAACAATTTTTCCAAGTTTCGTAAAAATATCTCAAATGGATTTTGAAATAATAAATATTTTCCCCAAAAAACTAAATGGCCGATTACGGCTAAACTAAGCCGAAATCCAAAAAATTTTATTCTTCATTTTTGACTTATTTTTGCATGTAGAATTAGGTCCTGTATAGCCCATCACACTTTTTTGTGACACCCTGTATATAAGACTTGTGTTTTTACTTTCCTGTATATTAAGCTCCATTTACTCCCTATCGTTTGACATTTCGATAGTTCGACATCCCTTAAGTCCACAAAGTGTCGAACTATAGATGTTCTACTGTACTCAGATTGCAAAAACATTTTTTTTTTTTTTTTTTAAGAGGATAACTTTTAGTTTTTTTGAGAGAATAATGTTTAGGAGTTTATGAGTACACAAATAAGGCCACACAGCATTCTGCTAGCTTTTCACACATTTAAGGTAACACATTTTCCTAGTTTAGGACCTCTTCAGAGTGGAGCTTGTGAAATCAGTCAGTGGAAAAGCTGCACTCTGAACAAGTTCTGATCAAGCAAAATATCAGTCCCATCTTGTGTGAAGGTATTTTTATGTATCTACCTATGAATCCTTGAACTCTAATTTTCTAAAAAAATAGTTGAACTCTTTCCTTTTTTCTTAAACATTAATGAATCACTTGGCTTTTCCATCAAATCTTAGTTTCTACTGTAAAGATTAGGACTGCTGATAAAGCAGTGTCCCAATTCCCTGTGTGTTTTAAGTTGGTAAAATAATTAACCTGTTATGATTGTTCTACTGCAAAAAACTAATTTTCAAGGTAATTAATTATTGATTTAGTTCATTGTTGCTCTATAATCTTCATCTAATATTAGCCACTAGCAATGCAGTTAGTTATATTACCAATGTTACTAATTTTGAGTGACACTGATTGGTTGTAGAGGTTAAACATCAAATGAATATTATTCTAATCATCCTATGGTAATTAAAATTCAAATCACAGTCAAGATCAGCATTGAACACGAACAGGTAATCACAAAACGGTTCTTGTATACATAGTTTTTCGTTGCTTTATTTATTTTTTGACCGGACGCTAGGGTCTGGCCCGGGATATTTTTTCAAATTACTTCAGGCATGTAGAAGTTATGGCTGATTCGCGGGATTTGAACCCGGGACCTCTAGGACCAAAGCCCCTCACTCTACCACTAGGCCAATTCTCTCTCCACTCTTTTATACATAGTTTAGTTACCATTTGTACATCGTGAATCCTTAACTTTGACAGATGTATTCTTGTTTCAGACAAAAGTCTGTGTGACACCAGTGACATCATCAGCGACAGCTCAGGCGTGGGGACAGCCAATAGTGATTCACTTACGCTGCCGGGCACTAGCGTTGTCTGCGTAGAGAACTACAGTTCGAGCCAGCCTGGCCATCTACGGCTCTCCCAAGGAGACATACTTGATGGTACTTATTGATTATACCACCATGCTTTCAAAGTTAACATTATTTATCTACATGAAACAGCTGTTCGATGCAATTACCAGCTGTTTGTTTATTTTATTTTTCAATTTCTATTATTTATAATTGAAATGAATTTAGTTTTGGAAGGATATGGAGATGCAATTCAAAATCATATTGCAAAGCCTAATGCGGCAAGGATAATATGTCACAGTTTGGTAAATATATAAAATTTTGCATAGCCATATCAAATGTGTTTTAATAAGATTGACTATAATTTACAATAATGAAATAAATTCTCTTACCACATTATTAAAATATTTTTTTAGCAAATTTAAAGAACTTAACTGTTGATTTCCATGTTTACATTTCAATATAATAACCCGAGAGAGTTCTAGATCTAAACCATTCGAGTACAAACAAAAGAATCTTTATTTAGCTTTTTTTTTAAATTAAAAAAATTATGGTTTTGTAAAATATCTGGAGTCATTCCCCTGTCATAGTAAAAAAATATCTGATCTATTTTTGTACCTCCAAGTTCAAACAATGTGTTTCTTTTTGGTTTAATTTAACTACAGTTTTTCAGTTACTTTTTAACACTAAGAATATGTCTCAGGTTTTTCAACTCTATCAAAGAAGTGGAGACTAGAATTCATGTGTGAGTTAATCTTGCATGTGAATTGCAATCAATAACAGATATATTAAATGATTGCACTGAATGATTCTAAAAGTTTTTCCCAGGCAATAAATGGGAATAAAATTAGGCTTTAAGTAGAAGTAGAGAAAGGCATGCAACTCGAAAGGACTTAATGATTGAGATATATGCTTGCACTCAATGCTTTAACATAAACATTTTCTGCAACAGAAAAAATATATAGGTTCCACTCTCTCTGACTTCTTCCCAATTTTACTATCAATTCCATTTTACTAAGTCTTACTGCATTTTCCTTACATCCCCAAACCGCCTTAGTCTTGCTTTTTTTCTCTTCTCTCTTTTTTAGCTTTCTTCCACTAAGTTAACCCCTCTTCTGATCCCTCCATTTCTAACTTCACCCCATCTTTTACTCTTTATAACCATCAAAAATATAATTCTTAAACATCATCAATGAACGCTCCAACTATCAATTTATTCTGATTACCATTACCTTACTCTTTTCCATGCTTATTCCTATTCTTTATTTTATTTTTTTGTGATCGTGGGTAGTGAATATATCGTGGTGGATATATGGATGTATTGTGGATATATTTGTGGATATATTGTGGATAGTCGAGTCTACTGTAGTTCCTTATATATGATGCTGTGGTTAGCATCTTGTCTCAGAAATGTGGGAGGGACAGGGTCAACCCCTAGGACAAAAATGTTTAATGGTTTGGAGCACTTGCTTTACAAAATGGCATTAGTGTTGACAATTATTAACCCTCCGAGTGTCCATAGTTTAGGCCTTAATGTCCGCCTATTTTTGGCGCATTTGCAAGGTTTTATTAAAACGGATCTGAAAAGCTTAAAAAAATGTTAATTCTACTGTTCTATATACCATTTTGTTTGGAAAATCATGGGCTTCAATATCATACATAAAACCTAAGGAATATTTGTTTAAAAAAATTTTTTTAGGTAAAAATAAAAATTATTTTGGAAAAATTGAAAAAAAATAAGTTTGCGCTCAATGAAATTGTATAAATTATAGGCCTATAAATATTTGAAAATAGCCTCTTTGTTCTAAATTGTATGAGGATTACAAATATATAATAATATAAGGAAGTAGATTTGCAAATAAATAAGTTATGGGCAAAAAACTGATTTCAGTACATAGCGTTTAGCTAAGAATGCATAGCCTAACCATAGCTAGGAATCTGGCTGATAATTTACATCAATATCACTACCTACTTCTTCAGGATCATCAACCAGCCCTTCAAAATCACTTAAATCTTCTTATAATGCACCACGTATATCACTACTTTTGATTTTTAACACTAAAACAATGATAAACATAATAAAACACATCAGTCATCGGTCCGAGGTTAACTAACCTGTTTACAAATACGCACGTCAGCTGTCTGCTACAATTACGATCGGCTCGGAGAACATAAAGCGCTTAGAGACAGACCTCTGGAGAAAGCTTAGAATCTAATTAAAAGAACGATACCTAACTCGATCCAGTTCAATCCGATTTTGTCAGTCATAGAGCCTTCGCCGTAAACAGTGTTCGTGAGTCGCTGCAGCGACGCATGACACTCAGAGGGTTAAAAAATGAATGAAAAATTTTCACAAATTACTCCATTGTAAAATATTTGAAATGTTATATTTCATGCAATAATTAAGCAATTTATTTTACTTTTTAACAGTTTTCTCTGTCACATAATTAGTATATGAATTTGACAGTTACCTCTGTCTGTTACAGTGACGGGGACTACGGACTGTGGTCTGTTGGAAGGCACGCACCGCAACGGGGGGGAAACGGGGCTATTCCCTCCCCACTGTGTACAGGAGGTGCGACTACGGGGGGGTTTAGTACCCCCGCCTCAACTGCCTGTACATCGCCGTGTAGTCGGACGCAGGGAGTCCAACGCTACCTCACTCAAACACTTTGCCACTGCCCCGAGGCATAAAAAACAGTGAGTTTTTGTCCCGACGTAATTTAAGATATTTTGTAATTGTAACCTAAACCATTTTTTGGAGAGTTCATCCTACTGATCGTTATTACAGGACCTGATCTCGAATAACGTAATTTTACATATAAAATTTTTGATATATTTAAGAAAAATTAAGATTAAGATAAACCTTTGCGGCCAGTCTCCATAGAATACTGGTATGTGCAGACTGGCTGTAATATGATTTCGGCATAAGCAGGCAAGTCTTACTGATACGCTAGAGCATGCGGTTGGTCTCAAGCAAGCAATGTCTTTTTAAGTACTGGCATTACTTTACATGAGTTAAATGTTGTAGTGCTAGTATAGCACTTCGCGCAATTTTGATTGACACAGTACTTAGCAGTACATAAATAGTTTAAGGATGTTATTCAAATTACATTCTGTCACAACTTCCGCTGTAGTATTCTAACTGTCTTGTGGTCTCTTATCAACATAACAGGTTACCAGCGGAACCACGCACTGTGGTGTTGCACCGTGCAAGGCGAGGGTTTGGGTTTGTCTTGCGCGGCGCCAAGGCAACATCACCCCTCATGGAGTTGACGCCGTCCGCGAGGTATCCGGCACTTCAGTACCTGGATGATGTGGACAAAGGAGGTGTCGCGGACATGGCTGGCCTACGGAAGAACGACTACTTGCTAGCGGTAGTTATTCACATCCATAGCCCTACAGTCTAAATAAATATTGTAAAAAGTTTACGAGGAACAGGGTTTGACTTTTACCCTCAAATAAAGTTACTGTTGCAAACTAAATGTCGGATTAATCACTACACTTTTCAAAGATGTGGACATAAATGTGATGCATTTATTCCAAAAATGGGATTGCCATAAACTAAATTCACTGTTCAGTGCAGTGAGCTAGAAATACAATTGGTTTGGTAGCATTTAATGACAGAATTGCGAGACCTTGGTCGCTATTAGTACTAAGGTATAAAGTACATTAACTGAGTACATTTGAACATTATAACATCCATAAAGGCATGAGTCGATGAGTCGATTTTCCTAGCTGGTACCAACACAACAAAATGTTTCAGCTTCTAGATTTTCTAGCAGAGTTGTCGTGCCAGCAACCTCTAGTTGTATTTTTAGCTCAGTGATAGCTGGGGTCTGTCGAACAGTGTGAGACCAGTGACCTATAGCTGAGTAGCTGACGGGTTTTAGATGCTCACCTGGTATAGTCTGTATGATGGAACCAGTCTCCTGACCCTCCGTCTACCTGGGGACTGGTCAATGGTTTAAGTCCCAGGCCAGTCCAAGGGTGGTCCCAGGTAGACGGAGGGTCAGGAGACAGGTTCCATCACACAGACTATAATCAGAAAGTAGCCATTTCTATCCTGATAAAAGTAAGATTTTTGACGATTCCAAATCATAGGCTGGTAAAAAAAAAACTTATAATAAATTATCCTGGCTAAGGAAAAAGTTGATCAATAAAGCTAAACAATGCATCTAACTCCTTTCTACACCCATCTTTCAATCAATCAATAATCAATAATCAATCATTGAGATGGGGACGCCACCTAGGTGCGTATTTTAACCCAAATATGAGTGAAGGATGAGTGTAGAATGGTGTGTGATGACCTGTGTAGCTTTGTTACTGACTAAGATCAGCGGTTTCATTAGTCAGGATCATTTATTTAAAGCCCAATGATCAGGAACAGATGGGTCCAGTTTCGAACCATCAAAAAGCTACTGACTTTTCTCAGGATCGAACCGGCGACCTTTTGATTACTAACCATTCAACTGCCCAGCTGTATAAGTGCTCTAAGACTTAAAGAGGATTTTCGCTCAAATTTGGGTTAGAACTTAGAATAAACCCACTTACTATCTTAATTGGTAGTGAAAGTAATAAATACCATGACCAAGCAGCTACCCCATAAAATAACTTTCCCCAAATCTTTGTCACAGATCAACGGTGAAGACGTGAGTGCCGCGTCTCACGAGCATGTAGTGGATTTGATCCGCAAGTCTGGAGACCTGGTGTCGCTCACTGTCGTGTCGTCCGGCGCACTGCCGAGCTCTAAGAGCGCCGCTGCCGGGCTGACTGCCGGCCAGGAGAACCAACCCACCCCGCGCCAGTATCAAACACTGCCACGCAAACTCAACAATAACTTCCCTACGCTCGGTCAGTATATATGCTGTAAGCTATGTAACATCTCTTCTTGTGGTCAATAGTGATGTGTCGAAAAATAATCTCAATTCTCAAACCGATCAAAACTTTAGAAAAGTTTTGGTTTTGAGAATTTTTCAGGGAGTTTCGAAATTCAAAAGATTTGAAATTAAAGATTTTTTCAATTTTAATTTTGGACCTGTTGTCATTTTTTGTATTATTATTGTTTATACCAGTTTTCAGTCAAGCCGGTCGCAATGGACCAAACAGATCACCACTAACACTGGATAAAACTTGTAATTTTTATTCTGAACTGCAATAGTTATTGTTTATACTAGTCCGTTCACAATATTATTTAGGCGGTTTAAGAGGAGGTTCCTCCACCACTTTTTTCTGCTTACGTTGCAGCTGATTGACGTTTTGAGCAATTTCAGCTGTTGAGCTATGTATTAAATGTAGGATCAAGACGTGGAGGGGATAGATTTCTTCCCCTAAATTTTGTGATTGGAGTATAATAATGGTAGAGCGTACTTTACATTTTCATATTGATATTTATTTATAAAAAAATGTCGACCACTAAATGACTAAATTGATCTAATATTCATATTTATGATTTATAATTATTGAATTACCTGTATTTTTTTTAGCCTTGACGAGATAGCTAAAAAGGTTTCACGTTACCTTTTACGATTTTAATTAGTTTTAGTTTCAAGATTCAAAGTTAATGGTCATCAATTGTGGTCATTGTAAGCTGCACACTTAGTAAACATTATTTAGTTCCAGTAATTTTTTTTTATTGTTAAAAGTCTGTTGAACTAAATATGTATTGTTGTTTCCAGGTCGAGCGCCAGCACCGTTACCTCCTAGGCGGGATCCGAAGACAACCCTTAGTGTTGGGAGAGCTCGAGCGAAATCAATGGTGGCTGGTAAGTTGTATCGTCTAATAAATAGCTACCAATTTGTTAGCTTACTTATCAAATCAACCAATTTTTTTTTATAAATCATATCAGAGTATTAAGGTTAAGGTGTTATAACAAATTCCCATATTATATGACCAAAGTTTTCATATCAAATTTATTATGTCCTTGATATTTTTACATTATTGTAATCCGCCTGACACTTGTTCTCACAATTCGACCACTTATAGAGGAGGAAGCGGCAAACTCGGGAGACAGTACAGATCCGGGCAAAGTCCAGCCAAGGACAGCTTCCATTAGAGCTCGACCCACCTCCAGTCGCATCACTGCTGCCGAACTGGAGTCTCTGTTCCAACGACAGACACCTTACATGATGACTACCTCTAACTTCCAGGTAGAGTGTCTTCATTGGGTTGGAAATTAAAATGTTCGAGGGAACCCATGCACCACCTCGCATATAAATGTGACATGTCAATAGGGTTCAGAATATTTTTGCAAGGCAAAAGGAAAAATACTACACATTTTAGCTTTCAAAGATTATGTTTGTTGCAGATAGCTATTAGGTGAACAAAACTACTAATTTACAACAAATTAAATTTGTTGATTATGGATCTAGACCATAAAAAGAATCAGAATACAATCATAATAAAAGTTGCCTGTTTAACAAGTATTTTTATTTGTATCTTGATTACAATATGTCTATGCTTAATACATAATACTGAAGGAGTTGGTAAATTACAATTCACATTTAAAACTGTTATATGGAAAGTTGGTCAGCATCACTGGATCTTTAAGTCTAGAAAGAAATCAAACACTAGGGTGACGATGACCTAAAGGAAATTAGCGTTTTGGTTACCATTCGTAACTCCACTAGATCATTACCTTTGCAACGACATGACACCTCAATTGTAAAAATAGGTCAAGTATGACAGGTGAAAAAGGGATGATACAGGTGAAACCAATGTTGAATTGAGTATGTAGATGGTTGTTAAATGTATTTTGACGAATAATGCACGTTTGACTTAGGGGCTTCAAAAAGGCCATTTTACCAACCGTTGGCACAAAACGTAGGAGCTAAACCGCAGGCCTAACAGGATTAAAAATTTGTAACTATTTCTTATAAATTATGCTGAAAAAGATGTGTGTTATTTCATCCGGGAATTCCAAAAATTGTAATAAACTTGCCACTTTAAAATACTACTAAAAATACTAAAAATGATTCCTAATAAAAATGTGTCATTTATTTCCTTTGACTTGTGTATTTGTAATCTTTATTTATTAAAACACCTTTTGTGGCCAAATAGGCCGGCTCGGACTAATCCAATTAAATATTACAGGCAGGGGGAAACTCACAACCGTCTTCTCCCGCACGCACTCCTCGAGTGTACGCATCTGTGGCAGAGATGAAACGCAGCAAGGGCAAGGTAATTTGCCCACAAAGTTAAAAGTTATTTACACAAAGTTAAATTTGTAAGCTTGTTGTCAAGTTGATGACTTTCCTATCAAGGAAGCAGAAGTGCTCATCTCTGCAGTAATCTTAAAAGAATTTAATTATTTGTTTTTAAAATACAAATCCACTCTTATAAGACAAAAGATTACAGAAAGTAAATAAAAATACGTCCAATAACACTTAAAACATATATTTACACTAATACTGTTAACTCACAAGACGGTAAATATATATAATTGATGGTAAGTGGTGATGGATTTCAATTGGACACTCAATCATCATCAGGCCAAATAGACGAATAATAATAATAATAATAATAAAAATCTTCATTTGTCATAAGGATACATAAAGCAACAGGTTAGCAGCAGGGTTATACAATCAAAAGATTTATTTGGCCAGATTTGAACAAATCGTCCAGGCTATAAGAAGGGTTGTCTAGTAGCCAATTATAAAACAAGGACTTAAATTTTTCTTGCGGATAAGCATCAATATTGTGTTTTAAAAGGTTATATACTTTAGTTTATAACACTATGTGGCTCTTGCTAGTCTTACTCAGACGACGTGATTCTAACAAGAACAAGGCACTATTTTTAAATCTGGTATTGTGATTATGATTATTGAATTTTAGGTGATGGGGTTTTTTTTAGATATAAAGGGCAAGATCATAAATAAACAAATTTATTACAGTTTGAATCTTAAAATCCTTAAAAAGAGGCTTGCAGTGCTCGTCTGGCTCTGATCCATTCATAGCTCTGATAGCCCCCTTCTGTAGGATTAACATTTCGTTAAATACCAAGACAAGAATGTGGTTCGGATTCTACTATAAAACTATAGGTTCCTTAGTTGCCATCAGCAGCTGTTTGGGCTATTAATTAACAGCTGTGTCTAAGGATTATGTCGGCCTTAGTCACTAAACAAGACTACAAAATCACGCCACTCATCCTTCACTCATATTTGGGTTAAAATATGCACATAGTGGCGTCCCCATCTTATAAATAATTCAAAATTGATAATTGATAATTGAAATGTCTCCGAAGCCAGTCCGGATAACGGGTTTTCTGGTTAAACTGACATCCCAAAAAACTTGTTAAAACTGACCATTTAAATACATACTGTATACAGTAGGGTATTTGACTTAAATTTAGGAGAGCATTGTATTTAGACACATGATCTCTGGTCTCATCTTTCCCACGAGAACAGTTATTTCAGTACTGCCCACTTCCTGCCGATCTAGTCCGGTTAAACCGATGTGCTGATAAAAATTGTCCGGTTAAAGAGATGTCATTTCCGCTGAGTGTCCGGTTAAACTGATGTCCGGTTTAAAGGTGTCCGAATAAGAGGTTGTCTACTGTATTATGAATTTGATATAGGAAAATTAGGTTTTTTGTTACTTACTAAAAACTAAAAGAGATACGAAGTAAGTGTAAATTACAAAGTTATTAAGAATTAAAAACCTATAAAATGAGGTTCCACTTGACAAATGTTGCTATTTGAAAACATTGAACAGTGGGCATTGGCAGATTTTCCAAACTCAATTTTTTTGAATTTTTATTATTTCAAAAACCGTTGCATATCACAGTAAAGCTAACTTCATAATGAAACACAGAGTATAAAAACATATTGATTTTTTTCCAAAAAAAACTGCAGCCATTTTGAAACGGAAAAAGATCATTAATTTCAGTTTCGGCCAAAAAGTTTCTCTATCAAATACCTTTAAAATGATGAATAACTTGATATATGTTTACATTTGTAAATTACAAGATTCGAACTAGTGACCCTCAATTTTTGGGACACCCTGTATCAGAAAAATATTTTCACCTTATTCCTTGGGGTCCATTTAGCGGGAAATAATTTTATTTCACCCTTGTACTTTAAGCCGTTTTTTCTTAATCAATTTGAGACACCTTACATGGGACACTCTGTATAGGCCATAGTGAACACGGACATAGAAAAGATACAATATTTGTTTCCTAAGGAACCTTTAATTTTTTCTGAGCTAAGCTAGCTATCCGTTTATTCTAAGAATCATAATCCGTCTATAAATCAACTTATGTTATAAGCGCACAGTCTTACAATTTGTTGTCTACAGGCTAATACCCGAGTGCGCTTCAGTCTGGCTGGTATAGGGATGGCCGGAGTGTCAGAGCTACACAGGGACTTTCACAGCACCCCGGATCTTGCTGCGGCGGTCAATGGGGCTGTGACTGGCCCTCGGCAACACCACAGTCAGGAGGAGTTGCGACCTCTTCCCCCGCCTAGCCACCCTCCTCCACCACCACCCGCCGCACCCGACACTGGACATGACACTGGCAACGGTATGTTGATAGCCACCCTCCATTGAAAGGAATAGGTCTGAAGCTACTTTAGAATTTGTTTTGGAGTCTTTAACCAAAAACACCATCTTTTGTCATTTATACAGGGTGATTCAAAAAGGACTTTACAACTTTGAAAATTCATATAAATCTTATTAAACAAGGTACAGAGCTGGTTTTGGTGTTGTTTTAAAGAAAAACACTTCAAGTTTTTTTACCTTAAAATATCAAATTTTTACCTTAAAAGGAATTTTAGGTACGAAAGAATTACGAAAACCGTTAAAATTTTGAAAGAAATTTAACAAATTTTGAAAATGTGGCATTTTTTAAGCTGAAGGAGTGCGATTTTCGATAAACGCCTAAGAGTGTCTTGTAGAAAATTTAATTCCGAACCTACGATTTTTACTCAAATTGTTTCTAGCTCTTACCGTTTTCGAGCTATAGCCGTTAAAAAAACGTGATTTGTCGTTTTCAGAGGTCCGCCATTTAAAAATGGGACTTTTTGCAAATTCTACCGTTAATTTAAGATCCCATACTGCAATACTACGAAATTCCAAGTCTCATTCGGTATTTTTCCAAAGTCGGTATTTTTCAATGTTATTTCCCATAAGAATAATATGGGGGGGAAATTCGTGATTTCGGGGGGGAAATTTTAACCTCTTCAAAATTCCAAAATGGCGGACCTCTGAAAACGACAAATCATGTTTTTTTTAAACGGCTATAGCTCGAAAACGGTAAGAGTTAGAAACAATTTGAGGAAAAATCGTAGGTTCGGAATTAAATTTTCTACAAGACACTCTTAGGCGTTTATCGAAAATTGCACTCCTTCAGCTTCAAAAAATGCCACATTTTCAAAATTTGTTAAATTTATTTTAAAAATTTAACGGTTTTCGATATTTTTTCGTACCTAAAATTCCTTTTAAGGTAAAAATTTGATATTTTAAGGTAAAAAAACTCAAAGTGTTTTCCTTTAAAACGACACCAAAACCATCTCTGTACCTTGTTTAATAAGATTTATATGAATTTTCAAAGTTGTAAAGTCCTTTTTGAATCACCCTGTATGTGTGTTTGAGTATTTTTTACGTCCGGAACTGTTTTTACACATTACTTCAGACTAGTCCTAGAGAGTCGCAGCATTTTCAGGTAGATAAAATCCATTGGTGTTTGGAAAGATTCAAACCCAGGACCTCGGTCTTCTAAGTCCCGCACTCTGCCACTAGACCAGCTCACTACCCATTTTTATTTAATTGATAACTTTCAATACACTATATAGTGTCTATGGTCTATAACACGATAACTCGAGTACAGACTTTCTTGAAATTTATAATCCTACATTTTATAACAACAAGTTCCCAAACCTGCTCAATTGCGCTACGATACGGGGTTTTCCCCGTTTAAATTGCGGTTTAAATAGGGGAAAATTTGATGAAAATTAGCTTAGTTTGCAGGTTTGCTGCTGTGGGCCTATTTAAGCAAAGGCCTAATAGGTGGAATTGGAAATTGATAAGTTCTTTTCCTCAGGTGGAGATGGCGTTATGTCCAGCTTTAAGCCAGCTGCCAGTGCCAAACTGTACGCTTCGCCTGAAGATGTCAAAAATGTTGGTTACCGATCTCGCTCTCTTCCCTCCCACGCAAACAGACCACAGGTAAAATATGTATTAGAGCTTAATTTATTGAGCTTAATTTATTTAGTGGGGGACATATTTTTTTAAAAATAAATTTGCAACCTGCTAAAGCTTCTGTTACTGAAGCTGGAAGCAAAATATTTAGCTTTCTTCTTTTTGGTACTCTTATTTTAATTTATATGATATTGGGTTTTTAAAGAACTTTTTGATAAACTTAATTGTGTCCAATTTAGGGTAGTAGTAGGAATGTAAATTTTGGACATGTTATTTTTGTATAATGTTGATTTTAAATTATTTTAGATAATTTTTTTAACCTTGTACATTATGCTCCTACCGCTTTTGAAGTTTTGTATGAAGTCCATTTAAATTTAAAAGGTCAGTAGATTTATTGCAGTGTACCACTAACACACTCACTTGTACCACAGGTTCGTAAATCACACAGTTTACGATCACCGTCGTCTTCATTCAAACCAGCGCCAGGATCTCAGGGCGCAAATCCCTACGCTCAGCCGATCCGGAACCGCAAACAGCAACCGGTGTCGGCCCCGCCTATTCCAGACCCCGACTACAGCCTCAGTGAGAACGAAAGCGACACGGAGCCCGCGGACAAGACTGTGATCAGAGTGAACCAGACGGAGGGAAGTGGCGGTAGCAGCACCAGTTCCGGCAGTCTACCTCACAGCTTCAGCGTAGACGAGATTCAGAAAGTCCGAACCCAGCTGAAAAGCTCCAAATCCTACCCGAACGACTTTATCCCCGGAGCTGAAGACGGGGATAATTCTTCCAGTGGAGTTAGCTCGGATCAGGAAATACCTGCGGGACCTCCCTCCGGGTTTGATGTGAATCAGGAATCCTCGACTGGAACGTCAACTCTTCCTCGAACTTCGCAGAGATCTGCTCTAACAAGGAACGCAGTGTCGCTGGCACAACTACCCCCACCACTCGAGGCGGACACTGATGAGAGGGAGGAGTTAGTTGTTCCGCCACCCCCAGAATATGCAGGCGGGGTTGGCCCCGTTATGGAGGAAGTGTTGGCGCCCCCACCACAGTTCTCCGATGGTCGCTTAGTCACGAGAGTTCGAATAGTCGGGTCAACACCAAAGGCAGCTCCCAGTAGGCTTCATAGTCAGTAAGGATCAACGCATTACATGTAATTCTTTACATTAATTCTGTGGCATGTTTTATGCCGAAAAAACTGTTATAAAACTTTTTTCAAAATAATTTTTAGTGATACAAATAATTCTTTTGGTTTTTCTATAAAGAAGTCATTGATTAGTTTGTAAATTACTTACTACCGTGAATTATTTTAAAATTTAATTACTTAAATTCTGGATCATTTTTGGGATGTGTAAAATCATTTATGTAAGTGTAAGAGTACTATTTTGAGGTTCTATTTTTTTCCTTTTGGAAGGTGCAAACAGATTTTTTTATTCTACCTTACTGTTCAAAGCAAGTCTAATGCGCTGGCTTACTACCGTAGTTAATTTTGCATAGATGCATACTATTGTATTTATTGTTGATTTATATTTGTTAAAAGATTATAGTTTTTTGTTCAAATTGTATATAAGCATAGACTTGAGTGTATGTAAACAGCATGCCGTCAGTTGTACATTATAAATGTGCCAAGTTAATTTATCTTGCCTAATGTATGTTCCTTTTATATACGAGAGTTAGATTGTTTCATACTTAGTTATTTATACATTCCGAATATTGAGTTTATCGTGTAAATAGTGTCTATATAGTGGATTAGTAATGATTATCAATGTAAAGCTAAGTTTGCGTCCAACTTTAAACTAAGTTAGAGAGTAATTATGAGAAATTTGAAGGGAACTATGTACACAGATTATTTATTCCTTTGTGAAATAAAATTTTGATGTAGATAATTTAGATATGTATTTCATAAATTATGACAATTTAGCTACAACAATTATTATGTGTGACACTCTGTTAAATTTGACTAAAAGTGAGTTCCATTTTTTATATTTAAATAAGTATGGAAGGCCTTAAACCAAGAAATCTAAAAATTAATACTAGACAAGCTGATGATACAGCTACAAATTTTGTACTGAAACTCAAGTCTAGAAAGTAAAAGTTACTGTCATAGATCCCTTTAATGAAATTTTTTTTAAATAAAGTAATCCCAATAAATGGAAAAAAAACTTGCTCATAGAAAGTACCTCTAGTAAAGTGTCAGTTGGTCTACGACCGTATCCTGCCAAGCCACGTGTACATATGTAATCGGTGTTTTTTTACTATCCACATTTCAGCATTGTTGCTAACTAGTTCACTTCTCCAATTCAGCGCTTGTCTATTACAAATTATTATATTTTCTAGATGAAATTTTATTTCGGATCGAGCTCCGTACTTGTTTGCTATATGTCAATTGAGAGAATATTATTGCTTATTTTATTTTGTACCACAATATTTCTATACTGTTTGAAATATTTTTATCGTTGAAATTGATAGTACTGTCTTAATTCATTAGGTGGTTAACCCATATTTACATTGTTAAAGAGATTTTTCAGGTTTGTAAATAACACACGTTGTACATGTAAGTCACATTCCATGATGTTATCAATGAGGGAGGATTTTTCATCTTTATTTACTTTTTAGTATTTTAGCGTTAGGTTGTATTGTGGAACACATCTTGAAACTATATCTTTATTGATATAAATAACTGAATATTATCAACATTCAACCTTCATCATTTAAATCTAAAAGGTAATCATAATGTAAATCTACAACATGTTTAGAAATTATTCTCAAATTCTGTTACTTCTTTATCTATACAATATATTTTTCCACTAATGTTGCAAGTCTAACACCAATTTCTTGGAATGTGGCTCAATTACTTTTGTATCAATACACGAAAATGTTATCAAAGTTCCCCCCATAAGACAATGATATATTCTAAATTTGAAGTTTTTGTGAAGGAGATATGTACATTGTACACCCGTAGTTGGCTATTGGCTTGTAGAGGCTTATTTTGGATTACTTTTCCATCACTAGATAGTCACATTTGGAAACTTTTAATCGGATTCGAGTGAACTGTTGTAATATTTAACAAATATAACAAACATGTGTAAAACTTGTTTTAATCATTTTTCCTTGTTATTTACAGTACGTTTCCTAAACTTTTGAGTTTTCTATTTGTTTAAGTGTCCTCTGACTCTGGAACATTTGTTTTTCAATAGGTAAGTGATGTGTGTGAGTTTACTGATCTGTTTTGTACAAAGCTTGTCACCAGTAGTGTCATTAAGTCCTAAACTAAAACTATTATATTATCATTAATTTATTGAGAGGAGGAAGTTGGTATCCCTATGAAAAGCGACTCTCCAGCATTACAGTTAATCCAACTCCATGTAGATAATGTTCGATGAATTTCATTTAGTAGTATGGTTTCTTTTTGAACATATTTTACATATCTTTGAGTCACTTGTCTTTATTCTTCACTTTTATTATCACTAGTTGCTCTGCCCGTGCTTCGCTACGGGGTGAGAATGCAGAAAAGAATAATTCGGTTTTTGTACTTTAAGATACTATAAAATACTATGAGAAACAGTTACAACACACTTACCAGGAAACATATAGGCAAAAGCTCAATCCTGCTTATTGATTATTTAAATTAAGATCTCTTAATGTATTACAGTACTATCATTTTATATAGTATATAGCATTTAAAATACAGGGTGAATAAAAAGTCAAGACCCCCCCCCCCCCCTTTAATATTTTTCCCATTAAATATACAGAGATATCCTTTTGGTGGTCGTGTAATCTTAGCAGGAAGTTTCATTTTATGATTTTACAATTTTTGAGTGTCCCCCCAAAAGGGGGGATTTGGGGGTTAACTCAAATATTTTAAATGTAAACCCCCTTCAAGTGAACCTCATTTTGAAGTGTTTACAAAAACTTAAAGAATGGTGAAAACCAGAGTTCGCTATCTCTTCTCTATCCAAAATGGTAGCCAATATTTCCATTACGAACCAATTTTACCATTGATTTTCTACAACATTTGACGGGCTACCATTTTGGATAGAGAAGAGATAGCGACCTCTAGTTTTCACAATTCTTTAGGTTTTTGTAAACACTTCAAAATGAGGTGTCACTTGAAGGGGGTTTACATTTAAAATATTTGAGTTACCCCCCAAATCCCCCCTTTCGGGGGGACACCCAAAAATTTCAAAATCATAAAATGAAACTTCCTGCTAAGCTTGCAGGACCACCAAAAGGATATCTCTGTATATTTACTTGGAAAAATATTAGAGGGGGGGGGGTCTTGACTTTTTATTCACCCTGTATATGCAAAAGTATAATTCATTGACCACATGGCACCAAGAAACAATTCTCCTTGTAAACAAATTAAATTAAATAGCAGAACAGCATTTCTGACAACAGCTGTAGTTTTATAACAATGTTTTTTCCCATGTTAATCTTATGGAGAAATACGAAACTTTAAAGGGCCCCCAGGCCTCACTCTCTAATTATTTCCCTAAAAAGAAAGTTTCCTGCACAACTTTACGTTACGCTCTTTCGAATTCAGTAGTTTCGGAGGAGTAATTGTCACAAAAAACCTGCTTGCGTATTAAATAAGTATAGATTATCATCAATTCAGATGGGGACGCCAAGAAGGTGTGTATTTTAACCCAAATATAAGTGAAGGATGAGTGTAGAATGTTGTGAGGTTATCTGTGTAGCTTTGTTACTCACAAAGACCGGCTGTTTTCACTAGCCGGCAAAGTGCTTTTAAGTATGTTTCACCCAAAATAACTCATAAAATACCCCTGCCGCTGCAAACTACCACATTTTACAATATTCTCCATAAAAATAGCATAGTAATTTTAAATTTACGATTTTTTTCTGTGATCAATTACCGTACAAAAACACTTTAATATACTAAATTATTTGTATTTTTAAGCTCTAAATATGGTACTAAGAGAAATTGGAAATTTTTTTCTTTTGAGGATCAAACATGAGAAAAACCAATTTTTACCCCATAAAACCCCGATCCCATAGTCTGATCATGCTGGTTCACATACTCATTCAAGTTTATTCCGCCCTACACCTTCAAGCCAAATTTCATCAAAAACGGACAAAAATTACTCAAGTTATCGCTTTCACATACATATACAGGGTGTCCCGTAAGTAAACAGCCAAACTCCGGGAAATGGTTCTATGGATCAAAATAAAGAGAAAATCAAGAATAACCTGTTTTCCAAAATCACTTCGTTAACCAGATATCCGCCGTTTTGTATATTTTATAAAAACATTTTTATTTTTGAAATTTTTCAACCAATCTTTATAAAACTTGGTATGTAGGTTAAGGCAGAAAAAATTCATCTTGATTCAACTTAAAATTTAAAAATGGTGGCCATTTTAATTTTTAAAACTTAAATTACTCAAAAACAGCTAATTTTATGAAAAAAATGTCAAGTACGCTTTTATTTAGCATTTTTAATTCCCTATCAAACGATACCAAGTTTAAAAATATCGAATAAGAAATAGCTTAAATATTACGATTTTTAGTTGTAAAATGGGGCAAACCTGACTAGCTTCTGCCTTATTCTACCCTATTTTACAACTAAAAATCTTAATATTTAAGCTATTTCTTGTTCGATATTTTTGATCTATGCCGTTTTGATAAATCTACATTCCATACAGTATTATAATTGTTGATCTGTTATTCAGGTATTTTATGAAATGATAACCAAAGTGTTATTTATAACTCTTAATCCTTTAAGGTGGTTTGAGGAGCCTTCCTTGTCACGTGTGAAAAGACAATGCTACGGTTTGACAAAACGTTCTCGGCGATGCAGCCCTGGTAGGTGATATCTGACAACAAATTAGTGAACTATTTAAAACTAGGACTGAATTACAGCACATTGATAGTTGTTTGATCTTTTACAGCTGATTGACATAGAGTAAGGAGCAGAGGATACACTCCATGGTAGGCCTATACTTAAGTGGTGTCTAGCACTAGTGCCAGTGCTGTTATCTAGTGCAAATTCCAACACCACCCTCTATCGTCCATATGTACTACAACGCTCACGGTGAAGGAAGATTTGTGCCCTATAGGAATTTCCTGCACAGTGCTCACCACTCGCGCTCTTTCTTGCTCGTCACAAGTGAATTCCCGACACAAAATACCAGAATTTAAAGCGCATGGTTTATATACTTACTTATCTGTCATGCGCAGGGCCGCGTTAAGGGTCAATGGAGCCCTGGGCAAACTCAAAAGCAGCGCCCCCCTTTTTTTAGTGTGGGCGGTAGATGGACGTGAAATGAAATGAATGAATGAAATTAAAAATGTCTTTATTTAGGAGGCGAAATTAGAACTTGCAAGTAAGGAGTTACATGGTCATATCGCCTAAGGCCAAACATGAATCTGATACAGGAATTCTGCGCTCGCTGAAGTCTACTAGAAACCTCATTTGTCATATCATTGATCACCACATCACAGTAGTTGAAATGAGTCAAGATGAGAGTTTTTACTAGCATGATTTTCAAGTTCAGTGGAAGGTAGTCTGCAAAACGTTTGATGGTGTTGAACGTGGACTTGCAGTGCCTGCCAGGCACTTCCCAACCACCGGCGCCCCTGGGCATATGCCCATCAGTCTGCCCGTTTATTAAAGCGGGCCTGGTGTACGACAGAGACAGATGTGTTGTTTTTCATTGTTTCAAACATGAAAAGCTGGTCCTACTAGAGAAGGTTATTAACCCTTTGGAGAACCAGTTAGTTGTGAGTTCTGAATATGATGACCTGAAATTCCAGTTGATACTTCATAGGAAATTTAGAAATCTACTTTGCTGATTCATAATTATGAATCATAACCTGCACCAGCACTTATTCCAAACAACAAGGTTTCTAAAGTACTTAAAACAGAGTTTTCAGCAAAAAAAGTAAAAAAAAACCTTTAACAAAGACCCTGTACATCAAAATTTGGACGGACACATATTATAAACAGGGTGTCCCACGAGAGGTGTCTCAAATTGATAACGGAAAAACGGCTTAACCTACAAGGATGAAATGAATTATTTTCTATTAAATCGACCCCAACAAGGTATAACATAAAAATATTTTTAACATTTTTCCGATACATGGTGTGCCAAAAACTGAGCGTCACTAGTTCGAATCTTGGGATTTTCAAACGTAAACATACGTCATGTTATACACCATTGTAAAGGTATGTAATAGACAAACATTTTGGCGAAAACAGAAATTAATTATCTTTTTCTGTTTCAAAATGGTGGCAGTTTAAAAAAAAAATCAATATTTTTTTAATACTCTGTGTTTCCTATACCAATGCACTTAGCCCTTCTCCGGTTGAATTGTCTTACTCGTCATGAAATTAGCTTTACTTTGATATGCTACAAGTAACGGTTTTTCAAAATAATAAAAATTAAAAAAAAAAGATTTTTGAAAATGTTTAAATGCCCATTGTTCAAAATGTTCAAATGGCACCATATGTGAAGTGGCACATCATGTTATAGTTTTTTTTTTTTTTAATTCTTGACAACTTTGTAATTTACACTTACTTAGTATCTCTTTTGGTTTTTGGGTAAATAACAAAAAACCTAATTTTCCTATATCAAATGCATGTTATTTGGGTTTAACCCTAAATTAAATGAGACCTTAGTGTTAAACCTGGTTAAACTCAATTAACTGTAGCATGGGGATGGATTGTCTAAAACAACTAATCTTTACTTTCTTTCTTATTAAATGGCGACCATACAAAGTAGGTATTTTAAGCCAAGTCAAGTATGAATGGAGATAAGTGTAGGATGAGTGGTGCGATCTTGTAGTCTAGTTAGTGACTAAGGCCGACATTCCTTAGACACAGCTGTTAATTAATAGCCAATACAGCTAATTGCAACTAAGAGACCTACAGTTTATAGTGGAATACGAACCACATTTTCCCTTGGTATATATACAAATTCGTCTAATTATCAGGATAGCAGCAGCAGCATCAAAGAGTATCACATTACAGTTTAGTCAAACAGCTATTAATCGACCGGAAAGAGATAAGGATGGGAAAGGATGTACAGTGATAGTCTATGAATCACATGAAGGGAAAGAAGGATTCAATAATGATGCTGTATCTTCTTGCAATATCTGTGCTAATTCTATTGCCAAAAGCAGGTATGTTCTCTCATGTATTAATTACTATTTAAGAGTTTATAATTAATTGAGACTTGCATATTTTTCTTTGGCCATTAGCCAAATTTTGTAGAGGAAATTAAATACTTTGAAAACAATTCACCGTTCGTATAGAGCAATCACAAAATAATGTCACACTTGCTTTTGAGACGCAACTAACAAGAATGTAAAGACATTTCATGAATGGTTTAACTGATACCGGTACAGAGTGGCCTTATGTTATTTTTTTAACATTCCACCTATTATTTTTCTTGATCCAAGAAGCAGGTGTATGTGGTACATGTAATTAAGTCTTATACTTTACTTCCTTATACTTTCTTGCTTATTAAGTTAATCTAGTACAAGAGGTTCTACCCACGAATTCACGGGTGTACAATGTACATAGCAGCCACCATTAAATTAATGAAATCAATTTTGATTTTATATTTCATTTAAAGGGCTCAAGTTTGAGAAATTATCATCAGAAGGAATGTAAAAAAAAAGCAGCGGGACCATCATACATGTGACTGAAGTGGCCGAGGTGAGTAGGCATACGGTTGTACCTGAACTCGTCGCCCACTTTCACGAAGTCCTGTTACAGATCGGCGACAGCCTCTTGGACGACCAACACACATGTATTGTTTATCTAATATACATCGTCTTTTAAACACCCTAAAGCACTCACTTATATCAAACAGCTAAAAATAGCATCCAGTGTTCATTTACCGCACCTCTTTTAAGAACATAAAAGTAAATAATAATATAAGTAAACAAAAATGTAAACAAACAACTAATGTCAATTGCATTGATCAGCTGTTGTTCACTAAATTAATCGAATATCGTTAACTTCTAAAACGTGTAAGGCGTAGCCCTTTGGAAATCGGCCTCTGGGGCAGAGCCCTAAGAGAATTTGTTCATACCAATACTTTTCGGCAAATCTACACACTCTGAGCTTTGTTTCAATGTGCCTTATGCCTATAATTTTATTTTGTTAATGACCTTAACCATTTACATAAAATTTGATTGTATCACTTTAATAAATATAATAGATTTGACATCAACTATTACAGTAATTAAAACTAAATATAACTTAAGACGGTGGCACACAGTAAGTAAATGGCCCATTCGATTTAGTTTTTCCTTTTATTAAGTTGGCTGTAGCTGGTCCATGTAGATGGGATGTCCACTTTATATAAACTTATGGCTTAACCATGGATAAAACGTACTCCCTTAGTAGATTTGTACCTATCCTTATGGATCAGCTGATGACAATTTTTTGTTCCGTCCGGTGCCGCTAGGATTGAGTTTTTGTTTACAATTTGTTTCATGTTGTTTCAGTTAGTCTCGTTAAACCAAATACAGTAAAAGAAAAAAATATCGTTCACTAGTTTACGGTATATAACCAAACAGTAAAGCACAAATCATGCAATGAACCCTAAATTAATAGAAATAAAATTTTGTTGACACAAGTGATCAGTGTCACCGACATAGACACAAAAAAAACGAGCTTCAAATAGTACGGTGGGATGAGAAGTCTACTTATGTTGGTTAGTGAATGGCATAACTCAACAAAAACAGCTTATAAAGCTACATCCTACCTTATGTATGTTACAGCTTAAGTAAAATTTTAGAACTATACTTTGTTTGTTGTTAGGTATCTGGTGGACTAGTGTAATCTATGAATCTAAGAACATTTTAGTAAAAAAACACAGTTTATTACATCTTCTCATTTTTCTTTTAACTGAGTAAACTCATACTGTAACGCATATACAGATTTTATGTATGTATTTGTAATAACAGACTTTATTAGGCCAGTGCTCTCAATGTCCATGTGATAAAGGATTTAGATTTCTGATTACCTTAAGTACATAGGTATTGTTGTCTATCAAACCTGATGCTGTTTGAATAGGGAATAAATCAGACCTGTAAAAGGAAATATTATAGTGAAAATTCAATCCGACAAATTTAAATTAGATTTCAAAGCTTAGTCTGGAGTTTTGCTGTGATGGAGGTATTTATTTCACATTTACAGTACGAGTAAAATTAAGGAAAGATCCCCTTTAAGGCCAACAGTGGAAACAATCTTTCATAAAATTTATGTATAACTGCAAAATATAAATTTAAAAAAATTGGCAAGACGTTTTGGTGAAAACCCCCTTTCACAATTTAGGTACTGTTTTGGAAGTAACTGGTGCAAGATTTCAATTTCAACAACTCACAATTGCTAAAAAATACATTTTGTAGTATCAAATCTGACTTCTGATCGTAGGAGTAAGATTTACCAATATATAATTATATGTGTGGAATAAAATGTTTTGAAATATTATGGAAAACCAGAAAATGTTAATTTCTCAATACTGTATCACTGTATAACTGTATAGCTGCTGAGACAGTTCATGGAAAATTATTGTATGTATATTTTTCAGTTTCATGCGTTGGATCACAGAATTTCACTCACTCAGGATGTTTTTCCTCAACGTTTTCCTTGCGCAGTAAATACAACTCAGTCATAAAACCTGTGACTTGGGAGATTTGTATGCAGCTCTGCGCACACAAAGTGACAATTTACGCAGGAGTTCAGGCGAGGTAGTATATCTTATCTTACATGTTGAACTGTGGAGTATAGTAAATGTTTGTCATCTGCAATACATAACTACAATACGGTAATTTGTACACACTAATAGTGGTGTTATTTTCTTGAAAATGCAGTATAAAAATTAAAATTCATTAAAAGTATGTGGCTTTTGAACATGTACATGGATATATGTTTGTATAAAAATCATTTTGCAAAATTGCATTTTGTGAAACTTGCATTTCGCTGTAGAAATGTTAACTATCTAACGCTACGAGTACTATAACATATTGTATTTTATCTTATTTCTCAATATTATAACAATTGTTTTTGCTGCAGTCTGCAGATTTGCTGCGACGGTAGTATTTTTTATGGTTATTTGTTAAAAATAAAATAATCTTAAACCTACCTTATTATTTTGTTCCAGAAAGAATACTTGTTTCTGTGGTAATGACATAAGGAAGCACTCGACTGTAGAGGACAATTCCTTCTGCTATCCTTGTACAGAGGACAACACTCGTTGGTGTGGAGGAAATGACACCTTGTCACTATATCAAATCCTACCTGAAGGTATGTGTAAATGAAGTCTGGGACGGGTGGGGTCGTCCTGTAATCCAGCTACTAGGAGGTCACGAATTGTGGATATTTATAGGTATGCACTTTGGATGCGATACTCCCTGGTGTGGATTAACGTCCGCATGGGTGAGTACTACGACTATCCGCAGTACTATCCTAATAATTAGACCAATTCGTATATACCAAGGAAAAAAAGTGGTTCGGATTCCACTATAAACTATAGGTCCCTTAGTCGCCATTAGCTGTATGGGCTATTAATTAACAGCTGTATCTAAGGAATATGTCGGCCTTAGTCACTAACAAGACTACAAGATCGCGCCACTCATCATACACTCATCTCCATTCATACTTGGCTTAAAATACCTACTTTGTATGGTCGCCATTTCAAAGAAAAGTATTAAAAAAAGTATTAAAAAAGTCTCTTTTACAACAACACTCTTTATTTTGAATCAATTATTTCACTTCTGTACAAAACAAAGGAAGCTATATTAGCCAAGCTTTTTATACACCTTTATTTTTTTATACCTTTGTTGTTGTTGCCTGTGTTCTTGAGGGGGTATGATGTTTGTCGCCCTAAGCATTTTGCCACCTTCAGGGGTCTTCTTAATTTATCTTTTTATTTATAAAATGTTTAAAACAAGGCGCTCACTAGCATCATGCTCACGTTGATCGGACACAGCAATGGACAAGTTAGTGGCGGACCGCAATACTAGTAACCACACCCTTCACCACATGGCCCAAAAATGTTTCCTCAAAACTTGCTTGTTTTCTCAAAACTTGAGCTGGGTGTCAAAACAGTCACTTTATTAGACCATAGTGATGCGTGAGATGTGGTTATACATTTTATATTTCACTTATTTTGCATGGAATTCAAATCGTAACTAACTGAAAAATATTTACAGAAACCGAACCACTAGTTTTGGTGGTTGCAGCTGAAAATGGGTTGAAGGTGATTGTTCAAGAAGGTCCTGGGGAATCTAATAACGTTTGGCAGCTTACTAAAATGAATACCGGCCTTGTCGATTATGATTACAAAAAACAAGAGATATACTTTGTGTCGAAGAACAATATCTTAAAGTAAGTAGAAACAAAAAGCCATTTATAAATTTAAAATCTATTATTAGTACAGTACACAAAACGTTGTAAACAATAAGGCTTTTTGTTTTAAGATTTAACCCCACATATAAACCAAAATGTTTGTCCTGGTGTGTAGATTTGCAAACTGACCTTACTTTTTTTTAAAGTCCCTTTGTGCTCTGCCCCAGTGTCTTTTAAAGTTCCAATGTTATCCTTATGAATAACATATTATTTGTTTACATTATGATCAGCTGGATAATTTATAGTTGTTAATATATTAATTGTAATTTAAAGAAACGTGTGCTACAAACATTTACTGACTTGCGGTTGAAATGAAATATTTACTATTTTTGAATTTGGGTTGGCGTAAATATTAATACCAAACCTGCGGACTAAGCGAATTTCCATTTGTTTGAATTGATTTTCAATGAAATCTATTTAAATAACATTAGGTTTAACTAGTACCTAGGTTTGCTGCTACAAGGAAACTAATAAAGTTTTTTTTTAATTATTAATTGCTTAGTATAAAATAAATAAATTTGCCAAGTTTGTACAAAATATATCTATTAACAAGCAAACTACAACAATTTTACAATATTCTCCATAAGAATAACATGGGGATTTAAATTTTTTTAATTTTCTCTGTTATTAATAAGTTATAACCGTAAAAACACTTTGATATACTAAATTAGTTGTTTTTTTAATTTCTGAATAGAACAATTTTGTTAGGTTTTTGTTGTTTATGTTTGACTTAAACACAATACTTTTTTCTTTCACTGTGTGATGAGAATGTATGTATCTTACAAAATAGATCACAAAACAAGCGAAAGAAAAAATAATAATGGTTTAATTTACCTCTGTCAATATGGTCCTTGCGTGTAGTTTGTCACTACTGCAGATTCGTGCTCGTGGAGCACATCATCAGGTGAAGGTCAAAAAGTTAAAACATTTTCCTCACGTGAAGGTCGTCAATTTTTGAAAACACACCGAAAAACACATAACACGCGAACGGTACGAAAAAAACATTTATAAACATGGCCAATACATTAAAAACGTTACACACGGGGTCCGGCGCCGGTAGAAGACAAGTCATGACTGACGTGTGCCGTAGTCGGTAGCCCCTCCATCCTTACTTCTCTTATCAGAACCTTTTCTTTGGTCTTGTTCCAGGATGTGAATGGCGGTATTATAAATAATGTTAGACTGGAATGAGAGTTGTTCGTTTAAAATATGGTTTGGATGTACTTTAGCTGCTCGGTAAATCTCAAATTCCTCGATGGTGTCCATATATTTACTTTTATGACAAGTATGCATTACTTCTAAATTTGTTTGTATGTCGGTATAACTATGGTTTGAATCAATGATATGGTTGGCAAAAGCTGATTTGGAGTTCTTTCTAGGTAAATGTTCCTTAAAAAACCACAAACAAACTGTCCAGTAATTTAAAAGAAAGACAAACTTACAATAGCGACAAATTAAACAACACTGGAGTGTATAAAATAACATGTAATGATTGCCCCAGTTTTTATATTGGGCAAACATCACGCTCTTTTGCAACTAGATTTAAGGAACATTTACCTAGAAAGAACTCCAAATCAGCTTTTGCCAACCATATCATTGATTCAAACCATAGTTATACCGACATACAAACAAATTTAGAAGTAATGCATACTTGTCATAAAAGTAAATATATGGACACCATCGAGGAATTTGAGATTTACCGAGCAGCTAAAGTACATCCATACCATATTTTAAACGAACAACTCTCATTCCAGTCTAACATTATTTATAATACCGCCATTCACATCCTGGAACAAGACCAAAGAAAAGGTTCTGATAAGAGAAGTGAGGATGGAGGGGCTACCGACTACGGCACACGTCAGTCATGACTTGTCTTCTACCGGCGCCGAACCCCGTGTGTAACGTTTTTAATGTATTGGCCATGTTTATAAATGTTTTTTTCGTACCATTCGTGTGTTATGTGTTTTGTTGAGCACGAAACTGCAGTAGTGACAAACTACACGCAAGGACCATATTGACAGAGGTAAATTAAACCATTATTATTGTTGCTGTATGGTCCAGAGGCTACCCATCAAGAAAGAAAAAAGTATTGCGTTTACAGTTTACACCAAACATAGATATGCAGCAAAAACTGAACGGATTTAATCTATTCAGAAATGTGTAGGCCTAATACAATTCTGTTTAATATGATGGGTTTGAAATTACACATATTGTATTTTATTTCCTGTATTTGCCATTACTGATTTAATTTACCACACTTAATTTGGAACTAGCAATATCAGTTGACTAAAAATATCTAAAATCAAATGTAGTGAACGTGTATAGTTTTAACACGTTTCCTACCGACCGTCACACTTCTCTGTAACTGAGGGATGAGTAAACTTGGTAGCTAATGTGTTAAAGAGTTCCTATGTATTATTTTTAAGAATCTAAACAGACATAAAGTTTAGATTATTAAAAAGAGAATAATATGCGTTACAGTAGCAATATTTTATCTCTACCATATTTCAACAGAACAGCAAATAAAAAGGTGTGTTTTATAATGGTGAGTGTATGGGCTGCGGCGGAGTCTGCCAGTAGGGAGTGGGGGAAACAGCGCCCGCTACGCCACTGAGAGCTCAATCCAGTAGTTCTTTACATCGTTGAACTTAACACGAGGCACACAAATGTTTTTTAATTTTAATAAATGGCCATTTGCCTCGGGCGGCAGGTTTTCGAGGGCGGCAAAATTTAGGTTGCTATGTAATTTGTGTTAACCTATACAAAAAGGTTTATTTTGAGTTGTTTATATCGTTGGTTAAGTCTGACTATAAAATACACCATTGACACTTAGAACAAATCTACAATTGTGTGATGAAAGGGCGGCGAATTCAGGACTTGCCCCCCCCCTCAAAAATGTGTAGCTGCAGCCCTGCCTGCCGCATTACCCAGTCATTAAAAGAGAGCAGCCTAACCACTAAAATACTTCCAGTATTTGATGTGTATACAGAAGAGGCCACTCTTTGAATGAATGTTTGGCTACAGGTACAAATTTAGAAGAGTTGGTTGCATCTCTCTTGTAATAAAATTTAGGAAGCACGAGATTGGAGTAACAGCCGACATAAAGAAAGCTTATTTACAGATCAGCATAGCTCCTCAAGACCGAGACTACCTTAGGTTTATTTGGTGAGAAGACTACAAGACTACTAGACAATTGACGCTTTTAGACATTGCAGGAGTTGTCTTTGGAATTACCTCCAGTCCCTTTCTGTTAGGAGCCACACTAAATCACTATTTGGATGACGCACCACTTCATCTACAAGAGACAGCTGAGAAACAGAAAGATGCCTTTTATGTTGATAAATGTATTGTTAGTGTTACATACTTTCTCAGGTTTTTACCTTTGTACAGCATTCAGACCTTTTCGGGGATTTTAGGACTCAGATTGACTGAACACTTGCATGGATTATAACACATTTATTATTTCAGGACTATTTACACAAAAACTATATACAATATATACAAATCTCTTCTGTTCGTGAAGCCCAACCTGTGGCTTCTCCCACTTGCCCCATGGCTCTCAGGAGTCCTAACAGCACGGCTCTACAGACTTCTCCTCTCGGCTCCGGCAGACCTTTTCTCTCGGCTCCTGCAGTCCTCTCCTTAGCTCCTGTAGTTCTCTCCTCGGCTCCTGCAGTTCTCTCCTTTCGGCTCCTGCAGTCCTCTTCTCTCAGCTCCTGCAGTCCTCTAACTGGCTCCGTCTCAGGAAGTGCTGGGCGACTCACCAACCAGAGCCCAAACGCAGCAGCTCCTCTAGTGCTGGGGGACGGGATGCACCGAGCTCAACACGCCTCTAGTGCGGGGAAGGGACCCACCGGTGGCGCCTACCGGCGGGGGCGGGCCCGGAGGCCCAACTGAAGAAGTCCCCCAAGGATGCTCCTTATATAGGGCCAGAAAGTGCTTGGAGGGCGGGGGGAAGTACCCAGTACCGGCCACCCGGCGAAAGTACTGGGCACTTTTCCCTCAGCACTTTCCCTCAGTACTTTTCCCTCGTGTCACCAAGTACCTTTCCTGGTGTTTACCTCAGGTCTTCTGAAACACTTCATTACATTAGTATCGACTCTGCAGTAGAACTGGAAAAATTTAAATGAATCCATGGAACTAATGAAGCTAGGACAGTTTGAATTAATATAAGGGGATGGGCTAGCAACTATTCAGATGGCAGTAACCTTGAAAATGTATTTTCAACAGAAAATACCATAACATTACTGGGCATGTTGTGGGACAGAGAAAAGGATGAGATTTTTTTTGTGACATACGATCCATTTCTATGCCAAACAAGAAGGTAACCAAGCAAGATCTACTCTCAGTGGCCCATCGAATTTTTGATGTGGTAAGGTTTCACTTGCCCTATGTCTTTACTACCTAAGTTACTCTTGCAGGAGACATGGGTAAAAAAACTGACAAGGGATGAAGAACTTCCAAATGAAATAGCATGCCAATGTTCAAAGTGGGTTGAAAATATTCATTGGTTGGAAAGCTGTCGAATACCAAGAAGAATTTTTCTTTTACAGTCTGTCTGCAAACGATAGGAGTTTTCACATATTTTCCGATACTAGAAAATTAGCTTATGCAGCTTGTCTTTTTACAGAATGGCACACGGAAGATTTCTCAGGTGCCGTTTCATGTCACTAACTGCTGACTTCACTTTGAGGCATTGCCATTACCGCAACGATACGGTTTTGAGCCATCGGCCTCGGTGGTGTAGTGGATAGCGTGTCGGGCTGATAATCCGAATGTACCGAGTTCATTGAGTGGTAGCACTAACTTTTGTCAAACATTTTTTTCATATCAGCAGTTTTGGTTAGGTTATGACAGTTTAATTTTATAATAAAAAAATTATAAAATAGAATTTTAGGCATTTATAATTTTATTTTATGAACAAAACTATTTTTTGGATTAGTAAACCTTCATTCGATTTTTCCATTATCAGCACGTTTGGTTAGGTTATGACAGTTTAATTTAATAATAGAAAAATTATAATATTGTTTGTTTCTTCAGACGCAGCAGTTAGTGACGTCAGCAGTTAGTGACGTCAAACGGCACCTGAGAAATCTTCCATGTGCCCCACCGGTCTTTTTATCAGAACCAAGACTCAAAACAAGGTAGCTGTGCAGCTGATTTATGCAAAATCTAGGATTGTCCCGAAGAATGCAACAATACCAAGATTGGAGTTGTCAGCCACACTTATGGGAGCTCGAATCTACACATATGTTCAAAAGGCGTTGAAGATGTCATGTATAACATATTTTTGGATAGACTTATCGATCGTACTGACATGGATCAAAGAGAAGGAAGATTGGGGAACGTTTGTTGGAAACAGGTGCAAGGAAATATGTAACACTACTTCTAAAGATGATTGGCACCACATTTCAGGAGATCTTAACTCTGCTGATTTGCCCTCAAGAGGTTGTGGAGCTAAGACACTTTATCAGTCTCATTGGTGGGAAGGACCGTTATGGCTTCAAAATGATGAGTCTCATTGGCCAGGGTCTTATGCTACCACATTCAGAAGCTAATACTGAAGAGAAAAAGAAGATAATATCAGAAGTAAACTAAAGAAAAAAGTATGGACTTCTCAATGTCATTACTATACCTTTTTCAAGCTATCTAAAACTGTTAAGAATGGTAGCATGGATTTTACGTATGAAAGGAACTCAAGCCACAATCAAGAATCATAAAGTGAGACTTTGAGTAGCAAAGAGATCCAAATGGCTAAAGAGAAAGTTATTTTTTATTGGTATCCAAATGAATGCGTTTGGAGAAAAGTCAAAATTCCAGAAAAACTTACCAGTTTTCTATGATGACAAGGGTTTTTCCACTACTGGGTTCATAAAGTGAGAATCGTATCTAGCTGGTAAACCAACAAGGAGGATTTTTGGACTAGACACATTTTTTTGGAAAGAATCTAGCTCCGTTAAAAAGCTGTTACAGCGCCCATTAACATGAAAACTGTTTTTGCCTGCTATAATAACAATAACATTTTCACCACCTATATGTCTGTCACAGCCTATGCTGTCTAATACCTAGACAATAGATTATAGGTCTAATAATAGATTATAAGTTGAATGGACTTCAAAGATTCTGTAGTAACAGACTGATACAACTCGTTCCCCACGCACAGGCTTTGCCTGTGTGGGAACCATCCATTGTATGTATATTATAATTTTTGTAACACATATTTTTTGTGGAATAAATTATTTTTTAATCTTTGACAATATTTTTATTGTGAGTTTAAATTACCGATCATAAAATAATATTCATCTTAATAGTTATAACATTATATTTAGGATGGCCAGCAATCATTCAAACTTGAATGACTTGTGTCTTGAGGTTGTTTGCAATGGGGTTTCTTTCATTTCCTTTATAAGCGAACATAAGTTTAGATATATAAGTCTTAACTTATGTTCAGCGTTTTGATCAGCCTCCCTTCCTTAACCTCATTTACTAAAATAAATGAGAACACCCCTTTTTAATAAAAGAAATGAAAATTTTTCGCTTCTATCAAAGACATAAGAAGGAGCCTCTGAGCTAGGAACAAGTTTAGACCCAATGCTTCTTCATATATGTCACTGAATTGTATGAATATATTTTGTGGATTAATCATAAGTTAAATTTACAGGTCCACCTATATACCTTCATCAATGACATACATTCATGCAATCACAGTAGTTGAAACAGAATGTGATAATGTCTCTGATCTAACATTTAATTGGATGGGAAACACACTCAGATGGTCTTGTGAAAGTGAATTAAATGTTCAGGAATGTAACCTTGATGGGTCTGATAAGCAAAAAAGACTCTATAATGCTGATGATATTACTCACTATTATTTTGAACCGTTATTAAGGTGAGTGGATTCATATTGGGTTTGATAAGTGTACGGGTGTTTATAGAAAACATTACAAGTTAAACAACAATAATAAATACCTTTATTTTTCCACTTATAAAAATCAAAGTCATCATTTCAATTTTTGGTATATAATAAGGAGTTAACGTAACTTCGATGTGTTTTCCCTTATTTGCACGCCAAATAATCAAGTGTTGCTAGCCTAGGGGTTAGCGTTCCTGACTTCGGTGCTGGAGGGACAGGTTCGATTCCCGCGCATCCACAAATCTTAAAAAGGTTTGGACAGCTTTCCCTTAAAAGCGTTTGGACTCACATATAACTAACTTTGACATCGATTAAAAATGCCAAACTGGTGTAGAAAAAAACAAAAAAATCTAAATTTCAGTTTGGACCAAACACAACCTAAAATTAAAAAAATAATTCAGCAGACGCTCTCCTGATTCTTTCTTTGAGTTCTTCTTTGGTGTTCACTTTACTTGTATAGAGGTAAACCTCAACAAAGCCCCACACAAAAAAAAAAAAAACACGGTCAAGTCAGACAACATTTGGCTCGGTGCACCGAAATTCCTCCGCATACTACCTCGACCAAAAGGGTTCGGTAATACCCTAACCGAAACTCCCCCGCGAGGATGGCAGGTACCTGAGCCCACCAGGTTTGTCATACCGCGTAATGACTCAGGAATGCCACCCTCCAAACCCCCCCCCCCCCCCCCCCCCAAGCACCAATGATGTAAGGTGTCTATTGGTCAACTACATAACAAATAGTGTACTACAAACTACTTTACCCCAAAATATGTATTTCAGTTTTGCTTAAGTTTTCTAACTGAGTAGTACTCCGTGATTATGTGCGATCGTTTTATTGCTTAGTTAAGTAGGCCTACTGTAGTTCGTTCAGTAAAGTTAGCTAGGTTATTTGTGAGCATGAACAAGTAAATTTGGTGAAAGACAATTATGTTTTTTTTTTCTTGAGGGGTTTTGAAGAGTGGAGAAGAAAAGTGGCGTTGTAGCCAAAAGAATTGTAAGGTAAAGCTGTATACCTTGGATTCTGGGAAACTCTTTTACCGAGAAAAAGGAACATAATTATGTAATTGTTTCTCATTTAATATGTTCAGAAATTATGAACTAACAATTAAATATCAGTTGGTGCACCTAAACTCAAGAAAAACATAATACAATTTTTTTAAACAAGTTACAATGTTTTAAGAAGTTAAATAGCTTGTTGTAATGGGTACTATTACAGTCCAAGAACCTTATATTAGTTAAGAGGGGTGTGTTGCTTCAAATCCGGTATTTCTGAATTTTTTTAGACTTGTTTGGGATATCGGCCCAATTAATAATCCAGGTTTGTGACCGCGTGCGATGACCGCAACCTTATCGTAAGTCAAAACAATCGCAAAATTTACGACTTGCTGTAATTCTTTCATGATTTAATTTGAAGACGTTGTTTTATTCTAAGTAAAATTTTTCTTGAACAAAAATATTTTTAGTTTATGTTGAATCTCGCCTATTGGGTCTGATGATGATTGGAGTGTCCAATTGAAATCGATCACCACTTACCATCTTGTTTGTATATTTACCGTATTGTGAGTAACAGTATTTATAAGCGTAAATATATGTTTTAAGTTTTATAAGACGTTTCTTTTATTTACTTCCCGTGAGTAAATAAATGTAAAGTCTTGAAAATTAAATTAAATTTGTAAATAAAATCCTCTATTGAGTGGCCTATACATTGGTATAGGCTACTCAATAGAGGATTTTATTCAATAGCAGGATTGCCTGCTCCTGCTGGTTTCCAACCTTAATGTTATGATTGTCACTTTACAAGTTCTTTTGAGGTAATTTTAATTTGTGTTCCTTAAAGGACCACACAATGAAAAAAGGTGGTCGTGGTCTTATGTCTTATACCATGTTAACTACTTCTTTCCTAATAACAGGGAACAGGAGTAATAACAGGGGAATCCAATTATAAATTGGAGCTAAAGAGTTAATATCTTTTTGCAAGCAGACGCATATTTTCTAGTTCCACTAGTTTACTTGTTCCATCGCAGAAATAAAATGTCTTTACAAAACCATAACAGATTTTTTTTTTTAAATCCTAAAATTCATAAATAAGCTTTTAAAGGTAATTTTATGACGAATGCATCAGTAGTATTTTTGTTATAAAATGTTAAAGTCTCCAGTTGTTAGAAAAAAGCTGAAACCTTTTATATTTTCATTCAACCCGCTGAAATGTTAAGTTGAAGCTGCATAAATAATTTTAAGCCAACACACATAAACGGAGAAATAAATTTGTGTACAGTATGTAACAAATGTACAGTAACTTGTATTTTTCTTAGTCTACTGGTTACTTTGTAATAAATATTGTATTTAATGTAATTTGACAATGCCTATTCCTATGTACAACTTGGTCAATGGCAATAAACTTTCTTATTCTTATTCTTATTCTTATAAACGCTTAAACTTGAGTACAGTATCTATATCTATCTTTTTGACTCAACAGTAGACACTCTCTCTCCTGAGAGATGTATGAAGGGTTTTGGGAGAATCTCCACGTTCTACAATGACAACGAAAACTCTCTCCTCGTCATTGCCTCCCCTTGGATTCCAGAATCCAGGAAGGACAGGGGGGAATATCAGTGTGCCGCTGGGGCAGGATTACGGGTAGCGGCGGAGTTTCGGTGTCTACCTGGATTTTGCGGGGGAGTTTCGGTGCACCCCACTTGGCTTGGTTTCCATGAGTCACTCCAAACAGCAAACACTGCACTTCAATACGAGTTTCCATTGAAATTTTAACGAGATTCATAAATTATTTCTAATTGTTTACCAAGCAACAACATAAGCCAATCAGCTGATAAAACTGCTACAGATTTAAACTTTTTAGCTCTCTTTCATAAGGTGTTTTAGAAAACTGTTATTTCACGGGAAGAGGATGGTAAAGTTGTAACGTTTTTTTATAAACACCCTGTATATCTAGCCTATATTGGGACAGAAAATATCTATTATATAATTAAAGTAATACAGTCAAATTTGTGGCCATCAAAGGAAGGGATCCTCCCCAGTACTGCTCATAGAGCCAATTAGTTTGTTATCCTCAGGGCCACAAGCAGTGGTTTATAAACAGAATCAATTTTTTTTTAAGAAGAAGAAGAAGAAGACACATAAAATATAGTATTTGTGCGAAATAGCTCAGGTCCCCGAATTTCACACTAATCTAGAAACTTTGGAGTAAAAAGTAATTTCATCAATATACTATACAATTTTATGAATATAGCAAGTTCTAGAAAACAATTGAGATCTGCAGCCTCTTATAAGGAAATGACACTTTTCCGTTGTATGATTAATCATGTACACATTATGAATAAAGATTGATTTGTTTTGATTTGATTTTATTTATAGTCAACATCTAGATTAATCAGTTTAAAATACTAATAATTTGAAAACGTTGGTTCTACAGTAGTTCTAATCCAACCAACTAAAGCTATACAAGATTAATCGGTAAACTTTCAATGTAATTTCCAGGTTTCAAATTTTTTTTGAAGATGGAGGTAAACTTTCAAAATGCGGGAAAGTATGTACGTGGGATGTGTTGTCTAAATACCACTTTGGAACTGTTGTGGAACTGAGTGTGGATGTTCAACAGGAAACTATATATGTGATTGGTTCATTCACCAAAAATGACGTAAACAATTTCTTAGTTAGTTGTAATTACGACTTCTCGACCTTCAAAGTTCTATACAGTGGACCAGAACTTGCCAAGCCACGCGGATTAAGCACTGTCAATGGGTTGATTGTATGGAGCAACCAAGAAAATGAAAATTATACAATTTACAGAGGACACGTGTCACCCAAAGCTGGAATAGACAAATTGGTTGCAATCTTTACTGATACTCAGGTAATGTTTTTCTAATATCTGTATCGTTATTGGAATAACCAAATCACACTATTAAAGCGATTTTCATTAAAAATTTCAAATATACATAAAAACATAAAAGTTAAGTTGCCAGTGAGTAAAACCATATTAAATTATCCAAACAAAGTTGACCCCTGGTACAAATAGAATGTGTTGGAGCATGGATTGATACCAAGCTTCAGTATTAACTTTGTAAGCTCCGAGTAGACTTCTCATCCTATTGTAATACAGCATTTTGATACATATTTTAATGTCGGCTAACGATAGAATAAGTTGGTATCTTATTGTTTCTAAATCATCTGAATTACTCTGATATCTAATGAGGAAATTTTATTGTTTACTAACCCCTTAAGAATACAGGTGGACAAGCATTCTTTTACAAATTTATTGCAGTAATTGCTATTTGGTTACAATGATATAAAAGATACATTGGAAATTGAAGTTTTTCCAGCATTGTGTCCACTTCACAGTTTGCCATTGCAACCTATATTGCAGTTGAAAATATTTTGATTTAATACTCATGGAATTTTATCAGGTCTCAGGTCAAAGAAGAGCCTTAAAATTTTGGAAGTAACTAGAAATAGAAAAAGTAAAATAACGATTCTATAAAGTAAAAGAATATTATTTTTTTTTTCAGAAAATCAATGATTTGAAAATATTTTCACAAGAAGCTCACAGTGCAGGAACAGAATACTCTTGTCGGCAGCTGAACTGTTCTCACAGCTGCAGAGTTGTAACCAGTCTACTGGTAGAATGTAGTTGTCCGTCAAACATGACTCTAGCTGGGGATGGAACAACTTGTACAGGTAGCTGCAGAGTTGTAACCAGTCTACTGGTAGAATGTAGTTGTCCGTCAAACATGACTCTAGCTGGGGATGGAACAACTTGTACAGGTAGATGAAGAGTTGTAACCAGTCTGCTGGAAGGATGTAGTTGTCCGTCAAACATGACTCTAGTTGGGGATGGAACAACTTGTACAGGTAGATGAAGAGTTGTAACCAGTCTGCTGGTAGGATGTAGTTGTCCGTCAAACATGACTCTAGCTGGGGATGGGACAACTTGTACAGGTAGATGAAGAGTTGTAACCAGTCTGCTGGTAGGATGTAGTTGTCCGTCAAACATGACTCTAGCTGGGGATGGAACAACTTGTACAGGTAGATGAAGAGTTGTAACCAGTCTGCTGGTAGGATGTAGTTGTCCGTCAAACATGACTCTAGCTGGGGATGGGACAACTTGTACAGGTAGATGAAGAGTTGTAACCAGTCTGCTGGTAGGATGTAGTTGTCCGTCAAACATGACTCTAGCTGGGGATGGAACAACTTGTACAGGTAGATGAAGAGTTGTAACCAGTCTGCTGGTAGGATGTAGTTGTCCGTCAAACATGACTCTAGCTGGGGATGGGACAACTTGTACAGGTAGATGAAGAGTTGTAACCAGTCTGCTGGTAGGATGTAGTTGTCCGTCAAACATGACTCTAGCTGGGGATGGGACAACTTGTACAGGTAGATGAAGAGTTGTAACCAGTCTGCTGGTAGGATGTAGTTGTCCGTCAAACATGACTCTAGCTGGGGATGGAACAACTTGTACAGGTAGATGAAGAGTTGTAACCAGTCTGCTGGTAGGATGTAGTTGTCCGTCAAACATGACTCTAGCTGGGGATGGGACAACTTGTACAGGTAGATGAAGAGTTGTAACGAGTCTGCTGGTAGGATGTAGTTGTCCGTCAAACATGACTCTAGCTGGGGATGGAACAACTTGTACAGGTAGATGAAGAGTTGTAACCAGTCTGCTGGTAGGATGTAGTTGTCCGTCAAACATGACTCTAGCTGGGGATGGAACAACTTGTACAGGTAGATGAAGAGTTGTAACCAGTCTGCTGGTAGGATGTAGTTGTCCGTCAAACATGACTCTAGCTGGGGATGGGACAACTTGTACAGGTAGATGAAGAGTTGTAACCAGTCTGCTGGTAGGATGTAGTTGTCCGTCAAACATGACTCTAGCTGGGGATGGAACAACTTGTACAGGTAGATGAAGAGTTGTAACCAGTCTGCTGGTAGGATGTAGTTGTCCGTCAAACATGACTCTAGCTGGGGATGGAACAACTTGTACAGGTAGATGAAGAGTTGTAACCAGTCTGCTGGTAGGATGTAGTTGTCCGTCAAACATGACTCTAGCTGGGGATGGAACAACTTGTACAGGTAGATGAAGAGTTGTAACCAGTCTGCTGGTAGGATGTAGTTGTCTGTCAAACATGACTCTAGCTGGGGATGGAACAACTTGTACAGGTAGATGAAGAGTTGTAACCAGTCTGCTGGTAGGATGTAGTTGTCCGTCAAACATGACTCTAGCTGGGGATGGGACAACTTGTACAGGTAGATGAAGAGTTGTAACCAGTCTGCTGGTAGGATGTAGTTGTCTGTCAAACATGACTATAGCTGGGGATGGAACAACTTGTACAGGTAGATGAAGAGTTGTAACCAGTCTGCTGGTAGGATGTAGTTGTCCGTCAAACATGACTCTAGCTGGGGATGGGACAACTTGTACAGGTAGATGAAGAGTTGTAACCAGTCTGCTGGTAGGATGTAGTTGTCTGTCAAACATGACTCTAGCTGGGGATGGAACAACTTGTACAGGTAGATGAAGAGTTGTAACCAGTCTGCTGGTAGGATGTAGTTGTCCGTCAAACATGACTCTAGCTGGGGATGGAACAACTTGTACAGGTAGATGAAGAGTTGTAACCAGTCTGCTGGTAGGATGTAGTTGTCCGTCAAACATGACTCTAGCTGGGGATGGAACAACTTGTACAGGTAGATGAAGAGTTGTAACCAGTCTGCTGGTAGGATGTAGTTGTCTGTCAAACATGACTCTAGCTGGGGATGGAACAACTTGTACAGGTAGATGAAGAGTTGTAACCAGTCTGCTGGTAGGATGTAGTTGTCCGTCAAACATGACTCTAGCTGGGGATGGGACAACTTGTACAGGTAGATGAAGAGTTGTAACCAGTCTGCTGGTAGGATGTAGTTGTCTGTCAAACATGACTATAGCTGGGGATGGAACAACTTGTACAGGTAGATGAAGAGTTGTAACCAGTCTGCTGGTAGGATGTAGTTGTCCGTCAAACATGACTCTAGCTGGGGATGGGACAACTTGTACAGGTAGATGAAGAGTTGTAACCAGTCTGCTGGTAGGATGTAGTTGTCTGTCAAACATGACTCTAGCTGGGGATGGAACAACTTGTACAGGTAGATGAAGAGTTGTAACCAGTCTGCTGGTAGGATGTAGTTGTCCGTCAAACATGACTCTAGCTGGGGATGGAACAACTTGTACAGGTAGATGAAGAGTTGTAACCAGTCTGCTGGTAGGATGTAGTTGTCCGTCAAACATGACTCTAGCTGGGGATGGAACAACTTGTACAGGTAGATGAAGAGTTGTAACCAGTCTGCTGGTAGGATGTAGTTGTCCGTCAAACATGACTCTAGCTGGGGATGGAACAACTTGTACAGGTAGATGAAGAGTTGTAACCAGTCTGCTGGTAGGATGTAGTTGTCCGTCAAACATGACTCTAGCTGGGGATGGAACAACTTGTACAGGTAGATGAAGAGTTGTAACCAGTCTGCTGGTAGGATGTAATAATTTTGTCTGTCAAACATGACTATAGCTGGTGTAGGAACAACTTGTACAGGTAGCTGCAGAGTTGTTACCAGTCTGCTGGTAGAATGTAATAATTTTGTCTGTCAAACATGACTATAGCTGGTGAAGGAACAACATGTACAGGTAGCTGCAGAGTTGTAACCAGTCTGCTGGTAGAATTGTAGTTGATCCGCTCTATGAAAACTGTACCATTACCAGGTACTGTTTGTAATCAATAATTTAAATAAATGATCAGAGGAAAGCTGACTTGGATTTCAATGAAAAGTACAAGTATAAGTATTGCCGTGTTCTGCTTCTGCACCTCACAAAACTCAGGGTGATAAATAGTAGGACATTACAGCTATACACAGCTGCTTTTAGTCATCTTTCATTTTGCTAACTCATACCAAACAGTCATCTGAAGTTATTTTAGTAATAGAAGATTAACTGATGATTCCATTCTAAATGTTGTCAAACACAATACCAGTACGGTACCAAACTGAGAAAATATCAAATTAATCAAAAGCTGGAATCACACCATATATTCTTAACCTAAAACACTAAACTCAGTTTGGAAAACCTTGGAATTTGCAAACTTACTCTATAGTTGACTACTATTTGCACACATATTTTTAACTGTTGTCATTTGCATACAATCAGTAGTAGTTTGTATTGCTTCAACCAAATTGTTTCTAGCAGTATAGTGATATTTTTTGTTTTCTAGCTATTGTAACCACTTCTGTGCCAACAACAGATTCGATGTCAGAAACGTCAACTTCTGAAATGATGTCTGTATTCAGCTCTACTGATGTTTCTGTAACAGATACTGAGGAAGGATTTTCCGATCATTCATTTTGGACAGGGATTTCTGATGTTTTATTTAACAAAACCACATCAACAATCGTTCCAACTCCGACGGAAATTACACCCACAACCATTCCAACTTCAACAATAATCACATCCACAACCATTCCAATTCAAACCATTCATCTGCAGTCTAATCACCACCTTCTCATATTTATATTGACAGTCATACTCTTTATTCTGATCCTAATGGTAGCTTTACAAATTCTACTTACTGTCCGCACACAAAGAACAAACAATGCATTAAGGACTTATGTAATTCACAAAACTCACTCTGAGTCTATTGAGTTAGTGAGTTAGTGAGTTACCGGTATCTTTTTACTTCCTTTCATAAATAAGTATTATTTCTCTTATAATCTATTCCACACAGTTATAATATATTAATTAATTTGTATCTTATCACCAAGCCATTATAAAGACTACAAGAAATTATGGTGAATTTATGTTAAATCCACATTTAAAATACACACATTTGTAATTTTTATATTAAGTAAAACAGGTAAAATAAATTTTGTTTCAGAACAACTGTGTTTAGTAATTTTCCCTCTGATCTGTTTATTCCCTTTGGATTGTTAACTGATAATGATAATGTGATTGTGTCTAGTTGGTGCAAGCATAATCTTTCTGTTTATTCCATATTCAGGGTGTCCCACAAAGAGGTTTATATGTTTGATTTTATATTACTAATCCATAGGGATGGACGAGATTGGATTTTTAGTTTGAGACGGGATTTCCCTTCTCATACATAACGGGAAATTCACGTTCCACATTTTAACCTGATTTTTTAAACAATTTTAAATATCTACTGATTTATGACAGACTGGTTAAATTCAAAAATTATAATAATTGACAGAAATATTTAAAATCTTTTAGTTCAAAACATTAATAAAAACATCATTATAAAAAAAAATATTAATGAGGCCTAACTTATTAAAAATAACTCTTCGTCATAGGAAACATGGAGATTTTAGTTAGTATAGTTCAACTTTGAAAAATACCAAATTTATAAGTCTAAAACAACAGTATTACTAGTTAAAGTATCAAATAACAATTTTTTGTCTTGTGTTATTTTTAGAATAATTTTGGAGTGACTTATTTTGGCTATGTTTACAGTAGTAAAACATGTCTCACACTGCTAACACTAACAAAACTTCTCATCATTTGCTATGTCAAAAAAATTATAAAACAATTGAAGCAATATTTCCATGTAAAGAATTAAATAAAAACACCTTCGCAAAGGAAACGCAACATCACGGCGCTCATGTAAATTGCGGGTATTGCATTGACTTTCTGCAGGGGTTTTTTATTTCAATTATTTTTAAATAATTTTTTTTTATCTCGTCTTGAAAAAATCTCGAAATAGAATCTCGTCTTCTAGAACGAGATTTAAAATTTCCCGATTTTTGAGACCCGTCTATCCCTATACTAATCCATTTATGTAGGGTGAGAGTACCAGTAAATGGTCGTTTAAGTTTGGGTTTCCACATGTCTGACATTGTTAAAAACATGCTATTTAGCATACAGTATAGCGAATGGTTTAAAACTTTTGTCGGTATTCTTCTGTACTTATTTGACCTAATAAGGTACACATTTTTACCAAATTTGAAGTATCTTGAGTCATTAAATAATTTATATCAAACTTATACAGACTGTATGATAAATGTTCCAGAGAGTTCCGGGGCACCGTTATAGATTCCTGACATAAAAAAATGTATTTTAGCCAAAGAAAGATGGATACTCTGTATTAAGATAATACACCTAAAATGTTTGTGTACATTAGGAATACTTGTTAAAATCCCTTAAATATAATATTAAGGGGAACTTTAATAATTGAGATTTAACATTTAGCAACTAAACCTGAGTGTGTTGCTAGCTAAGTTATGGATCGGACAATGTAGTTTAAATTCAGCACGATACAAATGGAAGGAAATCAATTCAGAGATCCAAATACTACCAGTACTGCCAGTATGCAGGGTTCTGTCCTGGGGTCATTTTCATTAATCCTATTCACAAATGATTTCTCCAGATTCATTGGAAACAAAGAAATAAAAATGATCACATATGCAGATGAAACGACCCTTTTACTATCAAATAAGTCACCACAATCACTTCATGCGGATATACTATCATCAACTGACAAGACGCTCCATCATTAGTTCAAAATGATTTGGCTATAAATCCTTGTAAAACAACACAGATCAAATTTTAGCAGAAAACGGGATCAAATTCATAAAACTCATTCCTATTGCACCTTTTGTGATTTTCACTATAAAATATCATAGTTACTCCCTAATGGGAGAAATTATGTGTCGGATTGATGATATGGTTTATTATACAGTATTTGATATTGAAGTGAATTGTAATTTAAATCAAAGTAAAAAAGTTTAATTGTTTCAAAATTAGGTTAAAAGTTTAGTTTCTTCTATGAACTTAAATTGAGGGGAAAGAATGCTAATGATACAGAGACTGCAAATATACTCAGAAAAGGCCAAGATTTGTTGTAAATACTATTTTTTGAACCCAAGAGTTCTTATTTTTAAGTTTTCAGATCTAAAAATCCTGTTTGCAGAGTTAAATGTTAACAGCTTATTTGTAGATATTGCTAGGCTAGACACAAGGCTTAGACGACTTATTTTAAACTCAATGGAAATACCCGAAGTTAAAGAGTCATGCAATATGTAAAGGATGGTAGAAGAGATGTCAAGTAAGCTGGGTAATAGTGATTGATGTTAGCCTTAAAGAAAAGTTAATTAGAAGAATTAGTGAAACACATAGAGGTGAAAAACTTAGATGAAGTGTTTGATTTGAATGTTTTGACTACAAAACCTGAAATACCAAACCCAGTTCAGTGAAACTAGGGAGAATGTGGCTATAGTAGAATAGAAGTAGATAACTCTAAATTTTGTAAGTTGCCTAATCCTGTCGAGAGACACCTTGAGGAAACTTTATGATTATATCTAAAACTATTGAAAGTATTTTTAGAACACATATATATTGATGTTTGGTGACCAAAATGAAAATCAAACTAAAGCATGATGATGAATAATTATTGAAGTCATTTATTTCCATCATAAATTCTATTGTTTTAATTAACTGTAATGAAACTATATAATCAAGAAAATTGAGATAGGATTACTAAAGTTTTGTAACATGTGAAATAGCCTATGTAGCTACTAGCATTGACTATAAATTCTTAAGGATTTATAGTCAATGCTACTAGCTAAACATGCTTTTCCAATGTGTCACTTTTGGTTTCTACTTACTTACATTTCGACAACGATATCGATACTTTTCCTACTTAGGAAGTAAACAGGGCCGGTTCTAGGAATTTTTCAGAGTTAAGCGAACACCCGAATCAGCGCCACTTAGAATTCCCCCCCCCCCCCCAACCAATGAACATAACTTAACCGTATTTGTGAATTTTTTCCCAATAATTTTGGGAAGAATTTGTTTTATAAGTTTAGGTAGAACAATACTAACTTGCAATAAAAGGCTGTTTATTATTCGCAGAAATGTGACATTTATACCGTACACTTTTACTCATCATATAAACTATAGCAAAACCAAGGACACACAAAAAAAACAGGTCGTAATGTAATGCTCGTCAAGCATGACGTCACGATAGAAGACGGCAATGACGTAATGTTTGCCGTTTGTGATCAGCTGCTTGTTTTAATCTTTCCTTGGAAAATAAATAAATAAATACCTACGTCATTGCCGTCTTCTATCGTGGCTTCTTTGGGCTGACTGGACTCGCCACCAGATGATTTCTACAAAAGTCTACTCATTGATTTGGCTTTTTTTTCTTCCTCTTCCAAATTCGCCTTACGCTTTCTATGATAAGCGCCAGACGGTTTCTTTTTTTCTGCCATTGTTTTCATAGTTTCGACTCGCAATATGCTTTACTCATTCATTCAGTTTATACTTTCTTTTTATTTAATGCGCTAATTATAAATTAAACTTAAAACACTCGTAATAATTCGCTTATCAACAATCATGAATCATCAAAACAATGCCAAAATACACGATACCGATACGGTATAGCCCTGGGCCTACGTATACAACTAAAAGAGTGCAATACAACGTAGTGCTCTGCTCTAGGATCAGAGGCAGAAAGGAGTGAAAGAAAGGGGAAGTTTCTTGTTGTGACAAGTGGCGCTGCGCGCTTGCTTATCTCGAGCATGAGTGATTCGTAAAAATGAAACCCAGGTGCCGCGCTGGCGCTGACGCTACCGACTGCCGAGCGTCAGCTCAGTTCAAATCGAAACTGCAAATGGCAGTGAGTCCTTGAGTTGTAGTGCTGTACAAATATACACAATTTTCAAGTGCTGTTGGTACAAACAGAATAAATGCCTTTATTGTGGTGCTTTGAATACTTGAACTCTGAGCAAAAATAAACAAAATTACGTTGTTCACGTAAAAATAAATGTTCCGTTGGCGCCACGGCGCCACTTTTTCGTGGCGCCATATGCGGCCGCGTAGTTCGCGTATGGGTTAAACCGCCCCTGGAAGTAAAACTACAAACGTCCAAACCCCCAGATTTGTGCGTTTTTTGTCACATTTCCTCCAAATGTTTGTTGGATATATATGTACCGATTATCGTTTAGAGATAACGTAATCTTTTAAATAAGAAACCTTTGTTTGGATAAAGGTGGTTTCTTCAAACTGTCATTAATATCTTAACATTAAAAGTTGCTTACAAATAATACTATTAATGGGAAATAACTTTGATTTTCGAAAACTTAATCTATCTATATATTAATAGGCAAGCATGTTTCTTTAAAACCTTTTTTCTCAGCTCGTGTTCATCGTAGGGAAAATCTACGCATACCGTTAGAAAACTATTTTCCTGTAGGTGTGCAGAATCCCTTTATAAATTTAAATAGGCTCAAAGATAAGCACAAAAAATGAGTTTAAAAATTTGAAAATATTAACATGGATCTTATGCGTTGCCATGCTGGTAACGAAAATAACAACGAAATATAAACAGAAAACCAAAACAAATGGAAGAAACTCAAATCACATGTTTTATTTACAGTGTGGGGTGAAAATAGATAAGTGAGTACATTACGTATTTTTGGTCGAGTTTCGACCACTGGACGACCTCTCTTAAAAATTAATACAAGGGAGATTAATAACTTTGGAACTGCACCACATCTAGTGAAAGTTTTTTTGAACAAACCATAGTGAGTTTTTTGTGGCATGTATATATTTATTTATTTTTATATTTGCCAACGGATTAACACCTATAATACAGTTTGATTAGAAGGACAGTTTGAATTTGTCGTAAGTACTATAGTTCTTTTCTTAAATGTAAACGTTGGTTTTTGGTACTGCTACTTTTCCTTAGAACCAGTGGTAGCAGTTAAGAACCATTTTTACGTACAAACACATGACTATTTACAACTATAGTTATCGTTAGTGCTGCACCTTATTTCTTATTAAATTTAATTGATGTCTTACTGTATTTTTTTTTGTGTTTTCTGTCTGGTATCCAAAATGTTAGTTGATGCTATGAAAATGATAAAACATTAGTGAAAGATTTTTTTAGCAAACCATAATGAATTTTTAAAGCTTGGCGTTGTTAACGTATAAATGTTTTGTGGACTGTGTATTTATTAACTTATTTATAAATAAGACTGGGACGGGTGGCGTCGTCCTGTAATCCAGCTACTAGGAGGTCACAAATTGTGGATATTTATAGGCATGCACTGTGGATGCGATACTCCCTGGCGTAGATTAACGTCCGCACAGGTGAGTACTATGACTATCCGCAGTACTATCCTGATAATAAGACCAATTCGTCAAGGAAAAAATGTGGTTCGGATTCCACTATAAACTGTAGGTCCCTTAGTCGCCATTAGCTGTATGGGCTATTAATTAACAGCTGTGTCTAAGGAATATGTCGGCCTTAGTCACTAACAAGACTACAAGATCGCGCCACTCATCATGCACTCATCTCCATTCATACTTGGCTTAAAATACCTACTTTGTATGGTCGCCATTTCAAAGAAAAGTATAAAGTATATATTTGCCAACGGATTTACACCAATTTTACAGTTTGATTAGGCCTAAAACGATTATGATAAAATTTTATAACACTATCAAAACTTTTAAATAATTATTTTGTTTGTAATTTGCTTTGGTTAAAGCGTAGCAAATCCCCTAATTCAATTCAGTATTTGTGTGTGTATGTCTGTTGGTAACGCATTAATGTCCTTATTCCTCAGTGTTTCGTGGAAAAGACAAGAGCACCTTTGTTAATGAAAATTTCAACACGAATAAAGTGTGCAGTAGTGAGGTTGAGGTAGTATTTTAATTACTTTTAACCCGTGTGAAAAAGTAACTTTCTGTTGTGAGAACAGTTTATTTCATAACACCTGTTAATTTCTATTAATTATAATCATATGTTTATTTGTTATTCTATGTTTGTAAAAAGGTAAATAAAGTGAGTTGAGTTTGAGTTATGACATAAAACAGTGCATCCACTTAATTCTTAGTAAAATAGTACATGGTGGCAGCGGTTTAGAGCTATGCCTCAAAAGAGAAATCCAAGAAGGAAACAATCTGACTATGAAGATAATGAAAATGAACAAGAACAAAATGAAAGAAGCAGAGAAAATGAATACAACAATTCAACTAAGAAGTCAATCATTGTATCAAACACTCATTCAGTTATTCAACCTCCAGCTAGTTTCTCCTTTGTACCAGCAGATTGGCCAAGATGGAAAACACGATTTCAAAGATATCGTTCAGCATCTGGGTTATCTGAAGAGTCTGAGAACAAACAAATCAACACTCTGATATACACATTAGGTGAGAAAGCTGATGAGATTTTTGCATCTTTCAATTTAGCAACCGAATCAACGCTAACATTTGAAGAAGCCTTAGATTTATTTGACAAACATTTTATTCCACGTAGGAACTTAATTTTCGAAAGAGCAAAGTTTTTGAAGAGACAACAAAAAACTAACGAATCAGTTGAAGAGTTTATAGTTAGTCTCCATTCCTTGGCTAGGACCTGTGACTGGGGTTCACTTAATGATGAAATGGTGTTGATGGTACTAATACTGGGTCTCCTATATGAAGAGGATTGAGAGTTTGCACTTTGTGCCTTCTATCATAGTTGTGTTTATACTTCTCACGATATGTTCCTTCTCTCCCCTTAAGATCCTTAGTTTCAAGAATTTATTATTGGCAAGAGAATAACAATACAAACAGATCACAAACCACTACTTCAAATTTTGAAATCCAAACATCTTGATGAATTGTCTCCAAGAATTCAAAGAATTCGATTGCGTCTCATGATATATGATTTTTCAATTACCTATATTCCTGGAAAGCAGCTTCTAGTTCCTGATGCTCTTTCAAGAGCACCTCTCCCATTTTCAGGTACTGATGACCGTGAGTTAGAAGAAGAAACTCAAGCGTTTGTTCAAATGGTTTTGTCGTCCATTGATATAAACGACTGCATAGTTGCTAAAGTATTGGAGGAACAAAATAAAGATCCGACTTTATGTGAACTGAAAAAAATAATCATCCAAGGTTGGCCTTCTAAGACATCATTACGAGATGACCTAAAACCATATAATTCAGTTAAGGATGAGCTAAGTGTTGATAATGAGATGATACTACGAGGTTCAAGACTTGTAATTCCACCAGCTCTCCAGTCTTGGGCACTTCAAAGAGTACATGAAGGTCATTTTGGAATTACCAAGTGTCGTTTACGTGCAAAAGAGTCAGTCTGGTGGCCAGGAATTTCCTCAGCCATTGAAAGTATGGTGAAATCATGCCCTACTTGTATTAAACATTCAAGGAACAGTCATGAACCATTGCTTCCCACACCATTCCCTGACAGACCATGGAAAACACTTGCAATGGATTTATTCAAACTTGAAGGCGTTTGGTTTTTGACTGTGACAGATTATTACTCCAGATATTTTGAAATAGCTGAATTAGAGTCATTAACATCACGAGAAGTAATAATGAGATGCAAAGCCTTTTTCTGTCGACATGGCATTCCAGAAGAAGTTAGGTCTGACTGTGGGTCTCAATTTCAAGTCCTTGAACATTCAGATTTCAAGACATTTTCCAAAGTTTATGGCTTTAAGCATATAACAAGTAGCCCAAAATTTTCCCAAAGCAATGGAGAGGCCGAAGCCGCAGTGAAAATCGCCAAAATGATTCTAAAGAAAAATGTGGAAGACCCTTATTTAGCACTTCTAGCCTATCGAACGACACCCCTCTGGAATGGCTACAGTCCCTCTCAGCTTCTCATGAACAGGCGATTACGAAGCACATTGCCTCAGACAGGACATTTGCTTTGTGGAAAACCAGATCTAAAGGATCTTAAGGGGAGAGAAGAAACATATCGTGAGAAGTATAAACACAACTATGCTAGAAGGCACAAAGTGCAAACTCTCAATCCTCTTCATATAGGAGACCCAGTTTGGATTGTGGACCTTAGAAGACATGGCAAAATTGTGAAAATCCTGGACAGCCCTCGTTCATATATTGTTGAAACTGATAAGAGGAATGTGAGAAGAAATCGATTCCACCTCAAACTTGCCCCTTATTTAAGAGAGGAAAACAGTGAACAACATTTGTCTGAGAATGCACATCATACAGAACCATACAACCGTCCAAAGAGATATATACACAAACCAAGCTGGTTGAAGAACTTTCAAACTTAAAAGGGAGGATGTTGTGAGAACAGTTTATTTCATAACACCTGTTAATTTCTATTAATTATAATCATATGTTTATTTGTTATTCTATGTTTGTAAAAAGGTAAATAAAGTGAGTTGAGTTTGAGTTATGACATAAAACAGTGCATCCACTTAATTCTTAGTAAAATAGTACACTTTCAATTACAGGCCTACCAGCCTACCTTAGGCCGGGGCCACACGAGGCGGATCCGCGTGGTCCGACAACACATTGAATCAAATGAGAGTGGCCACACAGGGCGATACTATGATCGCGCGATCATAAGCCGCACGACGATGTCCCGACCACACGGAGCGGATGAACCGCTTCCGGTTGAGGTTTCCCAGCCTACGTACTGTAAGATTAGAACATGGTTTAATTCACTCGTTCTCGTTGTAATCATGGGCGAAACACTTATGTTAGTTTTTGCATTAGAAGCGTGTGTTGAGCTAGAGCCTAAGGTTAACCGGAATCATTGGGTTCATCCTTTCATAACTGATAAACCATTTGTGTTCCAAACCTTTTACGAGCACATGCGAAACCATAGTTTTTTTGGTTACTATCGCATGTAGCACTATAGCATCGTTTGACGAGCTACTTCAATTGCTTCGACTGCATAAAACTAAGGAAGATACACTCATAAGAAATTTACAACATGAAATACAACATGAGTAATCCCACAGACATGGTTTGTATTAAACAAGTTCTATTAATTTGTCTGTATCGAACATTTTACACCTATAAACCGAAACGCACAGGCACAAACTAAAAAAAAAAAAAAAACCGGAAATGCTTGAAAATGAGCTCCAACCGCGCGGACAATCCGTATCGTGTGGCCACTTATTAACAAATTAACAAATATTAACAAATTTCAAAACTTAACAATAAAGTTAACAAGAAAGACCATAAAATATTAATAAATATGAAATAGTAATGCACAGAAGTGTGGGGTGGCGTGGGGGTAGTAAGTGGGGGGGGGACGTATTATACAGGGTGAGTTTTAAATGACTTCCCCCCCTACTTTTTTCTACATTTCTCAAGATATCAACTCCGGACCTCATCAGATCATTGTAGAGTAGTAAGTACTACATTTTGACTGGGTATACATTTGTGGCCGCCATCTTGGATCCGCTATATTGGATACAACGTTTTTTTTCATAAGAAAGGTAGGGTTGTGACCCATTATTTTAAACAAAGATTTTACGCTGATTACAATGCCACAATTAGTTTAAACAAATCTTGATCCGTTCTAAAGTTATGAGGACTTTTTATAACTTTATTTTTAGTCCATTTTAACATTGTGCATCTACAAACTAAGACCATAATCTCAAAATAGTGCTAGATAACGATAAGTATTCACCAAAATTCATTGTCGACCTATTTTCACTTGGTTATGACGAATGTAATGTTTTCGGCCGCCATCTTGGATCCGCCATTTTTAAATGTGATCAATTAATTTAAATATGAAGGCGGTGTTGTGACCTATGATTTTAAACTCAATGCCGCAATCCATTTTTTGTTATCAAGTTTTATTTATGATATATTGCAAATTTGTTGTTAAAAATGTCAATATTTCAAAATCAAAATATAAAAATGAAAAACGGATCATGGAATTGAGTTCAGCCATAGACTAACCAACACGTATTGTTTTTATCTATGGTTCAGCTTACAAAAGTAATCTGAAATGATGGGTCACAACACCCCCTTCATATTTAAAATAATTTATCACATTTCAAACTGGTGGATCCAAGATGGCGGCCGAATAAAATACATCTGTCATAACCAAGTGACAATATGTCGACAATGACTGGTACTTATCTTTATCTTAGCACTATTTTGAGATTATGGTTTTAGTTTGTAAATGCACAATGTTAAAATGGGCTAAACAAGTTTTAAAAAACCCTCATAAGTTTGAAATGAATCAAGATTTTTTTTAAACGGTTTGCGGCATTGTAATCAGGGTAGAAATTTAGTTCGAAATAATGGGTCACAATAAAAACATGGGACCTTTACATTTGAAAAAAATATTTTGCATCCAATATGGCGGATCCAAGATGGCGGCCAGAAATTATTACCTTGTCAAAATTAAGTACTTACTACCCAACAATGTTTGGAAGTGGTCTGGGATTGATATTTGAAAAAATGTAGAAAAAAGTGGGGGGGGGGGACAATTAAAACTCACCCTGTATAAGGAAGGATTGTAATTAATATAGGAATATTCAATTAATTATTAAGTGTGGTTTGTTTGTGAAGATTTAAACAAAATAAAATTTTGTGTTCATAAATGAAAAAAATATATAGATTATGTTTTATGAAACAAATTAGAAGCATCCTTTTTTAATCATGGCCAATGGTTAGTTTTATGAATAAAAATTAAAGAAAAATATACATTTAGGTTGTAATATGAAAAGTGCATTACAAAAGGAAACAAAAGTTAATACTATTTCTACTATTGTTGATTTTCACTACGGTAAATACATTAAATAGGAATTTAAACACGCCTGAGTTGCCTAGTTTTTTTTTGAAAAAATAATAGGAAATCATAGATTTTCATAATTTTTCTGGATTTATTATATTATTTATATATTATATTCATGGAATTAATTCCATGATACAAATTTAAAAGGAAGTTACATAGAACATCAGAGAACAGAGGACACTGGAGAGCTAACTCAAGAAAGTTTTTGGAAAGTTTTTAACTTCCTTAAATTTTCTTGACATACTTCTTTCGTCGTGTAAAAGCACTTTTAGCAAATGTGAAAAATATTAGAAATTATCAAATATTGTGTGGGTGTTCTATCTTTTGTCCCGATAACTAATTATAATGCTTTATGCTTGAACTCTAAAAGGTCATTCATACTCTTATTTGTGGAAGTATGGCTGGGTTTCTGGAAAGTACAAATGTCTTATTTGTAATATAAGACTATTATTAAATTACTTTTTATTGTTTTAAGGCTAAAAATTAGTTAGGAATTACGTAGTTAACTTAAAACTCTAAAAATAGCTTATTAAAACTTAATTTAACTAAGCAGCTACATAAATATTCTTTCCAGAATCCCAGAGAGAACGTGTCTAAACTGCTGATGATAGCTGATATGGCTGCTGTCTGTCGTCTAGCCATAGAAATGTCAGTTTGAATTTGTTGAAGTTTTTGTTGTGTTTACTATTGTGTTTTGTTGTGAGTGAATATTATTTGTGATGGTTTAGTGAATTGTGTATAAAATGGCTCAAGAAACTGACGAAATTAATTTAACGCCCCAAGAACTGCAAGTTTTATCGGAACTTGACAGGTACGGAGAAATGGCTACTTAAGTTAAGTTTACTTTTTTTTACTAAGGCACATAAATTGTGATGTTATTACCTTACATAGTGATATTTTGATCTTTATTTTATGATATTGATGTATATAAAACACGGATTCCCTTCCCTCTATTTATTTAGTTTGTATCAAATTCGAGGGGGCGTAACCTCCACGGTGTTGTCTGCTTGTCCTAATAGGTTAGGTGTGAAAAGAAACTTTTAACTTAGGATTATTTTAAAAACCTCATCGCGAATGGGTGTAATGATTTCACCTTAAGTCATACCACTTTACTTACCGTGCTTATATTGCAAGTTCAACCCAGATGGGATCCTAAGAATAAAAATTAGGTCATCATCTCTCTGTAACCTACTTCTTATGGGTACCGTATCTTCATAAGACATAGGCCCTACTTAATCATGGGTTAAGCTTAGGTCAATTAATTAGTTTACAGTTAACTTATGACATCCACCCAATTTGGACATCGAAAATGTAATAATACAAATGCTTAAGTAAGTTAGCTTTACAGGTGTTAAATTTGGAACCAAGATAGGCTAAGTTAAGTTAGGCAAAGTTATTAATTAAAAAGGTTTAAATACCTGCTATTAAGCAATCCATTTAATTGCAGTTGCAACTAGTTTCGACTCCTATGTGGAGTCATCATCAGGCGGTACAAGGACTTCTTCTTTCTTCATATGAATAGTTATTAATAGTTATTAAAAGTTATTAAACTTGAAACGGCCTGATTAAAAAAACAAAGCAACTGTGCCTAAACAAACCAAACCTAAGTTGGCAAAATGTGTATCAAAATGAACCTTAGATTGGGTAGGTAAGTTAGTATAAAAAACTGTAGGGCCTAGGCTAGAGATACCTAGATTCCAACCAGAGATACCGTTCACAAACACCAGACAAGACGAAACCATGAAATTGACATTCCCTTCCGTAGACTTGCTAAGACGAAGAATGCCTTCCCGACCATAGCAATTAGGATCTACAACAACTTGCCCCAAGATATAAAAAACCTTGAAATAAAGAAATTTAGCACTGCCCTTAGGTCCTGGCTAGTAACCAAACCTTTTTATAGCCTTGACGAATACTTTGAAACAGTGAATAAATAGGGTTTATCCGCCGCCATAAGTGATTGTATGTATATATTGTAAATAGAATTTACCAAATAGTATTTTTTTTTTTTTTTTTTTTTTTTTTTATCATGACACAACCTATCCGGCAAAGCTGGTCTTGGTGAAGAGGAAGGTAATCAGGTCAGGTAATCAGTTTCAAGTTTAACATAGGCCTAAATAAATTGTAATAAGTTAGGTTACCTAACATACCTTAACATGTTTAAATTAGTGGTAAGTGAAATTTTAGGTAACACTTGGTTCCTCTAGGCTATTTTATAACGGTAACTTAGGCCCTAACTTACCTACTGATTGACAAAATTTCAAATTTAATCACTAGGCCTAGCCCTCATAATTAATTAGTTCTGTGAAATTGGGTTCGGATCCTAGTACTTGCCACTACTTTATTATCGGTGTATTGTACCGGCTCAACCATTGCTTTGCTGGGTACGTTCCACGCACAGGCCCCTGTGGTGGATAGGCAGATGCTTGGTAAAAGAGGCCGCTAACCTCTTAAACACTCGAGGGGCGCTTGTGGAGTCCAGCTCCAACAAAATATTAATAATTTAGCCTTGAAGGGTCCACGATAATAATTAGGGTAAGTAAGAACCACGAATAGGCCTACTAGTGGTAAGACCATTGCACTTAAAAAACAAATAATTTAGTATAGGTATCAGAGTGTTTTTGTGCGGTTTTTGGTTATAGAGAAAATTGAATAAATTGTAGCCTAAATTTAAATTTCCCATGTTATTCTTATGGAGAATGAGTAAACTGTTGTAGTTTGCTTGTTTAAACTTGGCAAATGTATTTATTTTATACTAAGCTTTTCATATTTGACTAAAACACACTTTATTAACCTCCCTGTGTAGCAGCAAACCTAGGCACCTCGTTAAACCTTATGTTTAAAATTTACCTAATTTAAAATCAAACACTGGTAAATGGAATTTCGCTTAGTCTGCAGGTTTGCTGTGGCAGGGGTATTTCTTTATTGAATCAGTTAACCAAATCACAATACTGACAAAATACTTAAGCAGTAGGCCTATAATAGCTTCATCAGAATGACTCATCTTCAAAAGTCATTCAAGTGCAATTATCTTTACAGTACATATGCATTGGCATTCTGCTTTAACTTTTAAATAATAATAGGTAACTACATATTTTAATTTTGTAACTCTTATGTTAATATGGTTTGAGTAACTTAGTTCCATTTAACCAAACAAAACATTTTTGAACTCACAAAAGGATTATTTTGCGTACCGTAGTCTTTTAGCATCAAACTAACTTCCCTAGGTACACAATTTTATATTTCTTGTGTTCACCACCAACACCACCAATATAGCAAAGTTAACACTTTTTTATTTTTATTGGCTATACTTACTATTACTTGGCAAGTAGAAAAAAACCTTTAAAGTATGACATCATTTTAAAATCTTTGTTCAAATTCATTTTTTTTTTCTAGAAAAAAAGTGTAGGCCTATCAGTAATACTCTACTTTCAGTGAGTCTCAAGAAAACTCAAAAGAAAAGTGATGAAAAAATAAGCTGAGGGTCTCCAATGTATTTTTTTATGATGGAACCTGTCTCCCGACCCTCCATCTACTTGGGGACTAGCCAATGGTTTGAGGCCCAGGCCATTTCTAGATAGAAAGAGGAACAAGAGACAGGTTTCTACATATAGACTGTATTTATCACATTTTTGCTGCGGGTTATTATAATAATTATAAGCTCAGCACTCGGCGGGGAACGTTGCTATTGCGTTTAGTGCCGGTTTCGTACATCATTAATTTCGTCCAATTCATTTTGAGATATGTCATTTTTGTATCTTACTGACAGTGCTTTTTAAATACTGTAGTATAGGGTTTTGGCTCAGATTTAGTTACATGGTAAAGGATAACGATAATGACTGTAGGCCTATTATAGCATTGTGGAAGGAACCTTACCTCAAAATTGTGCTTGACACCTTTTTTGTGGTATTTTTTATGGTCTATCCGAGTACTACACCCCTGGCTACTATCCCTACTATCCCTCCATTTGGCAATACTGAGGGTCCAGTGCCAGATTTAGGGTACTTGCGGCCCTAGGCCAAATTACTTGAGCGGCCCTCCCCCGTGGTGGAAATTCCTTGCGATCGCGGAAGTAATCGTGAATATCTCCTATGCATCAAAGAGACATCATCATCGACACCCGTGATCGCGGATGAAATCATGGACATCTCCCCTAACCAAGTTTGGTGAGTCGGTAGCGTCACGGACTTCGGGCCCAAGGCAGCGATGTCGTGGGTTCGGATCCTGGTCACTGCTGAAAACATTTTATCAGTACAGTTCACCTTTGTACTGTACCCGCTCACCCCTTTCTTTGCTGGATGGGCAAAAGCAATGTTAAAAGAGGCCGCCAACCTCTTAACAAAAAAACCATGATAGGTATCCGTGACCGTGACCGTGGCAAAATCACGAACATCCCCCGCGGGCTGCAACAAATGGACATCATCCTCGACACTCGCGACTGTGGCGAAATCGTGATCATATACCGTGAGCTGTGACCTTGAGGATATCATCGCCGTCACCCATGACCACAGTAAAATCATGAACATCTCCCGCGGGCCGCATTTACGGGGACATCATCATCAGCGGCCGCGGCAAAATCGTGAACATCTCCCTCGGTCCATGGAGACATCATTATCGACAGGTTGGTCGTTGGTCACCTGTGATCGTGTCAAACTGGTGGTTTTAAAATTTGGGTAAATGATTTTTTGATCTAAAAAATGTTTTTCTCAATCCTCTGTGGCCCCCTTTTGCTTAGTGGTAAATCCGGCACTGTGAGGGTCTGTTAGCAATTTTGTTTAGTGCTGCTATCTTTTTGGTCCTTGTAAAACTATGTCCACGACTGTAACTCAATACATGCTATAATATGCCTCACCTATTGGATGAAACTAAATTTAATCATTTTTGCGCACTCATCCACGCGGCACATTCGCTGTTCCTGCACCAGGCCAGGCCGCCGTTGGCCATCACGCAAACGCAGTGAACATGTTTACTTGTGAGTTGTAATTGCTTGCTCTTGGAAACTATATTATACTGTCAACTGTTTTACCTAACAGATTTTCACTCTCACCATTTTAAAAAACTCATTCACAGTAGGCTATAGTACATGATGTTTTATTGAACAGAAGGTGATTAATAAATTATTAATTATTTGAGATGGGGACTGGGGGATGTATTTTAACCCAAATATGAGTGTAGAATGTTGTGAGATGATCCGTGTAGCTTTGTTACTAAGATCAGCTGGTTCACCATCACAAGTCAGGACAATTTATTTAAAGCCCAATTATCAGGAACAGCTGGGTCTGGTTTTGAACCATCACAAAGCTATTGACTTTTCTCAGGATCGAACTGGCGACCTTTTGATTGTTAGGCTAGCACTATAACCACTCAGCTACTCAGCCATAATAATCACTTAACAGAAACACAACACTTTAAAATAATAGTCTATGTTTATTCTCACACACAGTACAAACAAATTTGCTGGAAAATTATGGTTGCGGATCAAATTTTTTTGATCAGCCACTGCAGGTTTTAAATTTCCTATTCTTTGCAACAAGCTGTACCTAGTCAGTCAACATTTAGGGATTAATTAGTTTATATTTTTTGATAATTTTTCAATGAAGCTTGATTGTCTGGGTAACCAAGTGGGGTTAAATAGTGTTTCCTTCCAACTGTAAAGGTCCCAAAGCGACATAACACAGTCACAGAGTGTTTCAGAATCCAGACACCATTTGTCATTGGGCTATCAATTAATAATGCCAATATCTAACAAAAGATCGACGTAAGATAGTAACAAAACCAGCGTTTGGACTGTTCCCTTTATAAAAAAATGTAAGTTTATGTCTTGTGAAGTTGGTGGCCTCTTCTCTATCACAGACATACGCAATGATTAAATCTACTCCAAATGACTCCCAAGAACCTTGAGTTGGATAACTATAATACAGTAGAACCTCTTTAATCCGAACTAATTGGGACCGGGGGTAGTTCAGACTATTGAATAGTTCGGATTACAGAGCATATTGTTGTTTTTACATAGGCTAACAATTATTAGGGAAAAGTGAAAAATGCTTTATAAAGTAAAATACATTGTTTATTTAATACATTAGGAAACAGGGTATAAACAGTACTTTACATTACAATAGAAACAATTACAATATGTATAGGCCTACCAATAAATACAGTATCCAATAAAGAACTACTGTACTGTATATAGAGTATAGCAATGAGGCGTTCGGATTAGTGGACGTTCGGATTACGAGGGTTCGGATTAAAGAGGTTCCACTGTAATTAGGTTGGCCGTATTTTCTTTTTCCGTAATTTTATTTTGTAAATTCTGTACTGTATATCTTTCCTGTATGCAAAAATAATTCATCCGGGTAAGTCAAATCATAAGTCAAAGTAGATTTGTAATAATCCATAAATTGTTTTCTTTTGTTCCAGTCGGCAGTTTGGATTTCTCAAACTAAACTCGCCTGAACAGAGCAAGAAGAAAGAGCTGGTTGTAAAGGTATAGTATATTTTTTTATTAATCAGCGTATCAACTACCTACTGTTTATAAATATGGGAAAAATAACCTTTTCACTTGCAATTTCGAAACTATAAAGTAGTGGTTTATTTTATTAATGAAACATGTCTGGTTTGTCTGTGTTTAGTAAAGGCTACCTAGAACATGCTAAGTCAACATTTTTTTAAAAGGTAGCAACCTCACACCTAAATATAGGACTGGAGTAGGCCTATACAGTATGTAACAGAGGCTATGGACATTTTAGAGCTTGAATCAGTCCAAAGTAAAGGGATTTTAAACTCAGTGTGCTCAGAGCATATTTTAAGGGATGTTCACTGGGCGACAGTGGCGCCGGACTTACTGGGGAGTCTTTGGGGTATAGAATACCCCCCTTCTAAAAGGGGGGTCCTCCCTGGATATTTAAAGTGAAAATCACATATTTCTATGCGTCTTTTAATGAATTATTTGATTACATTTGCTTGTAAATAGTCCATATAATCTCACTTAATTACGTATTCTAGAACGTTGTAACAGACCAAGGCTCCCTTCATAACCTCTTGGGCCAAAACCATAGCTCAATACTCTAAAATATTTAAATAATGTTATTTTTTAAATACTTTTTAAATTCCGATACATTTAAAATGTGAATAGTTAAAAAATATGCCGGCACCACCCATAGTCACTGGGCGACAAAATCTCAGCACTGTGACACAAGTGTCGCCCAGTTAACATGTTATTTTATGCCCTGAGTGTGCTTTCACTGAATTCAAATCGCCTTTAGATACTTGGATAGATTCAAATTATGTGAGAGCAACCTTTTGTATACAATTGTTAAAAGGGAATTTTTATTTATTTTGTCGAAGGTTAACTGGTGGGGAGAACTGTTTAGTCCTAACATAACCTTTATAATAAGCCAATTTATAATTTAATTACAAAAATTGTGGTGTATTTATTCTTTACACTAAGTTACATATTTTAAAACAAATATGCTTACACAATTTTTTGCAACTTAAGCTATGTGAATAGTTGAGTCTAATTCCTTGACATTACTCCTTTTCTTTATTCTCCCTGTGATGCTATTGAAAGCTAACCAGTGAAGTAAGCAAACTACTCTTTGGTCAGTAAAACTGTAATCTTTGTAGGCAGTGAAATATCTGGAACGGATGCTTGTACAAGCTCAGGAAGAGAAAGAGAGGAACAAAACGCAAAAGAAAGATGAATCGGCCAATAAAGCAACGGAGAGCTCTGAATCTGACATCAAAGAGATCAGCATCGATCCTAAAACGTACTGCAAGCTCGGTCACTTCCATCTTCTGCTTGAGGACTACTCTAAAGGTACTTAACCTAGCTAATTATTACAGGTTCACTACACTAGACAGTAAAGGAATGGGGTGGAACAGAAAGGAATAGTAACGGTAACAAAAAGGACGACGCAGCGACTTGAAACGCCACATAAGAAAATGTTGATTGAATGCTCTTTTGAGGATTTACCAGATTCGTAGTTTCGTAGCAAGGCATGTTGTTTTCCCGCACCTTTTCCTGTGTAGTGTAGCAGTTTTTGTTTGATAACAAAATAAGCATCCATGAAACAATCAAACAAACACATTTTCAAACAGCTAGTTTATACTTTGGTGTAAATTAAACAAAAAGATGTTAATTGCATTGAAAAGCTGTTTATTATTGATTAAATATATAATGTTAACTTGAAAACATGTTTAAGAGAAGCTCTTAGACAATCTGCCCGTGAGGCAGACCCCTTAGGGAATTTGTTCATACATGTACCAATAATTTTCGGCAAACCTGCACACTGTAAGCTTTAGTGTGATGTGATGTTCCATATGCCTATATTATTATTTAGCTAGTAACCTGTAAACCATGACTACAAATTTGGCTTTGTCATTTTAATAATGTAGTAGATTGTTCTCGAACTAAACAACTCATACTTGAGTATTTGTAAAAACTCTACTAATAACTCATACACCCCTAACACCCCTAATTTCTTGTAACGGATAAGTAGAAAAATGGTGAAATAAATCCAGAGCGCACTAATCATAAAACCAACAACTGATAGTTTTTTGAGGTTTTAGATTGCATTGAATGAGCAGAAATAACTGACAGAACCAAAAGTAGTTAAATGTCTTCATAGTTTGTAAAAACTCTTTGCATTTTTATAAAAGCTAAAATTCCTGATAGTTGGATGAGAAATAATTGAAATAGTTAGTAAAAGATAAGATTACATGTGAGAAATGCTGTTAATCATTTCTGTTTTGTTTGAATCTATCGTTGTAAAATAAATTTGCTTCAACTATATACAAAATAGATATGACCAACTACGTAACTATGTTTATTATAACTCGCCTTCCATTTGGTGTTATGTTTATTTAACATTCCACTGAGAATTTTTAGGGAGTTCCAATGAAGTTCTTGTTTGAAAAAAAATTAATTTCCGTCACAAATTTGTATCTTTTAGGGTACATATTTTATGTTATTGTTATTTTAGCCATCCATGTTTTATTTTTGTTTTGCAGAATGGGAATTTTTTGTCAAATAATTTCTTGGCGAAAGTATATTTTTTAAGGAATCAATTATTAAAAGTTTAGAGTTATTGGGATTTTCGACCATAAAAGTTAAACAGACAAATTAGTGGTTTAGTTGTGCCTATAGTTTTGGACAGATGTGATGAACCAAGGTGGATTTGTGTACTAAGCTGGGTATTGTTCATCGGTGCGGCCGCCGCCGGTTCTTTATTGCTGCCGGTTGATTGAGTTCACCCTAAAGGGGACTAGAGAGGCCATTAACAACAAATAATTGTCCTTGTTATCATACATAAAAATGAAACAACATGATATTGTTGTTTAACTAAAAATACCTCTTTAAATACCAAACTTTAACATATTTTATTAGCGTACTTGTTATGATATCACGTCACGATACAAATACTGTTTACAAAAATAAAATCATAATAATGAGTAGGCCTGACAGCCGTTGTTTGATTTAATTTCCCCTTTAGTTGGTACATTTTCCAATACTGTTAGAATAATCACAGAGAAGTAAGGATCAAAGGAAACATTCAATGGCACACTTAAGTGGTGTCTAGCACTACTGGTGTCATAAAGCAAAGACCAACACCACCCCCTCGCCACTATGTACTACAACGCTCACGGTGGAGGAAGAACCTTGCCCTTTTCGACAGGTATTTCCACACAGTGCTTGCCACTCGGAACACTTCCTTGCTCATCATAAGTAAATTTCCGACACAACATACTAAGGCTGAAAGCACACGGTCGTCCCTTAAGCGAGTTTCCTCTGTACCTTACTTCTCTGTGGAATAATTGGGATGTAATTATTGCTTAATATTGAAAATTGGAAAGTTCCCTATTGTAAATTAATGTTACAAGTAAACAAATAAAATATGGAAACGTCAAGTGATTGGCGTGAAATTTGGTATCAAATTATCAAGAATTTTTGAACTACAATACCACACTTTTTTATTGGTGTTTATAATACTGTATTAATATTAAAGACAATTGTTGTGATTGGGCTCTCTCATCCCTCTTGGTGTAAACTTAGTCGAGCAGCAGTAATAAAGTACTGGCTAGTGCATCGGTGAACAATTCACAGCTTAGGACACACATCCAACTATTTGTTCACCAAAGCCTGTCCACAAATGTAGTTGGGATCACCTCAGATAAGCAATATTGTTAGCAATTTGTGGTATCTATAACAAACCCACATCACCACAAACCCCAAAATATGTAGGGTTAAAATGACAACAAGGGAATTACCATTGATTCTGTCATAAAACCTGTGCTGAACTTACTAACTCTTAAATCTAAAAGATGTTAAATACACGGTGAATCTTTTATTGCTCTTCAAAAACCACTATTCCACTTTCAAATGTGTATTCCAGCCAATATATAAGAGTGGCATTATACAGTAACATCAAAGAGGGAGTGTGACCCAATTAGCCATTATCAGTTGCTGATAAGCCTGATGCCCAGTATGCTCCTAGTATGGCCTGAATTGATACTGTTGCTTACCAGAATCCAACAGAACACTGCTACTACTGATACTAAACATTTAGCAAGTTTTTAAACTCTCAAGAGGAAAATCAGATTTTTATTTTAACCTATGATTGTTAGATAATTTTACCAACAGTGCAATAGGAATTTACACACAGTGCTGGCCACTCGGACACTTTCTTGCTCATCACAAGTAAATTTCCCGCTCAAATATTTTGTTAAAGAGGTTGGTGGCCTTATTTAACCTTGCATTTGCCCGTCCACATAGACTAACTGCCCGTGCGGGATTGTTTCTTAGCAAAGCAAGGGGTGAGCCGGTACAGTACAAAGGTAAACTGTACTGATAAAATATTTGTGGCAGTGACCTGGATCCGAACCCACAACATCGCTGCCTTGGGCCGGTGACACTACCTACTGAGGCACCGACTCACTAACATACCAGAGCCGAGTGTTTCTTTTAATCCAAATCAATATTTTTTGTTAATTCTATCGCATTTCACTCTAAGAGAAACAGCAAATAGATGGATGTAAAAAACTCTTTACTCAAAGAATTCCCAAATGAAAAGATTTGCAAAATCCCAAGAACTAACAATAAAGACCAAGTAATGTTTCTTAAGTCAATGATCTGTTATCACAAACATATCCTACTGAAGATCAGTTTTAGTGTAACTTACATATTTTCACCTTGTCTTGGAAATATTTAGTCTTTTGCGGTTGATTATAGTCTATCAGTTATAATTTATTACGTTATCACATTAAAACTGTGTTGAACAGCATTGAAACAGCAGGCAAACAAAAAAAGATTTGCGTAACTTAGGTAAGATGATTAGAGTTTCACCCTGCCCTCCCAACAGTGAAGGAAGACCCTTGTGCCCTGCGTGATAGGAATTTCCACACAGTGCTCGCTGTTCGATCTCTTCCTGCTTGTCACGAGTACATTTCCGCTCCAACATACCAGAGCTTCGTGCAGGCAACTGAAGGCTTGTGTATGGTGGTTTTAATTTTGGATTTTGGCTAGTTTTCCTACTGAAAGATTCTTAAACATTCCTCTTTATCGTATGTAACTTCCAAATATTTTTTTATGTTTTTGTCATGTAAAATACACATCAAACAGTTAAATGTGTAAGTGTCATGTAAAATACAATTAACAACCAGAAACTGGTCTTTTTCAGCGATGTCTGCGTATCAGAAGTTTTTCAACCTGAAGCCAGACTATTGGAAAGACGCAAACTTCCTTTATGGACAGGGACTGGTGTACTTTCACTTCAATGCATTCCAATGGTAAGTTTTCAAACATTTTATTTGTTAATATTTTTCCCTTGGATATGAATTTTGATTTAAGTGTTGAACTGATTTTACTTCAGTTTTTGACTACGTTGACAAGAGTGATTGTCAACATAGAGGTGGGAAATGAACTGGCTTGAGTAGTGGTGAATAAATCTGTTTACAATGAGTCCTGCTCAAGCTTGAGCTCACCTAACTAGAAAACTAAAAATGATCTCTTTTGCGAAGTGGGCTTTATCTCTACTCGAGAACTCCCTGCTCTAAACCCACCAGTGGGGGCTGGTCCATAAGGAGTCTGGTACCGATTCCTCCCTTTTTCAAGTCAAAAATAAAAATAATAATAATAAAATAAATATTTCCTACATTTGAATGTGTCAAGTAAACGTCAGCAAGGTCAATATTTTTAGGATGGGTGATAATGGACGCAACATGCAACAGGTAGTAGTCCTATGCGGTTACTCAGTGGATATCAGTCCAAACTCCCATATAAACCACATGGAAAAATTTGACTAATCAGTAATCAATGCGCTGCATCAGGATCTAATGCCACATATGGCGTTTGGGATTCCTTCCAAATAGTAGTTCTAACTATTGCCACAATGAGCGCTGCGGTCTGTTGACCAACAACGTAAACACGACGCAATATTACCACTGTCATCAAATAAGTGAATACAGTATCATCCAGTGATTCGTAGATGTTATGTTTATCGTGCTGCTGGTATTTGATGTGTCAATTAATTTAGGCTACTATTGTTTCTCTAGAAGTGTTGTTTAATGATGATAATGAACTATGAATTCTGTTAAAAATATCTCTATAAAGTATGGGAGTGGTGTGGAGATTTATGAATAAAGAGACAATGAAGGCAATTATGTACATACAGTTTATATAAAAAATAGGGACCTAGAGCAACGTTTAAATATCACTCAATTTTTAACTTTTAACTGAAACCCTCCCCCGGTATCAGTAATCTCCCAGTGGTTCAAGAATGGTAATTTTTATGCCCCTCCAAAAGGTTGGAGTGTGCGGCGGCATACGTCGCACACCCCTCAGGTGCCCTGGGTGCCATGATGTCATTGCAGTCTGCATGACAAGCTTCTGTTATGATGGGTTGAATTGATGTTGGCGTACCTGTTTTTCATAATCCAAAAATTCTAGTTTCTCAACCAGATAACAACTGAATTTACCTCAAACTGTTGTTTTGGTGTTGTTTAATGAATAGTGATAGTGATGTAGGCCTGGTGCGTGTGTAAATCATTAACTAATTGTAACTTTCATTGAATGGGTTTCACATCCAGTTCAGTTAAATGTATGCCATACATTTCCAGGTAGTTAATATTGTACAAATACAATAGGTTCTCAGGTTGCCGGTAAACTGGCTGGGTAGCTGAGTGGTTATAGTGCTTGCCTAGTAATCAAAAGATTAACCCTTGCCGACAGACCGCCACCGCCCACCACCATCCACCACTGCTCGAGCGAACACCATTACCGCAACGATACTTTGCACAGCCGTAGGTCTCGGTGGTGTAGTGGATAGCACACTGGGCTGATAATACGGAGGTAGCCTGTTCAAAACCCACCGAAGGCAATAACGTTTTGACTCGATTATTTTCATTATCAGCAAGTTTGGTTGGTTTGGTTAGGTTATGATAGTTTAATTTTATAATAAAAAAATATATAATTGATTTTGAGACATTTATAATTTTATTTTATGAACAGAACTACTTATGTTATTAGTAAACCTTCATTAGAAATTTTCATTATCAGCAAGTTTGGTTAGTTTGGTTAGGTTATGCCAGTTAAACTAATTTAAATTTAACCTACAAACGACACGTTTTGACAGCGACAGTGATAGAGATAACAATTTCCCACTAACAGTAACAGTTTTCGGCTATGCACGGTATGATGCGTTCTGCACGGCGCGTTGGTGAGCGGTGGCGGTCTGACAGTAAGGTCTCGTATCAAAAGGTCACCGGTTCAATCCTGAGAAAAGTCAAGTAGCTTTTTGATGGTTCGAAACTGGACCCAGCTGTTCCTGATCATCGGGCTTTAAATAAACTTAAACTAGCTGTTACCCACGGGCTTCACCCCGTTTGACATCATAAGTATTAATAAAACTATTGATTGGTTAAGTTAACCTGAAATAAACTAAACACTGTAAAAGAAACAAATAATCACACCTGATTATAATAAGGCAATAAATTGAAAGAATAACAAACAAATAAGTACAGCTGAGGTATTTTTAACATTAGGTATATGAAAAGTCTCCTTTAGAAAGGAATTACGACCTTATGAAATAATGGATAGTTTTGCGCAAGGTTTCTCGTCATGACAAACATTTTAAGTATATGGTTTTTGGGGGTGTGACTTGTAGTTTTCTCAAAAGTTCATGGGTACTTTTGGCTTTATATATAGATGATCCTGACTAATGAAACCGCTGATCTTAGTCGATAACAAAGTTACACAGGTCATCACACACCATTCTACACTCATCCTTCACTCATATTTGGGTTAAATACGCAGCAGCTAGGTGGTGTCCCCATCTCAATGATTGATAATTGATAATCTATCTATACTATTATAAAGAAGAGGTGGTGTCTGTGTGTGTGTTTGTATGAGCTAATCTCAAAAACTACTGGTCGGATCGGGCTGAAATTTGGCATGATGATAGCTCACATTCCCGATTAACATATAGGCATATTTTTATCCCAAAAAATCCTTCGGGGCTCCGCCCCAGTGGCTCTGGAGTTTCCCATGTTAACCTTATGAGAAATGGAATTAATGAATCTTAACAGCTGTTTCAATTAAACAAGTTGGTTATGTTCTATGATGTTCAATAGCATTAAAAGTTACAAGGATTACCAACAGGGTGCAGCACTAGCACTATTATTTCTTTTACATTTATGACAACAGCAAAAGGTGAGTGAGCGCAGCGAACGAACTTCAACCTGGAGGCGAGTGAGCGTAGCGAACGAGCTAACCTGAAGGCAAGTGAGCGTAGCGAACGAGCTAACCTGAAGGAAAGTGAGCGCAGCGAACGAGCTCCAACTTAAAGGTGAGTGAGCGTAGCGAACGAACTTCAAAAAGAACCGAAATTTCTTAAACCATGTCCTCACTCATAACTGCTATAAGCATTTGATACTTATATGCCAACCCCGTACGAAGGACGGGTACTCTGCTAGTAAATAAATAAAAATCTATATCTATTACTTATTTAATACGCAAGCAGGTTTTTTGTGACAATTACTCCTCCGAAACCACTGAACCGATTGACATGTTTTTGGTGTCATTGGAAAGAGCGTACCTAACGTGAAGTTGTGCAGGAAACTTTCTTTTTAGGGAAATAATTAGAGAGTGAGGCCCTAGGGCCCTTTAAAGTTTAGTATTTCTCCATAAGATTAACATGGGAAACAAACATTGTTATGAAACTCCAGCTGTTGTCAGAAATGCTGATCTGCTATTTAATTTAATTCGTTTACAATATGAATTGTTTCTTAGTGCCATGTGGTCTATGAATTATTATTTTGCATATATTTTAAATGCAATACACTATGTGATAGTAATACATTAAGAGATCTTCATTTAAATAATCAATAAGAACGATTGAGCCTTTGCCTATATGTTTCCTGGTAAGTGTGTTGTAACCGTTTCTTATAGTATATTATAGTATCTTATAGTAAAACCAAATTATTCTTTTCTGAATTCTCACCCTGTAGCGAAGCAAGGGCAGAGCAACTAGTATATCTATACTTATTTAATACGCAAGCAGGTTTTTTGTGACAATTACTCCTCCGAAACTACTGAACCGATTTACATGTTCTTGGTGTCATTGGAAAGAGCGTAACGTGAAGTTGTGCAGGAAACTTTCTTTTTAGGGAAATAATTAGAGGGTGAGGCCCTGGGGCCCTTTAAAGTTTCGTATTTCTCCATAAGATTAACATGGGAAACAAATATTGTTATGAAACTCCAGCTGTTGTCAGAAATTAAAAGTGAAAAGAAGAACATATGTTAATTGTAAACAGTCAATAAGTTTGCTAATTTAACAGTTAGTTTGCCACAAACATTTACTTACTCGGTTGAAATGAAATAGTTACTATTTGAATTTGGGTTGGCGTAATTATTACAGTGGGAAAAAACGAGAGAGCCTGGATAAATTGATATACTAAAAAGAAAACTGAATTAACACTGTGCTGCATTTCTTAGTAATCATTGAAAGAGACGATTTGCAAACTATGGAAACATAGGAAAGTCATAGAACACCACCAAGGGGAAGAAATATAAATAATGTGTGTTATAAACACTAAAAATCAAAATCAGCTTTTGAAAAATGATAAGATATTTACAAGAAATGTTGATTATATCGATCTGTTATGTACATCTTGAGTATTCCATAATCTTTGAGTCGAATCTTTTATATTCATAAAAAAATATGACTGTTATTCGTTTTAAAATAACGCCTGTAATACTTAGCAATTGCTCGATTTCGAGCAACAGGGACACTAGTTACTTATTAATACGCAAGCATGTTTTTTGTGACAATTACTCCTCCAAAACCACTGAACCGATTGACATGTTTTTGGTGTCATTCGAAAGAGCGTAACATGCATTTGTGCAGGAAACTTTCTTTTTATGGAAATAATCAGAGAGTGAGGCCCTGGGGCCCTTAAAGTTTCGTAGGTATTTCTCCATAAGATTAACATGGGGAAAAATTGTTATGAAACTCCAGCTGTTGTCAGAAATTAAAAGTGGGAAGAAGAACATTATGTTAATTGTAAACAGTCAATAAGTTTGCTAATTTAACAGTTTGCTACAAACATTTACTGACTTGGTTGAAATGAAATATTTACCATTTGAACTTGGATTGGCGTAAATATTACAATGGAAAAAGCGAGAGAGCCTGGATAAAGTGATATAATCTGTTATTTATATCTTGAGGATTTCCACAATCTATGAGTCGAATATTTTAAAGTCATAAGAAATTATGACTGTTATTAGTTTTCAAATAACACCTGTAATACTTAGCAATTGCTCGAATTTGAGCAACAGGGACACTAGTAAATAATAATATATGTTTATAAATGCAATTTGTATTAGCTGTTTTGGCTATTTGGCTTTCTAGTCGTTATTACCTTTGGGCATTTTCCTTGAATATTAGAGTTCCAGAAATTCACCCAATTGTAATAAATAAGAGCAGTATGCTAATTTAATTTAAAAAAATAAACCTTTACAGTAATAATGCATGTTTGGCGAATCACAGGGTACGAGGAACTAGCCTAGAGAATTGTAGAAATTAAAGCAATACAAACAAGTGATTCAGTCAGGAAAACAACTGCTACGACCACATGTGGTTTGTTTACAAGGCGTATGATTGTTTACTCCCTATTCACATACACTAGATGCTTGAAAATGTCTGCTCTTAGATAGCACTGTTAAAAGCTAGCTCTTACAGTTAGTTTGTTATATTTGTTACCACTACAAATACCGCAGTTAGTTTTGAATTTAGTTACACATTTTTTTTTTGTTATCTTAAATCTTCAACTGTTAAAACTTATTCATTTACAAATGTCAGTCAATCCATGTCAATTCCGTAAGTTCAGCATATATGCCAGTAGTTTATCTTATGATCTCATTATTATGGGCAGCTGCCCCTGTGAATGATGCTATCTGACAAAATGTAGACGTTCACTAGTATCAAGAGCAGGCCTTGAATTGTTCCCTTACAAAACATGTGAACAATTCCATTAGCATTGGAAAGTCCTTATTTTGGGGGGATAAAATATCTTTTTAAGGATCACTACCCATGAAGGATACCCATGCACATTAAAGCCATGCTTTTCTGCGGCTTTTAGGTGCTACGCTGACACAGTGAATGTAGCACGTCTCAGCTACAATGGCGTGGCCAAATAGTATAAAAGCTCTCAATCCAATACAGCTACTAATCCAAACATCGTATCGCCGAGCTACTGAGTATAAAAAGGGGTCTTAAGATTTTCTTTGACAATCTAAGGCTAAGCGCACACAGGCAATTTTTCAATCGACCAATTTTAATATCAGCCGATTTAAAATCACCTTTTGTTTATGTCTAGTTGCACGCTTGTGCAACATTTTAGTTGAGGAATTGATTTTGTTGACTGTTGTGTTGTGGTTTAAATAACGCATTTAATGTAAAATACGACGGACTTAATCGAATTAACTTGTGTTTGTACTTTTCTACTTGAAGCAAGGAACAAAAGATTAGTTAATCAAAATACCCCCGCCGCAGCAAGCCTGCAGACTAAGCAAATTTCCATTTATCTGATTGGATTTTCAATTAAATCTATATAAATAACATTTATGTTAAACAAGTACCTAGGTTTTCTGCTACAGGGAGGATAATCAAATGTGGTTTTTAGTCAAATATTAATAGTTTAGTTTAAAATAAATAAATTTGCCAAGTTTGATAAAAAAATATGCATAAACAAGGTCTTAACAAGCCACCTAAGGTAATAGCTACTTGGTAATGAGCTACTATAGGGAAATTTTATAAAAATGAAGAAATTCAAATAACACTTAGTTGTTATAAAAAAAAAGATTAGTAAGCAGACCTAATAAACACATATTATCTTATCTTACTAATATTGTAAATGTGAAAGTTACTGTGTGTTTGTTTGTTTGAACTACTGGTCGGATTGAGCTGAAATTTGGTATGATGATAGCTTACGTTCCCGATTAACATATAGACATACTCTTATCGCAAAGATCCTTTTGGGCTCCGCCCCAGTGGCTCTGGAGATTCCCATGTTAACCTTATCAGTATTCATATTTAAAATGAATTAAAGAGTTTTGCCAGCTGTTTCAAGCAGTTACTCAAGTTGGTTCTATGATATTCAATATCATTAAAAAGTTATAAGGTTTACCAACAGGGTGCAGCACTATTAATTTTGTTCATTTATGACAACAGCTAAATAATTTGAACCAAGCAACAACAAAAAGCTGTGATACACAATAAGAACTGTCAAGTAGGATTTTTACAGTTAAGTTTATGTATTTGTTTTTATATTGTGCGAATATTCAATAATTAACTTTTTTTGTTTAGGTGTAGTGGTAGAACATTATGGCTATGGTAGATGTGTTATACTATAGCATACCTTAAATTAAAAGTCCGCCCCAGGCTCCACACCAACAGAGGCCCTGAAATCAGGGCCATATTCCCCTAACGGAGGACACGGCGATTGCCGAGGACCTCGGCCTGGGAAGGGGCCTCACTTGGGGTCTCAAAAGAATTTTATTTCTTCTGGGAAAAAAATGTTGCCGATAATCTGTTAGAATTAGGGGGTACAACTTTCTAAGTCTAACTTGTATTCTCACTATCGCTTGAAAGCTTCTGTAAAGATTGCGTGATCGAAAATTTCAACTTCCAGCAATCGCGGGTGACGGTAATCAGGTCTCGCAACCGCGAAAGATGTTCACGATTGCTCCAAGACCACAGAGACGTTCATGATTTCACTGGGATATTGGGAGACAAATATGATGTCCTCGCAAAAAAGTTGTTCAGGATTTTGCCTCAATTTTAATAGAGGGTAGGCCTAATGTCCTCGTGGTGGTGCAAGATGTTCTTTATTTCCCTGTGGACGTAGACTACGTTCACGATCCCTATACGATCGCGGAAGGTTGCCTACGATTTTACCTTCACCACGACTGCAGAGGACTCGACTACAAATTTGTCGTGCAATGACGATTTCTTAATTTTCTATTCAGTTTCGCATTCAAGATTTCGCCAGGAGGCATAGAATATACCCCCGTGACCGCAAAAGATGTTCACTATTCTACCGTTGATCTCGGAAGATAACCACTGACGACCGTGGGGGACGAAGATGATGACCAACACGGAAGACGCTCATGATTTCGTCGTACCGAGGACAATGTCATTCAATTTTTCCGCAATTGCATTAGTGGTTTGGATAAATCATAGTACAAAATATAATGTATAATATACAGATAATACAATAATAGGCCTACTGTATTTTATACAAAGATATTATATTCTAAATTTAAAAAATGATTTAAAGGAGTGACAATAAAAAACCTTTTTTGTGTTACTTCTTAGAGTGCTCGTGCCCCATATGAATCTCCAATTCATAAAAACGTAAAAGAATTTACAGCTTAAAGGAAGATTTAATTTAGCATATTTTTCCTTAAATAACAAAAATAAATGTTAATAACTAATTTAATATAGTTGAAGTAGCCTACATGAACCTATAAGCTCATTTAATCAGTGATACAAAATACATTTTTTTAATATGTGAAATAATAAGTACCATAGTAGGCCTACCCCAAACATAAAATGATCTTAAACAGGGTACTATGGTATTTTCACGTGTGTGTATATATATATATATATATATATGTGTGTGTATGTATGTGTATATTTATGTAAAAGAGGCCCCCTCATCTACGCCGCCCCAAGCACCCAACTATGACAGTACGCCACTGTCTACAGTTGGTATTAAGTTGTTGTTTTCTCTATAGAAAGTACTTATTTCAATGAAATTGAAGAACCTCTAGCCGATTATTCAGTCGACTGTGTGCGGGGATAGGTAATAACCTGTATGTTACAGATGGCCGGCCGACTATAGTCTCGCCTTACAAATTTGGGACATGCCAAAGATATTTAAATCGACACAATTCTGGATCGACAGTGTGCGGGCTTCCATCCCCATCTATGATGCATAGATGAGCCGACGAAATAGTTGCTTTGAAATAATCGCCTGTGTGCGCTAGGTTACCTACCTTAACTAGTATATAGCTTATAATTTGTTTCATTGTTTACTGATAGGGATTCATAGAGTACTTATATTCTATCTTTTTCTTATTCTTTGATGATACTTTTTTCCAGATCCTGTTGTTTCCATCCTTCTCCTTGTTCCCTCCTGTTCCTGACAACTCCTCTGAATTGTTTGCCATCAAATCTGAAGGTCGCTGGTTTGATTCCAAGCAAGATCATTTCTGGACCCAGATGCCAATCGTCTTTGTGCTTTCAATTAGTGATACTATCTAACAAAAGGTCATTGTTCGATAGTAACATAACTAGGATTTTTATTGTGCCCTTACAAAAATGGTTTAAAAAATACTAATAGTTTAATTACACAAATTTAAACTAATAAATTTGCTTGCAACTGAAATAATAAATGCATATTTTTAGCTAATGTGTAAATTCAATTCAATTCAATTTTTATTTATTCAGAAAAAGAAACATTACATATTATTTTTTACATCAAACACTCTGAAATTAGATCCCTGCGAAGCAAAGCTTGTGTGCAGGGACCGAGTCACAAACATCAAGTGAAAAGAAAATACTGATGAGTGAATTATATAACAAAAAATTAAAACACACATCATAGAACTATCCCTAAAATAATAGAAGCAAAATTACGCCAAAACTAACGTCCAGTGTCACCAACATGAACTATACATGAAACAACTTTTGAATTAACAATGTGATAAGAAGTCAATTTGAGTTATATCATTGACTTTATATCTCTACACGTAGAGATATAAAGTCAATGGTTATATTTAATCTATGGTGATTCTGAATCTAGGTTATATTTCCAAAGCAAAACAGAGCAATATTGCGGCCAACCATACCGATCCTTAGGTCTGAGGAGAAAATTACAGCATTAATGGTGCTATGGAGGGTATTGAACTTTTCTAAAACCTATTGTGAACTGAGATTAATATTTTTTCGTTAAATTTAAAGATAGGCCATTAAAAATTAAAGATAGATAGGTTCAAAGTTTTTTTTTATATTCAACGAAATGTATTATGTATTTTAACTTGATCCTGCAGATTGCTGTAAACTAATCAAAAGATTAGTTAGTAACTTTTGTTTTGTGAGGTGAGAGTGGTAACAGTGTCTAGCATGCATGCGCCCCTAATCACTCCGATCAGTAGCGCCGAGCCAGCATAGTGGCAGTGCAGTGGCAATACGATGCGTACCGCCATTGACTATATAACCACAACGTCAATGGTACTGCTCGGGTGCTCGTCAACATCCCTACAGACTACCTGTATAACCAATGTTTTAACGAAATTGATGCGTAATTCTGGAAAATAGTTTACATTTTCTAACAATTATTTCTTCCTATGAACCCAGAGTTTTTTTTTATCTATTTACTTTTATTTTTAGATATTAAAAAACATTCCTCTCGGCCGTGCGCCCTTTGGGAGCTTGCGCCCTTTGGGAGCTTGCGCCCTATTGGGAAATCCGGCCCTGCACTCAAATATTTTAAAGTTGTCACAAACTCGATCGGCTCACATGCTACACACGCTACAACCCCGTCCCTGTGCATTCTTAATTGTAGATTTTGAGGGTCACTATTTGCCCGTAAAGAAATAACCATATACCTACTTAGTTTTAGAGGAATTGGTTAGCATATTCTGATCAAATAAGTTTATTTCAAAGATTTATCTGAGTAAAAGTGTTGTCATGACAAAAACCTGTTTTAAATCTACACTCAGTTGAACCTTAGTACACCCACTAGATAAAAAGGAGTTTAAATCGCTCATAGCACCATGTTTAACTGGTTAACCTTGGACGAGAGGAAAGGTGCTCTGAGGGGTCAGTGACCGAATACACGTGCGTTGCCATGACAACGACGCCAGCGCTGGTAGTTCATATACTCACCGATAGAATGCGGACAAGTCGTAGTTCACCAATCAGCTGTTCTGCGCTAGCGTTGGTAGTTGCCGTGCTCCCCGACAGAATGCACTGTTTCTACACCGCAGTTGACAGACAATCCGATAGGTGTCGCGCGCTGCTCAACAATGTGTATTGTTTTGTTCGGATCGGTCACTCGGCTACAGACAGACAACGTTTATTGGGAATCCCGACCCGAGTAGGCAAAATTACGGGTCGAAAACCGGTCCACGACTGAGGATGGACAGGTCGGGGCTATTGTGAGGGAATTGTGAAGTTTCCGTTGCAGACCCCCACACTACGACTGGGCTATAAAATATAACGTCCTTACCTGTCTCCCATCGTAAATAGTTTGTGAGCAACGAATTTTAAATCTTACAACGTACTGTTTTTTAGGTTAGGTCACAACAGCACCGTGTATTTACTTTTGTACAGATTACAACCTATGCTAAGCGGGTATTTAAACATGTTTTATTTTCGCACGTTTTGAACAATGTGCTTCAAAACTGCATAAGAATAATAGTATTGATTACACATGCATGCACGCACATAAACAACGTGTATGTGTGTAAAATCAATTATAATACTTGTGAATTTGACCACTGAAACTTCAATTAATTTTAGAGCAATTTGGGCTATTGAGCATGTCTGCCGTTCCACCTACCAAACGTTTGTTTTTGTTACCGTGTCAATATAGTTTTTGAGTAAACATACGGTATAACCTTAGTTCCTAAGGATTTCACTGTTTTTTGTTGTGTAAAAATAAATTAGTAAATCGTAACCATTCATATGCAACGTTGTAAACTAAACGGTGAATATATTTAGAGAATCATTATATTTCGTTTGTCTTTGTGTAGGCAACATAATTATTTTGAGATTATTTTCGAGGTATCTTCTATACAGGATATACCGCAATACAGTATGTAAAGGTAGCCCATTGATGTATATAGTCAAGCAAATTTGATATATGTACGTTATTCTATATAGCGTTATTCTATGTGAAGATTGTTAGCAGTGTTATTGTGTTATTTTGGCTATTTAAAGTGAAGTACTGTACAGCATTTAACACAAATACAGTATAAGTATAGCCTGTGAGGGTCGTTAGCAGTGTTATTGTGTTACTTGGTATTTTGCCCTTTGCGTGACTCGAGTTGGAGTACTACTTTGATGAAGTCTTCAGTGTGGCATATTACACCCCATCACATCGACATGAAACATTTTACATTACAGCTTTGTACCACTCGCCATGTACTTCTACTATACTTACCCTCATCCTATTCAGCCTTTGTTACTGCAGCTATATGCTAAACTGGAAGAGAAACATTTCGTTAACACAAAGACCTCAAGTACAGTGTTTACGATTTGTGAGAGTTGAGAAGCTCATTTGACAATTTTTGTTCAAATAAATTCCGACGCTAGATATCGGGATGTTTTAGTATCCAAAGCCAAAGATAAGTAATTAAAATAGGCAAATTATTTCTGTCATTTACATAGTAACATACATAACATTCTATAAAGTGTCATATATATTTCCCCCAAAACACTGAGACTGAGACTCCAAAAAAGGAAACTATAATAATTTGTTTAGTTGACCCAAATGACGATCAGCACCAAATAATTGTCACATCACACCAGCGCTCCCTGCGGTTTATGCTGAAACTGCAGCTGTGGATGTGTTACTCTATGGTAATTGGCTGTCAGAACTGATTAATTATTCCATGTTTCTCGCCTCTATGCGCTTTGTAGTGACATTTGCAGCGTGAATTCACTAATTAATCAAACTTGGCTTTACGTTTCAACAGATTATTTTGCGTTCAGTTAGAATCGTGCAACTTTTTCATGATTTATAAAAAACGATTAACATTTTTTGTAGAAAAAAAGAATCAAGATTTGCTCATCTATTTGCAAACAATTGAATTACGCTTGTTTGAGGTTCCCAACTCAAACGGCAAGGGCATTAAAAAATAAATAAGATTTTATAAACAAGTTTTTATGAAAAGACATATTACTATGTTAGAAAGACATGCATTGATAAAATAAAGGTCGTTTTGAAATCCTTACAAAATTTACAGTAAGAATAATACATAAACATTGTGGTCTTGTATGAGATTCTACTTTTTTCATTGTAAAAGTTAACATTTTAACGAAGACAAAAACTAAATTTTAAAATCCTTATTTCTATGTTGCGGAGTTTGACGAAAGTGTCAAATATCACTAAAAACGTCCTCTTCAAATGAGCTTTAAAATTATGTATAGTAACCTTTAATTGCCGTCACATTGCATAGTGAAATTCTATGCGCCATTGTGAAAATGTTCTAATATTTGGGTACTCTCAAACTTAAACGTGTCTACATCACTCTTCAACCAAAGTTTTAAAAGACATACGACCATTTAATCACCTATCAATACCACACTGAACTACGACAGGTTGTAAACTCTTCAAAATCCGTTGTCACACCTGGCCGCGTTTTCATTCAAAAAACAACAATGGTCCTAAACAACACCCTTGTAGAACCCCGTAGCTGCACAATTCTACCTGAAAGGCCGCAAAGAAAGAGGGAATTTCGCCTAATGTATCCAGTGTTTGTATGAGGGGGTGGGAGGGGGATGGCCTACGTGCGGAACTGACTGAGGCCTTTATTGATTGTACGCAGCCTACCAGACCCAAAGGGAGTAGAGTACTTCTGATAAGGCTGGCCCAATTGTTTCATTTCATGCGAGTACTAATTTTCCGCATTCCCGCTCATTCATATTTCAACCTGTTAGTGACACTTTTTCCCCACACGATATGGTTAGTGATATTTGCATAAGGGTAATTTTGTGCTAAGGACGTGATTTTTATGTGGTTCAACGATGTGATTCTAATGTTTCGGAAGTTGTAAGTTCGTTGTGACAAATTACACTGTTTTAGTTTAACAACAACTAAAACAGTTGTGTGTGTTAAATTCCTGTAAATGAAGAACAGAAATTTTCGAACAAAATTTAAATCTTTTAGACTCTTTGTATACTAATTTAGTTACACACGTTATTTTTCAACCCCTGAAATCGTTTGAAATGCCACTTTTAACGTGATTATAAATGTTTGTTTATTTAGCTTTGAGGAGCCGCAGTCCCAATAATTATGGTTTCTTAATTTTGTTGAAATTTAAAAAAGCCGAATCAGTAATAAATAAATTTGTTTCGTATTCTGTTACTACACCACAATACAGTACAGTTATTACTTCTCTGTGACTACACAACACACAGTCTTTTAAATGTTACTGTACATTTTCATTGTATTGGCGTAAGTTTAAATTTGAAAACTTGATGATTTCTCAATACAAATAGTCATTACTTGACGATGAGCTTGTGACAAGGTTATTGTGCATGTTCCGAGAAACCTTGAAAGCTTCAAGTATTGCAGTATTATCACTCACTGGAGAGACAATACAATACAATGCCAGTAGGCGGTATTGCATGGCAGTCGCCCACCGTCGCCGCCTATACTGTATTTATATACTGCAGTATACTATAGCATATACTGTATATTGCAGTATGTTTGTTACACTGTAGCTTTCCACTAATCAGAACTACGGAAAATAATGGCACAGATGGTTATTTACCTAGGTACAAAGTACAAACAACATACAGAAAAAGTGAACTAGTTTTGTTGTAAATGTTTAATGCAGTTCATACTTCTTTTCATTAAACTTTACGTGGACCTCCTAGTGGTGCAATTTTTACAATTGTAAGATGACCACTGATCATTATGTACATTTGATAATAAAGTACATAGACAATTGACTCGACGAGGAATCACAAGAAAAATATCACTGGAAATGGAAATAAATCATCAATTCCGTTTGGGAAATTTTTTTTGTGAAACCATGGTTGAAATGAAATGAAAAAATTAAATGAAACCATGGTTGATGTTTATTGGATATTTGAATTTAAATTTGTGAATCACGTTAACCAGCTGAGTGGCTTTAAAGTGCTCGCATTTACAGTAAAAAGTTGCCGGTTCGATCCTGATAAAATTCATTACCTTTTTGATGATTCAAAACAGGACCCAGCTGTCCTTGATGTTTGTACTTTTGATTGCTAAAGAAACATCTGATCTTAATCAGTGTACACAGATAATCTCTTTTCATTAATCTTGAGCATGTTCAGCTTAAAATGCCTGCTTATCTTTGGGGCTTTGTTGTATCAATAATAATGACAATGATAATACGATGGTTTGGATATGGATTTGTAGAAAATCTTACTGGCTTTTGATATTCTGTCTTGACGAAAAAGCTGTAAGTTAACCAAACGAATTGATTTACACTGACACTCTTTCGTCTGACCTACGCACGTATGATTAGAATTGTGCAAAGCAAAGCTGACAAACCAGGGTACGTTGCGAAAATAATGTAAACGATGAACGACTTTAGGTCCAACTGTCTATCAGCTGTCTATGAACCGAGATTACTTAGAAGCCCAATAATCAAGCGCAATTGTAAACATTTCAGAAAACTTCTGACATTTCTCAGGATCGAACCGTCAACCTTCAGAGCACATGGTTCGAAACCGGACCCAGCTGTTCCTGATCATTGGTATTTAAATAAATGGTTCTGGCCAATGAAACTGATCATAGTCACAGAAGACATACTACTATAACCATGTTTTCTGTGTCATAGTCTGTCAAAAAGCTACGCAGATCATCTCACAAAATTCTACGCTCATCCTTCACTCATTGGGTTACGCATCTAAGGTGGCGTCCCCATCTCTTGATGGTAATGATTAAGTACTAATGATAATATTCAGCACCCAGATATACGTAGTGTTATGTTCCACAACAGACAAGGCAACAATAACTCATTCAATAGCCTTTGGTTCCACCATCGGCCTTCCCTCGACGTAAACGGTTTGGCAAGTTTGTCGCAAGTGCTGATAACAGAGTAGGCCACTCAGTGACCGGAAACGGATGTTGCAACGCCGGTGTCACCTCTCACTACTTCCGGTTACCTAGGGATAGTCTTTCCAGGATACTAGGTGACGATTCGCCAGATCTGTCCTGGATAGTCAGAAAGAACTGGAAAGAATCATTTGGAGACACATTTAGGATAAATTATCACACAGCGTTACGACTTTCAGACAAATATCCCTCCACAGCGTACAAGGGAAATTTGATTTTAATTGAGATAATATAGGACTATAATAAAATTTGATGCAAATGAAATTAATATGTTTGTCGTTTTCATTGCAGTACTCTTAATTCTAAATTGATCACAAACGACTAGTGCATAAGAACTACATTCATTGCACTTTTCTGGAGCCCAACACAATTGCTTTCAAAGCATTAATACCATTGCACTTTTTAGTAGCCAACAACCAATGCATTCAAAGCATTAATTTCATTGCACTTTTGGGAGCCAACAACCAATGCATTCAAAGCATTAAATTCATTGCACTTTTTGGTATCCAACAACCAATGCATTCAAAGCATTAATTTCATTGCACTTTTAGGAGCCAACAACCAATGCATTCATTGCATTAATTTCATCACACTTTTTGGGGAGCCAAAAACCAATGCATTCAAAGCATTAATTTCATGGCACTTTTTAGGAGCCAACAACCAATGCATTCAAAGCATTAATTTCATTGCACTTTTAGGAGCCAACAACCAATGCATTCAAAGCATTAAATTCATTGCACTTTTTGGTATCCAACAACCAATGCATCCAAAGCATTAATTTCATTGCACTTTTAGGAGCCAACAACCAATGCATTCAAAGCATTAAATTCATTGCACTTTTTGGTATCCAACAACCAATGCATTCAAAGCATTAATTTCATTGCACTTTTTAGGAGCCAACAATCAGTGCATTCAAAGCATACTACATGCATTTCACTTTTTAGGATCCAAAACCAGTGCATTCAAAGCATCACTACATGCATTTCACTTTTTGGGAGCCAACAACCAGTGCATTCAGGGCATTAATACATGCATTTCACTTTTTAGGATCCAACAACCAGTGCATTCAAAGCATCACTACATGCATTTCACTTTTTAGGAGCCAACAATCAGTGCGTTCAGGGCATTACTACAAGCATTTCACTTTTTAGGAGCCAACAACCAGTGCATTCAAAGCATCACTACATGCATTTCACTTTTTAGGAGCCAACAACCAGTGCATTCAGGGCATTACTACAAGCATTTCACTTTTTGGGAGCCAAACAACCAGTGCATTCAGGGCATTACTACATGCATTTCACTTTTTAGGAGCCAACAACCAGTGCATTCGAAAACTATTTCAAGGGGTTGAAACGATTTTATCCATGCCAATTAAATAACTAGCTCGAAGAACATTGGTTTAAGCTGTCGTACCCCACATTTTCTTTAGTGTAATCGCTTTGTTCTCAGACTAGGCCCCGTTTATGCACCAAGTGCGGTAGCGGTAGCGACAGCGGGAGCGATTTCTAACACCATTGAGTTAAATGGGGCTGTTTATGCACCAAGAGCGATAGCGATAGCGGTTGACCTCCCGCTGCGATTTCTAATTCGCCCGCTGTGTAGTTAGGAATCGCAGCGGTTGCTTGGGCTGAAGCCAGAGTTGCCAACTTGACCCACGCGCACGTGCACTTAGGACAAATAGTTGTGTTAATTATTTGGCAGAGTTTGAGTTGGCAAGACTGTGTCCCCCTTCCATTCTCCTTTAACCAACCGCTACCGCTATCGCTCTTCGTGCATAAACAGACTCATTTACAGCGGGAGCGGGCCCGCTATCGCACCGCTCCCGCACTTGGTGCATAAACGGGGCCTATGTTCAGGATCATCCCTTGGAGCCAGTGGTAGTCTGTCTCCTCTCACTTCCGGCAGAGGGCGAACTGTTTCCGGTAGGCCCGACACCGGAAGTGGAGCCTGGGGTTGACCGAGATCCAATTTCGTTTTGTTTGATTTTTCAATACCTGCGCTACAGACGTGAATATGATTTGTCAATAGATCTCCCCCCCCCCGATCTGCCCGCTTTGACGTCTCGACTTCTTGTACATTGTCATAACTCTGAAGGGTCGCCTCTTTTGGTCTTTTCATGTCAAACTTCTGTTTTTTATACTTTTGATTCCGTTTGATTTAGACTTTCTGCGGATTTGTATGAGTTAAACTTTCTTTTGTTGTATTTTCAGACTATCAGTAGCACGAAACTGTGCCTGTGATTAAAGGTTTCATGATAAAATTAATTGCAATCTATTAGTATAGTATTTACTCTTATATAAAGATGAATTCTGAGATACATTTGATTTTTAAGGGTTATTGAATTGTGCAATTTATTACATAATAAAATAATAAAGTGCATTAACAGTTACACAATAAGTAATCTTTTTATGGAAAAGCTGTGTGCTTATGCTTGTAAAGTTCAATAATGAAGTTTTGTGCATATTTATTTGCATAATTTTAGCTCCACATTCGCATCCAAGAACAATGTTGTGCATAAAAATGACGTTAAATTTTTAGACAAACATATTACTAACATGCTATATTAATTGTGAACGCACGTCTGGATTTTACATGCAACCAGCTTGATACAACAAAACGTGAAGCCCACAGTGGTAACTTGCGGAAACATGTTATTATAAGCCACAAAATTAGCCATGCAGTCGGCTCCACAATAATTGTAAGCCAATTTGCAGCAGTGGTCATAGACTTGGAATGCGATAGGCCCCTGTGGCCCTGTGGCTGCTTCGTACGTTGAACCACTATAGCACATACACTTGTGGGATGGACGGCGATTCGTTTATGTAGTCTGTATGATAGAACCTGTCTCCTGACACCCTGGACTATCACCATCCCGGGCCAGTCCCAGGTAGACAGGGTCCATCATACAGATTGTAATTGTCTAGGTAACCGAGTGGTTATTTTTTCCTAACTAGTCTTTAACCCTGGATTTTTTTTTAAATAAAAAAAAATATATTTGCATTTCTTTCCTCCTTGTACCTCATCTAACAGTTCTACCAAGTAAATGCAATTGCGATTTCTGGAAACACTAGCACAGTGTCAATGACCATTTACATTCAAACGGTACAGACCGTTACCGCTGTCTGAGTAGTAAGTGTTGTTCCAAAGTTCGGTGCAATGTCTGTGTTTATGTCTATTTATAACTCCCACTGTCCGCGCATTTCAAATTTCTCCGTGCAACAATTTATTTCTGTGTTGGCGCGACGACGCGGCGCGGTCACTGATTCCTTCTGCAAGGCTACGTGCTTCTGGCTGCAGTTCTTTGTTTTCTGTGGCTGGAACCTGTGAATTTACCACTACATGACCACTGCAACATTATTACTTTTGAGAATCTTTTTGTTCGTTTAATTTTTGTAAATATTTCAGGATATTTCATTACATTCGGTTTCTTTTTACTTTCTCCACTACTCCCCTTATGAATTGTGTATGTTATTATTATGTCATAACTATGTATTGTGTTAGTGTGTTAGTGTATATCATTAGTATATTATGGAGAAGGTATTGTTTTCGTCAACATTTGTTTGGGTTTTAGGTGGAAATATTCGTTTTGGTCCTCTTCAACAAAAATAGTTGTTTTCGAAGTGATGTCTTTGTGGTTGTGTGTTCAGAGCTACAGACTACGCCTGTGGTTCGATTTTGATAAAATTTGGTTTGTGGGTACTACTATAGAAAAAAATAAACACCATACAACATGGTGTTTATTTATTCTTTTGTTACCATGGGGAACTCATCTCAAATGGGATGAGGTAAACTAGACAAGTTATTCCCTTTTCTGTGGTATTACTTCATAGTATCTCAAAAGTGTTTTGTCATTTTTGTGAACATTTTGTATTTAACAAACGGCTCGAACGGTTTTGGTTAAAATTTTGTTCTCATTATCCTTCTAAGTGTAAACAAAATTGTAGACCCCCCCCCAGCTCAAAAAAAGTGTTGGCACCCCAATCTTACGGTGCAAATGTTTAGAAAACATTTTCCATTTACCCATTAAAGGGGTTTCGACAATCTAGGGAGAAAGTATGTGTCTGATTGGTTATACCTTTGATTTCTACTTATCTCCGTGTATATAGTTTTGACTGATTGCTCCCTCTGTTACAGGTAAGGCGAGGGTAATCCGACCAATGAGGTGGTGAGTAAATTAACTGATATCAGTGTTGATTGTTGATCCAGTCATTGAGTGAGCGTGTAGCCTGTCTTTACTATCTGGAGTGATTCGCAGTTTGTGTCGTAAGGTTGGCAGTAGGTTGGTGATAGACTGATAACAGCAAAGTGTTGATAACAGCTGTCAGCTCTACACTCGGTTTCTTGTGACATTGCGACAGTAATTTAACTGATATGTTCAGTTAACACTGTTCATTGAGTGAGCGTGTAGCCATTGACTATATTATATCATTTACGGATCTTTCATACAGTAGGCCTAGTTTGAAAATATTGCAAAACACGCATGAGTTAATGTTTATTTAAGAAACTAATCAAATAAAAATCGTATTTTCTTTTAATTGTCCCCTTTTAATTATGGAACAAAGTGCGATAGATCAATTTCCTTATTTCCATTAATTCCAGTTACATCAAAGGTGAGTGAGTTTCATTTCCAGGTTAGCAAACCTCATCTCCTCCCAATATCGCTTTTTTGCTTCATTCCTGGTTTTTATCTCGGATTATGACTCGGAATTCTTCAAAATACGACTTAATCAAGAGCTTTATTCATCTTCTGTGGAAATGTAACCGTAGGAAATGCTATGTGTAGTTTTAAAAGTTATCACCCCCTTAAACAATCAATGTGAGTAATTCGTTCGGGTCATATTCATAGATATCAAAATACTGGTACGTAATTATTAATTTGTTTTGTACGAATTTATCTTATTTATGTTTTATGTAAATAGGTACAGTTGTAACCTGAGCAGTATTTTTGTAAAGTATAAACCCCTTTTTTGAAATCGGGTGGAAAAAGATAACTAAAACAGTATTAAAATCAGAATGAGAGGGAATACATGCTGTATTGCATTGATATGCATATATATTTTTCATCTTAAAAATCAATTTCTTTCATCCATAGTATCTATGAATTCAGTAGACATAATCAATGATTTTTGTTAGTAGGTTACGTATTTTAATGCAACATAATTGTTCTCAAAATGTTCCGTTTTTTTCAGCACCGTTCAACTAGTTTGAATAATTTACTCAGTTATAGCATCGTATATCGTTTAGCCTATTAAACATAAACACAGTCAGGCAATCCAATTGTCAAACGAGAATTAATCGACCAGACTTGCCACACAATAAAATAGTGCAGCATTAGATTTACTAGACCAGCTGATAAAATCTGCTCGCGCAACTACGCTAGACCAGCTCTAGTCAGCTGTTGGGAAACAAATTTTATCATTGTTTATCAGCTGGGCTGGGCTATTACAAGCACTAAATCAGCTGTGATATAACCTTGCAGCGCAGAGCTACCACTAGCGAAACAGCTGTGACGTCATGCACACTGACCTGCGCAACAATACCACTTTTACCGCGCGTGCAGAAGATTGCATTGTTGCATTTCCTTCCTGTGAAGGTGACATTTCCGTGGGGAACGGCGCAGTTAGATTAAGATTATAATTCAACATGAACCTTCATTTGGTTAGCTCTAAAATTTGTTTTTAATTAATTTTATCAGGTTTTCATTTCGAGGTTATAAGGTCACATATTACACTTTATATAAAATGCATAGTTGAAAATTAAATTGTAAATAGACTGTTAATTGGTGTCACAATATTTACACTTGTTACTTAATATTAGCGTTAAGAATAAGAATGTATTTATTTTCTTGAAAGGAATACTACAAAACAATAGAAATGATAAAACTATAACATAGATACTGGTGTATTTTCATTCGTAAAAGAAATAAAATAGATTCACTTTCTGCAAAATAATTACACTTTAAATCATTCGAGATATTACATAACTAAAAACAATATAAAATCAATTAAAATCCTCATGTAAGAAATTTAACAACAGTTCTTCCAAGAAAATTTAGGGCCTCCGAAGGCATAGCCTTTGCAACGATATAAACAACTCATTTACATAGTTATTATTACAACGTAGATATTTAGATCGTTGAGGGTTGAGCCTGTGCGGAGGTTCCTTATCTAGACTGACAACGGAATGCGTGGGATAGTTAAGCTTAATATTACTGACCCACTTATTGATACATTAAAAACATAATTTTCTCAGTTCACAATTAGGCCTACTGATTCATGTACATTAGTTCTAAACTACCACAAAGACAACTTAATACCATGAAACTACAGAATTAATTATTTATTCAAGGATTTTTATCAAACATTTAAAATTATCACCTGTCAAAAGCCAAATCTTAAGTTTCTTTGAAAATAAACCTAAAGTTTTACAATTAACAATATTTTCTGGTAATTTACAAAACAATCTTTGGACCTACAAAACAGTAACTATTAAGGGAAAAGGCTAAATTAGGCCTAGGCTCAACTGCACGCTCTTTTTTCCATAATATTTACATATACATACATAATATCTATACACCTAATCATAAATCATTGATCATTAATGACTTGTGTAATGCAACATTGCATGGGAAGATTACCTCCTTTGCTGATGATACTGGCCTTTGTTATGTCCGGGATAGCTCAACTGACATTACACGAAATAACCTCAGATCTTATAGCTCCTCAATGGTGGTTCTCAAAAAATTACACGTTGCTTAGTCCAGAAAAAACAAATTTATAAATTTTTCATTGAGAAATGAAATGCTATTTGATGCATTAATTTCAAATACCTATTTGATGCACCTTATGGTTAATAAGGTGTTGCAATAATGTAGTAATGTAATAAGGTATGTAAATAAACTTAGTCTGAATAAGGTTGCACCCAAGACCGAGCCCTGGGGCACCCCACTAGTAATGCAACCAAATTCACTCAAGGTGTCATTAATTTTGAACAATTGTTGTCTGTTTTCCAAATAGATTTCAAACAATTTTAATACATTCCCTCTTACCCCACTGTAAAACAGGTTTTCCAAAAGAATAACACTTATTGTTATACAGCGTTAACACGAATTTATTTAAATAATAACGATACAACTGTAAAATACTTACTTTCATCTCTGTGTACAATCAAAGAGCTGTACATATACCCCAAAATAAGGAAACCATGTCGAATTGGGCGCACTAAACGTTACCAACAGGAAACATCGAAAAAAAATTCACGTGTATGGCTATTTTAAAATTAAAAAAATTCAAAGCCATATAAACAATTTACAGCTGATCTTGAAGGGGTTTTGATGCTATCTAATGTTAAATGGTACAATAATTACAATCACACCTTTTGTACCATTAAGCTGTAAATGTACAGCTGATCGTTAAAGTTTGGTATCAATTTATAGAGACGATATTTCTTGGTCGACTGATTGTAGTAATTAATTCTCCGTTATTCTATTCAGCCGTTTATTCTACGTAGTAATTAATATATCAGTTTCCAGCCCGCTGAAGTCGACTATGTCATTAGCTTTGGCACCGTACAGAAACAGTTAAGAATTGTTTTTATGTTCCTGACTAAAAGGAACAGTACCTAAAGTTAAAAGGAAATATTAAGAGTTCTATTTGTTATTGGTATAGTGTCCACTCAAATCATGTTAAAAGTAACATTTTCGGATTCGTATACTAAAATTGACCAACTTAAAACCATTCAAGTAGTCTACAAAAATATTAAAATTCAAATGGTTTAGCCGTATGATGGTCGTAATTATAGTTACTTAACTTTCGCACCTTTTGTTCAAAACATGGTTGACAATTTTGTTTGTGTAGCTCCCTTCCATTAATAATATATTCAATAGCATAAAGGGCTCTTTTCCCATATGAGGAGGCGACCAAACGCTACAGAAAAAGGTAAAGATACTTTCACCATCAAGTTCAAGAACTGTGTTTTTAAGAGAAAGAAAAAATACACAACTAAACACTCAAATTTAAAGTGTGAAACATAAATATAAAAACACTAAGCGAAATTAGAATTAAATCATGATAAAAAATTAACAAAAACATACCGTTGTTATTGATAAAAAATGTTCCTTTGGTACTGTATGGCATATGATAAACAAATAGCAAAGATAGAATTTCCATAAGAATAACATTGGAACTCTTGGGGCGCAACCCTTTGGTTAAAGCATTAGGAAAACTGTTTGGCTTTCCTATTTGTAACCGGAGTAATGAGTATGCCAAATTCAGCCTTCTGGCAGTTCTAGCTAGTCAACAAGTTAGAGAATTGGTGATGAATGAGTCAGTGAGTCATTGAGGGCTTTCACTTTTATAAGATGAATGCAGTTACTGTACATGTCTATCTTCAAAGAAGCTACTGTATTCAAGCAATTCTTAAGTATTTCCTAGACTGAGGTATTTGAAAAGGCATTCTACCGAAATACGCCACTCCCTTGTTTTTGGTTAGGAAAATGTAGACAAGGTGTTTGAAAATTCAAGAGAAATAAAACTTGTCCTGATAATCTTGAAAACGAAAACCTGGAATTGGTAAAAACGAGATGTTTATAATAACATTGCGAGAAATTAAATGGACACATTTTTTATACAAAGACCGAATGGCTGGTTCTTTTATAGACATTTGCCTATTGAATTCACTGTTCCTATGTACGCCCAGTCGGTTCGAATTATCACCGGGGGAGGAAATAGTCTGAAGGGTTCCTACAAGATTTTGTTTCCAAGACACCCCCTCCCCCCGGGACTGAAATTTCTCCCCCGTGAAGGGCTGTTGTAAAAGCATCTGGAGTAAGCTCTAAATACCTTCGCCCCTTCAATGGCTTCACCGTTTCCATTTTCCTCCCTTTCTTGCCTCTAATCGACCCCTTTGTTGTTTTATTAACAAGTTTACACATGTGAGGTGTATTTTCCCCGTTTTCGTAGCGCGATTTCGTATTGGTTGGTGCTAGAGTTTTCACTAGTTGTGACCTCTTTGGGTTTCCACCATACGTTTTGTGTTTTGAAATACATTTTTTCACTCGAGTTTACACAGTGAAGAACTTGATTAATTAATTTTAAATAACCATCCTACCGCAGATATATTTGGGTATTTTCTTTAGAAACAACAGTTTGCAAGATGATTTTAGTTAGAAATACTAGGCTTATATTTATTGTAGGCCTACTGTATTTTGCATTTTTGCGTACCTTAAATATAATGGAATATTTAGAGGGCCACCACTGTTAAAACTTGCCCTATGCAAATAAATGTAAAAGTAACATAACCTAACCAATCATAACCCAACCTAACCTAACTTAGCATAGCCTAACCCAACCAAGCATAGCCTAACCCAACCTGACTTGACGTAACGTAACTAGCTTAAGACGAGTTTAAGTGACGACCTTCCTCTTTAACTTGGGATAGGAAAATATCTTTTACTCATTGATGGGTGGTTTACAGTAGACAATACAATGCCGAATCAATTATTCAACGCGATCTAAATCATATTTCACTCTATTTTACTATTTTGAATCTAAAGTTTAAACCAAGCCTATGCTACTCTTTACACCCCTTACCCCTTCCACATCAACCCCTACATCGCACATCGCCCAATCAATGTCGGACAATGGGTCATTACGTCATCGCCATTCACTCGCTGCGCTCGGCCGCGTTTCATTTAAATGGCTTTGTTTTCATTTGCATCTCATCATTGGCTGCCCTTAAAGGGCTGCTTGTTGAATTAGCACTCGAAACTCGAAGGGTATCAATAGTGGAAGGGTTGTACTTCCTGTGTTTCTGTTTCAAAAGGAAATCATTGTAGTGATTTTGAAAGAACTGAGGTTTTTAAAGGAATCCCTTGAATCTGCATTGCGTAGTGAAAATATTGAAAATGTCACTAGCCTGTGTCTTGCTTGTGTGTGGTATGTTTATAGGTTAAAATTTTTACACTGGTAATGTAAAAAATAAATATTAATACAGGCAAGGGGTGCAAGGAAGAAGTAGATGCGATGATTATCAACAAAACCTCAGCATGAAATAAATCTAAAAAAACAAGGGGTGATAGTAAGACCATAGTTTAAATCTTGATGTTGATACTGTATAAAAATTAATTTTTACAGTGAAATAAAAACTATTATGGAACTAGCATTACATTTGTTAAATAGTTTATAACGACTAGACCAATTTACTTAAAAACTAGCGTTTGGCATTCTTCCAACTACCATATACATATTGCATTGTAACCAGCTGATAGAAATAATAATGATAGAAATAGCATTGTAACATAATAGAAATAGAAGAACGAAATTGAAATTAACTTTAAAAAGAAAAGTAACGTCTACAGTAGGTTAAGTATGTTAAGATTGTTCCTTAACAAATCAATGACCCACTTATTGCTATGCAGTTTTGTCGTGTCACACAGTTAGCACGCGTTGACGATGACGATTATTTCAGGAATATGAATAATTTCATGTGGAGAAGTAAGACTTGGGGGTATAACCACGCTTTTGTCACTTGTTTCATTATGTAGTAATTGTTTTGTTCGAATTACTGAATAAGTTATGTTAGGCGAATCCGTAGTACAGACGGATATTTCAGTTAAGAAATTATTTCTTTGGGTTGTTAGAGTTAAAAAATTATAATTAATAGTATAAGGACAGTACGTGATATACTTACGGGAAGTAAAAAATAAGTCATATTACAATTGAAACATAAATTTACACTGATTACTCACAAGGGTGTAAATACATATATGTATGAAAGATGATAGTGGTGATAGATATCCATTGGACACCCCTAATATCATCAGAGTTAAATTAAATTCACTTTATTTTACAATATTGTGAGTGAAATATGTTCAGTAATTATATTAGTTCATCCATGGTCTTTATTTAATCGAATCCAATCATTTTTCAATCGTCTGGCCAGCCTAGTTAGTGGCTGCAGTGCTCGCCTTCAAATCTGAAGGTCGCTGGTTCGATTCCAAGCGAGATGCTACTTGTCATTGGGCTATCAGATGGTTGTTAACAACAGGTCAACACACGAACATATTCAGGTCGCGCGTGCAGTGGTGCAGCTCAGCTTATGTTTGCTATGACTATGACTGACAGCGACAGGAAGAGACGTGATATAATAAGGCAATCGGCTGAGCTGATGTTTTCAGGACGGCACGCGGTTGGAGGGGTGGTGCCCTCCCCCCTCCACAGCAATGGACTCGTCCGTTCCCCCTTACCACTTACCATCCCCAGTTAGACAAAGGAGGTCCGTTGGTGCGAGAGGACGTTGCTCGTTGTGCCGGTCGTGGATGTGAGGAGTGTTTTATTTATTTGGATGTTTTTCATTTCGTGTGTAGTTCTGTGCGCCAGTGCCATTTAAAGTTTAAATACATGTGCTACGTCAGCCTGAAGTTATCTAGTCGTTTGATCTCCTTATCGGTGAGTTATAACAAGCCTAAACTTAATAAGCTCAGTAATTTGTGATTTTTAATTTGTTTTAGACTATTGGGAGCTGTGCATTAATTGGGCCACTTTTGGTTAAATTTGTGAGCTTTAAAAGTTTGAAAATCTAAAATGTTAATTTATTTAGTCTGTTTGGGATTTATGTAAATACAACAATGAGAAAAATTAAATTACCATGGACAAATAGATAGGGTACCTACTGGTAACTTATTTGAAAATTTGTATTATCTTCAACCTAACCTGTTCTATTGTCTCAAGATCCATAGCCTACCCTGAACACACATTGGGGCAGATTTTTGTATTATTGAAAATATACAACAATAAACGTTATTTTATATAACCTTTGATACTTAACAAAGGAAGCATTTATGAAGGAGCTTATAACTGCCATAGCGTACATACTTTACTGCCATAGAAAACACCTACAGTAGTAGGCTACAATTAAAATTCCTGCAAGAGTCGCAATCGTAAACTAATGAAATAGGCATACTTTATTGTCTAGTCTACATTGCTTTGCAAAGGTAAACAACTGAATAATGTAGCCTATAACATTATTCAATCCACCAAAAACGATATTCGAGAACCCATTCTAAAAACACTGCTAAATAAAATGCTGTCTACAAGAGTTATTCATAGAAGATGGCACGTGTCGAAGGTGTCCGGATGTACACAAACTAAACAATTAATCAACACGTCTGCGTCTGCTACATTTCTCCGCCACTGCCACTGCCATCAATATAAGTTAGTTATTCATGGACTGATGAAGTATTCACGGCGTTGTTGGCCACTGCCGACTGTATCGTCGTTTCCGAGTAATGTAAACAAATAGTGGCATTGCACTTTCTTTGTCTAGCGGTACGGTGTCTTCAGGTCGTTGCACCGCAGTGGAGATGCACTCGCTCCGACGCGACGTCTGTGCTTGTTTTGGTAGCTTGTGTGGTTTGTCTAGTTTTGGATCGGCCTTTCATAATAATCTAGATTTTGAAGTATTTTCTGATACTGTATATAACTCGTAATGTAAAAATTATCTTGGTGTTAATATTTACGTGATGTATTCACGCCTTCGACCTTTTTAATTGTGTATAAGGGGACGGTCCAAACCCTGGTGTTGTTACTATCATGCTATTCAGCGAATTAAAAATTAACTTATTACCTACACGTAGCTGTAGTTGTAGGCCCTAGGTAATGCCGTTGTGGCGTATTCAAACAATTATATTGGCCCAACAGTACTGAAGTTACGACGAGCAAGAAATTAAGGTTTCATATAGGCCTACCTTTATTGGCTTTGTTAAACTAACACCAAACACATTCGGTAGTCTCTTCAAGGAATGCTTCTTCAGATTGGGGGGGGGGGGACGAGAGATAAAGAAATAATAGATTTTCAGTTCAAACTAATTTTCGATATCCTAAACTGTCAAAGATGAACGTGCAGTATAGTCAAGTTGCTCAATAGCGGTAACCGTACAAGAAGTTCTTACAGAAATAGTCAAACGCTTTCTCCTTTCTACTTTTAGTCGTTGGCACTTCATTCATTGGGTCTTTTTCAGAAGATGGCTTTTTAAACTGTGGAGTAACCAATGTTTAGGTTAGGTTAGTTCATAGCTTTACACGCTCGTTTTTTATTTACTGGAGGAGAAGAAAATAGGTCATCACAAAAACTAAAAAAATCACTTGACCTAAACTGAGGTTTGTCCACAGTTTATAGTGGCAGCCCTATTCTGAACGACCCTGTTCGTTCTGTAGGCCTACGACGAGTACCTTGTGATATATTCACATTAGATCAATGTTGATGTTACGTGCCTAATGTCAGCATTGACAGCGTTATCTCTAGCACGACCTTGGCTATGAATAGTCTGCCTTGACCTCGCCACCAACTTACGTTAACTTCCGGCCTGAGTCAGGGCTTGTGGCCTAATGAGTTTCAGTCGAGTGTGTGCTAAGTGCTATAGCTTACTTGAATATCTTTTGCAAGTGGAATGACTCTACGACCTCTTGATGTGATGAGTTGAGTATGTTGTTGATTACATGGCGATTTTTATTAGGATAGCTAAACGTCTACATGGAACGTTATGTTGCCCAAGATTCTTACATATAGCAATTAAAGAGGGTTTTATGCTCAAACGAATCTCGTCGAAAGTTCGTTCCATAGAATGGATTATCTTGGGAAGTTCTATAGAATGATATTCCATCAAACACTTCTCTCTTGTCATTTCAAAGAAACGTACAGTAATGAACAAAACCAAAGAATGTCTGAAGAAGGGATTGTTCTTTCTAAATTTTGCGATTCCTGTAGGCCTAAATAGAATATTAGGCCTCGAATTAAGCATCTTGAACATTATCTTGGGCATGAGGAGAATAATTTATTTCCTCCCTCCAAAATCAATAAGGTTTCTTCAACACGATAAACCATGTTATCCAAGAAAAACATCAGGTATTCACTCATTCTTTTCTTCCTGCCACATGTTCTTTTTTACCTGCTAACTATTCCCTCTCCTACATTGTGAGCCTTCTGCATGTTGGCCACGTTGAATGGACCCATGGACCGGCAGATGCAGGTGCTGGCCTTTTGTGCCTTGTCCTTGTTTCCACAATTCGGGACCGCCATTTTGGATTGACAACAAAAGGTGGGCTCTACTTTCACTGCCAAGGTCGAATGGACCAAACGTCTAGCGGGGGAATGACCGCGTCGTCGCGTCTTCTCTCTCTCTCTGTCTTTCCACTCCCACCGATCCCTAGATAATGACCCCCTAATCACCACATGGCTGTAGTTTGTGGCGTCTGATCCCTGCCCCTGCCTCCCAGGTGGCTTGCGGTCTTCTTCGCTCTCTTCCTCTTTTTTTTTTTACAGAAAATGTGGTCACGTCATTGTACAGTTAGATTTCTCATTTATTTGTTCATCCATCAGAGATCAGGATGTAAATGTTGTTTCTAGGAATAAGGTGCAAGACAAATGTTTAAGTTTGAGTGATGGTACCTTAGCTGTAGCTATAGACACTGTGGACTGGAGCATCCTTGCGTAAGTTGTACATTTTAGTGTGAGTTATGTTATTCTAATTAATTAGGGTAGTTCCAAATTATTGATATCGGAGATGTTCCTTGCTAGGTTACTGCAGCAGATTCATTAGCCATAGCCAGTTGGACGCTCAGTGATCAATCTTCTATCTGAATGATTCCCTTGATCTCTTTACAGGTTCAAGGATTGAAGATCAGCGATTTCCTTAAATGTCCCTTCTTTCCTCGTTCGTAGAGGTACGCCATGCCACTTGTTCCACGGTATGTGGTTGGCTAGTGGGAGTGACCAGTCTATGATCTCAAGCCTGTGTTTATCAACCGATGGAATGCTGCCCCGAGCCAAGCCAGCACGCCATACCTGATATTGCCACAGTAACTTGCAATGCATCATGTTGCGTGTGCAAGAATTGCAGTCTTGTTTGTGTGTGGCTTTCGTGAGTAATCGCCGTCTGAATTGCATTTTTGATAGATCACGCAGTTTGTCAACCTAAATAATATTCTGTGTCGGTGAATTTGAAGTTTCAAAGTTTTCGACTCATAATTTCATTGGATGCAGACAATAACTCCGTGCAGTCTGGGTTTAACGTCCCGGATATAAATAGAACGCCACTTTTAATCAACAAAACAACCCTCGACCTGGATTTGCGAGTGCGCGCATGCGCGTGCGGCAGCGTCAGCTGTGGCGGCCATGTTGCACCGGTCCCGCGGCACGTCAGCCACCCAGTGTTGCCACTACACACTGCAATGTTGCCAACTTACTATCTCTCCCCATTGTTGCGTTATCAGTCTTTGTTGCTGTGTGCATGACTCATGCAACAGCTGATAAAGTAATTGGCCCGCTGCCAACCCGTTATGATAGCTTCCGCTGGTTTATAGGTTGTTAACTTGGCGTTTAATCGAGATGCTGCTTGCCTTGAGATTTGTTTGAGGCGTTGACGAAGATTGTGGTATTTTGCATATTGTAATTTTAATTTAAAGTACGGTTTATTTCACTGTAAAAACCCATTATTACATTAACTATACCTCTCTACACATTAACTACTACAGGCATAATTAGTTTTTGTTATGTTGTGCATAGAAAATTCATATTTGATTGTATATACCGAATTGTGTCGCAAACCAAAGATACCCTACGATTGTGTTCAGCGCCGGAGTGGATGGAGAGTATTTAATTATTTTTCATAACATTGCCATTATTGACTCACATCTGCTCTTATTGGGCACTGTTGTCCAGTGTTCTGTATGCATATGTCAATTGTTCTGTATGCATATGAATCACCATACATCAGTAAAATATTCAAATTATATTTAAAGATATAAAATGTCAGCGAAATTCCGTCCATATTTTCGACTGTTGCTAGAGGGATGGTAGGCACGGCCACATGGCAGGCCGGGGCCGGTCTAGGGGTAGAGCAGCAGGTGTTAGCTAGAGTAGACAACACATGGCGAGGGTTCTGGTGTTCTGATTGATCCACGACCCTTCTCTTGTCTACAAGCAGCAAGCACACTGCCAAGCCTCCTACGAATGTGTAGTGTGTACTCGGGCTCTCCACACTTGCGCCATTCTACCTGGGTCGCGATCCAAACACTACACTAGTGCGCCACAAGCTTAGATCCACCCCTTAATCACCCTCCACACTTGCGCCACCTATTCAACTCTTGAAACCACTCAGGCAGAAATTTTCTACACTTACTAGAACATGTAAATCAAAAAAGTAGGCAATCACTTTAACACTACATAGGCTATTTTTGTTATTAATTACACACCAACATACCGTAGTCCCTAGCATACATTTGTATTTTAAGTACCGTGTTCGACTAATAGGTCTAGTTTGTTGAGAAAGCGTACCAAAAACATGAAAATAACAAAAAATTGCGTAAAATTACATGCTCCTTCATTTATAATTACTGTACTGTCAACTGTTTTTTAAAAGGAACCTAATGAGAAAATTATACCACATTTCTGTTTATTTAAAAAACGTAAGAACCCAAAAATACACTATGGAGCATTTTTTATTCGTTAGAACTGTTGATTTAAATTAAATTAAATATTTACAATTTAAAATAAAACAATATATGCAAATACAAATTACAATTTGGAGCTTTATTTAAACTAAATGAAATTGTAAACTGCTATTCAATATGCCTAAAACAAACAAATACATAACATGGAACATCTTACTGTACAATAATTTACAAACGGTTAATTTAAACCAACTGAAAGCGGAAAATCCTAAACAATACATCAAAAGCAATCAAAAATATAGCATGGGACAATTTACAATAATTTATAAAATTTTAATTTAAACAGTAAATACTAAACAATATGCCAAAAGCAATCAAAAACTTAACATCGGCATATTACAATAATTAAACTAACTGAAAACGGGAAATACTAAACAATATCTCAAAAGCAACGAAACCATAACGTGGGACATCTTACAATTTTTAAACTAACCGAAAACGGGAATTCCTAAACAATATATTAAAAGCAATAAAAATAGCATGGGACATTAATAATTTATAAACTGTTAATATAAACGGGAAATCCTAAACAATATTCAAAAGTAGTTAAAAGCTTAACATGGGACATATTACAATATTCAAACTAACTGAAAACGGGAAGTACCAAACAATATGCTAGAAGCAATCAAAAAAACATGGAACATTTTACAATCATTCCTAAATGGTTGATTTCAACTAACTAAAAACGGGAAATGCTAAAAAATATTTCAAAACCAAACAAAAACATAACATGGGACATTTGATAATATATGGGGATTTCTAAATGCCAAAAGCAATCAAAAACATTTTATTACTGAACAGTTCAGATTCAGTTACCAGTTCATCGACAAACAGAAACTTTTAGACCAACGCACTTAAAAAATTTTAGAACACTGATTTCGTTGCGTCTACGCTGTTCAATCTTATTTTTAATAGGAACGACACTTTGTCCAATAAAGTGTGAATTAAAAAGTCCCATGCCATTCTTACTGGGAATAAATAAAGTGTAATAGTTTGCTTGTTTGTGGATATATTTTAGTCAATTTTGATTATTTCATATTAAGCTATCAACAACTTCCCTGTACAGCAAACCCAGAAAACTCAATAAAATTGATGTTATTTAAACATGAAATAAATTGAACAATTTCATGGGGATATTTTTATGAAAATCTATCTAGGTAAATGGAAATTCGCTTAGTTTGTAGGTTTGCTGCAGCCGGGGTATTATAATTATTAAGTATATGCCGGTTTTTTATGTAATTTATGTAATAAGTGTATCTTTTAAACCTTAAATTAAATAGGTAGTTATAGTATGTTCATAAGTTCATCAGCGCCTCTTTATATTTTGTACCGTGTAGCCTAAAAGTTTCCACTGATAACCCGAATAAGAAAAAACTCAAATGAAGTGGTAAATCAAATCAAATCAAATCAAATCTGCTTTATTTCCAAAAATGTTTACAATATATACATGTACAAAATACGAACAATAGTCCCGCATAGGCCGTGAAAGACCTGTGCGCGGGACAAGCTCTATTACAAATTAGAAATATTCTTAAAAAATTAAAACTAAATTAATCAAAATACTATTTACAACTAAGCTATGAGACAGCTACAGGAACAGTTAATGCTAAATAAAAGGTAGTCGAGTAAATGGAGTTGCAGTTACTGATATATGTACGCTAAATATTGTTTGTTGTACTTGTGTATAATATGGTATGGTTGAATTTGGGTTCTATTTCTACCAATGGGGAATGTGTGATTAATTCATGAAATTTAAAGGACAAAAATGTTCTTTAAAATATCCCCATTGCGAAGCTTGGTTACAGCAGCTAAATATTGAGGATCCAGTAAGCCAATTTTGTTTGCCTGATTACACAATAATTACGCCTGACTGGAGATGGCGCACTAGTGGAGTGGGATTATGTGACCGTTTAAGACCCCCTCACAAATGACCTGGGGAGTGGCGCACTTCGGATATGCCCGTGTACTCAGCCAAACTATGAGAAAACTACATCATTGCACAAAGATGGTGGCCAAAATATTTCATCACTAAATATATTTATTTTTTTACGGTGCAAGTATTTTTTTTGTGATGCTACAGTAATATAACAAAACAGTATAGATTCTCTGCATTGGTGATCAGTAGAAAGTAGCTACGTTTGTGTATACAGTACTTTGATATCAATATCATCAAACACCATTTCTCTCAGATTGTGTTAAATTATTTCAGCAACTCATCTGGCATGAAATGAAACAGGCTGTGTGTATTATAACAAACTATGTAATGTAATTACATGATAACATAAATCACGATGGGCATGGAAAATCCACTTCATCACACGAGATGATTATAGAAAATCCACTTGTAACACGAGATGATTATATAGAAAGTCTACTTGGCGCACGAGATGATCGTTGCAAATCCACGTATCACACTAGATGGTCAAATCCACTTATAGCACTTGATGGGCCAAGAAAAATCCCCTATAGCGCCGTGCTATAGTGATTATTTATATTTCTAACATTTCTCCATTATTTACAAATAACACGTGGAACGGTTGAATTCCCCAGTTAGTTTCTCCGATACAACCAACAGTTGTGTATTTGGGGCGCCACATCAGACATATAAGTGCTTGAAAGGTAAACATTCGACAAACTATAAACACGTTGGATAGCGTGTCTCTCACCACTGCTTGAAAATTCATTATGTAGTGTGGCCAGGCTATTTGGTTCAATCAAACGTGGACACGTGTAAAATCGTAATGAGCCATAGCATATAGGGTAGATACATGGTGGAAGTATTTACTTCGTACAGTATTACCAGCTGCTCGCAGCAAATGTGATGGTATCTTTGTCACTAGGCACGACGTGACAGAGTCGTTGTCGCCAAGGTCTACATTGCAAGGCCATGCGGCGATCCACCTCTGTCTCTATATCCTCTTACTTTCGCTCCATGAAGCCCACGTGTGGATTGAAAGAGAGACTACTGCAATTATACTCACCAGAGTCTGTTTTGCTATTTTAATTTTTGTGCACGAATGTCTACCGATGATACTCCAACGGCAAATTACAACTGAGTAATAAGAATCGATCCTTCAAATATAACAGCTCTCGGATTTGGAGGGCTTTCTGTTTCCATATTAGGTACCTACTCATACATCCAATTGCTCATATGCGCAAGCACACAATAATTAATTACAGTATCAGATAACTCAATAATTTATCATTTACTACTTTGACAATCGCACCTCATTGGTAATAAAAAAAGTGTCTAAAACTCCCCATGAAATCGGAGTTCCTACATTTCTGGAACCGCTTGTCTTCTCTAGTTCGTGGAAGATTTACCACCAAAGTGTAATTTCCGTGACTAATTCAAGACACACATTTACAGCTCATTCAGTCCCACGTTTATTGTAGTTCTCAGATGTTTTTGTACCATCGTCCAGTCTAACAGCCTTTTATGGCCCGTCTTGTAAATCAAGTCTCTTTCTACGCCTAGTTGGCATCATTGTCTTTTCCTCCACGCCTGTCCAAATATTGGCCCTATTCTTCTTCCATCCGGCTGTTTGACAGGAACGAATCTAGGCTACGTGTTGGCAGTTCTGGTGTCCTCACAACAAGCAGGATTTAAAATATAGGCATACTTTTAACGAATCTCTACAAGATCATATTTTAACCTTTATTAGTTAATGGCTAAAACAACAATTTCTCTATCCAGAAATAAATGATACCTACTAAAACGTCCTAGGTTGAATTACTCTGTTACTTACCCCGAAATATGATGAGTCCTAATCATATAATTAGATTCATTAAGGTCTGTATCAGTGAATGAAATATGTCTTATTAAAAAATACTCTGCTTTCTTCAAATTATTGTTCTCATAAGATGTATGAGTTCTCATTGAAATTATAGTGAAGGTAAGTAATACATAAATATTTGTGTAAACAATTTCCGATATTTACAGAATTGTTTAGTCAAATTGCTATTTTACATGCATTGCATACCGAAGGAATGTTGTTTGATCGCTTGGTAATTGCCAAGGTATTTTACCGAGTGGATAAATGTACGTCTATTGGACAATATAGGAAATCTCAATTCATTTGATTCCGAAATGGCCACTGACAGTATTTTATTCACGTCAACAATAAACGCTCCAGGAATAAACACAGTCTCGCTGTTAAGACTAATCAAAACTTCCAAGTAGCTTTTGAAAGGAGCTTAGAAGGAGAAGTTTGGCAACGCCGCACCCTAGCAGGGTGAGGGTGTTGTGCGAGAGAGAGCGAGGGTGGTTCTCCATCTTTGTCGCACCCACTGTCACCTAAATACATCACTCACACCCCTGCATATAAACTGTTATAAACTTGACGAGGCTACATGTCATGACAGTAAGCTGAGCTCTTTTATTTTCCGGCTGAATCACCCATTGGGATTGTTAATGGTTAAAAGCACCGACTGCTCTGTTGCGGTTAATTTATTCTACTACTGTATTACAACGTTATGTCTTTGGCACGGTTGGCAAAGCTGATTTAAGAATTATTGTTGGTTCACAAAGTAATTTATTGGTGGATTCATTGGTTTTTGTAATGATTTATCGTATTTTACACGTGAAGAATTTTAACTTACGACGATTTAGTAATAGATTTTGAGGTAATTTGGTTAAAGTGTTGGGTATCAAGTGTAAAAAGAACCTCACGAAAAGCAAAGAACTCATCTGTTGATTATTAACTTTAATACTTTTCAATGAAATGGCGACCATACAAAGTAGGTAGTTTAAGCCAAGTATGAATAGAGATGAGTGTAGGATCGTTTAGTAATGTCCTTGAAATAGCTATTAGAAAGATGTGAAAAATGGGGACACTATAGATTACACTGTCGTTATAATGAAAACTGAAGAACTATCTGATCTGTAGTAGATTTACAGTATCTGGTTACACTTTTAACACTGATCTTTCACACATATTTTCCTGAAACACGCTCCTTGGTGTTCCGATTTTGTATGCAATCTAATCCAGGATTAATTAATTGCATTAAGTTAAGTATCATTAGTTTGACTGAAATGAAGAACCAATCCCAGAATTGTGAGTGGTCCACATAGTCGAGCGGTCCAGTTGCTGGGCCAAGAGACTTGGGTTCAGTTTTTGTGCCATTGTCTGGCTGGCCCTATCGACTTACGCTCCAGTTTTTTGTGCGTTTCTTGTATTATTTGGTGGAGACGGGAGACGTGGTGTCGGTGGCCGACCTTGCCTGGTCCAGGTGGTAGTTCAGAGAAGTAGGGAGAACTACCTTGTGGTAGCACAGAGAAGTAGAGCTATACTTTCCGATGGTAGCTACCTCACCGTGCAACTTACTGGGTGAATACGTCGAATAATCAATGCACGATCATTATTAGCCATTATTTTGAGAGAACGAAAAATAAAGTGCGTATTCCAAACTGGATATGAGTGCAAGGTGAGTATAGAATGGAGTGAAATGATCTGAATAGATGTGTTACAATGATCAGCTGTGTCTGTAGTCTGGTCAATTTAAAGTCCCAATGATCAAGGACAGCTGGGCCAGGTTTTTTATACATCAAAAGGATACTGACTCTCCGGATCGAGTCGGCGACCTTTTCATTGTAGGCGAGCACTTCTACTACTCGAAAACTAATTTTTTTATACTGTGCAGGTGAAATAGCGTTGTGATTTTAAGAAAAATTGGGGAAACATGGGCCTAAAGATTTTGTTGATTCGTGCAATATAGTCGATAAACCCTTCGTTTTGTGGGTTACTTGTTGATCTGGTGTAAAAAGTGCAAGGGTTCTTTATTCTTTAATTAAAACTAACTATTTCATTGTTATTCACTGACTTAAGGGAATTGTATAGTGTTTAATTTGTTTAAGTATCTGAAAGCTTATATTGTTCGTACTCCAATACAATGTTGCCTGTTCGGCCCTTAACTCATCCCATTTTGTTCAATTCTCTTGTTATGTTGTTTAAAGGTCTATTGCGGACATTTTCCATCACGATGGTAAAAAACAATACACTGTAAAAACGGTAAAAACAATGGTGTGTGTTTTGTTTTTTTACCATCATGATGGAAAATGTCCGCAATAAACCTTTGAACAATATTAACTCACCATCACCAACAATGAATTTCAAACAAAGAACTCATATTATGGTCTTGAATATTTAGTTAGTAGTACTGAACTTCAAAGCTACTAAAAGTGCCTCGTACTTCCCAAAACTATTGCCATTCGTTCGTGCATACAACATCTCCAAAGCATCACTATCCTGAAGTATGTAATTCTCGTATCGCGATGTGTAGGCAGTAGCAGGTTCGCGCAGGTCGGGGTCGCAGTTTCTTCTTTGTCACAGTCACCGGCACCGACGTGACACCGATGGACCTGTTATTGTGAAACCGGTTACGCGGCCGTTGCTCCCAGCCACTACGTCTACGGCGTAAATAAACATCTCTCGCTCAAAATCGACGCGGTCATTTCCCCCGCTGTGATAATGTTTGGGTGTGAACAGGTCGGCGAGCTTGGTGCTGGGGTTGATAACAAAGCGTCCTTAATCGAAGTTGTGTACGAATATATTGGACTTATTGTAGACTTTTTGGAAATTCAAGGTGTTCTGGAATCCACTTTCCTCTAATCGATTAAAAGAGTAGGTTAAAGGAGCTTCTGTGCAATGTTTATGTCTGCACGTTTGTTGCTGCTATACCATGGCAATAGACCGGCCGGTGTTACGTTGACAGTTTGACACACACCAACGCCACAGCATTGTATTACAGAAGGTTATGCTAAAGGTTGTATTGAGAACTATATAGGTAACCAACGATTACAGGGGAAGTTAAACTCCAACCTCTAGTTTTCTCAGAGTTATATTCTTGGATTCCTTGGTTTACAGTCTGATAGCCTGTTATCTCCTCTAGACGTAGGCTAGACAGTGTTTACATGATTACAGTCCATATGGTTCTCACGTACACCATATGGCTCCGTCCTCCCCTGAGCCTTGAACTAGGAATTGTAAAACCCAGCGTCGTAGGGAATAAGATAAGGGCTGTGCCACTTCCGCTCTAAAAGTGGTTTCAGTTAATCGCTTTATTTAAACCTTGATGTCCAGCGAAAAATTCAGGCTGTCGCAACATAACTGCATGTATTTTTTTTTTTTTTTTTTTTTTTTTTGTAGAAAAGTGACAAAAATTGAAAGTACAGTATACGAAAGCCAATAGACGGTTCTCTAATACGCCATTTGTAAACGAGGTAGAAAGCAGTTTCTTCCATTGATTAATACCTCTAAATTTTCATCGAATTTTGTAAACCTACCTCCTTCTAAACTTGATTTTAGAATCCAAAGAACGTCATCAAGGAATCATCTTTGAGGGCAACCCTAGTAATTTTAATGTGTCGTTGATACAACAAACACTACGAATTTGTAGTTTATCCGCGTTCCGTTCACTAATGTAATATTATGCTGAGACTTGAGAATTTTGAAGAAATACAAATTTGAGTTTACTGTACACTTTTGTAGACGTCAGACAGTGTGGCAGATTACAGATGCCTAAAATAATGTTAAAACCATTAGTACACCCAAACCTTGCATACAAATAATACTTTATGGAACACCCAAAAAGGCATTTCGGTGGCAATCCTGTCATTTACGTGGAAAACGTGATTTTCTTTATGAAATATCCAATTTTCCGTGGTTGGTGTTCTCCTACAATGGAAATAAAAGATAAGATTGAAAAAAAAATCAAAGATACGCTGTGCAAATATATGTTTATATCCGTTAACTTAGCACCCCAGTAATTATGTGTCGTTGGAAAACGCGTTTTTCAGTACATCGCCCATTTTCCATGGTCTGTGTTCTCCGAGATAGAAAGAACTGAATGTTCGAAATTCTGTAAAGAACTAAATTCAAATTCACTGTTCCCTGGGTGATTGTAGGCATGTTTAGACAGATGAGATAATGTAAACACTGAGAGAAGGTACATCCGGTACATCCTGCGGTGCGTACACGCTACACGCAGCCATCGATATCACTGTTGCCATGGTAACGGTGGCACGTGCCCCTCCCCTACAACCCCTCCCCCCTCCTCAGCTACTTCCTTGTCACATTCAAGGTCGCACCGTCGCACTTCCGTCTGCCGGCGTTGATGAGTCTGGGCTGTTGCGTTCTGACACTTTCTTACTTGTCAGATGGTTTATGAGACCCCAGAGAATTTTGTGACGTCGTGTAATTGGGAAATGGTTTTGCCATTTTAAGAGCGTGTTTGTGAACTAATAAATTAAAAACGATATAGCCCCTACGCATCGTTAAAAGAACAATTTTAGTATCGCCACAAGAGAAATAAACGGTATATAATGAGCAATCTGACACATATTTTCTCTTATTGGCATGTCAACAACGTATTTATGGACAAGTGATGCGATTAATTTTGATATTTTACAGGGAAAATCACCAAAATTGCAATTCATTTTGTACCATAATCTTAACATCATTGGGGGTTGTACAATTATATGAATTGAAAGAGCCACAACATACTAAATGATCAAAAAATCAAAATCGATCTTCCTTTTTTTGGAAAATTAAGATTTTCCGTTGTTTTGTGAGTTTTATGGGGAAATCACCATTCAAATCAGTAAAAAATCCTTTATATAATATGGGTTAGCCTTCACATACCAAATTTCATCAAAATCGAACCGCATGTGTAGTCAGCTCTGTACATAAGGCCTACACACACATAACTACGAGACCCATTTTGGGGGTTTGGGGGTCCATAGACGGACATTTCCATCCAAAACTCGTCTGTCTACTATAAGGGGAGAAAGTACAAATAACAGAAATACACAGAGTAATAAGGTAGAACGTTCACTTAAACAAAATCGTTCTACCAATTTTTGTAAAAAGCGGATTTTCCCGTTATATAGGTTAATCATATTTAAGAATCAAAATTTTAACAAAAAACAATAGTAATAAGGTATTTTGTTGCTGCAAGTTTACAGTCTTGTGTAAGTACTGTGTTATCAGAGTCCTTACTTAATGATATATACTCTACCTAGATTGAATAAATAATAAAAATAAGCGTCGTTAGATAAGTTCCATTTGGGCTTATACAGTCCACTTTTAAAAACTCAAAGCAACTTATGTTAGCATGGCCATTTGAAATGAATTATTCAGTAGCAAGTAGTAAGGGTGATAAGTTTTCCAATTGTAGAATTTTTTTTCTCACTTTAGTTGTTCGATACTTTGTAATTACTTGATTTTAAAATCAGCCAGAACTGAAGGATTTCACTTTGATTCGATATGGTTTATGCACGTTTTTGTATCATCTTTACATTCACTTACATGCAGTTGGTTATTCCAAATCTCATTTCCCTTTAAGTTGCTAGGCACGAGCCTGGGATTGTTTTTCACATTACTTCAGGCTAGATCTAAGGGTTGCATTACTTAGACAAAATTGGTGGGATTTGAACCCGGGACCTCGGGGACCGAAGTCCCGCGCTTAGACCAGCTCGCTCCCCAAGTAGCATTTAATGTAATCTATTTTTAATATACGATTATTCTATTTCACACTTATATCCTCGGATTACAAGTCACGTAACGGTCATAGAGAAAGTAGGACATTGGCTAATCTCAACAGCGATCTTGGCCAAGGGTGGGTTTGTGGGAGGTCTACAAGGCTGCTTAACCCTTACAGTTACCGTATCAAACCAAAAGAAAGCACTTTCATTTAAATGCTAACCCTACACACTAGTATTTCAAGAAAAACGAACACTTTAGTTTCAATAAAGAAATGAATGGTGTTCTCCAGAGATATTCAAGCCGGCAGCTGTCTATGAAATATTCATAACTGGGCCGTGAGGTGTGGCAACACTGTACTAGGGGTGGTTCCCCCCACTTGGTAGGGGCGGTGTTTTCATCTCTCAGAGTTCGTTGGGCCGGAGCTAACTCCCAAATGGTTTGATTTGATCTTGATCTGCAATTCTCTTTAAATTGTTCCTTTTCAGCATTAACTGCACCTGAGCAGTTTTCGCTTTGTGATAATCCCGTGACTTAAGTTTTTATGGATTGTTTTGGTTTGCGGTTAGTTGATTTGTTTGTTCAGTGTATTGATTTCTTACAGTGACATAAGATTGTTACTGGTAACATCGTTTACTAGATCGGTTCTAAGCTATCCTGGAGTAGGGTGACAGTAATTGTTGTTCAAAAATAGTATGTCTTTTGCGACTTACAGTGTTAAAGTACATCGAAAACAAGCAAAATCTCCCATTTTTGTATCCAATCTAAAGTCTAATTTATCGGCTGAAAAACGACACACCTCATTGCGATGTTTAGTCATCCTAAATCTCCTTACAGTAGTGATATTAGTCCAGATTCTAGAATCTAGATAATCTAAGAAGGAAAAAGTGTTGGAACTTTAAATTAAAGTTATTTTGCGATACATTAGATCAAAGAATTGTACAATAGACATGTTAATCAGTACTGTTTCAACAGTATTGTTTTACCTAGTTAATTGAAGTGGAAATAAAAAAAAATATATATACCACAACTGTTAACCTTCTTCTCTACAGTGACTTTGTAAAAATAGGGTGCCTTTATAGTAGTATGTTTTCTGTGCTTTATCTCAGAAATGCTTCATTTTGGTAACATTGTGACACGTACAGTGCAGTTTTTTGTTCTCATGTTGGCATCAGTGAGCGCATCGGCCCTGGCCTAGCATTGGCCTAGTTGTAGTTGCATTCCCCCCTCTTGCTGCATCTAGCTTTCCTATTGCGTCATCCATGTTGCAGGGCTGGCGTAATCCTTGCTGGAAAACCTTGTGGTTTATTTTATGGTTATGACATTAAAATGTATAGTTTGTGGTTTGATTAATCTTGAAGATTGTATATTCATTACCTTACAAACTGTTAATAGTTTTGTTTCGTGGTTGCTTTTCGATTATTCTTGTAAGATTTTTTTAATACCATTTTTTGAGTTTTTTATGTAACTTGTGGTTGGAATTGCATGAACCTTAACTATTTAAAAAAATATTAAGTAATCGTGTCCTGTTGGACCTCAACAACGATTTTTAACTATGGGTTCCGTAATAGAAAACACGGAATTTAGAACAGAAACGATTTTGATAATTCACATAAATAAATGACGTTACTGAACCGAATCTTACGTATAGACTAACCAACACAAAGAGACTTCTCGTCCTGTTGTAAATTTTGAAGCTCGTTTTTCGTGTCTAGTTCAAGTCCGGTGACACTGGACGCTAGTGCCGACAACATTTTGTTTCTATTATTTTAGGGGTTATTTATGTTTTACTGTTGGGTTATATAACTAGGGCCGATTTGTTGTTAATGTTTAGTTGGTTTTATATGTTATAATGAGGTTTAAATTATACTGAAATAACTAGACACAAATCATACGAAATGTAATACAGTTTTCCATTACATCGGTTCCAATGATGCAATGTAGGTTGTGCATTCCACAAATGTGCATTTCATGATGAACAAATATTAAACACCTGTTTGTTCCATCGGTGTAGTTAGTCATGACGGGTTGTTAATGCAAACTGAAGACTTGTTATTTGAATATTATCATTATTATTCCTAGCATTATAAGTTGAGATGGGGACGCCACCTAGGTGTGTATTTTAACCCAAATATGACGAGCTATGGTGTAGGATGGAGTGAGATGATGTGTGTGACTAAGATCAGCTGTTTCATTAGCCAGGATAATTTATTTATTTATAGCCCAAGGATCTGGGGTAGCTGGGTCCAGTTGCGAGTTATCAAAAAGCTTCTAACTTTTCTCAAAATCGATCCGGCGACCTATCACCGATTAGTCTACCTATTAACCTATTATATTATTATCTGCACAAGTCAAATGTACTCTCAACTTTTTTGGTCATATCCATCCGCCAAAATAAGCATGCCAACGAGATGGAGATGTATCTATCTACTCAAAACATCGTCATATCCAAAATTACTGTCTGGGCCTATATAATGACACTGCCTAGAGTCTAGGGGTCATGAACTGGCCAATTTAGAATCATTTTCTAGCCGGAAATTCCTTTGTAATCTGTTGGAGGAATTCGGCGTTTCCCTTGGGTGAAGGATTAGGGAATCCCCACGGGATCAAGCTAAAATCAGATGTGTTGGAATATATTGCCAAGATCTTAAGTGAATGGAAATGTTTTGAAATACGTTTTTTAATAATTGACTGATGTGACTATGCACTATATTTTCACTGGGATAATTGGTTGGCAGATTTAATTATTAAAGATCCTGGCAAAGATTAGTTAATTCAATTTCCCATCTTATGTTTAGAGCAACCCTGATGGTCAACTTCTGTGTCTCATTTATAGTATTAATTGGTTACCACAATAAATTTACTTCCACAATTCGGACACTTACCACAATACACACCTTTGCCCGCCCATAAAAACCCTTGGCCAATCCTCAGGTTGACTCCGGTCGCGAGACAGGTTCCATCATATATTTAATATTAGTTTAAATCCTAGCATACATACTATGTCAATTCAAAATCGGAAAACGAGAATTTCCCAGTCAAACACCCTTAGCGTTGTCACAGGATTTCACTACTTCCATGGCCAAGCGTGGTCCTGGGTATATCTGTAGACTGGGGATGCTACGTTGGCGGTCCCGTGCTGGTAGATAACCATCAGGATCCCCTGTATTGATCACGCGTCACATGACAATGGGTGACGTCATCATTGGTCACGCACGCACGCCCACGCTCGCTCACAAGGTCTACACTTATACAATGCACCGTCATTGTAGGTTTATACCTAGCGACAAGCGTAGGGTCTGTGTGTACTGTTGCAGGACTACAGTAGACTATGCTCTGTATGAAGGAACCTGTCCCTTGGTCCTCCCCTATCTTGGGGCTGGCCCATTGGCTAATCAGGTAGACCGACCAGAAGACAGGTTCCGTCGTACAGACTATAGAAGGATATACAGTACTCTAGGGAACGTGGACATGGTGTGAACAATTTGAATGTGGACATGTAGAATCTCTACACCCTCATGTCCTCTTCCCGTTGCAAAGCACGGGTACAACAGCTAGTAGTCAAAAGAGCATTTACAACCTTAGAACACTTAGCATAATATTCTAAAATAGTCTCATACAAGTTCCACTTACTTATTCTGCTAATTAGTTCCTTTAAACGATAAACTATCCGGGAAATTGTTATCTAATCGACATTTACGTCATTTAACAAGAACGACACATTTAAAAAGATTAAATTCAAATGTCCACGTAGACATTGTTATTGGTTGGTAGAAAGAGAAGGGGAGATGGGGACGTCATAACATGATAAGTGGGACAAGGCCAAAACTGCAACTGGCCAAAAATAGCGCGCGATCATCGGTAAACGCAGTGCATTGTGTACAAACATAACTACTCACGCTGGGGAGTCCTTGTGCATAACTAAAAAGAAAATATCGTGTTGATTTCTGAACAAATTACCTTTTGAAGCTGGTTAAGAACGGCTCAAGCTGAAGGGAGAATATTAAAATACTATTAAAGGTGCCATTGGAAGGGTTTGTGAAAGCATGTTGTTGAGCTGGTAACAATTTTAGGGGTGAGCTGTTACTTGTGAATAAGAATGAATGAGAAAAGGAATTGATTTATTTTTATTGGGAATAGAGGTTTTACGCATAATTTTGGGGGAAATATTAACATTTATCTATCTATACTATTATAAAGAAGAGGTGGTGTCTGTGTGTGTGTTTGTATGAGCTAATCTCAAAAACTACTGGTCGGATCGGGCTGAAATTTGGCATGATGATAGCTCACATTCCCGATTAACATATAGGCATATTTTTATCCCAAAAAATCCTTCGGGGCTCCGCCCCAGTGGCTCTGGAGTTTCCCATGTTAACCTTATGAGAAATGGAATTAATGAATCTTAACAGCTGTTTCAATTAAACAAGTTGGTTATGTTCTATGATGTTCAATAGCATTAAAAGTTACAAGGATTACCAACAGGGTGCAGCACTAGCACTATTATTTCTTTTACATTTATGACAACAGCAAAAGGTGAGTGAGCGCAGCGAACGAACTTCAACCTGGAGGCGAGTGAGCGTAGCGAACGAGCTAACCTGAAGGCAAGTGAGCGTAGCGAACGAGCTAACCTGAAGGAAAGTGAGCGCAGCGAACGAGCTCCAACCTAAAGGTGAGTGAGCGTAGCGAACGAACTTCAAAAAGAACCGAAATTTCTTAAACCATGTCCTCACTCATAACTGCTATAAGCATTTTATACTTATATGCCAACCCCGTACGAAGGACGGGTACTCTGCTAGTGATGAAATAAAATATTGCCTGCAAGTTGTTTTATCAAACAAATCGAAAGCATCCTGGTCGTCTTCTGTTGGATTTCCGCAAAGACATATAAATAGCTGTGTGAATAGTTATCGCGATCGCATAGTAGTGGAAAGGCCGCCGGTTCAATCCTGAGCAAAGTGAGTAGCTTTACGGTCAAAAATGGACCCAGCTGTCCAACATCGGGCTTTTGGTTTGCTGTAGTTGTCATCTGCAGAAATCACATTTTTCACATTGGACCACACAAGCGAAGAACAGCAGTTCCCTTCACCGCACGCAACGGAGATTCTCGCATGTGGTTGCGTGACCGTGGTCATATCTACAGGACGAGCGGAGCACGGGACATCCAAGATGGCGGCGTAGGCCAGGTCAGGTCTGTCAGCCCTTTAACTCTACCCCTTCACCCATTATTTAAATCCCCCGGACGGGTCACCGAGTGGAAGGGTGCGTCCCTCGCAAATCTACTGTACAGTGTGCAGCCGGTGCTGGAAGTCGCGCTCAAAGGGCAATTGGATTGTGAGGGATTGTGTCGCTTCGACTACGTTGCTTGTTGAATCTGTAGCTGAGCTGTAATAAATTCGATCCTGCCAGAAAGTTGTTGGTTTGACACTGGACCCAGCTGTCCTTTTTTGGAAGTTAATTATTGTTTCTGGCTAACAACTTAGACAATAACATCTACACAATGCATTTCTCTTTATTATACACTCGTCCGGTATTTATATACGCCCAGTTGTATTTCAATCCCATTCGTAGTACTGTATAGTAATTACAACAGTAGTGTGAACATTTAATTAATAACGTGGATGAAAGATCTTCATCCCAAAACCCTGGATACAAGTTAATCATCAATTAATTAATTGTGGCACTTTATTTTGTCGAAGTTGAATATGTTATTAGCCTTCAACAATTATGCTAGATCAAAATTAACGCAACACAAGTGCTGTCCCAGTCTTGTCTAGAATTTCAGATCGTCTAAAGTTAAATTTTCACTCAACCGTCATTTTTAGTGCTATCCAAAAGCATTAAAACGTTATGTACAAGCAATTTAATCATTTAAATGATTATAAATGCTTGCCCAACTTTAAATTATCCGACCTTTGCGACCTTGATACACTAAAGTCAACATTCAAAATAGTTAAGCATTTTAGTTTCTTCAACCTCTTGGTCTATTTATAGGATTTTCAAACAATTGATGTCAAATATCAATAGATACTCATGGCGTCAGTCTGACGGTCTGTAATTCACTCAGACAAATTTAAAGGTCCTTACTTTATTGTTTCAACACTAAGGTTTACCTGGGTTTTCAAATTAGTTTCCTCGAAGTCGCGAGTCGTGCTTGTAACATGACGTCATTTCGAGATTGTTGGAGATCCCTGAAGGAGGCCAATTAGTGAGGAACCCGCGACAGTCCACTTCTAGTAGTGTCTTGTCTGTCGTCCGGTGTGTTACGTGAGTTTGCATTCTTATAAATAACTTGAACTATAAATTAAACTTAAGTTTTATGTGTAACCTATAACGCGATTACCTGTATAGTCTGTATGATGGGACCTGCACTAGTGTCAGGTAGATGGAATATAAGGAGACAGGGTTTGTCATACAGATTATATAGAAACATGTTTTAGCCGAAGCGAAAGCTGTCTTCGTAACGAAGATAACCTTTACAAAAGCTATTACTTAAGTTTGATGTGTTATCGATAGCGCGAGTGATTATCTCTATAGTCGTTTGATGGAACCTGTCTCCAGTCAATTAAGCCCTGGACTAGTCCCAGGTAAACGGAAAGTTAAGGAGGCAGATTCCATCACACAGACTATAGAAAAATGTAAAGCGAGAGCTGACTCGGTGACGAAAATAACCTTCACACAATCTATTATATTTCTGCACCACAATGTAGTGCAATAGAATATTACTTTCACTTTTATCAAGGAACTAGTGATATTGTAGTAATTTATCGTACATCTATAAATTGTGTTTATTTAGGGAATAATTTAGCTTGGATACGAATAAGTTTGAACATTTTATATGTTTACGTCAAATATTAAACTCGTGGACAAACAAGTTTTGACATAACATTCATTATCTAATCATCTAATCTACTTCCTTTAACGTTTTGTAGTTTCCTGACCGATATTTCGTATCTTTCCATTCTTATCATAGAGACGTCACCAGGTTAAATGCTTATAAGAACGATTCATTATGAACAGTTACAGTAAATCGGCTCGATATACCAGGGTGCATTCTATTATCCATAGGCCTACATAATACACCTTTGAATGTGATTTGGTGTGTACTTGTAATCGAAACTTGGAACACAATTGGATTACACTGTGTAAGTTGATATATTACATCCTCTACCTTCAAAACTCCACCTCCACCCTCTGAACTACTACATAGCTTTAACTGGGAAAATGTTCTCAACACATAAGTAATTTACTTCGCTTTGATAGATAATGACCTATCGTCTTTTAATTATTAAGTACATTATGTGGGACTCCGACCGACTAAATTATGGCATTACATAGATTAATGTAGTTGGTGATTTGCGAGATTTTTATTCGGACTTGCTTTAAGTGTATATGTCCCGTATTTGGTGTGCGGCATACCTCCGTAGTAATTACTCCGAAAGCCACTACCCCTACGTCGCTACTACGAAGTAATGCAGCTTTAAGGCACTTTCTCGATGGAATTCGATTTTATGGCACTGCTCCGAAAAAAATAATTCTTGAATACCTAGAAGTTTTGTTTATCAGAGCACTGCCTTGATCACTCAAATCACTCTACCACCTCAATCACTTTCCAATTTATCGCAGTCCTACAACATGTGACGCCACTAACTTCATGTTCCCAATTTCCCCCGCACTGGAGGTGTACGAGGTGTACGCAGGTGTCCTGGCCAGCTGTTGATCTCACCTGCATACCACCTGTACTCCTGTACATTGTACACACCTGCCACTGTAATGCATGGCTTTGACGTTTGACGCATGTTTAATTATGGTCCACCCTGGCCTGGATTCGGATAAGAATAATGTATGGTGTGTTCTAGTTTCATTAGAGATGTAGCAGATGTGCTTTATTTTTTAGTGGAAAGTGTATTTGAATTAGGAATGGATGACAAAGCTGGTTTGGTTTTGACAAATGTTTTTGTTGCTTTAGTCAGGTAGACGGTTACATAAGTGTAATTTGAATCCTGGCTACTTGGTATACAACAGGGGATTTATAGTAGGGACATCTACTGGTCCTTTGTATGTTATAGTCATAGATCTAGTTAAGTGAACAAGAAAAACACAGCACACAATCAAAAACAATAATTAATACTGCTGAAGGAAATTTCTGCAAAACAAATCGCAGTAAATATACGAATAAACTATACTTTTTTAATGCTAAGTCATGCCTTGTGATTGCAACTCATACGTTTTTTCGAATTATTTTGGCTATTTGAGTTGGCCTATCATTAAATAGAGAGTGGCGGCACAGACTATAGAATTGTGGTGGTGGGAATTTGCCTAAGCAAGAACTTAAAAATGGTTACAGTAGTCCAAAGAACAGTGCATAATGTACATAAAGTTTTAGTTCAAAACATATTAATGGGGTTTTCCATATAGTTGTATGGCAACTAAATGTGCAGTAAATGTTGTACTAAAACTGTTGATTACACTAAACTTTGTCACGTGCATAATTTTCCATAATCATTCTAGGATTGGTTCATCTCAGCAAAACTATTCGCTCGTTTTGATCAACGTGCATGCACACTTGTAGGCATACTATAACAGTAGGCATATACATCACCAATCAAACCAGCCAATGGCAGCCAACATCGCAGTAGATTGATGTTCGACAAGTTGTAAAATACAAACAGCTGTTGCATAATTGCTGCGATAACAGCTGATATATTCGACGACACGTAACAGCTGTTTACGTCACAACCATATGTGATAAGTACACGTGTGAACTTGAACGTAGTACACAAGTGTTAGTTGTTAAATTCACGTGTGGAGTACAACTGCTGTTTATTCTGCAGCGACAGTTGTAGCCTGAAGGTATGTAGTTTTTGTCAACTTGTTAAATAGTTCTTTTTAACGATCCTCTTGTGGCCTGGCCTGGTACACGTATTTTGGTGGTAGGTTCATAGATCAAAATCGTCATTTAGGCCTAGTTTGAATATTACAATAATAAATAACAATCGCTCGCAGACGATATTGCAATTATGAAATAATGTATTTACATTTATTATATTTACTAGTAGAGGTAGTTAAAGTTTTAAACTTTCTAGATAGAAAATAGTTTTGTAGAAACTTTTAAAGCTCTACCGATTGCAAAAGCAACGTTATGAGGTTTATAAACATTTGTTTGCTTCATTGAGAACCCCATTCACATTACTGAAGTCCGGTCCAAACACTTCGATAAGATTTTACGATTTGTTTAAACGCTACTTATTAATGTAATTTTTTCTTGTTACAAATCCCACAGTCCTTCAAACTTAGCTATCACATGTAGGCCCTAGTTAACGTTTGTATACTCTGCTGGCAACTTGTCGTTGCTTCCCATTTTACGATGCAAGTCTTAGCAATTTTAGCAGCCGTAGCAATTTTAGAAATCTTAGCAAGATATTCCGTTGTAGATTGACATTTTTGTCGTAACAATTTGTTTGTTGAAATTTTGCCGGACCCCTTATCTTGACACCTAGGAGCATTGACTCATCCTATGCTTTTCGTTTCGCTTCTACTGCATTCAATACTGTATTACAAATTACAACGCAAGTCACACCAGTTTTTAATAGCCTACAAATAACGTTGGGCCGTCGCTATATCGCATATGTGGGGAGCGAGCTGGTGATTTAGAGCGCGGGTATTCGGTACCCGAGGTCCCGGGATCGATTCCCGCCAATCACCAATAATATTTTTTTATTTGCAGCCCCTCTTCTGAAGTAGCCTAAGTAAACCAGTTCCGGGCTAGAACTAGCGTCCTGGGATGTCACGACCATTCCCTCGGGACTCTCGAAGCCACCATACCGGGAGAAGCGCGAAAGTAAACCCGTTGGACCGTCGTGTCGGAGCGGCGCACGCAGGTGGTTTTGTCAGGTGGCGTTTCCGGTCACATTGGCAACCATCGAGTAACATTCTTTGTTACTCTGTGTCAATCGCAAGCTGCACCTACACCTGCAGGTCGCGAGGCGAGGCGAAGCTTCATGTTCAACATGACACGTCAATTCTGCTGACCTCTGAACATATCGCGTGAGACTTGTAGATTTGAAACAGTGTTTGCACCTTCGAGAACAATGCTGTATAATTTTAGCATAATGGCGTGAGGTGGATTAATTAACAGCAATGCGGAGGTAGTCTTTAAATGCTTTACACTCTCAGTAAGATCAAGTGTGTTTTGTACGAGTCAATGGTGTTGGAATTATGCATTGTCCACGTTTCCCTGAAATGTTGAAATTAAACCGTATAGCTATTGGAATTTCGGATTTTCAAGTTGATTAAGTGTCGAAAATCTCATTAGATAGTGGAATGTAAAATTTACAGAACAAATTTGCCAAACTTTGGGAAAATTATATTTTCCACGGATTTATTCGTTGAATATCATTGGATTTCCTATGTGTGTAATGGTAACCCTTCAACATATTGTATTTTTGATGCTTCAGGTAACTTACCTAGTCCAGTATTGCTAAACTGACAGACACAGGCACTGACAGTTTTGGAGGACACTGTATGCCCTGTGGCTACCTCATTACCTTCAGAGCTGCGGAACACGTGTTTCGAGGAAACTCATATAAAATCAGAATTGCACATTGTCTACGTTAACCCAACCCGACAATTTGAAATTTGGACTGTTTAGTTGTTGGAATTTTAGATTTTGAGGTAAAAAAGTGACTCAAGACTAATAATTTGATAGTGGAGTTTAAAATTTACCGATACAAATAGGCTACGTTAAATGACAATGTATCGTCTACAGATTTCTTCGTTGACTATTACGTACAAGTAGCTGTAACTTTAACCCTTTTACATTGTAAGGTTTTCGCAATTTTCTTCGGAATTGATCAGTGTTACTACTTCTAAATAGGAACTTTGATTGATTGTATAAAATCACAACGACATGTTCCCACGTTTTACAGCTCGCCGTGTGCGCAGTGTATAACGTGTTGTGTATACTGTACACTATTGACAGCCCGTGTTGGCGTGTTGGCGTGTTGTGCCGCAGTCTCACATAGATAACTCCCAGATACATTGCCGTCCGGTTTCCGGATCCGCCTTCATGTTAACATGGTTGCCAACCTACAACTAGAGGTACAACCATCGATCATGCATTAATACATCACTTAGCGTACAATTGCATATATACCCGACGCAAGGTTTTGTAATTATTAGTTTCTATGTAATTATTGATTTATAATGAAACTTGTAGTTGAGAGTTTCTCTTCTAAATGTTAAAGCCTCTCCTTGGTCCTGGGGTTTTAATTGTCTTGGCAAAACCAGCTGATCTTGAGTTAAACGATCTTTTCGTCTATTCAAAACTCATTCTAATTCTACAAAAGTTTACTCTACAGTATGTCGTAATGCACAGCCATACAGCAAGTTTGATGCATGGCGCCATCAAAGTACAGATGATATGTACATGGTGTGTAGTTACATGGTTACCGCTGATTTATGTTTATGACATTAGCATGTGGCTCGAGGGTGAGTTCAGTCTCCTCCCTTCCCACCCCTTTTTAAGCAAGTGGTGACAGATGCACCGTAATGTGCGTGATCAATAATTATTTCCTGGTATGATAATTTCACACTTGTATACGCACCACACGCACCGACTATAGTCGTTGTTTCTTCAATATTTGTACCTTTTTAAGATTAGTAGGAGGAGGATCCCAACCCCCTTGAAAGTTAAGACAGTTTTAGGATCAATATGAACCTGATTAGCCTACCTACAGTGTGTTGATGTATATTTCTAATTTTTAGACGCCAACTTTTTAATCAGTACTCAGGACGTGTAAACTAAAAGGGAACATTTGTGAAAACTAAAGCATCTTTTATACTACATGAATTAGTCGTAGTATCTACCTAAAATTAAATATACCATTTTGCGAATGCATCTTTAGTTGTGTTCTTTTTAAATAAAATAATTGGCTACATCAGGTATATACAGATATGATGTAGTCCTATAATATCAAAAGCCAATTTAAAACTAACAGATTTTATACGATAGTTTGAATTGACGTATTTTAATACTAACAATTACTTTAAACCTTTGAACATACGCAAGAATTGTATTGACTTAGCACGATGATTTGTCAAATGCACCATAATTTTACACAATCCCATAATTTCGCTTCGTAAATAACTGTGGCAACACTGTTTCTACCCCTCCTACATCTCCGTTAATGTTTCCCGTCTCGTCAAAACCATTTCTTATCCCAGGTCGAAGTCCAACCCCCCGAACACAACACAATCAACTCAGAAACTTTTAAATTGACTCCATTTATCAGTTTAGTGTCTGTTTTGGTTCCATTGTTATTCTTTCTTTGTTTCCTTTTTGATTAGCCTGATCGAGTTTGTCTGTAGGCAGTTTTTCTGGGAATTTCTTTTGATAGTATTTGTACGTTTGTAAAATTACTGTAGTGTATTGAGTGTATGTATAAAATGAAATATTTGAAATATGTTGGCGACCTACTCAAATTCTGTTATGAATATGCTTTTATAAAAAAAACTTCTAATGTTCTACCCTATTACGTAGGTATTGTTATTCTAGAAAAAAATTTAAATCAGCGATAATGGTTCAAAACAGTTTTTAAAGATTTCATTGGCTAATTTCGTAGTATCGCTTGTCTATTTTACATTTTTAGTTGAGTGGGGTTTTTAAACTCGAGTAATCCGAAACGTGGAATCGCTTCGCACCTGAATAAGAAAAACTGTAAGTAGTTTCCGGTTTCAAAATGGAGCAGGCAAAACAATATATTCATCCAAAAGTTAATATCCGTGATTGTGAAGACCAATCAATATAAGCATCAAATGAACGAAAACTTAAACTGTTTGAAGAATCGCCAAGCTACTAAAAGCATGGAAAAGAAATATGTTGATGGTGGCATTTAATCTTTAAATGACAACAATGAAACAGCTGATTGCTGGCCCGAGGTACAAGTACAAGTGAAGGTCGTTCGCCAAAACCTCGGCGGTGAATGAGCGCCGCGTCAAAAGATAGGAATGCGCGTCGGTCGTTGCACCTAAGGGGGGGGGGGAGGGGGGGGAGGGGGCGACGTCACTTCCTGCACGACTACGTCACCGTCATTACCGTGTCATTAAATCCATTATCCACCATGTCGAGATTGTACCGTACTGTCGGAGATGCTTTGTTGATGGTGCCAGCGGTACTGTCAGTGTAGTTGTAGCCTTCAACATTAACATTCTTTCACAAAAAACTATTATTTTTGTTATCTTTTATTATTTTTCTTTAATACCAGTTTCGATTGTTCTCCAGCATGTACATAGAGATTTGAACGGTTTATGTCAACTTCTGTTAATGATAATGATAAAAGATGCTACAGTAGAACCTCAATAACAAGACTCTCTTGGGGAAATAAGACTTATTATGAAAGTTGGCTTCTTATCGAGGTTAGCAATGACATATTGTGATTAGAGATTAAATGAATTCTAGGGTTGAATTAAAACGAATTCTTTGGGATTTTAGAACTACACTTTATATAGAAGTCCAATTGTTTCCTTTGTAAAAAATAAAGCAGTACATGCCAACATTGAATTAGATAATACAATTTGCTGTCTATCAAAACTGGATTCAACAATTTAGAGAAACAGTAATAATACGTGCTATACTTTTCAACCCTATCGTACATTATTTAATATTTTGTTCGGAACGTTAAAAGTTTGACTCGCCAAGAAAATAATTCTTTTTATACGTCCACAAGCACAAGTGGAATTCGTCCACGACGAAGTCTCGGAGAATCTAATTGCACGAATCTATGATACTGGCAAAGTAAGACTTCTAAACTCCCAGCTTATTGATAACAACATTTATTTGGTTCGAAATTAATTCCACCTCAATGTTCTCTGGTGTTTCTCCCTTTGAAGTATTGTTTCAGTATCACTTATAGAAGGGGTCATTGAAAGGGTTATTTATGTTTTCTATACTGTGTGCACTACAGTATGTGTTCAAACCATCGTTCAAACATAGAACAATGAATTGAAAATATCTTTATTTTTTCTCCGCTTCACGGTTCAAGTAGACAGAACCAGTCGTACCAACCTCACCGTGTCGTATTGTTGTAAGCCTTGGTACGCCGGAGCCGGAAGTTGGCACTACTTCTTCCTCTCTCCTAGCTTACTACGGTTCCTGGAATTGTTACGCACGATGGCCAATATAATTTTACTCATCTCTTCGTGGAATTTTCTCCCGCCGAATTTGCCCATTGATTACTCACAAGTCGCAATTCACGTTTTGTTGAGTCAGTTTGTAGCGTGAAGTCGTAGTGTTCAGTTGAGTTTACTGCTCAGCACGGTATGTTGTCGGTTTATACTTTTTAGTCTTGATTTTTGAAATTGTGATTAATTGGTCAATATATATGATTTACAGAAAGTAATAGGCTATATCATAGCACACTAAATTTAGCGTTCCTTGATTTTCTGAGATCCATTAACCATTGTTATTTTTAAAACCTCCTAATAAATATCTATCTTGAAACACCTAACTCCATTCCTGTTGAACATAACACCACCTCCAACTCCTTACTTCTGATTCCTAAGTTTGTAGTCTGCATTGGTAAATTGTGTTTTTGGTGTTCACAAATATATTTAGTAATTTACACCTTCTGATTATGACTTGTCATAACCTATATGCATTATGTTGCAGGGCAATCAAAGCGTTCCAACAAGTGTTGTACGTAGAGCCGAGCTACTCCCGAGCCAATGAGGTCCATCTTCGTCTTGGGTTGATGTTCAAAGTCAACAATGACTGGGAATCTGCATTGAAACACCTTCAACTATCACTCATAGATACTAGCCCTTCTACCTTCTCTAAACTTGAGAGTAAGTGTAGTTATAGTCTGTATGATGGATCCTATCTCATTACCCTTCGTCTATCTGGGCCTGGCATAGGCCTTAAACTATTGGCCAGTTCCCAGGTAGACAGTGTAGGTCGATTGTCAAAGGTAGATCTTAGACATGTAAAATATTGCTACAGTGAAATGTTAATTCCATAGTCATAAAACGACCACAGAGAAAAAAGGTACAGTGAAAACTTGCTTATGGGACGACTGTGCACTTTCAGCTCTAGTATGTTATGCTGAAAATATACTTGCGACTAGCTCGAGGGGTAAGCACTTTGCGGAAATCCTATCACACTGGGTCTTCCTCCTACAACGGTCACGGTGGTACCGGTATATGATGGTGAGGGCCGTTTTTAAATTCGCCCTAGACATTAGCACTAGTGCTAGACACCACTTAAATGTAGCATTGAATGTTTCCTCTGTACCTTACTTCCTCTATGGAGTGCAAGGCCGAGTGCCATTTGCCTAAACACTTTGACGAGGGTCATTTTACAGCTTGTGGATTGGAATGTGGTGAGTGCCGGCCAGGTATCAGTGACCGGTTCCACGGTGCGGCGGGTATGGGGGTGGAAAGATCAACCAGGGGGGATGAGCAAACTTTGTTTTAGGGATGAAATGAATCTGTTATAACCTACTAACCTAACCTAACCAAACTTGCAAGCTGATTATGAAAAAATGAATGAAGGCTTACTATTAGAATCAAAATTAATTTTCAATCGATATTAGAGTAACCCAGTTAAGAAACTGTACCCGTTCTCCGTTACATTCCATCGATCTCTAATAATACAACCGGAGTTGAATTATTAGAGATCGATGTTACATCCTGCCCACTACACCCCTTCCACTATTACCCCTCCCCTGAATCACTCTTACACTCTGGGGAGTCAAATGGCACTTGGGCCTATCTGACGGTTTTGACAGTTTATAATCCCCACGGCAAATAATAGAACGGTACTCTCTCCGTTTCCCTCCTCTATGTGATACAACTTTGGATTAGATGTACATACTTTACTCCGTTTACAAAATTTATGTGGTTTGAGGCAAGGCCCCACTAGGAAAAACAGGCCATGCTGCAGGATCCATGACGTCACACTAGTGGATAGATTTCATTGATAAATAATTCATTGCCATCGCCATTCCCATATGTTTTAAGTAAATAAACAAGCTGGCTGTTTGTAAGATTTTTATTGTAAGAGTTTAGTACAACGATCCATCACTGTGACGTAGTGTTGCGCTGCCCGTGCTGCAGCATGGCCTGTTTTTCTAGTGGGGCCTTGTTTGTTCCCCCACAATCTTTTTTTTGTTTGCTTAATATATATATGGCTCAGCTGATGTTTTGGCAAACCTCAACTGTTTAGCTATTATTTTAAAGGTAGGTTCAAGTGGAGAGGATAAATTTCATCCCCGAAAACTGTCTAAATGTTGTGAACAGAGTATAGTTGTATAAGTTAGTTGTCATAGGTTGATTTGCCATAAACATAGTAAGTCAATACCATTGACATTTTAAGTTTAAAAAGTGCTCGCCTAGTGATAAAAAATTCGCCTTGGTGAGTCGGTGGCTCAGTTGGTAGTGTCACGGACATCAGGCCCAAGGCAGTGATGTTGTGGGTTCAGATCCAGGTTACTGCCACAAACATTTTATCAGTACATTTTACCTTTGTACTGTACCGCCTCACCCCTTGCTTTGCTGGATATGTTCCACGCACAGATCTGTAGTCTATGTGGACGGGCAAATGCAAGGTTAAAAGAGTCCGCCAAACTCTTAAAAAAAGTTTGGTGGTTCGATCCTGAGTTCGGATACAACCTTATTGAGAATCATGACAAGTGAGCGTAGGAAAAAAGCTTTAGGCAAAAACAACTTAGCTAGTTCCGTACTGTACTTTGAGTAGTTAGCGAGGATCACAAGCTTGGAATGTTCCGTCTTTATGCAAAGTTTTTAAAACAGAATTACTGATCAGATTACCTATATAAATCATTGTTAACCAAAACATATTCTATACTTTCCTATGAAATGGCGACCATACGGATGTAGGTGTATTTTTAAGCCAAGTATGAATAAAGATTACTCTAAGACCCCAAAAAGTATTTTATATAGTTGTAAACTTAACTTCTTAAATCCTAATGGTTACCAGTCTCAGCCAAGAGATGCACTTTAATATGACAATATAGTAGCCTATTTTAAACTGTTACTATTTAACATGTAATAAATAATGGCTTGACTTTAAATACTGGTACGTTATACTGTCAAAGTGATACCCAGTAGTCTGTAAGTTACTGCAGTTTTTGTTCTTCGCCTACAGACTAACTAGGGATCACTTGGACAGTATAAGGCAAACCATTAATTACTATACCAGTGATCCGGAGGCTATTAAGATGAAGTGTATTTAACATGGTTTATCTTTTCATCAAACATTTTGTTCTAATAGTACAATCTGATGTTACAGTAAAATTCCACATTGCTCATCTGTATGAAGTGCAGGGAAAGTACAAGGCAGCCAAGGATAACTACGAGCAACTTCTCAAAGACAAGGACCTCCCTACTCATCTCAAGGCAGACATTTGTAGACAGCTAGGTGGGTAAACTGATATGTTATTATAGTAATTTGTGTTTTGTGTAACTAGTGTGCGAAGTGGTACTTTGCGTTCACGTTACACATTATATTTCTCCTACAGTTACTGTAAAGCTTATAAATAACTAGTCTTTCAAGCACTATACAACAAGTTTTTAGGTTTGGTTAAATCTAAGTGTTGAACGAAATGGGAATCGCTGCACCAGCTGATCGTAGTCGTAGTATGTTTAAGTGTTGCCAACTTATTTTTAAGCGTACACGTATTACTAATAAAAGCATACTGTTTTGTGTTGTTTGGTTGGAATGGGCTACTGGAGTGCGACGGTAAAAGTAACTGAATGCAGCAATTTTCTACTTTGCCTGCTGTAATCAGTGCAATTTTGCCAGGTAACTGTAGGAAAATACAATTTGTGGTAAAAGTATTCTATTAGCTTTGGCTACACAAGATAGGAAGTTCACGACTTGACAAAGAAACAGATTCTGATGAATGCTTTCTGAGTTATCAAATCATTGCTGCTACACCAGGCAAGAAACAACACACAGAAAAACAACATGATGTACTACAAAACATGCCACATCTTAAAAGAGCATTCAATCACATTTTATTGTCATGTCGTTTCGTTTTGCCGTATGTCCTGTCCTGTCCTTTGGGCAGCACTTGGCAGGGAAGAAAACGGAAAGGACATGGACAGGGCCTTTCTGGTCGGATGCAATGTGTGGTCAGTCGAGGAAGCTTCGGCTGCTCACACACGCACACTCCCAAAAGATATTGTTCATGACAGTTTCCGTTCTGTGTCCCGTGTAGTGCCAGTCCTAGCCCTAGAATTTGTGTCTTTTCGTTTCCTTTTCCTGACGGGTTCCTTTCCTATGTAGAGTAGCATTAAACTTATATTCCTCTTAAACTGAGCCAAATACTGGGAGTTTTCATAAGAAATTTTATATTTCAAAGTTAGCTGCTGTTATTTGCATCCATTTTTGTAAAAGTAAAATTCATATTTTAATGTCCTTTTGGATCTTTTTTTAATGTATGCGTAACATTAAGACCTTTTTATTCTTAGTCACTTGCTATTTTGGAGCTACAGGATGCAGAACACAGAAAGCCATTTTTCCAAGATGTAACACACTATAGCTCCTAAACGAGTAGCTTTAGAGAAAAGGTGTGCAGAATGAAGACGTGTTCGGATTCCATTACATCCTAAAACAATCATAAAATACAAGATGTTCCATTAGACATTTTTAAGTTAGCCGCCATACTGAAAATTGGTGGCCATTTTGAAAAAGGTCCAATCTAAACCATCCAATAGATACCAATGATACCAAACGGATACCAACAGATACCATTGGGGGCACAGTTAAGTAGTTCACCCTATATTTCCAGTAGGTATATATGAATGTTAAGTATTACAGGATATGTGTATTCTAATGAATACTTACTCTTCCAGGATGGATGTACCACTGTGTTGAGACCCTTGGAGAGAAGAGCACCAGAGAGAGTCTAGCTATCCATTGCCTGCAGAGGTCTATAGAGGCCGATCCCAAGAGTGGCCAGTCCCTGTATCTGCTCGGCCGCTGTTACGCCAGCGTCGGTAAAGTCCACGACGCCTTCATCGCTTACCGCAACTCTGTTGAGAAATCTGAAGGAAATGCCGACACTTGGTGTAGTATCGGGTAAGTCTTTTTGGCCTCTTTAGACAAAATAGGCTTAACAAATTTGTATTTTACTTTGGGTTAACATTGGTTAAAATTGTAATGGGTTTGAGAGTCGTCTTCTTTTGATACTCAAACATATGTCTACTGGTTGTGTAAATTTGACTTGTAACACACAAAATTTAAAAACCTAGGTCCTAGAGTTCAGATCACAGTGTGAATGTATAAATCAATAAAAACAATTACCAAAGACAAATAGAATTCAACTACCAAAACTATTTCTACAATGAGCTGATACAAGTTTTATTGGTTAACATTTGTTTGTGTGTTTCTGCAGGGTTCTCTATCAACAGCAGAACCAGCCTATGGACGCTCTACAGGCCTACATCTGTGCTGTCCAGTTAGATAAGAGCCATTCAGCTGCCTGGACCAATCTAGGTAACTACATCATCCCTTTACTATACTCTGTTCACAAAATTGAAGGCGATTTCAGGTCAAGAAATCTATCCCCTCCACTTAAGCCTTCCTTTTAAATTAATAGCTAACAGCTGATGTTTGCCAAAATATAAATCAGATGTGCCTTATTGAAATAAGAAGTGTAAAAATGTAGTGTGTGAACTTCCTCACAAACTGTCTAAATTTTGTGAATGTAGTATGGTTCATAAACTAACAAAATAATGACAGTAAAATTTACCAGGTTTTCTCACTGATTTTGGGGCACTAAAGTAAATTTAGGCCCTACCATCACATGGACCAGCTGTTGCAAAATTTTCTATTAAAAAAGGAAGTAAATTAAATAAACCACTCAAAGAATATTCTACAGTATTGAATGAAGCTCCAGGTGCAAAGTTGCAGGTGTTATCCATTAGCTATTGTTTCTGTGATGTCCTATGTTGATAGGACATAAAAGTTGAAATAATTTACAATAAGTCCTACTAACAGTTTGGTTTGGTTCAAACGTTGGTGTATTCGACAGAAATCAACAATTTACATCATCATGCTCTTGTCGGTGGTTCTATTCAATTAAAATTTTTACCCCAAAACTAGTCACAACTTTAACTAGGGAATGTAATCTTAAGTTCTATACATATAATCTTAGGTTTAATTAAGTTTGGTTAGTAAGTAATCTGGTAAGTACGTTAATCTAACATATCCTTACCTGATAATAGTGGTATGGCGTTATTGCGTACGACAAATTCTTCATCGTAACTAATATCACATACTTCTGGTCCTGAATAAATTAATGACTTAATAAGCTATAACGTTTTCTAACTATATCTTAGTATTATTGCCATTTTCAAATTAAGGAACAAAAAACTGACTTGCATAGTTAATCGTGTAAGCAATGAAATAGATTAGGCCTTGGTTTTACCATAGACTAACCAACACAAGTAGACTTCTCATCCCATTGTAAATTTTGAAGCTCGTTTTTCATGTCTAGTTCATGTACGCCACACTGGGCGCTAGTGTTGACGAAATTTTGTTTCTATTATTTTAGGGTTAATTTCTTGATTTGTGCTTTACTGTTTGGTTATATAACTAGGGGACAAGTTATTGTTTATGATTAGACCGTATTATTTGGTTAAACGAGGTTTTAAATGGCTGTAATAACGGGAAACAAATTGTAAACAAAACACGACCTCTACAGAAAACCGTACAGAACTAACAATAAAATTGGCTTCAGCTGTTCCATAAGGATGGGAAATCTACTAAGGGAGTATGTTTTATCTATGGTTTTACTATGATTTCTACTGCAACAATTTCAATGACGAGAGATACATCAAAATTATGTTTCAACAGGAATCCTATACGAGAGTTGTAACCAGCCCAGAGATGCTTACGCGTGTTACGTGAACGCCACTCGTGGGGGAGACAGCGTGAACAACAACGTGCCGTCCGTGTCGCCGCGCACCGCACACTTGCCAATGAACCCTAACCTCAGCCAGAGGATCAAGTTCCTACAGACACATCTGGGAAACGCTCCGATGCCAAGCATCACCAGCAAACGGAGGCAGTTGCCGTCGATAGAGGAAGCATGGAACCTACCTATCTCCGCGGAGATGTCGTCGCGACAACAACAACAACAGAGCAACCAGCCGAGAAACGGGCATCAGAAGGTAAATAACACTTAACGTTTTACTAATATTGGTAGTAGTCACAATAAATTTAAACAGCTTATAAATATAGGATTGTGTTTAGAATGTAACCATCTAAAAATCTTTTGAGGTTCCGTATTTACGTTGTACATCAAACCAAAAGAAAAGAAAAGAAAAACTGTACTATTCAATTTCTAGTGTCGTATGTTTTAGTTGATTAACATAGGTTGAATACATAGACTGCAATATACAATGTACTTCACTGGCTTTATTTGCATTGTATTCACTGTGCTTCAGTAAACTTTTTCATACCGATTTTACTTGGATAAGGACTCCATTCTTATGTAAGGATCCGATGTGTCGTGATGTGTAAAAGGTTTTTTAACGTTAATGCAAAATGTATGTGGTCTCTTTTAGGTTTGAATTCATGTTCATTTAGGTCTAACGGCTCTCACTTTTTAAATAGACAAAGCACCACTAAGAAGCATTGTATGCCGACTTGAAGCTTAGTTTAGTAATATAACAAATGGTTTTTTGTACACATTGTAAGTGTCCTGTTTTCCTCTAGCAGGGTCAGATGTTGACCCCCACCAATGGCCACCATCAAGTGTCGCCTCAAGGTCCTCCTCCCCCCTACCCCAACCAGCAACAGGTTGCCGCTCCTAAGAGGTTTAAGGTATGTACATACTCAATTCAAATTGTAGTATGTGGTTTGTTGTATGTGATCTTGATTCAATTTAATCAAATTTAACTACTTAGCCCTTGGTGTAAAACTGCTCAATTCATCATGCTATACATATTTCAAACTTGTTTTCATTCATAATTAGCAGAGTTTGTAGAGATGACATGGATTACAGTACAGGAGTAAAGTACAGATGAAACACTCAGTGGTGTCCAGCACTAGTCCCTGGTGTCTTAAGTCCAACAAAGCCCCCTCACCCTCATGTACTATAGCGCTCACTGTGGAGGAAGACCCTCTGTGCCCTGTGTGATAGCAATTTCTGCACAGGGCTGGCTGCTCGGACACTTCCTTGCTCGTCACAATTATATTTCCGGCACAACATACTAGATCTGAACGCGCAGTCTAACATGTATGCCATGTTAAACGTTGCAGGCCATTTTGGTTGGGAAGGTCAAAAGTAGCTTCCATTAATCAGCTGATCAGTACCAGTTGGTCACACAGCTTTGTTTGGCTATAGTTTCCTCATGCTTATCTGCAATGTACCTCCAAGTAATGTGGTGTGTTGTTGCAGACGGAACCCCAAGAGGTGCCTGGCAGAGTGCCTCCCCATACTACACCTAGCCCTGCACCCACCCCTGCTCCTGCCTATCTGAACCAGCAACAGCTTCACATGCTGCAGATGCTGCAACAGAATGCAGCCAACCTCAACCCTCAACAACAGGTACAAATACATTCCATTACTATGGAAAATGTATTTGAGTGTCCTGATGCAAATTTGTAATAACATAAACAAATCAATTATCAATCATTGAGATGGAGATGCCACTTAGTATTCCAAATATGAGCGAAGGATGAGTGTGGAATGAAATGATTACAATGATGGCCCAAAAGTCCGAAAGTAAACATGTTTGTATAATTATTTGAATGGAACTGTTCAACTATGTCAATGTTGTTAGTATAGGATTCGGGCAAGTGACATGTGTTTAAAGGTTTATGATCCCTACTGTTCTAATAATCGTGGCTTTTCCCATTCAGGTAAGCCTATCATCTTAAAAAAAATCTTGCCACCCCCATCCACATCCTTGTGCTCTACTTTACTTACAAAGTTTTCATATCTACCATAACTGAGTGGGATATCTTCAGTCGCAGCAGCTAATACAACATGTATGTTACGCAGCAAGTACTGCAGACTCTGCAGCACCAGTTCCGTCTTATGCAGCAGCACCAGATGAGACTACAGCAGCAGAGAGCGGCGCAGGCTAGACTTCAACAGCCTGGCGCAGCGCCAGGAACGTTTCAACAATCCGTTATCAAGTCTTACCCTCACCAGCAAGGCACAGTTGCACCGCAGACTCTCAGTACAGACAATGTGGTGGGAGGTTACATGGCAGCCACCCCCTCCTCCCCAGGGCTGTACAAGGCTGCGACTCCAGGCCAGTACCAGTACCATCCCCCTGGTACACCCTATGCACAGGTAGGCTACAAAACATGAAGTGAAGAGTCATGCTAGTTTTTTTAGGAGTCTGAGCGTGTCTTAGTCAAGTGTGGTAAGTCTAAGTCAAGTGTAGTGTTTTAGTTGGCTGGCAGTAAATTTTTAACTTGATTTATCTAATTAGCCATTTATCTAATAACTTTTTAACATTGATCTAATTAGTTTTTTTTTGTGAGTGAACGTTGATAGTACCATGGACTGTTAGATCAAGGTAGTGTTTAATGTTTATTGTTGTAGTACATCAGTTGCTGATGAATGTTTGAGCCTACATTTCAAAGCGTAGGCCTATAGGTTCATCATCAATTATTCATTGTATCAATATACAAAAATGTCAACACTGAACACAAACATTTTTATTTATTATTATCATGGAAACATAATTTTGACATGTCTGCCTGACGAATACAAAATGATTGTATCCATACCGGAAGATGAAACTATACTAGGATTCAAAATATACATATTCGACAGTCGTCAATAATTGTATAAACGTAAATAGGTGTATAATGTAAAAACATAAAAGTTCAAGAACCGAGATTATTCCATTAACAGTTTAGGAGGCAATCAATTCTACTTTTTAGGGAAATTTGCTAAGTTAACAGGCTTACCTAAATAGATCAGAGTCCAAAATCTGGCACAAGAAATACAAATAAAATCAATATCACAGACAGTATTTTCAACCAAGGAATGTTTGTGTTTCTTCTTTAAGTGGATTGTTAAATAATTCTGTTAAGCCTGCTATCCTGACAATTGTAAACACCCAACTCCTACTTTATGTCACGTGTTTGCATTTCTAACCTGTGCATGTTTCAGCAGCAGTTGTCGTCACCGAGTGTGCCTGTCGCCAAGACTCCCACACCAGACCTCGTGAGTGACCAGGAGCTGCAGGCGTTGTTGTCACAGAAGGACATAGCTACATCCTTGGCTGAGGATCTACTCAAACACTTTGAGTCATCAGGACCTTCGGAGGAACCGGTGGACAGCAAGGAGCAAGTGCAAACCTCTTCAGGTTAGTAATAGTCGCATTGGTTTCAAAGTACCATCATTTTTGGTTATGTTTAATGTTTTGTGGAGTTTCCAAGTTAAGATTTTTTTGCATACTGTACAGCTGATCTTAGTCAGTAACAAAGCTATACAGATCATCTTACAACATGTTACAATCATCCTACACTCTTGGGTTGAAATATGCAATTAGATGTTGTCCCCATTTCAATTGATAATGATAATGATACAAGTCTTCTTGGTTCTTAGATCAAAAGAATATTGAACAAAACATCCAACTATAGTAAATCCATTGACTCTGGAGTATATCCTATCAATATTACCAGCTGTTTACAATGTTTTATCATAAATGGGTGTGTTGCTATCCTAGCGGTTAGCGTCTCGGACTTAGATGCAGAGGGACGGGTTCAATCCCCGGCACATCCACAAAACTTTAATGGGTTTGAACCGCTTTCCCTTAAAAGTGTTTGACTTCATTAAAAAAATGTCACTGGCTTAGATACGAGAAAAAAAGGAAAAAAACATACTCCCTTAGTAGATTTCTCATCCTTATGGAACAGCTGAAGACAATTTACGGTTTATGTAGAGGTCGTGTTTTGTTTACAATTTGTTTCTCGTTATTACAGTAATTTAAAACCTCGTTTAACCAAATAATACGATCTATTCATAAACAATAACTTGTCCCCTAGTTATGTAACCAAACAGTAAAGCACAAATCAAGAAATTAACCCTAAAATAATAGAAACAAAATTTCGTCGACACTAGTGCCCAGTGTCACCCACCGTACATGAACTAGACACGAAAAACGTGCTTCACAATTTACAATGGGATGAGAAGTCTACTTGTGTTGGTTAGTCTATGGTTTTATTCAACTCACGATTTAATTAGTCACTCACAGAATGCTCTTCTGTCAAAATATGATATTCTCCTTAATTTTTTTGTGCTACGATATTCAACATTTAAAATATGCTATTGTTAATGATCAGTTTTCCTTTCAGTTAGTCTTTGGTAAAGTCGGCGTATTTGACAGGAAACAAAAGTTTATTGACATTTGCGTTGGATCAATCCAATGTTTTTTTTTTTTAATTCTAAAGGTTTTCAATTCTAGTTCTATAAATTTTAAACACCATTCAATTTAGACAAGTCTCTGGTACTATGTTTTAAAGGAATAATGTCAGCTCACTTTTGTGTTTTGTGATCTAAATCGGCAAAACATGGTTATTTATATCTACCCTAAATATTACTCATCTATAAAAAACCAGGACACTATGACAGGAAGTAAGGTTGTTATCTCTTGTCTCTTAGATAAAGATATCTCTGATCTACCAAATGTGTCCTAAATTACCTTAGTGTTCAGGTTTAGGTTAGTTATAACTTACATTCATATTGTGATTCAACTTATGTGTCCAATTGATAACCATTTCTTGCAGATTACTTATTTCAAAAAATATGTTTAAAACTTTATCTCAGTTTTCAAAAGTTAGTCATATGTGAAAGCAGTCAGATGGGAATTTATTTGTTGCTTTTGATTTTATGATTCAGGTTTGACTTTGTTTACATTACTTATTTTGAAGTAGAGTTGTAATTTCCTGAAGGTATGTTTATTTTTGTTAAGGGAAATTATGAAATTTAATGTAAAAAATTTATTGAGAGTGTCTCGGTTTTTCATTAAAAGAATGATGTCCAATTATCAAATACTTTCATGGTTAATCTTTATACAACTGGGACAACTTGAGCAATGTTGAGTTTATAAACTAACAGGGAAATATTTGTAAATGCATAACTCAATAACTCGGTTATACAGCCAATTTGGAGAATATACATTGTATTAGCCAAGTCAACACTATATCTAATTAAACTATTGACTATCATGTTGATTGAGATACAAAGTAAAATTCATTGGTACTATATATCAGAAGAAATTATTATCAAATTACATTGTAGAAGCAGTTATCCGTGATAAATAACTAATAACTTTGAGTATCTGGTAGACCAGCTCACTCCCCCCTCTTGTTAAAAAAATAACAAAAATACCCTAGTTTTTACGAGTAAATTGTGTTCCAATGATTTTAATGTTTTTGTTCTGTTTCAGACCAACAGACGCTAAGCTCTGGTCCGTTTTCTCCGTCCAACCTGCCGCAACCCGCAGAGTCACCAAAGCCTAAACCAACGCCTTCCCCCACCCTCGCCTCCAGCCCTGCTCGACCACCCTCTGGTAAGCCAATGGATCTGTTGGAATATACCATTTCGTTCCTTACATTCGATTTTTTGTTTTAAAGAAGCTATTTTATCAACCTGTGGTCCATATAGGATGAGAGTTTATATGGTAGGCATATAACCGATTAAGATTTTATGGAGTCTTATGGTATAAATATGGGATTGTAAACTTGGGATTGACATATTCTGAAGTCGACTTGATGATCATAATTCTAACCATAAAGTTTTTGGAAAACAAGAACACGTTGTGTGGGTCACAATGTAACAAAGTATCGAACTTAGTGACATAGTAGTCATAAATAAGATCAAAACAAATTGTATAATAATAATTCAGGTTCGAATACCGTACTAAAAGATTTCTTCCACTGTTCTTTTCAAAATTCCTCAAACATGGTGTCTACTCTCCGGGAAATTCGGGAAAACCGGGAAAACTCCGGGAATTGTATCTTACCTTGAAATGTCCTGGAAAACTCCAGGAATCCACCCAAACCTCCGGGAATCCACAGCCCGGTCATCGGAATCGTCGGCTAACCAAACACTGCCGCTTTTGTTGCCGAAATCGCGGGAGACAATTATCGGTTTCGCCGAAACGGCAAGATATCCTCACGGGAATTGCCGCGATCGCGGGAGACGATTATCGGTGTCGCCGAAACCGCAGGATATGCTCCGGGAGACAATTATCGGTTTTGCCGAAACGGCAAGATATCCTCACGGGAATTGCCGCGATCGCGGGAGACGATTATCGGTGTCGCCGAAACCGCAGGATATGCTCACGGGTATTGCCACGATCGCGGGAGACGATTATCGGTGTCGCCGAAACCGCAGGATATGCTCACGGGTATTGCCGCGATCGTGGGAGACGATTATCGGTGTTGCCGAAACCGCGAGATATGGTCACGGGTATTGGCACGATCGCGGGAAACCGCAAGATATGGCCACGGGTATTGCCGCGATCGTGGGAGACGATTATCGGTGTCGCCGAAACCGCAAAATATGGCCACGGGTATTGCCGCGATCGCGGGAGACTATTATCGGTGTCGCTGAAACCGCAGGATATGCTCACGGGTATTGCCGCGATCGTAGGAGACGATTATCGGTGCTGCCGAAACCGCAGGCTATGCTCACGGGCATTGCCGCGATCGCGGGAGACGATTATCGGTGCTGCCGAAACCGCAGGATATGCTCACGGGTATTGCCGCGATCGCGGGAGACGATTATCGGTGTTGCCGAAACCGCAAGATATTCTCACGGGTATTGCCGCGATCGTGGGAGACGATTATCGGTGTCGCCGAAACCGCAAGATATGGCCACGGGTATTGCCGCGATCGCGGGAGACGATTATCAGTGTTGACGAAACCGCAGGATATGCTCACGGGTATTGCCGCGATCGCGGGAGACGATTATCAGTGTTGACGAAACCGCAGGATATGCTCACGGGTATTGCCGCGATCGCGGGAGACGATTATCAGTGTTGACGAAACCGCAGGATATGCTCACGGGTATTGCCGCGATCGCGGGAGACGATTATCGGTGCTGCCGAAACCGCAGGATATGCTCACGGGTATTGCCGCGATCGCGGGAGACGATTATCAGTGTTGACGAAACCGCAGGATATGCTCACGGGTATTGCCGCGATCGCGGGAGACGATTATCGGTGTCGCCGAATCCGCAGGATATGCTCACGAGTATTGCCGCGATCGTGGGAGACCATTATCGGTGTTGCCAAAACCGCAGGAAATGCTCACGGGTATTGCCCCGATCGCGAAAGACGATTATCGGTCGCTGAAATCATAAAATATGCGAACCTGTTTTGCCGCGATCGGTTGCCTGTGTTGACGAGACTGCAAGATATGCTCACCGGTATTCCCAGGATCGCAGGAGATGATAGCTGGTGTCGCCTTACCTACTAGTTATACTGTTTTATTATGTTGTATAAAATATTTTTTTGGAAAAGTTTTGTTTTAAATTAAAATAATCATTAATAGTAATAATAAATTATTATTAGCGGGTTGCGATTAGTTAAACGAATTCCGATAGTAGCTCTTAAAATTCAGGAATTTGTCTTGAATTCTCCTGGAAAACTCCTTGAATTTTTCAAACCAGGTTTAGTAGACACCATGTCAAATTTTAAATCAGCAAAGTTGAAGTTGTTTTTGAGTGATGTGGTGGTTAATAGTTATTTGTGCAACTAGTGAGAAAAGTGAGCAATTGACTCACTCGAGAGAAATCCTTACTCACGAGCCGTAGGCGAGTGAAGAATGGTTTCTCGAGTGAGGCAATTGTACTTTGAACTCGAGTTGCACATTATACTTTTCCTACAGTTACCATAAAACAAATAAATTTGTGAAGAAACATAACCTATTTTTACACAGAAGTGAACTTTTAATATAACATTTAATGTGATGTGACAAATACAACAGTACAACAGCTGACCAGCTGATTTACAGCCAGTGCTGCCAACGTATTTCGCACGCATACAACGTTGCCTGCATGTTACGCGCTCACTATTTCGTGCCTTCACGTTGCAAATCTGGAGTGAGACAAAGTAATTAGAGTGAGACAATGTTAACATTGTCTCACTGATGAGCGAATTGGCCACTTTGCTTTCTCAAATCAGTGAGAGAACATGTACATTGTTAGGTAACTGTAGGAAAAAAGATTTGTTTGTAGTAATATTGATTTTCATCGAGTGTTTTGTTACAGTAAGCTCAGTCAAGTCGGAATCACAATCCCAAGATCGTCTGAAGTCTCCGTCTCCTGCTATCAAGGAAGAGGATCGTCTTCCTTCACTCGTTGACTCTCAGTCGGACGTGGAGTTCTCTATTGATATGGATGCAAAGACTGTGATGGAAGTGTGCAAGTGAGTGCAAACGTTCAACCATAGATCAAACACTCCCTTAATAGATTTTTCATCCTTATGGGAAAAAAATCTAGCTGAAGCCAATTTTATTGTTTGTTCTGTCTGGTGCCGCTAGGGTCGTGTTTTTGTTTACAATTTGTTTCTTATTATTTCAGATATTTAAAACCTCGTTTAACCAAATAAAACTATCTAGTCATAAACAATAACTCGTACCATAGCTATGTAACCAAAGAGTTAAGCAAAAATAAAACATATCCCCAAAATAGAGGAAACATAATTTTGTCGGTACTAGTGATCAGATCAGTGTCACCAACATGAATTCAAAACAACAATGAAGCTTCAAACTTTACAATGGGATGAGAAGTCTAGGCCTACTTGTGTTGGATATTGGTTAGTCTTTGGTTCAACGTAGGTTCTAGTGGAAGTTTTTTAATGATTTCAGTAGTCATGCCACATTCAAAAATTTCTCAACCTATAATGCAGTGATGGTCTATTTTGATTAGGTTTGGTTAAGTTGCATCAACCTGATCTTAAATATATTGCTTCTTTAGTGGGAATGAACAACAGCACTCACACAGTTTACAATAAACCCGTGTGCAATAGATCACAGTTTGGACACGAATCTAATACAATTAAAACTGATATGTCTGTCCCTTACTTCATATGCCTAAACATTGTGGACAACAATGGCTACTGAATGTCAAGCGACCCCTCTCCCACTCTGAGAAAGGGAAGGTCGGCCGTGTAAACATTTCAGTAGGTCAAAACATCAAGAGGTTAAGCCGATGGCTGGACTAAGGCGTCTTTCAAGATCACAATCCTTGCCTAGAGTCTTTCATTGTATGTACTAAAGTTACAGATAAATGAAAAATTAACTAGCTTACCTTAGAAAAAAGACCAGAGAATCACAGTTTTTATGTGTTTTTCTGTGAGTACTAAGGCCTACCTGAACCTTTTCTAGGGTAAGCTAGTTGCTCTCCGGTTAAAAAATTACAATCTTCCCCTAGACTGATTGATTATTGCCTTGACAGAGGGAAGGGTCTGCATGGTCTGACCAACTGCAGTATACTGAGTGACCGAGGAGCGCCGCCCCAGCCACCCGACCCGCCTACCACCCGACTCACCCGGGAACAGCTGTTGCCGCCCACACCCTCCGTGTTCCTGGAGAACAAGAAGGACGCATTCAGCCCTCAGCTGCAGGAGTTCTGCCTCAAACATCCGATTGCGGTCGTTCGAGGATTGGCAGCAGCCCTCAAGCTGGGTTTGTGCTCATTTTTGTAGTAGAGTTAAAATGTTTTTTGTATTAAGTAGTTGTCGCCTCATAAAGGAAAGTTATTTAGGGTAAACATAAATAAATGTAACTTTCCTCATTTTATTCTCAAATTAACGTTTACCCCGTATCTTCAAACAAGATTCCACCGCACATACCATACATTTTTGGTCTTTGGACCACAACACTTCAAATTAAATGATACACTTCCATTCACCAATGTTTTGTCCTGGATCTAGAGAACTATTCTCAGGTTAACTTGACTTCCACACAGTTGACTTATAAAGTTAATTGTTTTGAGGGTAAATTTTATACATTGACTGCAGAATGTAAGTAATCCTGAAGATGGTACTAAATATCAATGTTTTTTTGTTTACAAACATACACTTCACTAACAAGTGAAGACTGCAAATGTATTTTACCACCTACATTTGTCTAACAAATACTGATTTGACTCACATTTCTAATACTTCATTTGTTTCACAGACTTGGGTCTGTTCTCAACCAAGACGCTGGTTGAGGCCAACCCTGACCACACTATTGAGGTTAGGACGCAAGTGCAGCAGACTTCAGACGAGAACTGGGACCCGCAGTACCCAGGCAAGCGAGTATGGGCTTGCATTAGCCATCGTAGCCACACCAGCATAGCCAAATACGCTCAATATCAAGCCTCCAGCTTCCAGGATAGTCTCAAGGTAAATATCATCACTATAGCATAGAGAAGTAAGGTACAGAGGAAACATTCAATGGTAAGTGGTGTCTAGCACTAGTGCTGGTGTCTAGGGCAAAGTCCCACACCGTTCTATCGCCCTCATGTACTACAACGCTATATGCCGTCTGCAATAGGAATTTCCGCACAGTGCTCATTGTTGCTCTTCCTTGCTCGTCACAAGTATATTTCTGTGACAACATATTAGAGCTTAAAGCACATGGTCGTCTCATAAACGTGTTTCTTCTATACCTTACTTCTCTGTGACCAAACCAGGGAAGTGGATATAGTGCTTGCTGGTTTGATTCTGAAAAAATCTGAATTATTTTGTTGTTTGAAACTGGACATAGCTGTCCTTGATCGTCAAGATATTAAATGGTCCTGGCAAAAGAAACAGCTGGTTTTCACCAATGAACGCAAACACTAAGTAAGCAGTAAGATGGATCAGTGGCATATTGTATGTTCTTAAACTGAATTTGTAACTAACGGGAGCTGTAATAGCCGAATTCTAACTTTGTATTTTGTTTTCATCTTTTCCCTACTAATTATAAAGTTCCTTCACATAGCCACAGAAAACATACTACTATAACCCAGAATGCCAACCGCATTGTAAAAAGCATTAAGTGTTTTGAGAGAGCTTTGCCTGTCAATTCGTAGGCAGCGCCACCAGCGTTGCCATGCACTCATAGAATTAAATATAGAATTAAATCATACATAAACTTTTACTATACATTCCAAATTATCAACTGCCAATAGCCAAGTCTTTAGTTTCTTTGAAAATCCACCTAAAGTTTTACAATTTAAAATATTTTCAGGTAATTTACAAAAAAGCTTAGGACCTACAAAACAGTAACTATTAAGGAAAACAGTTAAATTAGGCCACAGCCAGAATGCCAACCGTATGGTAAAAAGCATTAAGTGTTTTGAGAGAGCTTTGCCTCTCAATCGAAGGCAGCGCCACCAGCGTTGCTATGCTGAGTGCTGAGTTTTTACCATGCGGTTGGCGTTCTGGATTATAGTAGTATGTTTTCTGTGACATAGCTCAGTTTCATATTAAATCTTAATGGTACTATCTAATATAAGGTTGAGGGTAGACCGTTAGAAGTTTGTACCGTGGACACAAAAAAATCTTTAGGTAATCCATTGTCGATCTATGTTGTGCAGGAAGAACGAGAAAGAGCCGCAGGTATTCACAACCCTTCCGCCAACAACAGCAACAACAACCTGTCGGACTCGGACAGCAAAGACTCGACGGGCACAGTGCGGCGGAAAAAAGGGCTCTTGGTAAGTCTCTGTCTCAGTGCGGAACGGGATATCACGTCAGTGCGGATTGTGTAGAACAGCATAGAAATAGGCCAAAGTCACTGTAAACTCTGTGTAAAACGGAATAAATTAGACCAGAACAAACTTTAATAGGATAAAAAATTTTAAGTTAAAAATATAAAGTAGTAAAGGTTTTGATAATGGATAGAACTAAGACATTCTATACGTTAAAATGGTTGACAATTTGAGAATGAAAATAAACATTGAATAGAGCCACTGACAGGTTTGTTTGTCAAAAACTGTGCTCTTACTCCACCATAAAAATAACAGTTTTTTTCTATTTAAAGGGACCTCATAAAGTCTAATCACAATAAAATTCCAATAACATTCTCCAGATACTGTACAAGTTTTAGCTTTTGTTTAAAAGTAAACAGTTTTAGACTTAAGTTGACTACATTTTTCTTTGGCCTATTTGTAGCGGGTTTTGCTGTTTATTTTGCATGAGAATATTTGCATTTTGATACGTTTACCTGCTAAACTATCTAAAAAGATTATGTTCTCTTAGATTAACATTTCGTCCAGATGTTTAGTTTACTATAGCTACTCAACAACTCTAAAAGTGATAGAAATAACATTAACATTGTGTACGGTTTCAAACTATTCATCATGGATTTTCTCAAAAGTGATTTGAACGTTTTGTTTTTTTAAACTATGAACATAGTTGTTATGATTTTAGTGTATTTGTTTACAATGCTGTAATATGTAATGTCTGTTTAGTAGTCGGAGCCAATGAACTTCATCTTTTATAATAATTAGTTTGACCGACAACACGATAACACATTCAATTTGTCATGAAGCCTAAACGTGACTTCAACTGATTTTTGCCTAAAACAATTAAGTGACGAACAACTAAAGGTTTAAATGAAAACAGTAACCAAACCATCGATCTAGCGAAAAGTTGTTAAATCACCGACAAACGTCAAACAAAATTTGATTACCTGTCACATTTAAATCGAATCGATATTGAAAACATACGCTCATGTACATTTCGAGTGATATTTCAGCAAATATCATGTTCTCTGTCAATACATTTCAATAATATTTTTATAGAAATGAAATAAAATATTTCCGCTATAAAAATGTAAAAAATAATGCTTAAGTAAAATTAAATCTGACTTTAAATGATTTTCTGTAACCTCAACAAAATTTACAGCCATAAGAGAAAATATTCTTTGTGCATAATTTATAGTTTTCCACTACATTAATAAAATCATACTGATTATTGTTTTTTTTTTATATAACATTGGCTAGATGAAATAGTCCTATATTTTATTAATTCAGAATATTAGTACCAACTTAAGGCTGCAGTCTAAAATACCCGATCTACTGCATTTTACAAACCTAGCTTTTCACTTCAAAGAACAAAAAGTCAAGCTTGATCATTGGAAGAGTGATAATGAGTTGCTATAGAATATAAATGTAGATTTCGACTCCCAAAGGAAAGATAAAAGGCAGAATTTTAGAAGTTAGGAGAATTATAAAAAAAAATCAAAAAAATAAAGCTCTAACTACAGCAGAATTTGACATTCAAAGTATTAAAATAGGACATCACAGAAATCAGGACCCATTAGGAAATGCATTTTCTTTAACGAAGAGAAGATATAGTTAATACCCTATGTCACAATGATTTCAAATGCAAACAGCGTACAAATCTATAACATGCAGTACCAATTATTCATCAGGGGCAATTGTTTGGTAAAAGCTTGGACTGAAAATAAAATAATATACTGCATCCAAAGAAATTTTAAACCGGACATATCGGTTGTGTCTTCTATCTGAAATATAAAACAACAAAACATAGAAATCAACATACAATAAAGCTCAAACCAAGTATTAAATTACAAGATTTTACTCTTAAAAGGCAAGAAGGAATCACAACTGAAAAGTAAACAACCAAACATGTGAGTTCAGGAGTCTGCAAATAACAACAACACAAATTGAAGGAGTCAAAACAAAATGCTTGTGAAGAAAATTGAAATGAAAGGGAATCCCTGGATTTCGGTTGTATTCAAAACACATCAAGAGTAAGTAACAAGGGCAATGCATAATCTGTTTCACAGTGGATCCCAGCGAGACGATCGGAGTACTGTGAGTAGTTTGTCACTAGCGGAAACTTAATACATGCTTTATACTAGGTTTACTGTATACTAAAATCAAAATAAGAGATGGCTTACCTTCATCATAGTCAAAATAATGTACAGAATAATTACTTAATTCACTTTTTTATTTTTTTTTATTTTATTTTACCATGTACCAGTGGTTTGTTTATTTGCAGTGTGTCCTTAGTAATTTTTGATTTGATCTGGACACATAAACTGCTTTGTAACAAAGATATAATTATGTCCATTCTTTGCTTTTTGCTCAAATTTACCATATCAACTCTAAACCCTGTTGTGACAGTGTTGTCGCAAATCAATCAATCAAATTATCTATCTAACATCTACCAGTCGTTAAACAGCATAACAACTAGCCAACGTTAAATGTCAACTTCAACTAGGCTCATTATTTACTCTCAGGGCAAAAAAGACCTTCAGACCATTGATGAAAGTCGGCCTTCTTTTTGATAGATTAATGCCAAACACATTTTCTCGAAATGTGTTTACAATTTTCACACACTAATAGATCTCTAACTGTTACAGGGTCTTGGTGGACTGAAGGCTCCTCCTGGTTCAAAGATGTTGCGGTTTGGCACCAACGTGGACCTATCAGACGAGCGCAAGTGGCGACAACAGCTACAGGAACTGACGAAGCTGCCGGCCTTCGCGCGGGTGGTATCGGCTGGCAACATGTTGAGTCACGTCGGTCATGTCATACTCGGCATGAACACTGTGCAGCTATACATGAAGGTATGTTTCCTATCACACAGTAATAAATTAGTTTTATTTTTTGGAGGAATCTGATTTTCCTAGGTGATTTATGTGTAAAAATTATTTAGTTGATGAATTGAATCATTAACTGTTAATTCTATATGCTTCTGGTTTTCTCTTTCCGTTACAAGCAAGACATTTTAAATTGGTTGTTTGACTTTAGAGTGCATACTCAATGTAACATTTAGATCAAGAGTCGCTGGATGATTTATGATTTTATTCACCTCTGCCTTCCTTACAAATTAATTGATTGCAAAGCTAACCTAATGTTCCGTACGAATAGCGCGATTCGGAAGACTGACTATTGAGCAAACACAAGTATTTCTTGTAATTCTTGCAAGCAGATAACCGAAACAATCACATTCAACTTTATGATCCTTTCATTTTTAACTTTTTGATTTTTTAAATTTCCCTCAATACTAATCACCTCTCCTCTCTTCTCCTTAATCTATTTTTACCTTGTTTAACATTTTTGTTGGAATCAATTTTATTAACCATAGTAGCTTGGTGGTCGGGTCATAAGCCTCTTTGTGATAAGATAGACACCGACCTTCTGCACCCTCTCAATCACTACTGTCCCCAAAGGCTAAACAATTTTACTTATTAAGTAACAGTATTTTGCCATCTTAAAATCAACGCAAAGATCATTAAACAATGACAAAAGTTAGTTTATTAATTAGATGGAAAAGTTTATAAATTAAGTTTATAAAATTCGCCCCAGAATCAAGTTAAACCATAAAGTCTCTACATTTGAATTGTGAATATACCTAAAAAGCTTATTGATTATAAACCAAGTCAATTCTTTGTACAATTCTATCCTTCATGGCTGTCGGTTCTAAGCTAGTTTTGTCTCGTCAGGTGCCTGGTAGCAGAACTCCCGGACATCAGGAGAACAACAACTTCTGTTCCATCAACATCAATATCGGCCCCGGAGACTGTGAGTGGTTCGCCGTTCCAGACGCTTACTGGGGCGTCGTCTACAACCTCTGTGAAAGGTACCTCATCTCATGATAAAGTAGCACCTTACTGTAAATATTAGTGCTAAAAGCTGATGGAGCAGAGTTTATATTTAGTTTAAGATTACGGTATCTTGAAATTGAATAATTTCTTATGGAAATGACTCTCTAGTAAACAATCTAAGTAATTTAACACACTACTAAGTTAATTCTGAAAGCATTGTCCTCTTGAAAAATGATTTGCTGTTAAAAAATAAGAAATTAGTCTAAAACTACAAATAAGTTAGAAAATATAGCACAGCTCTTATCGTGGGATTAAAAAGTTAATATTAGCATTAGGGATGGACAAGATTGGATTTTTAGTTCGAGACGAGACGAGACGAGATTTTTTATTTCTCATAAAATTTCGAGACGAGATCGAGACGGGATTTCCCTTCTCATACACAACGGGAAATGCACGTTCAAAATATTTACCTGATTTTGTAACATTGTTAGATGACTGTTTAAATACAAAAATAATGATAATAGGCAAGAATATTTACAATCTTTTATTAAAAAACATCAGCATAAATTTTTTTTATTAATCACGCCTAACTTATTAAAAATGCCTACGATTAGGAAACATAGTGATATCAGTTAGGATAGAGTTCAACTTATCCTAAAATAAAATAAATCATAAAATAAAAGCAATATTAATTTTTATAAAATAGTTACTTGTTTTGACTTTTTATAGTAATAAAAAAAATCCTCACACTGCTTACACTTAACAAAACTTCTCAAATGTTATTAAAGTAATATTATTTAAATAATTAAAGTAATATTTACATTTAAAGAATTAATTAAATAAGAACGCCTTTGCAAAGGAAACGCAACTACAACACACTCCTGTATTGCGGGTATTGCATTGACTTTCTGTAGGCGTTTTTAATTTTTTTATTATTTTTATTCTTGTCTCGATAAAAATCTCGGCCAAAAAGAAATCTCGTCTCAAGTAACAAGATTTAAAATTTCCCGAAAATTTCCCGAAATTTCGAGACTTGACCATCTCTAATTAGCATACTCATAACCATATACAGGGTGTTTTTTTAAAAACTTGCATCTTTATTTATGTAAAAACCGCAATAGATAGAAATATGCAGTTTGCGGGAATCATCTATTGACGTAGGGGGACCAATTGTTTTGAATTCAACGTTACATTCACATTCCCCCCCTTTCCCCCCCTGCCCCCAACTTAATTTTTTTAAATAGCAAGGTACCCCTTGTGACATATCAAATAAAAGAGCATAAAAAAAGAAAATGTTTGATGAAAAAAAATTGAAAATCGGTTCATAAATTTGTGAGATATTTCCCCCCTCACCCCCCGGAACTTAATTTTTTTTTAATAGCAAAGTACCCCTTGTGACATATCAAATGAAAGAGCATGAAAAAAGAAAAATTTTGGCGAAATTTATTTTTCATTTGATATGTCACAAGGGCGGGTACCTTGCTATTAAAAAACAAGTTATGGGTAGGGGAAAAGGGGGGTGATTATCTCACAAATTCATGAGCCGATTTTAATTTTTTTTTCACCAAAAATTTTCTTTTTTCATGCTCTTTCATTTCATATGTCACAAGGGGTACTTTGCTATTAAAAAAAAAAAAAAGTTTCGGGGGGTGAGGGGGGGAATATCTCACAAATTTATGAACCGATTTTCAATTTTTTTTCATCAAACATTTTCTTTTTTTATGCTCTTTTATTTGATATGTCACAAGGGGTACCTTGCTATTTAAAAAAAATAAGTTGGTGGCAGGGGGGGAAAGGGGGGGAATGTGAATGTAACGTTGAATTCAAAACAATTGGTCCCCCTACGTCAATAGATGATTCCCGCAAACTGCATATTTATATCTATTGCGGTTTTTACATAAATAAAGATGCAAGTTTTAAAAAAAACACCCTGTATACATTCTCATTTAAAAGGTTGTACCGTCATATGTGATATAAAATAGGTGTCTGATGTAATTCTGTGATAGTTAAAACCAAACCAAAAGGGCTTTTATCGAATTAGTCATTCCATTAAAAGAAAATTATGTTGTTTGATAATTAATTTGGTAGGCAGAGTTGGTTTTGTAATGCCACTCAAGTATTTTGATCACTTTTGTGGTCGCTGACTCTCGGACCATGGCTGTCGGTTTTCACTTTGTATATTTTTGTTTTCACAGAAACAACCTGAACTACCTACACGGCTCGTGGTGGCCAGCCTTAGAAGACTTGTACGAGGAGAATGTTCCAGTCTACCGCTTCCTCCAGCGGCCGGGGGATCTGGTGTGGGTCAACTCTGGTAAGTGACTTTACACTCTCTTCAAAATAATATGAACATTTAGGCTGATAAAATCATTATTCCACATTGTGTGTTTTATTTTCTGTAAAAAAAAGTTTGTTGTTAATCATACAACAGACGTAAGGCTTACTTACATACATAAGTCATACTTAAATGCAATCTTTGACTATTGACACATTCCATTCCCATGCAAGACACATGTAAGCATTTTCCTTGTCGTAGGAATTGTCTGTAACACGTTTAAAGGGCAGTTGAGCCTTGATTATCCAATCTAAAATTAATAGAGGTTTTCCATTGTCAAACTTATTAAAGGTTTTGAGTTTGTCTTCCATTGAAACCATTGACTTTTTCAGTTTTGAAGCTGTCATCTTGGAGCTTTTTTAAATAACATCTGAAAAGAGACCTTTACTGTAAAAAGCTGCAAGATGAAAGTCCACTAAGCCACAGATATCTGTTTTGTGTTTTCACAACCAAAATTAGATAGATTATAGGGAGGTTTGGTTTGCTGCTATGAGTTGACAAGTTTTATTACAGTCCAACCTCAGTATAACGAATCTGAAGGGACCGAACTGAATATTCGTTATATTAAAGATTTCGTTAAAACGAGGTTCGTTATATAGAGGTTAGGTTTGCAGGAATTTCGCTAAGTCGAGGTTCAGAACCAGCGTCGGTCAATTATACTTCGATGGTCAATATAGGTCGGGATTTGACCTCATTAAAATACAGTACAATTAAAGTAGCATAGGCTACAATACTTTACAGAACAGTGTTTACATTGTACAGTAGAACCTAAATTATCCGGCATAATAAAGGCGAGGGATCTTGAATATTGCGCAATCATGACAATGGCACTGACCTTGGTACAGGTTAAAAGCTGTAAGTTTAAAATCACAGCTTGTTCTAACCCTCCTAAAACCTAGCCAAACACTGTATTGCGTAGTCATAAACCATGTAAAGAACAAAACAAAACAGTAGAAAGTTTTGTAAACTACTAATCGCGATAGGCCGGTAGGCTACTAACAGTACAGTACAGTACTGATTTATCACAACAGAGGAATGTCAATAATAATCATTAACTATAGCATTGGTGTTGCTAGTTGAAAGAAATCGTATTGAAAACAATAAATTATTAGATAAGTCATTATAAAAGTGTATACTCATAGTTGCTTATTCGTTTGCTTAAGGATAATAAAAACACTCGTAAAAGGAATGTTAAAGTAACGATGTTGCTATTCTTTCACTTTGGTTTTGTTTTTATATTCTTTCTTAGGTTTCTCTTTATCCAAAAATTGTACAATTCACCATAGTTATCCCATATCGCCCAATCACAGCTTACTAAACATTTAGTCGTCATCAGTCCTCAGAGAATGAAATCAGTTCTCAGTTGCAACATAGCGCGCGCAGCCACAGCAGACAAAGATGTAAAACAGAGCAGACGAATGTTAGCGCAAGCGATGACGTGACCTTTCCATTTCATTTGATAAAGAAACAGATTTTCCCAAAACAATAATTGGGTGGGGGATTTGTTATATCGAGGAAAAGACGTAGACAATTCGTTATGCAGAGGTTAAATTCGCAATGTAGAGGTTCTGACAATGATAAATTCGTTATATTGAGGTGTCTTATTTTAGCCGAAATCACGAAAAATTCGTTAAATCAAGGTCGTTGTTATGGTTTGTTCGTTATGTAGAGGTAAAATATACATTGTGTCTTATAGAGAGTTCTAGGGGATTAAAAAAAAATCGTTATATCAAGGAATTCGTTATATCGAGGTTCGTTATATCAAGGTTAGACTGTACATTCAGTGTGTTGAAACTATCAGAAATTTCATATGCAGACAGAGCCTAAACCCTGGCTTGTATCTAGTGGGCAGTTTTGGGAGGCCTAAAGGGGTTATATCTTAACTCAACAAATCTGATACGATGTAGTCATACCACACAATTTCACAGTACCCAATTATCTGCTAAGGTAGTAACACAGAATGTTCAGTGGCCAAATGTATAACCAAGACTCAATTTAGCTTTCTCAACACCAATTTGAATGTGTCTATCTAGAACCTGATGATATTGAGATGTTTTTGTGTGGTAGGTTGCGTGCACTGGGTGCAGGCTGTGGGCTGGTGCAACAACATCGCGTGGAACGTTGGTCCGCTGACAGCCCGTCAGTACCATCTGGCCATCGAGCGATACGAATGGAACAAACTGCAGAGTTACAAGAGCATTGTACCCATGATACATCTGTCGTGGAACCTCGCTCGCAACATCAAGGTGTCGGACCCGAAGCTCTTTGAGCTCATCAAGTGAGTAGTGTTTGGTTGTAATAAATTTACTTGGAAAAAAAGGTTTTTTGATTGTAAAGTTCTCTTAGTTGTTAAGATTAGTAAATAAAGATAGTTATGCGTTTAATTTGAGATTTATGTGTGCAGCTGAGGAATTTAATACAGTACAAAAACAATAGGGTGTCCAGCCGACTTACATAGTTTTGTATGGGGCCAAGAAATTTAGAATTATTATTTAGCCTTATTGAAATTTGTGTATAACTATTATAAAGATCTCTATCTCTATTATAAACAGGAGGTGGTGTCTGTCTGTCTATATGAGATAAACTCAAAAACTACTGAACCGACTGGGCTCAAACTGCACACAAATAAAGCTACAGCTCCGAGGATATAATTTTTAGAATTTTCTTGACACGAATTCCTGAATTTGACGATACCTCTCTTAACAATCATAACTTCCATGTTAACAGACACTGCCTGCTGCGCACACTTCGCCACTGCGCCATGATCCTGGAGTACGTTAAGTCTCGTGGTGTTGAGGTCAGATTCCACGGCCGAGGCAAGAACGAGGCGTCCCACTACTGCGGCCAGTGCGAGGTTAGTATCCAAAGTCGTACACTATCATTTATGATCCATTAATTTCGTAATAGTCCAAGCAGACATAGAAATTCCTCTTGAAATCAATTAATCTGGTCTCATATAATAACAGCACTTTCAGGATTCTCTGTTGTTTTATGTTTTATCAAACAGCTTTGAAATACATTAAATAAAGAATTTGGTAATTATGATAGTAGTTGTGGTTTTGAATGCAATTGACAGCTTTCCAATTCTTGTAAGATTTTTATCATTTGATACTTGATTTTGTAGATTTTTAATGTATTTGGTTCTGGTCCAACCAATTTTATGGTTTGCTTAGGTAAAAAAATAAATTTCATTGTAAAATCACCAGTAGGGTGGCTATTGAATTATTCCTCTATCAGGTTTAGGTGGAAAGTAGTACGGTAAGAGAGAAAAGCTTACTTAAGTTTATTGTCAAATCACAATTTCATGTCCAAGAAAATAATTTTTAAATGTAAAAATTTCCCAGATTTTTCAGTTTTAACAGGTTACTGGGTTTTTTATGCTCAATATTTATTTACATTAAAATAATATTTTATTCAATCCTACTGAACAAACAACCATAACAACATGCAACTACCTAAATATTTTTATCAATTATAATACATTTCGGTGGATATTTTTAAATCCGATATTTATTCCCGCAGATAAATATATTTCTAGAATAATTATAATTTAAAGATTTCATAAGTGTAAAAGTGTTTACTCCATGGATGAAAGAAATAATAGTCTTCACTTCCTCTTTGTCTGAAGCAAACAACAAAATTGTTGCTCGTAAAATGTAAACAAAAAAAGAAGAAGAAGGTAGCTCTTAATGTTATTCTTATGGGGGAAAATTAAAATGTTTTTTTTAAGGATTGTATAATTATTACTGAACAAATAATCTCCAATGACGAACTTAACCAAGATAATATGATAAAGAACCTTTGTGCAAAACATCAAGTTGATATACTTAGTCATTCTCGAGTTTTTGAATTTACAAGAGATGCTTTTCGTACCAGTATAAGAATTCACTTCGTTCATTCAATTAGAATCATGGTCTAGTAAATAAACTTATTATATATTCTGTATGGTTTTGTCTGCGTTCCTTGTGATCTCAGACATTAATGCCAATGAAACAGGTTCAATCCTTGGCGTTTCACAACAATTCCACAACATTCTAAACAGTTTACCACTTTTCTTTTCCTACATTGTAAATTACACTCACAAAAAAAAGGTTTAGCTCTATTGCATCATCATGTTATGTTTCAGGTGGAGGTGTTCAACATACTGTTTATCCGAGAGCAAGAGAAGCGGCACGTAGTTCACTGTCTGGATTGCAGCCGCAAGCAAGCTCCCAACCTGGAGGGCTTTGTGTGTCTGGAGGAATATCGGATGTCGGAGTTGATGCAAGTCTACGACAACTTTGTCCTACACCCTGTTGTAAGTAGAGAAACTAAGAAACTAACAAAATACAATTGTCTTAAAAAATGTTAAAATCAAATATAGGTGCGGAAGAAGGTCAATGTTCGGATCATTTTTGCTACCACACTCTTGAACAGATGGTGGGTTTTGGGATTGGCACTTCTAATAATCTCTATGAAGGCTTTGAAGTTTGCTTAACTTCAATGACGTCCACCAACTACTTGATGAACGTTGCAGTGAAAAATTTAAGATTTTTTCCCCACCTTGTTCAATGACAACAGTCAAGCAAGGCAACTGCACTAGTTCAAAAGCTTTCCATAAGTCTTAATCAGTCTTTATGTTCAGTCTAAAAAGTCTTAATCTTAAACAAACAATCTTAATAGTCTTCTGATGATATAATAAGGTTATTTTTTTCTGGTGTCTGTCTTTCACACAATTTTTTTTTTTGGCTGAAATAAAATTTCAAAAATTGAAAGGAAATAACTGTTTATGAATTATTAGATATGTGATAAATAGGATTGAGGATATTAGGAAAAAATAAGATCAGAGTTTAAAATGGTTCAGGTTATAATATTGATTCCAGTGATAAGGCTACAATCTCTTGTGTGGCTACAACCCTCCAACTGGCAATGGGTGAACTCTGTAAAGGCAAGGCATTTTTGGCGATTTGCGGTATTTTAAATTCATATAAACTAAACCAACAGAGCAAACCTATTGAACCGTGTACTTGAATTTTGAAAATGGCAACAGAACAATATTTAGATCAGTATGTATTGGCATTAGGTAAAAAAATATTAACATTTTGGTTTATGAATTTTGAAATGTTGAAAGTACAACTTTGCTGCATGAACCAAAAATTCTTTATGTGAAATTCAAGATTTAAAATATGTTTAATTTAAAATATGTTATTTCCCTACATGGAAATGTAAAAATATTTCAATTACCATTTTGTTGTAGTAAGTTATGACCTGAAAACAAAAAAATGGCAACTTTCACGATTTTGTCCTACAAATTTCAAACATCATTCAATGGAAAATGATCATTACTATAAATATTTATGACTTAAAAACCCAAATACCAACTATAGAAAATAAAAGGTAAATTTATTCCTCTACCTAAATATATATATATATATATATATATATAGTTATGAAGGCAAATATAAATAAATAAATATTTTATAGTGTTTTATATAAAATGCGGCACCGCCTTTTCCATGTGGCGATCAAATTGTTTCTTCGCTGAGACGAAATGTTTCAAAAACGGGCTAAATGTAATGTTCCGAACCTCAAATCTAGTAAGTCTATACCGGTACTGAAGAAACAGTTTACAAACTAAATATGTACAAATTTACAACTAATAAATATGATTCAAAGTGATAAAGTCATAGTCAAACCCGCTATATTCGTTGATGGTAAACAATCAATAAAGTTCTCAAAAACCGGCTAAAAATAGTGTCTCAAGTTTCTTAAAGTAATGTCACATTTCAGTCAAGACACAATAAATAATAATATCCAAACTAAACATTTAAAAATTTACAGCTAATAATCATGATGTTAACTTATACCTACCTAAAGTAAAATCACATCAAAACTTGACTCTTGTTAGTTGTTGGTCAACAGAGATTGAGGTTGAAGTTAGTAAGTCAGACAAATATTCACAAAAAGTAACGGCTGATAACGTCTGCACCAGTGGTGCAATCTGAAACAATTAAATACCACAATGCACTGAATTTCATGAATTTTTGAATGAGATACATTATCATATGAATAATTATATATTTCAGTGAATAAAATGTGTTCACTTATATATTTCAGTCGCTCTGCCACTTCACGAACACGTAAAAATTGATTGATTTGTTTTTGTTGTGAGATCATATGTAATTATATCAAAATTATTTTTGCACCATAATATAGGAAATTTATTCTTTATTGCAGTGGTACCACCTGTTTCTTTGTAGAACAAAAATACCACTTGTTATGATTTTTTAAACATACCGTGTTTGGCAGTTTTGTGACGTCTTACATGGTGCAACTGACTGCTCGAAATTTTCATTCACTTTAGTGCTCAATTACAGTGATCCCTTTGTGAGATAAAGTACATACCGTGTAACAAAGTGCAAGTTTAGAATCCTATATTTCTAACAGTATAAAAATTATTCCATTTTACAATTGTCATTAACCATTAATTTGGAGTTAACCAAAACCTTGCGAAACGCGAGTATTATAGTCGCTGCCACTACAGAAACCACCTATAGTCGCGCTGCCAGTTGGAGGGTTAATGTTAACATTTAAATATTAATGTTATACCCGTTCATAATCTACTGTTTTTGTTGTTTTTATAGAGCCCCAGTGGCGCGATGGTATGACAGGACACCAACCGCTGCTGGTAGACAGAGCAACGCTTGTGATACTCCTTCCTCATCTACTGTTGTTGTTGTTCCGTTCTCAATATTTATTTTGTTTGAAAGTCGTGTGTGTGTGGTGGACTGGATTTATTCCGAAGCTTTCCTAACTAGTGTGTAAGCGCTTTGGTCCTATCATTGTTAATAAATTTAGCGTCTATCAAAGTTGACGGCTGATTGATGAGAATCAGTATTCTAAACAATCTTAATAGTTAGTCTAGTGAGGCAGATTATTTGATCTCAGTTTAGGTGTGTACATAATCGTATTTATTTGAACTGTCGGCACGAAAGCTACAGTTTCAATGACCCGATCATAGTTTTAATTGCTCCGATGGAAGTTTTACTTGTATATTTAGATTACCAATCAAAAAATCTCGGCTAAGAATTATGTGAAGTGTGTTCTCGACTTCTGTTTATTTTGTAATTCTATAACAGATATTTACTGTAGTGCAAATCCATTGGATCTTCAAGATCCGGGGCTATATGACTTCTTTCTGAATATTTCATACAGATGTATATTTTATTATTTAGTTAAAGTGACAAACATGGTACAAAAGAAATATTGTAGTGTTAAGCTACTTAAAATATACAATTTTTCTGTCCTAATGGATTTTGGTAGTCAATTTTAGTGTTGCTCAAATTTCACTTCAGCGTGATTGATTAATTGTTAAATAATGATCTATATGAACTATTATCAAATAATGTATTCCGTACGTTTAAAACTTTGTTAAGTCTACTTTTGTGATTTATTTATTCATAATACAATTGCACCATCATTTCTCAACATGTTAGTCTGTGTATCTTTGTTAATGTATGGTTTTGTCAAACAAAACTTAAACATGTTGGTGTTTTAAAAGTAATGAAGACTGATAGTTTCGGTTTAGTGATATTTGATCCACTGCCACATTTAGACACTGCCCATCAAGTGTGATTATTTACCTGTATTTGACAAGTTCAACTTTGGTCAAAACTGTTGTGTTATTTCCTTCTTTTATGATTTCATAGACACATTTAAGAATTGTCAGTGTTCAAAGTAATTGTTTGGTTGAAAACTATTAGCTGTTTTCTTGTGGAAATTGTAAAAAAGCAATAACTTTGTTTTGTTGTGAGCAATGTTCAAATTTATAGATTGTTTACAATTCATTCCTATTCTATTTGAATTATATTTTTAACATTTTAAACATTTATTTGTTATTTGTTCAATTATATGTTTTATAACATATTTTTAGCAGAAATATTTAGGTAAAACCTAAACCTATTTGAAATAGTTTTTGATTTTAATTTTTATGGTTAATTTTCTTTTTGATAGCTTATTTTATAAAGCGTAGAAGCTTTTTATTTTTTAATGCAGAGGCATATATTTATTTTGAAGTAATTAAATTGCGTGTACACTTCATCTCAGGATACAAAAGCTGCCTACATTGTAACTGAGCACAATTGTTACTGTCGGATTATTTTTAATAAGAAACTTGTGTTTTGAACTAAAATAATTGTGATTATGATATAAGTATGTATCAAGGAGTAACAGTTGTGCTCAAATGTTTAATCCAGCTGTGCAGATTTATTACTTAGTGTTAATTTCAAGAGACGATTAGCAATTACTGTGTGTTTTATAAGCAGTGCCTCTATATCTGCGCAGCAATCAGGAACCAGTGTCTTGCGATTAGTCGCTACATGTCTCCACATTACTGCCATTAGATGTGTTCAGTTCTCGTTGCCAATTAGATGTTCAGTATTCGTCACTAGTATTAATTTTGTTACTCAATCTTCAGTTCTGTTTCACTTTTGATGGCAGATTTTCTACGCAATACAAACCACCTTACCTTACAGTATTGAGACTTGAGTGTTGTATACAATAGCTAGTGTATCTGTTTATAGCTGCCTATAAGCACCAAGTTTGTGGTTCGAAATACCAGAATTAAGATTCGTATTGAATGGTCGAGTTAATGGAATTGATACTACGTCCTTGAGTGAAACTCACCATCACTAGTATACAATTTCCTTTAGCCTTTCAAAACCAATTTGTACATATGCGATATCCTAGCGAGTAGTTTTTACTCACGCGTTGTTGATATATTGTCATTTTAATTTTTTATACCCGTCTGATAATTTCTGATAGATTCTTTCAGGCGACTTTTTGTGGTTGGATATTTCTCAAACCGTATTAAAGCTTTAAAATAGTTTAGGTGTTGTTGATGATTTATAGTTTTATTTATTTACAATTTTTCACTCGTGTAAAAATTCTCACTCGATAACAATCTGTATCCATATCAAAGAAGAAAATTATTTTTGAGTCCCGACAAAGGCTCGAGTACCGATCTCAAACGAACTGCGTTCTTCTTTCTGTATAGTTTTACTGCCAGACGATATATTTTGTATTGCGATCGCAGTAGGAGTAATGATTATTTATTGTATCGAGAGAGGAGGTGCCTGCATGAGGTATTACGAAGACAGCCAGTTCACTGCCAATGTAACTGTAAAGGCACTGTGTCGATACCAATGGTACAGATGTCTTATAGATTATTGTAAATACATTTAATTAATTATTATATTCGACACTGATTGAAAATATTGTAATTAGTAAAATAAATTCAGTGTTCTAAGTAAATACAAAATCTCTTTGTATAATTGATCCTTTACCCATGCATGATATTGGTAAAACTATCTTAATATAATTTTTATTTTATTTAACCCACTCTCTAAATAAGTTCTATATCAGGACAAAATATAAACTTTAACAAGTTTGAGTTTTTTCTTGACATTTTTTATTTGAGTTTTCATTTGAGCACCAAATAGAATGTGTATTAGCCTACAGTAAAAAATACATTTAAACAACTTTTTACACGTATATGTTGTTTTATTTTTAATTTATCTATAGTTTTCATTATTTGTTGCAAAGGATATTACATTTTAATGTATTGCAAACAAATATGTAAGGTACCTGCTAGCTGCTAGGTATATTACATTTTTATAAATACCGTTAGAACAAGAACAATCATAACACCGTACATTATAGCTGTTTTCAGACCTAAAATATTAAATAAAATTAGTTTATGCATAATTTATTTTTGTAAAAAAATACAACCGACTTCAAACGCTCTAAAAATAATGAAATAATTTCAATAAAGTAAACTTTTGTATTAGGCAAGCTCACGTATTTTAAGTCGGCGCGGCTCTATGATGATTTTTGATACAAAATTGAAAGAGGGTGCCCATATTGCAGGTGACTATCTATAAGATGTTAATCTGCATGTCTTTTTCATAGCTATGCGTTAAGTGTTATTTTATTACCGTATTCAGAGATCGGCATTATAGTGGTATTAACGAGTATCTTTAAAAAGATTATAACGCATTTAAATGTTTCTAACTTGGAAAAGTAACGTTTTAATACTAAACTAGCTTCTTTTCCCTATCATAATATCAAACTAAATTATTTTCCTATTCATATAGAACGTTTGTGTGTGTTATTTTCATAATGCATTTATTCTGAAGTAAACATAAAATACAAGAAAATATTTCCTTTAATATATAAACAAAACAGTTCAGTTTGTTTTTTATATATTTATGTTATCCAGCTACAATTTATTGATTTTCAAAATACACACACGATATTTAATTTCAATCATATTTGCAGTTTGAGCCGCGCCGACTTGAAATACGTGAGCTTGCCTAATACAAAAGTTTACTTTATTGAAATTATTTCATTATTTTTAGAGCGTTTGAAGTCGGTTGTATTTTTTTACAAAAATAAATTATTTCATGATTTTTAGTGACTGTATAATTTTTTATGTATTAATTACTTGAGGTTTTTTGATAAGCAAAACTGTTTGAAACAATCAAAAGTTTCACAGAACAATCATTATTTTAAAACTGCTTGAGTCACCTGTTCAGGTTACATAATCAATGGGTATGAAAACAAACATTTTTTGATATTCCTTAAGAAAGAAAGAGTTGTACATTACATTTTTCGTCCTAAGGACGCTAGGCACGAGCCTGGGATTGTTTTTCACATTACTTCAGGCTAGACCTAGGGGTTGCGGCATTATCACTGAGATAAAATCCATTGGTGACTTGGCGGGGATCGAACCCGGGACCTCAGGGACTGAAATCTCGCGCTCTAACCACTACGCCAGCTCGCTCCCCTGTCCATTACATTAGGCCTAATGAAATGTCAGACATCATCGTTTCCTGCAATTGGTGTACTTCTGCATTATAAAAAGAAATACAGTAACGTCTCAAGCCTTTTGGAACAATATGAAAGTTATTCCTCAGCCACCAGCACTAAAAAATCTCTCAAAAGTGGAAAATTAGTCGTTAACACGTATAGTACCTTTGGAAAATATTATATGAAAGATTGGTTCAGCTAAAAGTGGTGTAAGTCATGTAGGGGGTTTTGTTTGCTCAAGATATAGCCATACATAAAACATACTCCCTTAGTAGATTTCTCATCCTTATGGAACAGCTGAAGACAATTTTATTGTTAGTTCTGTACGGTTTATGTAGAGGTCGTGTTTTGTTTACAATTTGTTTCCCGTTATTACAGCCATTTAAAACCTCGTTTAACCAAATAATACGATCTAATCAAAAACAATAACTTGTCCCCTAGTTATGTAACCAAACAGTAAAGCACAAATCAACAAATTAACCCTAAAATAATAGAAACAAAGTTTCGTCGACACTAGCACCTTTGTGTCACGTACATGAACTAGACACGAAAAACGTGCTTCAAAATTTACAATGGGACGAGAAGTCTATATGATATAGCCTAGTCGAAATTGCAAATCATCTTCCTCTAGGACTTTCCGAAGCAGGCATAATAGTATTGATATGATATAGTAACTGGGTAGAGAATATCAATAAACATTCCACATCTGCAAATGAAATATTTATATGAAAGATTGGTTCAGCTAAAAGTGGTGCAAGCCATGTAGGTGGTTTTGTTTGATCAAGATAAAGCCTAGTCGAAATTGCAAACCATCTTCCTCTAGGACTTTCCGAAGCAGACATAATAGTATTGATATGATATAGTAACTGGGTAGAGAATATCAATAAACATTCCACATCTGCAAATGCATGTTTAGTAATTAAAATATTTAACACTTTTAAGACAATTGACGATTATGCACTGTCACACTTCTTAGGTCGTGTAAGGAATAATTGCATTTAATTTATATTTAGACCTGTTTTACGAATGCTTTGGTTTTCACAATACACCTTTATTTGTCAATATCATACAGCTATTCACTGAAACATATATGTTTTTGTAATTCAGAATATTCTATACTAAAAACAGAATTACTGTATACACAAATCAGGTCAAACGTTAAAATATATTTTTTATAGTAACCAAAACAAAATGCATTTTTCTCAATGTAATTCATTTAGGCTCCATGGCAAGAAATATTGATCAATATGAAGCAACTGTTTCATGAAGAATTGTCTGTAGCTTCATTTAAATGGTTTCAACTAACAGCTGTAGGAATGTTATTATTATTTATTGCCTTCTCTGCACAAATGTAAACAATCTGCACAAATGTAAACAAAATAAATGTTGAATATTTAAGGTTTTCAGAATTTTTCACCGAAACAAATATTATACTTAAACATAATATATAAGGTACCAAATAGAAACTCTCCTGGTTATTTTGGTGGTGGAACCACACTGATCGGTAAAAGAATCACAGAGAAATTGGTGAACATACATAGAAAAAAAAAAACATCGCCACAAACAAATTGAGAACCTCCTCCTTTTGTTGGTAGTGGGGAAGTCGGTTAAAAATACAGCATATTATTCTAACAGGTTTACCTATTAAATCACCTTTACATTGCCTAATTAAAATTAGTGTGCTTGTAATATGCGTTATATTGTGTACCGTATATTCTCCTATAATCATACTGGGGGCCCCATTGGCAAATTTGCACGGGGCCGCTGAAGTCCTAAGTCCGGCCCCAGTAGCTTTTTGATGGTTCGAAACTGGACCCAGCTGTTCCTGATCATTGGGCTTTAAATAAATGATCCTGACTAATGAAACCGCTGATCTTAGTCAGTAACAAAGCTACACAGATCATCACACACCATTCTACACCCATCCTTCACTCATATTTGGGTTAAAAAACGCACCAAGATGGCGTCCCCATCTCAATGATTGATATTGATATTGATCGCCGCCACTGAAAAGAAGCTAGTTTAATATTTAAATGTTACTTTTCCTGATAAAAAATATTTAAATGCATTATCATTTTTAAAAAGATATTTGTTAATAACACTACAAGATAATAATCTAATAATAATCTGATAGATAATAATCTTTATTATCTTATTAAAAATTATTAAAACAATACTTAATGAAGGTATCTCCTATGTTGATGGGTTACAACGATAAATTACCTTTTAATACATAACTCTGAAAAAAAAACCCGAAGATTAACACAAGCTCAGCTGGGAATCTTTATATTATCATAGATAAATCATACTCCCTTAGTCTATGATATTATCTACAAGATTATCTCGCGTTGTTTATCTAGTTAGAAGACTGATCCCACTTGTTGTCAGTAGCTATGTAAGAATGTCTTATTTTGCCTTTTTTTTAAGTATTTATCGCCATGGCTTGATTATATAATAGCTACGTATATATAGTCAATGATAATAGTAATATATAATATAATATATAATATACATAATATATACAGGGTGTCCCTGAACTCTCTACCAAAATTTTAGAGCATTGTTCCTAAGTTAGAAACATATCTAAATACCATATTTAAATTGTCCGGAAGTCCTTATTTACTTACACAGCCACCCTTTTGTTTTTTTCACTTATTAATTTTTTTCTAAAGAATAGGTAAACATACGACATTGAAACTTTGCACAAACATTTATGACAACTAAGAAAAGCTAGAAAAAAATTGTGAACATTTTCCAAATTCATCAAACAAAATGGCGGTCATTTAAAATTGTTGTAAAATCAACGGTTTTTGAGTTATTTAAGAAACAAAATTTTAAATGGCCGCCATTTTGTTTGATGAATTTGGAAAATTTTCATAATTTTTTTCTAGCTTTGATTAGTTCTCATAAATGTTTGTGCAGAGTTTAAATTTCGTATGTTAAACCGTTCTTTAGAAAAAAATTAATAAGTGAAAAAACAAAATGGCGGCTGTGTAAGTAAATAAGCACTTGCGGCCAATTTAAATATGGTATTTACATACGTTTCTAATTCAGGAACAATGCTCTAAAATTTTGGTAGAGAGTTCTGGGACACCCTGTATAATATCTATAATATACATGTATAGATAATAGGCTTAGTTATATATAATCCCCTGCGTTGTGGACATCCTCTTGAAATTTAAGTATGTTGTGCCAAAAATCATCATAGAGCAGACTTGAAATACGTGACAAGCTTGAATATTACAAAAGATGGCTTTACAAAAATTATTTAATTCTTTTTAGAGCGTTTGAAGTCAGTTTTTTTTTATTTTTATTTTTTTATTTTTATTTTTTTTATTAAATGCAGAATTTTTATTTCAGATTTGTTAACTCTGTAGTAATGCAAATTTATTCAGGAATACAATGATTTTCAATGACTTTAGACGACAGGGTCGTGTACAAAATGTTGCGCAAATAGCACCAATATGTGAGCACAATAAAATGATGTTATATAATTTGTTTTACACATATTCTAGACTGTATTTCTATAATATCATGGAAATTATATGTTTATTTTTTAACGCCTCAAACACCACGAGCAATGCTCTGTCCCCTGATACTTTGTATTTAATTGATGTAGGACTGTAAATACATCAGGATTAATTCAGTTTTATTCTACAGTTTTGTGATGCCTACAATAATATTTTCGCTAATCCCCAAAGAGAATTTATTTTCTAAATCACAAGTAAGTATGTTAAGCTGGAGTTGGGTCAGCTGATTCTGATTGTTGGTCTTAATGTTAAATGTTAAAAGGTCAATAGTGCTTTACTGTTAATTGAATGGCCTCTGAATGTAACATAGAATGTGTTTCCACTTGAATTTCTTTCATTTGGAAAATTGTAATGAACTCCGTTGTAAAAATTGTGATAAAAGATAGACGGTAGAATATAAATTTTTATTTGCCATTGACATTATACATGTATAAGCAACAGTCAAGAATTGAACTAGTAAAAGGTCATAAATCATATAAGCCTACAAAAAACATAAGCTCACAAGCTAAAATACAATAATTGTATTTTAGCTTGTGAGAAAATAAAAATAAAATTATTTTCTTCTCAAAAACTCCGAGAGAGAAAAAAGGGATTTTTAAAAAGCCAATTATAAAACTTGTTTAAAAACATAGAGTGAGATGGATATGATTGAACAATTTTACTGAGTCTGTTATATATATTTTCTGTGACATCACTGTGTGGCATTTTAGAGTCAAATTTAATCTGAAGAAAACTTCTTTTAATATTTAAATTGTTTCTTGTATTGTGACTTTGGATTTCGTTATTTATTGTTTGAAAGGGTAATTTTTTAAGGCTGTAAGTCATGATATCATATATGTACAAAGTAATACCGGTTTGGAATTCAAGTTTAATAAAAAGAGGTTTACAATGAGTATCAGGATGTTCATTACATATAATTCTATCTAACAATATTTTTCTGATTCAGTAAAACAACATGAATTCCTGAACTGCATGCCCAAAATATCAAGCCATAGCATAAATACTTTGAAAAAAGGCAAAATAAGACCCCCTTAGGAACTGATTTATCTATGATAAGGCATTCTTACATTAGCTACTGTCAACAAGTGGGATCAGTCATCTAACTAAAGTAGATAAACAATGTGAGATAATCTTGTAGTATAGATAATCTAGGGAGATTCTCAGCTGAGCTGGTTGTCAATGTACATTGTACATGCCTAGGAATTTCACAATTTGTTGTTTATTATGAAATACCTGATCTGTGGGTTTTAAAATGAAAAGAATTTTTTTTAGTTTTATTCGTTGTTCAGAAGAAAACTATTTGACTGAAACCATGCTGAGGCATCGCTTATTGCAGTTTGGGTCATTTGTTGTAATTCATCTATTGTCCTGCTCTTTGAAAAGAAAGTTGTATAATCTGCATATAAAATAGATTTAGTAGGTTTTAAAATGCTACTTGAAAGATCATTGATAGAAATTTAAAACATGAGTAGTCACAGTACTGAGATAAGATTTTTTAGGAACTGAAGAATGGTATCCCCGAAGCCATACTGTTGAAGTTTCACTAAAAGATCCTGGTGATCACACAGAAAGCATTGCTCAGGTCACAATGAGAGGCCCAAGCAAAGGCTCTTGATTCAAAGGCATCAAACTAAAATGTCAATGGCATCTAAAGTTGATCTACCGGTACCACTTTGAAAACCAAATTGTGAAGTAGAAAAAAGGTTATTGTTATTGTATTCAAGAAACTCATTTGTTCAAAAACTACTATTTGAATTACTTTAGAAAGAATTGGTACTATCTTTGACTATCCAATAGTCAATGGTACCTTTGAAATTGGCCTGTAGCTTTCGGGTTCGTCTCTTTCTCCTTTATTGAAAATGGGACGGATGCGGGATGGTTTTAATTGTTCTGGGAATTGTCCATCAGATAAAAGACTATTAATTACCATAGTTAAAGGGTTAAAGGTATAGCTATAGGGTTTATAGTTTTTAGTTTAAGTGATGGTTGAAGTTAAAGGGATAGCAGGGATTTTTTTCTTGAGAATATTATTTGACAAGTTGTAACAGTCCAAAGAATTTGAGTTTTTCAAAATTTTTTGTAGTATCAATGATATTTTAGCGAATTTCCCTATAGGGAAGTAGCTATTACCGTAGGTCTCATGGTAAGACCTAAGCCCGGGACCGATTTACTTTTTCATTTTGGTGTCCCCAGAGGCCAAAAACACCATTCGTTCAAATTTTTATATATCTATATCTATATATATATGTGTGTCCATCCGCACGATAACTTGAGTAATTTTTGTCCGATTTTGATAAAATTTGGTTTGAAGGTGTAAGGCGGGATAAACTTGAATGAGTTCGCAAACCAGCATGATCGGACTATGGGAACGGGGGTTTATGGGGGGTTTTATGGGGTAAAAATAGGTTTTTCCCATTTTTGACCCTAAAAACACAAAATTTCACAATTTCCTTTTAAACCATTTTGTAGAGCTTAAAAAAACAAATAATTTAGTATATTGAAGCGTTATTATGCGCCTAATTGTTACGGAGAAAATTCAAAAAAATTGTAATTTTAAAATTCCCATGTTATTCTTATGGAGAATAAGTCAACTGTTGAAGTTTGCTTGTTTATGAACATATTTTGATCAAATTTGGAAAATACATTAGTTTCTTACTAAACCACAGTACCTTTTAATATTTTACATTAAAAAAAACTTTTTTACCCTCCCTGTTGCAGCAAACCTAAGTACTCATTAATCTAATTCTGTTTAAATCTATATATATAAAAGGCAAAGCCCTCACTGACTGACTGACTGACTGACTGACTGACTGACTCACTCACTCACTCATCACTAATTCTCCCACTTCCCACTTACCTAGGAGGCTGAAATTTGGTACACTGATTCTTTAGGCATTAAATAGGAAAACTAAGTGGTTTTTATTCTGATCGGGCTCTCGGGCTTCGCCCCAGTGGCTCTGGAGTTTCCCATGTTAACCTAATGAGTACTCATATTAAAATGGAATTAATGAATCTAAACAGCTGTTTCAACTAAACAAGTTGGTTCTGTTCTATGATGTTCAATAGCATTAAAGTTACAAGGATTACCAACAGAGTGCAGCACTATTATTTTTTTTAAATACTTGACAACAGCTAATTTGAAACCAAAAGGTGAGTGAGCACAGCGAACGAACTTCAACCCGGAGGCGAGTTAGCGTAGCGAACGAACTAAACTGAAGGCAAGTGAGCGCAGCGAACGAGCTCCAACCGTATAGGTGAGTGAGCGTAGCGAACGAACTTCAACCAGGACGTGATTGAGCCATGCGAACGAGCTCACATATGAAGTTAAACGGGGCAAAGCCCGCGGGTACAGCTAGTAGGGAATAAATGTGATATTTTTAAGGAGAGATTTTAGTTTAAATCCAATCAGGCAAATGGAAATTCGCTAAGTCTGCAGGTTTGCTGCGGCGGGGTATATTTTATATTTTGCTGGAACAGTCTGAATATTATTCACAAATGCTTTGGGGAAAGATTAGGGTCGCCTATGTTCAGTTCAACTTTTTGGTCTGAACTGATTCAACAAAATATGCATAAAATTGTAATGTTATAAAATACAGAAGGCAATCAATAATAAAGTGATTTTAAATTTTGCAAACACTTCAATCTCTCAAAATCTATCTATTCTGTCTTTAATGAATTTTTATTTTCAATCTTGGATTTTTTATACTGCCACCAGAAAAACTATATACATTTTTTTTTACATTATATAGCTGCCCGATTGTGTGAGAAATGATAGTAAAGGAAAATGACAAGGAAAAGAAAATGTTTTTTTATTTTCCAAAGAGTTGGTTCTGAAATAAAATTGGTCCCTAAGGTATTGATAGCCAAAAACACATAAAAATATACTGTCGTTCAGGGACTGACCTTCCTACAAGTTCTAGATTGTGATCCTACTCCTTCCAAGAGATATTCTCTTGTAGAAAATATCGGATATCTCAGTACTTATATAGATATATTGAAGATGCAAAAGACGACCAAGGAATAAGGAAAAAGGCAAAAGGACCAGTATTAATTTTGAAATTGTAGTTTTATTTTTTTAGTTTTTTTTTATACATACAGTTTCAGTTTCAAGTTAAAATGTGGTTAAAACTTATCCAAACATAAGTGAAATTAATTTCACAAAATATGTTTACCGGTAATAATATATCAGAATGTTTCCTTATAATTGACAGATTTATTCCCTATACGTTTAAGAAACATGAGGGTACTTTAGGTTTTGCAGCTACAGGGAAAGTAGTAAAGTATATTTTTGTGCTAAATATCAAAAGACTAGTATAAAATAAATAAATTTGACAAATTTGATTGAAATCTATATTTATGAAATTCAAATACCACTCACTCACTGATCACTATATCTAAAAAAAAAAAAAAAAAAACTACTAGCCATAACAACTCAGGAATTGGCATGGAGGTTCCAATCAACCTCTAGCTGCAATAAGAACTGTTTTCAATCAATTCCATCAGGGCTCTGCCCCAGTGGCTTTTAAAGTTCCCATGTTATCCTTATGGAGAAAAGAATTGTTAACATTTGAACACATGAATACTTTTGAATCTTTTTATACTTTAACCCTTCGGGTGCCAGAAGTTTATTTTGGTACTTTCCAAAAAGTGCCAGAGTTTTTTTGACTGAAAAGTGCCAGGCTTTCTGTGGGGGCGAAGCATAGTGCGCATGAATAAAAATCGGTAAAAGTATAAATTTTCATCCCAAAAGTGCCATGGAACGATATATCGTGCCTCGATCGTATGAGAAATTGATTGAAATCATCGTTGTTTTATAATAACAACCGAGTCAACTGATATGCCCGTTAAAACTCACATGAACGAAAGTCGCGCCGGCCCGATTTATCGTTGCAGTGTATTTTTCGGTAAGACTACCGGCGACGATATATCGTTGTGAAGTATTTTAAAACGTTTTTATTAGCTCGCATTCTTGTCCGGTACAAATTGTGCAATCAATTTTATACTAACTTCCCGATAAGCTAGAGATTTGAAACTTAAAACATAGCTCACAAATGGAAGACAATGCAATATTATATAATTTAATTTTCATATTTTCCTTGGGCTACGCCCCATGGGCTTCCAAATTTTCTATGTTTACATTTGAAAGAATGTAAATACATCAATTAATTTAAGTCAGTTGTAAATACTTAAATTTGACAGTTCGAAGAGCAGAGGTTAAGAGGTACAGGTTATGCTCCCAAGAGATTCTTTTTACAAACAAACATTTCAAAATAAAAATAAACAATCTGATTGCAGATATGAAGGTGTTTGTTAATAATGTAAATAATTGTTATTTATTTAGTATTCTATAAAGTAAACAATAAATTAAATAGATTGATATATTTATAGTAAGTAGGTAGGTAGGTTGAGGATTCCATCTAATACATTATTATATGAACAGAAACTCAAATAAACCTTAGATTTCCCACATGCCTCTGCCTTAATCTGATATAGATGCTTGAAATAGATTTAACATCCACACGCATTAAAAACTAAATACCCCAGCCGCAGCAAACCTGCAGACTTAGCGAATTTCCATTTGTCTGATTGGATCTAAACTAAAATGTCTCCTTAAAAATATCACATTTATTCCCTATTTAAACAGAATTAGTTTAATGAGTATTTAGGTTTGCTGCAACAGGGAGGGTAAAAAGTTTTTTTCATGTAAAATGTTACAAGGTACTGTGGTTTAGTAAGAAATTAATGTATTTTCAAAATTTGATCAAAATATGTTCATAAACAAGCAAACTACAACAACAACAGTTGACTTATTCTCCATAAGAATAACATGGGAATTTTAAAATTACAATTTTTTTGAATTTTCTCCGTAACAATTAGGCGCATAATAACGCTTCAATATACTAAATTATTTGTTTTTTTAAGCTCTACAAAATGGTTTAAAAGGAAATTGTGAAATTTTGTGTTTTTAGGGTCAAAAATGGGAAAAACCTATTTTTACCCCATAAAGCCCCGTTCCCATAGTCCGATCATGCTGGTTCGCGAACTCATTCAAGTTTATCCCGCCTTACACCTTCAAACCAAATTTTATCAAAATCGGACAAAAATTACTCAAGTTATCGTGCGGATGGACATATATATTTATATGTATATCTATATATATAGATATATAAAAATTTGAACGAATGGTGTTTTTGGCCTCTGGGGACATCAAAATGAAAAAGTAAATCGGTCCCAGGCTTAGGTCTTACCATGAGACCTACTTTAATAGATACTTACTTCCCTATAGGGAAATTCGCTAAAAGTAGAAAATATTTATAAATAAAAAACTTTTTTAAAACAAAACGTTTTTAAACGCACGAAAAAGTAAAAAATAATTTATAAATATGTTGAGAGCATAAATACTTGTAAGATTTAAAACAAAAACGTTGGGTGCATGCAGTTGATAATAATACGTTAGTTCAATAGGTGAGTTGTAAATTATCTATTGCATGCACACCACGTTTTTCGTTTTAAATCTTACAAGTATTTATACTCCCCATATATTTATAAATTATTTTTTACTTTCTATTGCGTTTAAAAACGTTTTGTTTTAAAAAAGTTTTTTATTTATAAATTATTTCAGATGTATTGTGCAAAAGCTAAAAGACCAGGGATCGGGCCGACCCCTTGCAAAAACCTTTTTATTTATAGAAAAATAAGCACAAAAAGTACAGTTTTATTACCATTGATTAATTTATACTATTCTCTGGTTCGTTACGATATGTCAGTTATGTTTAAAATAAAAGGATATTTGTTTATTTTTATCCTTATACATTTATGTATTACAATTAAGAAAAAAAACGCCTTATTTCCTGAAGCAGTGTTTGGGTAAACGTGATGTATTTATTTCTCACCTGGCAACAATAAATCTCCAAAGAATGTTTCCAAACCCAATTCACTTTGGTTCATATTTACGGTGTGTCAGCCTATATGGGTTTTATCTGCGGCTAAATATATTGCTTATGGAATAGCTTAGTGTCATATAGTGCACGCTTTGTGTAGGTGATAAATTTCAGAATATTGGTGAAAAATGTTAAAAATACTTCCTTTTGAATAACCTTATTCACTGAAATCATACTCTTCAATAAAAACTTACAAAAATCCACATTCACTTTTACCTTAAGAGTATTGAATGTATACTACATATCTTTGTCTCCCTTAATTCTGTTTAACCATCCCACTAGGAGAATAAGCTAATGTCATTCATATGTCTCATATGGTATGGCGTTTTGATGTCCACAGATACCAAAAACACCATCTGTTATAAAAAATATAATATAAATAAATATTTGTGCGTGTGTCGGTTAGCACGACCGCACGATATACTCGAGTAAAAATTATCCAAATTTGATGAAATTTAGTACCTACGTGTAAACCTACATTTATCGAACGAGTTCCCGAACCAACATGTTCGGAATATATACGTGATTTTATATGAGGTAGGGTAGGAGTCATAAACCATTTTTTTATGGAGAATAAGTAAACTGTAGTTTGTTTGTTTATGAAAATAATTTGATATAACTTGGAAAATGTATTTATTTCATAATAAACAAGTATGAACTACACTAATAACATCAAATAATGCTGTTGACATACACTAGCTCATAAATTTGTAGCATGCAGGTTGGATTTATATTTCTCACTTACCTGTGGCTTTTGATCTTCGAGCAAAGTTTGTAAACGATTAGACTCCATTGTCTAATCCAACAAAGGAACTTACTTTTGTTTTATTGTTAGTGTTTTGTTGGGTAATTGCCAATTTAGATGGCTTTCTCAGAAAAATACATCTTTTATTTTACTTAAAACTTGTAATGATTATATAGTACCTTTTAACGTTGTGGAAAGATGTTCTACAACCTGGTTTAGGACCTGATGTACCTAATAAAGGCTTGTTGCTTTTTCATGTAGTATACAACTTGTTCCCTTCTTTTGGGTTCTCAACCAAATATTATATATATATATATTTGATGATACATTTTCTCAAATTTATTAAATTACATTTTGCTTTGCAATTTTATAAATTACTTCCCGGTACCTTTGACTATTAATACAATTGGTACCTAAAATTAACCTAATTTAAAAAGGATGATGATGATGAAGTTATTTTATTGATATTTTGTTATTTGCACAGTAGAGTCCCGTTAGTCCGAAATGGTTGGGACCGGACCCATTTCGGATTACCAAATATTTCGGATTAAACATTTTTTTTGAAAATTTTGAAAAAAAATTTGTTATTTTTTGAATTTTTTTTGTCTTAGGACGCAGGCAGGAGCCCGGGATTGTTATTCACATTACCTAAGGCTAGAGCTAGTGGCTGCAGCATTATCACTCAGTAAAATCCATTTGTGATTTGGCGGACGAAAATTAAAAATGTTAATAACAAAAATGGTGAAATATTTACTAAAATACTCTACAAAAAAGTCTATCTCGCCTGGCCGCTGCAGAATACTTTGACGAGGTACAGCTAACTGCGTTAAAAGTTTAATAAACAAATTTAAAAAAATTGTAAAAATTTTTTTTAAATTTTAAATTTTTTTTTTAAATATAAAAATTATATTTTTTGGTTTCGGATTAAGCGGACTTTCGGATTACCGAAGTTCGGATTATCGGGACTCCACTGCATTTGAATTGTAAGAAAAACCCCTAAAATACCACAACTAATGTTCACAAAACCTTCTACCAGTTAATGCCAAAGATAATTCCTTAAAGATGTACTTCCTTAACTCGTAACCGAAGGAAATATTTACTCATTTCAGTACTGTATATATATGAAATGCTGAACACGTATAATCTATGGAAAGTTTACTCTTGTTCGCTTTTTAGCACATCTCCTGGGAAAGAGCAAAACAAAGTTTTTACTGGTGAACTCTCACGTTGAACATAGAATACCAAACATGCCTTTGTCCTGCATAGTTTGTAAATTATATTTTATAGAAACTGTTTTCCCTGTAGAGAAATAACTTTTTCCTGTTATTCATGGTACTATAGTAACCCTCTTTGTGACTAGATCCAAAGATTGAGATAACAATCTATAAAGTTAGACAGTCTTATCATAAATCGGCTGCACATAAAATAAATGAACTGTTTTGCTGAAAATAATACCACAAACTGATAAATTTAGTTTTTTATTCACATTTTTTAATTTATAAAATAGACTACCTAATTTATACATAAATAAATAGCCTAGCCTACATATCCCTTTACCATCCCATAGAACTTGAGACAAAATAGCGTAGCTATTAAACCGGTGACATTGTAAATAAAATGGCATTGTAACGAACATCAGTACCTATATAAAAAAGCAGTCTTAAAAAGTCATTACTCAAACTAATTTAAATAAAAAAAAAAGAATATTTATCTCAAATGTGCAGTACTGTATATAGTTTTACATAAATTTACAATGAAATATGGATAATGCTGTAAATGGAATAAATAAATAATTTGTATTCTTAAAAAATCTCCTTCAGTACCTATATGACACAAGCTGCTAAAAATGTGCAAGAATGCTTCTAAAAGCTATTGAACGAATATCCGATTTTAAATTGTAAATAGCCTTAACAAGATTTTTTCACATGTTTTGAGGGGTTAGTTTTTATTAATTTTAGATGGTTATTTGAATACTAGAAATCACTTTTGAACCTTGTATTGTACATTTTTGGTCAACACTTAAAAGACCTTTTATAAGTATGATTATTAATCTAAATTTTCAGAAATTAACTACGTATCTCTTAACTATGCATAGTCACTTTTGGGTGTAGACATAATTGTAATACATTCACACAAACTAGTAAAAGAAAGAACATTTGATTCTTAATGACATCTCAATACTCACATAAAAACTACAAAAAATAACATAAACCATATGCTTTGCACATAAACTATTACCATAGACACTGTCTACTCCTTTTATCTATTCTATTACGGTAACAAATTACTGAACTAAAGTTCAGTACCACCATAAAACTGTGTCTTTGCTTACAAAAAGATACCTATTGATAAATTTGTCTGCATCATCAGTTTAGAAGGTTGGAGGGAGTTTGGGAAGGGAGGTTTGAATTATGGTCCCGAAGGGATGGTTTGGGACTGACTAGCTTATAGGCTTTGCCAGCCCCAAATGTACCAACAGTATTTGTTACAAACCAAAAATATGGTTGTACAGTAAGCCTACAGAAATTTATTCAATAGGCGTTGAATTAAAAACTAAAGAAATAATAACTAAATAATATAGCCTACTATAGGCCTAATAAACATAGCTTATGACTTAATATATACATGCTGAATTGTTCTATTCGTATAGTCTTTCAAATATCAATCTCACCATAATATAATAATATAATATTATATTAATTTATTAAATATATTTGTATATCTTTTAATGAAGGGAATAAAACATAGATTAACTCTTAGGAAACAATATACAGGGTGAATCAGACCACCCACGGACAACGGCCCAACAAGCATTAGAAACGACCTTTTTAATTGAAAATCTGCCATCTAAAATTTGTTAAGTGGGTTGCAATTTTAAAATGTTACTTAGAGCACTTTTATTTCAATGTTGGGATCATTAAGTACAAATATATGTCCGAAAAGTAATTTAAAACATTAAAAACACGTCGAAAATGCAAGACATTTACAAATTTTAGAAGTAAGGCATTTTTTTAAGGTTAAGGAGTGCGATTTTTGGAAAACACCCAATAGCGTCCTGTAAAATATGTAATTCCTGGCCAAAATCATTCTTTCAAATCTTTGCAAGCTCTTGCCAATTTTGAGAATAGCTGTTTAAAACAGTTTTTCTCACAAAAGAGGGAGATTAAGGGGATTTTTTGGGGGGTTATAATTTGAAAATGTATTTTTTTTTCTGGGTGGTTTGGGGCCGAGGCGGACCTCCACAAAATATTTCAGATCCCTGGCTATTCTAGAAGTAGGTAAACATTTGTATACCTGATCAGTGAGTCAGTGAATTACACAGCAGCTAACGGTATATACCGTTAAAGTATATGCACGGGTGGTCTGATTCACCCTGTATACAAATTTAAATACAGTACATACGAACAATGATCTTTAAAGGAGTCTCCTAAAACTACAAACCAAGGACAACTTTTAAATGTCACACAATGTTATAAGTACTCTATGTATACTCTCTACTGCCTGCCATTTGAAGATAAAACCATATGTTTTATTCATTGTTTCTATCTTTTTCATAATTATTTTTATGGTTTTAATGGTAATCGGGTTAGGAATAAAAATAGGACAAAATTAGTGATCTAGTTTTAAAACTCATTGAAGAAACCGTATTATTAGTCAAAATACATAAAAGTAATAGTTATAAAATGTATCAATTATGCGTATTACATGGCAGTGATATGCTGTACCTAAATATATAATACAGTTTATAATAAAAACTGTACAGTAATTGTAAATAATAAATTAACTGCAACAAAAGATTAACACAACAGTATAAATTCTATAACTTTATAATCTTTCTTCATTAAAGACGGCCGTTTTTAGTGCAGTATGACGAAAATCTTATTTAATCGTCAATGGCTGTATGTACTCGATAAATTGTAGGAATAATCAAATATCGTTAATAGCTTTTAATAGTAGTATCCTGGATAACCTAAATTACAAAAACATAAAAAACTTATGTGAATTGGTCATTGTAAATACTTACGACTCTTTCATACATTATTATTAAGACGGTACGTATGAGTATGGATGTGATGTAAAAGATGACAAAGAAGTCAGCAGTACAAAGATCCCCTATTGGCAAAATCAAACAATTGGTTGGCTTTGACGAAACTAATACTCCATATTATTTAATAACATTATTTGAATATGTTTTACTTGGTAAAATAAAGGGATCTTAGAATGATTTACAACCTTTCAATATAAAAAATTGAAAAGTGGTTGCTTTTTTAATCAATTCATGTATAATCTAAAGAATAATTACAACATGAGGAACAATTTACGGCGAATTTATAATTTCAATTGTAATATCTTAAGTTATTGCTTAATAAGGTTGTAATGTATATAAAGTTTTTATTTAAATCTTGAAAAATAAAAGTGGCACAATAACACAACGAAACAAGTTGTAATTGATTACATATTTTACTAGGAATATTTTTCAACTAGCCGTTTCATTTCAGTTCTTAGAATTGAAATGATTCACTTAACAGAATGCTAATATTACTAAACTACACGAGTAACGGCCAATGAGGTTCAAGGATTAGGGTAAAAGAAGTAAAATTTTAATAATTGGGAACTTGGAACGTCAAATTATCAGCTGTTAAGACCAATTTAATTGATTAGAGTGGTTGGACAATAAGTAGTTGCATCACAATCATTGGCTATGAGAGGTTGTCACCGAAAACTTAACGCCTCTTGGTCCTTGGAAGCTATGAGTAGTGAATTTTAATTAAGAAACAGTCGAAGGTAAAGTAGTGTACGCAACTCGCTTAATTAGTTTTATCGACACTTGTAGAAGGTTTAAGGTACGAGCCTTCGTTGCGTGAAATACTATAACGTTAAATCAGTTTCTTATATAAACATTCTAGACCTATGTAATTTATAGTAATTCTACATAATTGTTGTGTATTGATACAATATTTTGTGGAAGATGAGGTGGTTTAAATAAATGAAAAAAAACCCATACATACCTAAATTATCATGTTAAATTATTTAGGAATGGTGTTAAAAAATTCGTGAACTAACTCTTATTTTTTTTCATAAGTTTGTTAATTAACAAAAATTTAAACACTCACACAACATGACGATTGAGATAAAACCTCTAATTTGACTGTAATATTAATCGTAATTTAGTTATAAGTAGTAATTACAGTGCAGCATTTAAAATGTAATTATCTGAACATGGACACTTTGCAATGAATCACATTGGTCAGAATTTGCAATTGGTTCTCTCTCTGCGACCTTTTACATAGTTTTAATTAAACTGAGGTTATTTACCTTATTAAAAAGGGAATTGAAACGCGTAAAGGCCATACATAGTAGGTGCATACTATTGCAACTAACATTGGTAAAGGCTTAGGCCTATGGTTTTGTCAGACAATAGCGGCGTAAAACATCGTCTCTTTGTAAAATTGCACAGCATTACGGACATAGATTCCACAATTCAATGCAGAAACTGGAAATACAACATTAAAATTGCTATTTTAGAAACGTAGATTTATACTACAATGGATCAATATAAATCAGTTTTCATTATTGTAATACTTTTCAAGGGTTCCTTTCCCGTAATATTATACTATTATGCACATTTGTTTGATGCTCATTTCGTTTTAGAATTTTATTAAAATCTTCGAATCTAATTCCCTTAATTACTCAGTATTTAATCCATACCATAAAACTGAAATTACTTAGGCTATGAAAGCTTTAGGCTTATTCATCTATGAAAAAAAACTGAACACTAATCTATTGGCTATTGATACTGTATATCTGTACTAACAAAGAGAAATTAAACTAAATAGTCTTTAATACTGCTTTTAGTATTTAAAATATAAAATAAATTTACAATTTTGTATTTGTCAATGCATCCTCTACTAGCTTCTCATAACATTTTTGCATTCACAGATACGCATCAAAATCCTGGACAAACTCCCGGATGACATCAAAAACCTATTCCAACTTGGCCAAAAATGTGGTCTCCAATGTCGCACTCTATCAACGATTTCATAAACAACCGGATACCTAAATTTGGGAAATATCACTAACAAGTTCAAGGACTTATGTAATGAAAACAAGAAAAAACTTTATTTAAATTAAAATACTTTTCTACTGGCGAAATCTAAATAATAATATGGAATGATTTTCACAAACATTAGGCACATGAGTGCATTTTGTCGACTACAATACGAATCATTATTACCATTATCTATGAGTATGAACTAGTATTCTTGCTATCATGTCAGGCTACAGTATGGGTGAAAATGACAAAAGAGCGACAGAGTTTTTACAGCTGGTCCACATTTGTCGCGTTTCCCACCTCATTTGCGCTCCAAACTGACTGCTCTCTCGCCAGTGGTTTATTGCATTGCTGAAGCTTTATTTAATCAATTTCAAAGAGGCATTTCAAATGTTTAGCCTGGGGGTATTCAAAAATTAGTTTCTGTAAGATTTGAAAATAAGATTACGTGTGGTACGAGTTCGCAACCAAATGTTACGATCGTTCAGACACCTCAACAAACGTGAGTTAAACAAATTAATCATTCCATTCTAAAACATAGTTTTTTTTATGTTTTAATATAAATGTATTAAATATTACTAGTGTACATGTTGCTTGAAATCGAGCAATCGCAAACAAATATTTAAAAACAAATAACTTATTTAAGAACAAATAAGTCATAAATTCCGATGTGTTTAAAAGAGTCAACTCAAAGATTACGTAACTAATGATAATACTCACAATGTACTTAACAGTTCAATATAATCAACATTTCTTGTAAATATTTGATCATTTTTCAAAAGCTGATCTGGCCTTTAGTGTATTGTAGAAATGTTTCCCACTTATAGCCGCAATAGGTTGTCCATGTTGGTCTTTGTCAATGATAATGTAGTCTGCATGGTATCACACATTGTCGCCAGTACGTTTGCAAATTTCATTCTTTATTTTAATAGCACCAAATAACCATTAACTACCTGATTTTCTGCATAACCTCTCTGTCACAACTTTACAATAAACATATATTCTTCTTCTCACTTTTAATTTCTGACAACAGCTGGAGTTTCATAACAATGTTTGTTTCCCATGTTAATCTTATGGAGAAATACGAAACTTTAAAGGGCCCCAGTGCCTCACTCTCTAATTATTTTCCTAAAAAGAAAGTTTCCTGCACAACTTCACGTTACGCTCTTTCCAATGACACCAAAAACATGTCAATCGGTTCAGTAGTTTCGGAGGAGTAATTGTCACAATAAACCTGCTTGCGTATTAAATAAGTACTAGAGGTCGTCCAGTGGTCGAAACTCGACCAAAGATATTTAATTTACAGACTTCTTTATTTTCATTCCACATTGTGAATAGAACATGTGATTGGAGTTTCTTCCATTTGTTTCGATTTTCTGTTTATATTTCGTTATTTTGTCACCAGCATGGCAACTCATAAGATCCATATTAAATTTTTCAAAATTTTAAATTCAATTTTTGTGCTTATTTTTGAGCCTATTTTAATTTATAAAGGGATTCTGCACACCTACAGGAAAATAGCTTTCTCACAGTATGCGTAGATTTTCCCTACGATGCACACGAGCTGAGAAAAAAGGTTTTAAAGAAACATGCTTGCCTATTTATATATAGATAGATATAGATATAGATTATTTAATTTATTTTAGTGTACTGTATGTATAAATCGAATATAAATACACAGTTAAAAACAGTTAGTGCACGTACAATTCTGTCATATTATGGTCCAACATGAGGCACAATTGCATTTTAAAATTGTATGTAACTTTCATAATTGATGTTTTCTTTAAGTGAATACAAGTTTTGTTGAAAGAAACCAACATTTTACTGGAAACTAATAGTTGTAGGCAATGCAGTAGTCGGGATAAGTTTACTGGAAACAGCTTGTCCAGCAATTGTTAAAGTGTTTACAGCGAACCCGCTGCTAAGTGCCAAGAGCCAAGTTCGCAAATAACATTCTCCAAGTTACGATGCGAAGGCGTCATTCTTTGTTTCCACATTTCTTCCCGCGAAGAACACTTAACCTAGTTTTAATGCCAAGAATGTTACACGACCAAGTTGTCTCAAGTTATTTGCGAATAGTGTTACTAAGATATTCACAAATTAATTTGACATTCGTTATCTTATAAGCTATGTTTGCAGTCAAGGGTAAATTCGTTTAGATTTCTAATTGTAGTGGAGAGTGCTAGATACTTAAGATTTGTTCGTCATACTGCAGCAAAAAACGCCATTTTAATATATGCGTTGCGGGGTATAAAATTGCCCTTTTACTTCCTAAGTAGTAAATAGTAGATTTCATTACCAGGACCGAAAGTGAAATTTTCCGGCGCGCGCGCTCGAGTTTCATGTGTGAGGCAATGCCGAACACTGCAAAACCAAATTTTAAGTACAAGGCAAAGCCAAGCAAGTGAGAAGTATTTTCACGTACGAGGCAAAGCGAAGGACGGGAATTATGGAGAAGGTGATGAAAAATCACTTTCGGTACGAGTTATGAACGATACTTTTCATCACGGAAATGTTAAAATGTTTCATCTCACCTCATTATTTATTTATTTTCCGTATTCATCAACGTAATTTTATATTATTTGTTAGACCACATGTGTTAAACATTGTTAGTCATAAGAGATAATTTTTTTTGTATTATCGACAAAAAAACCGGACATAACTAAAATCTTGAAAATTTGTTTAAAAACTTAAATCCCTGGGGGAGAGTTTCAAGAACCTGGGTGGAGGATCAAAGTTAGTAAACGCAACGGGAAAAGTTTGATGTTCAGTAATGATAATGAACCAGAACAAAGTTGGTTTCCAACGCTACCGTTCACGTCATGAGCGTTCTAAGAACATTTGGACTGTGATCTGATAATGATAATATATTTTTATAATATACTAGCTGTAACCCGCGGGCTTTGCCCCGTTTAACTTCTTAATTTTCAAGATGATCTCGTTCGCATGGCTCAATCACGTCCTGGTTGAAGTTCGTTCGCTACGCTCACTCACCTTTAGGTTGGAGCTCGTTCGCTACGCTCTCTCACCTTTAGTTTGGAGCTCGTTCGCTGCGCTCACTTGCCTTCAGATTAGATCGTTCGCTACGCTCACTTGCCTTCAGATTAGCTCGTTCACTACGCTAACCCGCCTCCAGGTCGAAGTTCGTTCGCTATGCTCACTCACCTTTTGGTTGCAAATTAGCTGTTGTCATAAATGTAAAAGAAATAATAGTGCTGCACCCTGTTCGTATTCCTTGTAACTTTAATGCTATTGAACATCATAGAACAGAACCAACTTGTTTAATTGAAACAGCTGTTAAGATTCATTAATTCCATTTCTCATAAGGTTAACATGGGAAACTCCAGAACCACTGGGGCGGAGCCGAATGGACGGATCACGAAATTGATGGTGTATAAACCTATTCCATGAAATTCTACACGTATGTACCAAGTTTCGTGGCAATCGGTTCAGCGGTGTCTGAGTTCATCACTGCCAAACAAATATATATACAAACATCCTCTTTTATACTTTCTCATATTATCTGTGTAAGTACTATTTTTTTTTTAATCTGATAAAACATTATCCTTTCCATTGTATTGTGTAAAACTACTACATTAGTTTATACTGATATAAAATACAGAGGTAACGCAGAACGCTTTAGCGCACAAAAGTTGCAAAACAGAATATCATTTTAACACTTGCACATAAAGTGAACCATTTCTCAAATAAAGCTGCCAAATAGTCAATAAAAACTTACCTAAAGCAATAAACACTAAACGCGTAAAACAATATAGCACATAGGCAATAATGTCGAGGATACATCGCAGAATATACATCTTCAAGCTGTGCTCTGCACTTACATATCACATATCAGATATCAAAGATTTTCCATTTTCAATCGATGTTTTAAACGTATTATGAAATTTGTCTCTCTTTCGACTTCGAACAACGTTATCGGGTTTCAACGTTTAATACTTTTTGTTTACACATTTTAGCAGTTTTCTATCACATAAGAGAAACATCGTTAAATTATATAATTTAAACAGTTAAAATAAAATAAATATTCTAAGCCTTACTAAACTATAATATTGTGTGTATGTAAATATAAGATTGAACCTTAAGAATCTATTCTATACAAGAAGTCCTCGAAAATTCCATCCCTAATTGCACTTGCGACCCCTTCAGGTCCAATAAGGGGGATGTTTTGTTCTCAGTAAGGGTAAAGGAAATTTACGACAAGGGGAAGTCTGGCTTGTCTCTTCTATATAAATGGTTATGGGAAGGGGACTTCCTATCTTATAATTACATGGGGCAAGATTGCTGAAAAGCTAATTTTTAATTCATGTAGCGTTCAACGAAACACTGTTTTGAAACCGCTGAACGTGAAAAATATACAGTAGACCATAGGACGAAATGCAAAGCTATACATTTATAAGTTTATAGATAGAATGTTTTATCATGAAATACTATTTCGAAAGTACATATTTTATCATAATGACCCTACTTGGATTCATATTTATTTAAGTATATGTTTTAAGACTTTCATAACTGTTGCCTTAATTAAGGGACTTAAATGTCGGCCTCATTATGCGTAAAATAAATAACTTTCAACTATCGAAGTATGAAAAATAGTACAATTTAATTAGCTGTATGCATTTTTGATAATATATTTTACTCCAACTAGTAAATTATTCAACTAAATATTTATTATAAGAACAGTAAGTTATGTTTACGATTTCATAAAATTTTTTACATCGTTTCATAATTATTAATACTTTTACTTTTATACTATCTTATGAAATGGCGACCATACAAAGTAGGTATTTTAAGCCAAGTATGAATGGAGATGAATGTAGGATGAGTGGCGCGATCTTGTAGTCTTGTTAGTGACTAATAGGCCGACATATTCCTAGACACAGCTGTTAATTAATAGCCCATACAGCTAATGGCAACCAAGGGACCTACAGTTTATAGTGGAATCCGAACCACATTTTTGCCTTGGTATTAACGAATTGGTCTAATTAGCGGGGTGGTACTGTGGATAGTCGTAGTACTCACTAGTGTGGACGTTAATCCACTCCAGGGAGTATCGCATCCACAGTGCATGCCTATAACTATCCACAATCATTCATAACCATTATAGATGCAAATCACTTTTTATAATTTTTGAATTTGCTCAGGTATTCCATAAAAGATATTTTCTATATTTTTTTGACCAATTATCTCATATCTTTAGCCCTCGGCACTAACTTATATATACTTAAACAAACAGATTCCCCTCAAAATACATTTGATGTATCAAATTTAGATATGATACTTGATTTAATACATGTGCCCTGTGGCAACCGATACAAGTATGCAATCAGTCCAACAATAGTATAATACAAGCCTGGATTCAAAGCACAATAGATATTCCAGTGTTAAACCAATGGTGCATATCATTATCATAAACCCGGCACAATCCAGGTAAACCGTCCCATTAAAATAAGTAATTGAATCGATAACGCATAATTTATTATTTCCCTGTTGTATTTTACTGCTGATCACTTTATTTATAGCAAGTTTTGAATACTGAACTCGAATAGTGAGATTGCTTGTAAATATATGATCGAAATACCTGGATTTTAGATTCTCGGGACAAAGAATAAATAAAGGGTGAAACACTGAACCATGGTATGTATTTATTTATGAAAACAAATGAATTTGTTAATAGAAAATACTTGATACTTAGTACGAAACTAGTAAACTAGTAAAGTTTTTCGCTATGATATATTTCAATTCTTCCAACAATAATGTTGTGTATATGTATATCTTTAGCTGTGATATATATTAGTTTGTGATTGCAGATATATTTGGTTATGACGAAATGCAAATTTGGTTTTATCTGCATACCAACCAACTCAAATGCGTACAATTCTAATCAATAAATCATTTAATCTACTTGAAAACATAATATTTATCTTCTATACTTAGGTAGTTAGAAAACTACAGCTTTTCTATGAAAAGAAATAGACGACAAATTTGTTTGGTACGCCAAAAATATTAGTGTAACTATGCCTTCCACAACGAGTTACAGTTGCGCAAGTGTACGCTTATAATTTAGCACCCTGCAACTTTAAAAACAGTGTACATTTTAAATATAACTAGAGGTCGTCCAAAGGTCGAAAACTCGACTAAAACATGTACAGTACACAATTCTCTATTTTCACCCCACGCTGTAATTAAAACATGTGATTGAAATTTCTTCCATTTGTTTTGATTTTCTGTTTATATTTCGTTGTTATTTCGTCACCAGCATGGCTACAAAAAAGGCCCATGTTGTTTTTTAAATTTTGAATTGATCTTTGGTGCTTATTTTAGACTCATTTTAATTTATAAAGGGATTCTGCACATCTGCAGGAAAATATCATTCAAACAATACGCGTAGATTTTCCCTACGATGCATAGGAACTGATAAAAAAGGTTTTCAATAAACATGCTTGCCTATTAATATATAGGATAGTAACAACCACGATTACTAGAAAAATACGTAACAACAACATTTATCATTTATTTATAATTGTTTCTCGAAAGTCTGCAAAAGATTATGTATAACATTGTAACTAATTTAATTCAAATCATTTAGATAACTTTTACTTTTATACAATTTTTATTTCAACTACGAATACGATGGTATGATAAGAAAACGAAACACCATGCATTGTTCTTGAACTTTTAAATACCTTAATCTTATATAACCTGATAACAAGTTTGCATTACAAAGTTAAATATTGTTTAGGAAAACCTTACGATAACTGGTACTAATTAACAAAGTTGTACAATTTCTCGCATGAACAATTCAGATTGAGATTGCAAGTTGTATTCATCTGGCTGTTTGAACAGAGTCAAGTTGACCTCTGTGTTTCTATGACTACACTCGGGAAACTAAGACCATTCAACTGTATTGTACTGCCTCAGATCCCTTACAATACCAAACCGAGGCAAAAAATGTATTTTGCTTCATTAACTTTTGTATCATCTATAAGAGATCCAGTCACAGATTGTGCTAGTCTAAAATTTTATTTTCTACCCTATTTGTTTTAGTGAGATAGTTGACGGAACATAAAAGCTTAGATTTTATTCTATCAGTTTGACTTGGTGAAAAAGTCCGCATATGCGATGTAAATCTGTAATTATTAGCATCAGCACAATCTGTTGTTGGCTCAAATAAACAACTTCCATAAAAAAAAATGGTGAAAATTTTAACATGGGGATGGTAAAACATGTACCTATATTAAAACATACTTCTACTAATTAAACCTTCCCCCTCTTTTGGTTTATCTTCTTTTTGGATCAGCTAAAAATAAAATCTCAGTAGGTTTCAGTCAAGTTATAATAAAGTGTTAACTTTCAATTAAAATAGGTGTACTTACCACATTCTATAAATCAGTTTGGATACATGTTTGAAAGTACCTTAAAAATAGGATCACTGTAATTTCTCATATTTAGGCGAGTAGTAGGATAAATATGAACATAGAGCTTTTTTCACTTAACCCAAGACTCGAGGAAAGATGTGAAAGTCGGGCGAACTCTAATGAGAGCGTTCCTATTCAGTTTGTGTCTAAACATCTTGCTTTAAAAACTGAACAAGAAAAGTCACACTCACTTTGTTTCCACGAAAACGTCGAGTAGTTAAAAAGAGCTTGAATTTAATTTGATACTATATTCAAAATCTCTTATGGGGCTCTTTGCATAGCTTAGCCACGCGTAATAACTTGTTTCAATTCTGTTCTACCTACTTGTTTTTTTTTTTTTTTTTTTTTTTTACAAAGACTAATATAAGATGTATGTATTTGTATGCACAACATTCATAAATTATATTTTCATCTCAACTGTAATTATTGTTTTTGGCAATTTATTTACTTACAATTTAATTTTTTTTAAACTTATCTTTCCAATGATATATTAATCCATCCGTTAGCAAGCAAAACTAAGCATATATAAATAATTGCAGAGAAATTTTACACTTAGTTTATGCACCTTTAGACATTTGGAAGAATGATGAAATAGACCAACAATGGATAATATACAACTTGTCGGTTTTTTCTCACTTTAGCTTAGCTCTATTTTTAAAATCAATGAGGTTTTTCAAATTTTTTTAAACGTTTGATTTGAGGAATGCTGTTTTTGTATGGTAGTTTCAAAAATGAACGTTTACTTGTGATGTTGTATTTGTACTCTACATTCACCACACAAACTAAAAAGGCAAATAGAGATATTCTTATATAGGCTATTAATAAGTAACATGACATTTATAACAAGCAAATTTACTTGATCTTTTTGACAAATTCTTATAAAATACAAAATTTGTCATAAAAAATAATAATGCCTGAGTTCAACCACTTATACAGTGGGTCCCGTAACTCTCTGGACAAATGTAAATTGCAAGGGACAATGAAAATTAGTAAATTTTATGCAGTTTTCAATGATACCTTATTTGTTAAGAACTGATAAATAATAACACAGTAATGTGCTCTTTTCGTAATGCGTGACCACTTTTCTCCATTTAAACAATGCTAATACTCCTTTTACATTGTCTAAATATCTTTACAATCATCTGTTATACGACAATCAGGAGTTTTAAAACATAACAGCTGATTGAATAATTTGTGTTTGTTTATATAATGTTGTTTATATAGTTGTTTGTTTATTACTGCAAGTCTTTAGTAGTTGCTTAGGATTCTTTGAACCTAGTTAATTATTTATTATTATTATTTAAACACATCAAAGGGGTACTGTGATATAGTCTACTTTTTTGGAATGGCTCATGGCAGTGCAAGAGGAGCGGCGAGATTGTATGCAGAACACTATCCGAACAGGCAATGTCCTGTATAACCATAACATTCAGTGTTCAGACAACAATACTTTTATAAATAACAAAAACAAATAATTCAATCAGCTGTTATGTTTCAAAACTCCTGATCGACGTATAACAGATGATTGTAAAGATATTTAGACAATGTAAGAGTATTTGCATTGTTTAAAAGGAGAAAAGTGGCCATGCATTACGAAAAGAGCACATTTCTCTGTTATTATTTATCAGTTCTTAACAAATAAGGTATCATTAAAAACTAAATGAAATTTACTAACTTTTGTCTCTTGCAATTTTTTTTTAATTTAACGGTTTTCGTGAAATTTGGCATCAAATATTTTAAATGGCCGCCATTTTGAAACGGTTATGATTTTTTAGTAGAATTTTAATCGAAAATAGGTCATAATAACATAAACATTTTTGCATAGTCTCAACGCTGTATCTCAAACCATTTATGAGTTATTAATTTGTTTGTAAAAAACACATAAATACAGACAGACGGTAAACTAGGCACCACAGACCCATTTTCCTAAGGTGAAATGTGTTTGTCTTTACCTAAGCAATAACGCTACACATCCTACACTAAACGATTCAGATATACATGTTATTATCATTGTTATTGTTATTCTTAATCATTCTATTTGTTATTGTTATTGTTATGTCATTGTATTATAGCTATTATTGTTGATTGATTGTATTGATATAATCGATGATGAAATGTTGTTTTGTTGTATAGTTTCTAAGTCAGTCTTGAAGTTTATATAATCTTTATTTATAATCTTAACTGATTGGTATTATTATAAATGGCATTGCCGTGGGAAATAAAAATAAATAAATAAATAAAATTACATAAATTTGTCTAGAGAGTTACGGGACACCCTGTTTATCCTCTTAAAATAAAAACATCGAAAATGTTACGTACCGTTTTGATCAATATAATAACTTACACACTTCATATACCATGGTATATCTCTTCCCGTATGTAACGTCACTGGACTGTAAAGCCTTGGTGCAAACCGCTGATGACATAAGTTTAACGGTATAATGTATAGGAGTATTGGCATTGTACGCATGGAGGTGTAGCTCTAGGTTATACCATTGCATGTATTTGCTATTTAAGGGAATGTGCGTACTAACTTTTTATTTCCAACGAAGAAAATCGATATAGAATATGTAATACAATATGATAGTATATACATAGAGTCAAGCTACCAAAGATGTGAAATAAAAAATATAATTGCCTTTCGGTCGTTTAGTTGTAAAACATGACATTCAAAGTCCGATTTGTTGTGACAGGTTTCAGGAAAGGAGACATGTGTTTACAGATGTTTTGAATTGATATGCAAATCAAATAAAACAAATACTTCAATCAATTTCATGTTTTCCAGATTTCGTTTTATTTAGAAATCAATGAGAAATTAATACACCTTGTTTATTTTCTACTTTGTAAAAAAAATATTTTTGAATACAGTTTGGATTGTTGCATGACTCAACAAAATAACAAGGTAGAAATATTCAGGAAACGCTGTGCTAATATATAATTTCATCTTTGGACTAATTAACTACAACCATTGATAGACATCCCATCTATATGTACCAGCTGTAGCATTAAAAAAAACAAAAAAAAAACGTAGTTGTGTAAGCCAGTCACAAAATGCGCTAGTGTCTAAAATTCTATTTTATGCCTTATTCCCAGGTTAATTGTTTGTTGTTGAGGTTGTTTTTGCTCACCAGGTTGATGGTCATAACAACTGCTATAACTCATTATAAGTCATTCCCTAAAATTAGACTTGGTAAAAAGGTTAAGTGTATATGACAGAATTTAGTAACTTAGATCAGCGCAATCCGTAGGTGGGTAAAATCAACTACGACGATTTTGAAAAAGAATCTGGCTACAAATTTAACATGGGGATGGAATGTCTAGTTGTATTAGTAGTCAGTATGTTGGAACAAACGTAACCTGCTTTTTAAATTGAATAATAAATGGTAAATGAATGTTTAAATATTTCTGACACTACTGCAATACCCTGGAATGTGTTTACTCATTTTAGTGTATCCTGTGGTGTTATTGTTACTATGTATGAACTTCTTGAATGTACAGTGGTTGCTAGTTTACGAGGGGATATGTTTAATCAATGGAGTAACACAGACCAGGTGTGTGATTGTGGAGGGACAATTAACAGCCGTGTTGGACACAGGGGAGGTCGTTCAGTAATACAATTGTTTGGGATATTGTGGCAAATAATTGTAGTCAGCTGTAAACAAACTATGGTTTACATTAAGTTTAATTTGGTTTAATCTAATAAAAACAACCATAAAACAAACAAATTTCATCCCCGAAATCTTTGAGGTTAATAAAATGATCATAAATATTTTAAATGAAAGACTTGAGTTTCTAAGTTAAAAAATATGATAGAAATAATATTTCTTTTTTATATATAGGCTTATTTTAATTTTAAGGATACATGTGAGCATGATACAATGTTTCTTGTTCAGTTCTAGTTTCAGGATATTTCAATTATTTCCTCCATCTTTTAAATCTAAATAATCCCCCCTGCGGTTTCGGGGTTAGAATAGGATCGCAGCCCTCCCGGGCTTGTCGTAAGAGGCGACTAAAAGGGTGACTGACGTCCTCACTGGGAGTCCCTGGGAGTGCCCCTGTTGTGTTGCAGGGGTTGATGTGTGCTCTGCACTGCCGATGGGTATTCCCAGTGTGTCGTGAGGAGCCAGCCACTTCGGTCCTTGGTCAGGAAGTGCGGCATGGATGCAGAGGTCGGGCTCTGCATTGCAACAGGCGACCCCCGGCACGTCAGGTATCCGGTGCTGGGCAAACGGAGGTCGGGCCCCGGGGAACTGGGGTAGGGGATTGTCCCCGAGGGTATACCCGTTCCTGACTAAATCCGGGCCGTCTCTTGCCGCACGATGCGCTGGTAAACACATGCATGGCTTGTCAAAACCCCCCACCCAACACATTATTTAACAGCAGCTCAATTGAGCAAAAATCGAAGTCGGAAATGGAGTGGAGCCCTTTTGGGCGTAGCTCCAAGGTCAAGAGGTCGCCACCAGCGAACAACGTTAAGGCAACTCCACCGCCTGCAACCTTTAAGGGCTCAAATGAGTTCCCCCCACTAAGATCTCCTTTGACAGGTGGAGAAGGAAAAGTAGACGTTGAACCGGCGTTGACGGGAACCCTCCTGGAAAGAACAGCGCCGAAAATCAGCCCCCAGAGGTCGGATCCCGAACTTCAGCGTTACCGTCAACAATACGACGATGCTGATGAGGAGGAGTCTGACCTCCTGGTAGAGATGATGGACCTCATCAATAATATGGAGGGAACCTTGAAGCTCCGGACCAACGTAAACCGGTCAATCAAGGACGGTCTCCCAAAGGTGAAGGATCGGGTTGCCCGAGTTCTCTAAATTAAAGGCTTGATGAGACAGGCTTTAGTTAACGAACGGGAGCTTGTGAACCAAGTTTTAGCCCCTAAACTGAACGACAAGGGCGGGAATCAAAGGAAACGGGCAAGGAGCTCACCAGCGGATAGCCCCGATCTTCCTGAATTGGCCAATCAGTCTCTGTCAGATGTCGAGCAGAAGGTCGAGGACAGGGCCACCCAGATGACACCCCCTACTGAGCACACTCCAGCTCTAAAGAAGCGCCCTCAGCAAACCAGGGAGCTTGCCTCTCTCCCAACGGTTGACGGAAGCAGCTCTATGAACTCTGCTGTGGCACCATCAAATGTGGGTAACTGGGAGAAGAGGCTTTCCCTAACAAAGAACCTGCAGCAAGAAATCGAAAGGTTGCTGACCCTGCTCCGGCGAGGGAGGTTCGTGGAAAGGCCCCCCCTGTTTCAAAGAAACCCAGGCCGAGAAAGCCCAGGGCTGAGGCAATCCTGATCAACCCCTTAGGGGGGCGATCTTTTGCTGAAGTCTTGGGTCGACTCAAGTCTAAGGCCAAACCAGAGGAGACGGATACGATTGTTAAGTCAATCAGGTGTACCCAGAATGGGAAAGTTCTCCTCGAGCTGGGGAAATCTGGTGACCGAGTGGCTTTTGCTGCAAAGGTCAGAGAGGCTCTGGGGGACCACGGTACCGTTCGGGAACTCGAGCCTAGGACCTCGGTGGAGATCCGGGACCTTGACGGTCTTTCGACTGAGGCTGAAGTCAGGGAGGCTATCAACAAGGCCATCCCTGATATTCAAAATGCTGACTCCCTTAAAGTATGGCTTACGCGGCCCAACCGCAGTGAGCAACGCATAGCTATCGCTGAAATGCGAAACCAAGATGCCAGCAAGCTGCTTAATCTCATACACCTGAGAATTGGATGGGTCAATTGCAGGCTCAGACGGAGGGTGGTTGTACCGCGATGCTTTCGCTGCCTCGGGTTTGGTCACTCTTCCCGAAACTGTAAGGGACCCGACCTATCCAAGAATTGTTTCAGGTGTGGCGGCTCGGGCCACAACAGGAAGAACTGTACCGCAGCAGAGCGTTGTTTTCTCTGCGCAGAGAAAGGCCAAAAGGACGCCTCATTAGGTCACATCCCAGGGGCTGGGCGATGCAGTGTTTTCAAGGCTGCACTCGACCTTGAGAAGGCTAGGTCTAGGAAGTGAGGATTCTCCAGGGTAACCTTGAGAGGTCCAGAACGGCTGACTCCCTCTTAGATCAGCTGGCCCAAGAGATCGGTGCGGACACCCTTCTGATCAGCGAGCAGTACCGTGACAGGGACCCACACTTCTGGTTCCCAGATTCTCTTGGTACTGCCGCTTGTTGGGTTCGAAACAGCACGGAAGCACCAGTGCGAGATCACGGACGCGGCCGAGGCTTCGTTTGGGTCAGGTGTAGGGACGTCACGTTTTTTAGTGTCTACCTTACCCCCAACGAGCCAATTCGGGAATTCCGTCTGAAGATTGACCGCTTAGAAGACAGTGTACGGGGTACCGTTGGGCATGTCGTTGTTGCTGGTGATTTTAATGCGAGGGCTGTGGAGTGGGGTATGACCTCTACAAACTCCCGGGGGAAATACATCCTGGACTTTGCCGCCAGGGCCGGACTTGTCGTCTTAAACGAGGGCGACACGCCTACTTTCCGGCGCCCCGGCATGAGAGGTACGATCCCCGATATCTCCTTCTCGTCGGAATCACTACTAGCACGGATCTCCAACTGGAGAGTCATCGAAGACCTCACGGCAAGTGATCATCAGTACATCGTTTTTGATATACTGGATGAACACCATAATCAGGCGCCTGTATCACGATCTGGACCACGCCGATGGAATACGGACAATCTGGATGTTGAGAAGTTCACTGACGTAATCTCACGGGGAGCGCTGGTGAATTCTGCTGCACCTGTTGACGCCGAGGCATTGGTATCGTCCACGATGGAACTGATTGTCTCGGCTTGTGACCAGGCCATGCCACGCAGGGGACGCCGTCGCGATAAGCAAGCTGTGTACTGGTGGACTTTAGAGATCTCGAACCTTCGGAAAGCTTGTCTGAAAGCCAGACGTGCCGCTATGAGGGCCAGAAGATTCCCGGATTTCGAGGCTAAGTCAGCGGCTTATAGGGCTGCGAAGAAAGCTCTTCGTCGGGCTATCACCAGGAGCAAGGTTAGCTGTTGGAGGAGGCTTCAGGAGGATGTTGACTCTGATCCTTGGGGACTGGGCTACAAGGTTGTAACCCAGAAACTCGGCGCCCGATCACCACCTTCCGTCATGGAGGGCACCACCATTAACAGGATCGTCACCGCCCTCTTTCCGTCTCATCCTCGGCGGCCTTTTTTCGACTATGGCGAGGTAGGGGACATTCCACTCTTTAGCATTAAAGAGCTGGAATCATCTGTCCTCTCCCTGAAAAATAGAAAGGCGCCTGGTCCTGATGGTATTCCCAGTGAGGCTCTCAAGAAGGTATTCTCAGTTAACCCCCTCTTACTGCTGAGAATGTACAACACATGCCTGTGCGAAGGGGTTTTCCCAACTCCTTGGAAAAGGGCTAGGCTTGTGCTAATCAGCAAGGGGAAAGGTGACCCGAATATGCCGTCGTCTTACAGACCCCTCTGTATGTTGGATGTGGCCGGAAAACTCTTCGAGAAACTGATCCGCTGCCGCCTGACGTCTGCCGTGGAAGCTGCCGGAGATTTGTCTCCTCGTCAGTAAGGCTTCAGAAAGGGTCGGTCAACAATCGACGCGATATCTGAGGTACACAGAGCGGTAGAGCGTGCCGAGAGCTTCAATCATTACTCTCGCCGTATCGTGCTTCTTGTTACGCTAGATGTGAAGAACGCTTTTAACTCGGCGAGATGGGTCGATATGTTGAGCGCGTTGAGGAACAGCTTCCGCGTACCAGCATATCTGTTGAGGCTGATCGAGGACTACCTGCGCTGCAGAACTCTTAATTACGAAACTAAAGATGGTTCGCGGACGATGGATGTTACTTCCGGTGCCGCGCAAGGTTCGATACTCGGCCCAGATTTGTGGAACGCTGCCTACGACAGCCTTCCGAGATCTGAGATGCCAGAGGAGACCGTTTTAGTTGAGTACGCCGATGACGTCGCAGCCCTCATTTCTGCACGCAACGTTGAGCTAGCCCAACTGAAACTGAACCAAGTCATGCGCGTTGTAAACGCCTGGATGACTGATCATGGTCTGACACTCGCTCTGAGCAAGACAGAGATCGTCATCCTCACGAAAAAACGGATTGAAACCATCGTTCCGCTACGAGTTGGGAACGTAGTTGTCCAAACCACGCGAACCGCCAAGTACCTTGGTGTCATGGTGGACAACAAGTTGAGCTGAAGGGACCAGATCTTCCGTACGGCGGACAAGGCTGCTAGGAGTGTCGCTGCTCTTAGTAGACTTATGGCCAATGTCGGTGGTCCCCGGTCCAGCCGTAGAAGACTACTGATGTCTGCAGTCCAGTCCGTGCTTCTCTACGGCTCTGAGGTGTGGGCAGACGCGCTTAACAAGGAGGCGTATAGGTTGAGGCTCGCACGAGTGCAGCGTCAGGCGGCACTCAGGGTCGCTTCCGCGTACCGTACGGTGTCCGAACCGGCCGTTTTGGTGATCGCTGGAGTTATCCCAGTCAAACTCTTGGCAGCGGAGAGGAAGGCAATCTACCAGAGACAAGGCTACATCGGAAAGGACGCTGCAAGAACAGAAGAGCGCTCCCGCACTTTTCAGATGTGGCAAGAAAGCTGGGAAAGGGAGACTCGAGGACGTTGGACTGCCAGACTCATCAGGCAGGTCCAACCGTGGGTAGAACGGCGGCACGGTGAGGTTGACTATTACCTCACGCAGTTCTTGTCAGGTCACGGCTATTTTCAGTCGTACCTGCACTTGATGGCCAAAACGAATTCACCTGACTGCATTTACTGCCCATGCATTCCCGACGACGCGGAACACACTTTTTTCCGCTGTCCACAATGGGATATGCTTCGCCAGGATGCCATTCAACATCTTGGGGTGCTGTCGATTGAATCGATCTGTGAGACCTTGCTGAAGGGTGAGGACAACTGGGACTGCTGGTCGCACTTTGTCCGGAATGTCCTTCAAGCTAAAAAGAATGATCTAGATCGGAACATAGTCTAGATTTGATAAGAAACAAACGGCTAGACACGGTGTAAGCCCCTCGGGCGTAGGCAAACTCGGCCTAGTTCTGATGAAGTGCGACAAGTGTTCCCAGGCTAGTGTCCGAAGAGTAGAGGAGGTTTTTAGTGGGTAGTCTCTGGGCCTTAAGCCCGTTGGAGTCCCACACTACAGTCTAGCAACCTGTGTGCATAAATGCATTTTCCCACCTCTCCCAAAAAAAAAATAAATCTAAATAATGACTAGGGTGGTACCATGCACTGTTAATTTAGAACAGCTGGTTTACAAATTAAGATACCATACCATTTCTTTATAGCTGCAGAGAAAAACACTGTATTACACATAAGCATAATAATTCATTACCGTGAACCAAATGTACCTTACCATTAATTTTGGATACTGCAAGTGAACAATAATTCGTTTACGTGAACCAGACGTACCAGGCTTTAGACCCTGTAAATAGACATTTAATTTAATTTATAATCAGTGCTTGGAAGCCCACTTTGTCGGGTTACTGTAGGTAAACAAATTTTAACACGATCATAGTCGTTTTACATTTCAATTTAGACCGGTAAAACAAGATAGTATATTCGTACGTGTAACGTTATTTTCTAAGACCTGTGAAATGAAATTGTGCTTGTAAAGCAATATGAGAATGATTTAAGACTGGAAACTGCACCACAAATGTCCAAATCTCTCAGTGTCTTTGAGATGTGGAGTTGTTTGCAACAAACTGTCTGTTGCAGTGATAAATTATAGACTCAAGCTGGAGTTTGCAGGAGTTGTGACAGTTTACCAACTCCAGGTATGTGGCCAGTTCTACAGCATTCATAATAAGTAAGTAAAAAAACACAGTTTTTATGGATATTATGGTGGATTTGTTTTTTAATAATCAATGCGTTTTGAAAGTCATATGCATATAAGTATAAGTGTATAACATAAACTAAAATCTTTTACTAAAGCAATCAACTAATAAAAGATGATTAAATTTGCTTTGATATTTTAGTTTTTACTGATCCGACTGATATTGACGAGTCTAAGATTTTTGATATTTGATATTTGATGTATTATATACTAACAGCTTAATAATTAACCACAACCAATCTGGCTGAAAACAAATCATCTTCCAATAAAAAATATACTAAATGTAAAAACTAAAACATGTCTCGAAAAACTGATTACAGATTAGTAAGAAAATACTAACTGTTTAGTAATTTCTATATTTTAAATTATGGTTCACTGAAAGACAAATCTATACATAATTAATTTACAAAATCTTTAAACTATATTTTCATTATAAACTAACCTCTATTTATTGATACCGTGAGAGAGGACACCAGCTGTTAACTAAGTTGTTCTTGTTCTTCCTTCCGCTCCAACAGTTTCCGTTCACCTAAATTTCCCTTTGGTTTCAAACTTATTTTATGTATCAAAACATTTATTGTTTCGTAAATACCTAATTCAGTACCATTTTACATGCACTAATACAATGGATAAGTATTTTTGGTTTATTCAGAGAAGGCAGTTGCTTGGAGTCATTTACAGTAGCTTAACAAACTTGTTAAACATTTTATCCTTAAAATATTTAGCAAACAATATTGGATAACTAAATACGGTTAAGTTTCATACGCAACCGATTGGGGGACCGATGGCACTAGGTGACCAATGGTGTAAACCACATACAAGTTATTGTTCTCATTAGACAGCAACAACCACAGCAGCAACTATAGCATCAGCAACAACAATCAGCAACAACAACACAGAATATATCACAAGAATACCTGAATCCAAAAAATGTTAATAATAAATTCTGATCTTGTGTTTACGGCAACTATCTCAGGTAATGCAATTTCTCCTGCACTGATGATGATTTATCAGTCATTTGTCCTAGCCTGAAATCAAATTACCGCCAATTCTTCCAAAATCTCGTTTTCTCCCTCTCAATCCGACGTTAAAACAAGGTTACCAAAACCTAAACCAATGATAAGAGCAAGCTTCTGCAATTACATTCTGATTCGTTGGGTTTATTAGGCACATTAAGTAAATTAACTTGTATATCTTCATCTGAGGAAAGTTTGCATTTACGACAAAAATGGTATTGAAAGTAAAACCAATCTGGTACCTATAACTGGTACTTTTCCGTCTGGTTGTTTTAAAATCCAGGACTTAAATATTACTACAAATTGTTCAAGGTTCTAAAAATTTCCTTTCAAGAGAAAGATTGTATTTTATTTGCAATTTTAAACCCTAAAATAATAAATACCCCCGCCGCAGCAAACCTGCAGATTAAGTGAATTTCCATTTACCGGTTGGATTTCTACTAAAATATTCATTGTCAGATTTGTTTCCTATTTAAATAACATTTTAGTAAGTACTTAGGTTTTCTGCTACAGGGAAGGTAGCAGAGGTAGCTTAGTATGAAATAATCAAAATTGCCAAATTTAGTTAAAAAATATCCATAAAGAAGCAAACTACAATAGTTTTTTATTCTCCATAAGAATAACGTCGGAATTTTTAATTTACAATTTTTTTAAATTATCTTCATAACCGTTAGGCATGCAACAATGCTTTAATATACAAAATTATTTCTTTTTTTAAGCACTACAAAATGGTTTGGGAAGAAATTGTAAAATTTTGTGTTTTTAGTGTAAAAAGTGGGAAAACCCAATTTTACCCCATAAACCCTCCCATTAACCCCCATTCCCATAGTCCGATCATGCTGGTTTGCGAACTCGTTCGAGTAAACGTAGATTTACACGTTTGTACCAAATTTCATCAAATTTCATCGTATTTTTTCCCTCGAGTTATCGCGCTAACGGAATCTATCTAACATATGTGACATACGTGTGAATTTGAACGGATGGTGTTTTTGACCTCTGGGGACCTCAAAACTAAAAAGTAAATCAATCAAGGGTCTATGTCTTACCATGAGACCAACGATAATAGCTTATTCCTCCTATATGGGAAATTGGTTAAAACAGCTAAAGAAATAAATCAATTATGCTTACTGATTAATTATGTTTTACTGAACTCCTGTGAAGTTAATAAGGCATTTATTAGAATAAAATGTAATTTGCAAGAAATATTTATTTTAATAACACAAAACATTAGCTTTATTAGTTAGGGTTGCAATGAAAAAGTCACAATGACAAGCAGTTAATTAGCCATAAACACGAGGCCTACGGCTGTTCTGACTGTGTTCAATTACACGTTACCATGTTTTGTCTTGTCCAATTTACTTTCTGTGAAATAACAATGGATTCATCATTGTACTGACGCAATAAACAACAAATTATTGTATAATATGCCTGTCGATTAAACCTGTTCTTAAACAATAGTTATCCTTAATATGCATTTTTAAAATCTAAAAACAAAATACGTTCTCCAAAAAATTTGCAAGTTAGTACAAATCATCAGCATCACATTAACACAAATAAAGTTAACATTTTTCATGAACCACTTAAATAAATTAAACATAGCTCAAACGTCTATTAGTTTGTGGTGAATCCAAAACATTAGAAACGTCATTAAACTTGCCATATATCCAGGCCAAAACAACAACTCTAAGCTAAGTAATGGAAGTTTGTCTTTCTTATTCCATCTTAAAATAAGCTCAAGACAAACATTCTCTCAGGAATCAAACAATAAATGCACGATTGCGTTTATTCTTTGACATCCAGACCTTTTCCATATGTTAAGGGATTCTGGCCACCAAAGGGTTTATTTATGACGAGGTGATAATTAGACTACAAAATTAGTCCTAACCTGACTAACAAACTGAGCTGATAGTATCACAAGATGGCAGCAATGTTTAATAACAAACCACTTCTAGGTTTGGTGTAATCAGTATTCCAAGATGGCCGCTGCGTGTCATGCTTATCAGGTCACGTGTTACCTGTGAGACGTGCTCGCTGTCAGCTGATAGAGGGTGAACGCGTGTGTTGCCGCGTAAACACTTTTGGAGGGAACGGAGGGTAACTTTCTCAACAAGTTTGTGGGTTTCAGGGTTATCGTTCATACTGCTGCATAGCCTACTTAAAAATTATGATTCATTCACATTAAAGTTAGTGACATAGTTGATTTTTTAAAATTTTGTCAAGACTCTTACGGTACTAGAAATTAAAACCTTTATTTTTGTTCAAGAACATTTTCGATCAACGAATTCAAACCACTATAATGCTTTGGTAAAATGTATTGAAATAATCAAGACTATAAGGAATGTGAAATATCTTCTTTTGATTAACCTGGCTTTGGTTATCGTCGCCGACATTCTCACAACCGCATTTAAGTTTTCTTTCAAATAATTAAGGCAAACAATCCCTCCCATATTCATTTGTTTTGTCATTAAAATTACGTAGACTGATAAAAACAAGGCCTACGCACAGGCCCATGTAGGCCTTTTCCCATAATGGCAGATTCATCTGACAATCAATGTTGTAATAGCTAATCTTGCTCTCTTAATGAAATTGGAATAAACGTATTTAATTTCATATAATTATAAATCATGATTGCATGAGGACTTTTGTTAACTTGACATATATAAGATGTGTGTTTGTGTGTGTAACATGTTTGTGGTAAACATAAAGTAAGATGAAAATTTACAGTTATGAATGGCTACTTTTTATTCATAATAAGATAGCAGTTAATATAAATAATATACTGGAACGGATTTTATCCAGTCTCGTTTAATATTTTTTTTGTTTTTGTTTTTTTCTCGTTTACTAATAATTTTACTGTCATCATTGTATTTACGTAGCATTTATATAAAGATGATATATTATTTGAATTGTGTAATTTGTAACTACAGAAAATCCTTAATTTGTATGGTTAAAAAATACGTTAGAAATTAATCAATATAAAATATTTTACACAGTTTTATGAAGTCCCTAGTCTTTACTCGGGGTTTTATTTATTCATTTATGATGATTTGAGGACGACATTTACCAACTTTTAAACTATTGACTAAATTTTATAAATCAGCGAAATTAGAAAATGGTTTAAATCCTTCCTTATACTGCCTGACTTATTATCTTTGTTGTTCAATTCAATATTTTATTCCATTCAGCTCGATATTGTTTGTCAGATCAAAGATATTTATAAATTGTTTTGTAAAACAATTGAAAAGTATCTTTAATGTAAATAAATATCGAACTGTATGGAATAAAATGTTGAATTGAACAACAAACATACAACAAAGAACTATTCTTTAAGGATCAACATATTTTATTCTGTAACCTCAATGTAACTAAATATATCGTATTTAAATACTTTGCTACGTATAATCAAATACAACCAAAGAGACATACCATAAAGGTATGCCAAACTATCCACCCTAAAGTTTATAATTTGTTTCCAGTTCCAGCCAGGGTACGATCACGCTGAGGAGGCTTAACTAAGAGCAATTTGGCAGTCTGCTGCCAGCTTGTTAATTTTCAATTAGATAACAAATTTAGCTTGTTTGCAATTAACGTAAGATTAAATTAAAAAATTTAAATTTTGGAACTTGGTCAATGTTAGGCTATTTTTTAATATAAGTTTTTAAACACCAAAAACGCAAGTTAGAAAAATAATTAATAAATAGATTAGCAAAGGACCTGACTATGGACGGTGCAAATTATAATTTGCATCATTTTAAATAAATATTAGAAACGTTGCATATTCTGTCATATCACTTAAGTCTTGCATTAAATTCCTGGTTATACTGGAATAATATAGTAACAAATAAATATCCATGATTAATAAAATAATCAGAAAACATAGGTTTGATCTTATATTTTTACTCCTTTGTTTTTATCTTGGAAAGCTTCTTATTTGTTGCTGGCCATCGTTTGTGCTTATGAAAAGAGTTAAAATATTTTATTTGCAAAGACTTACTTACTGTTTGGAATGTATTTTCACAATTTGTTTAATTTTCAATGCAAATTGACAAACATTAGAGTGTAATTAGTCACGAATGTCATAAAATCTATTCAAATGTAATTTTTGATTAAAAAAAAACTTCAACAACACCCATATTAATGGAAAAATCATTCTGTAGTTAATACTCGTACATTAACTACGGAAATTAGTCTGAATTGATTTCGAGGAACTAAAAGGATGCATAAATATCATTATAAAAATTGTCAGTAGATTTAAAAGCTAATAGGAAAGTAAATATTTTCTTAATAGTTCTATCCAACAAATGACTCGCTGACTATTTCACCTTGTTCAAAAAAATCTACGGTTACACATTTTCACAGAATAGAAAACAATAATTATGTATTTGCATTCTTATTTGCTAACAACTGTGTCCATTTAAATTAATATATATTAAAGTAAATTTAAAGTAAGCTTAAATCAAGCGCAAGCGTCTTACAAGATCCATCCAAGAACGTGGAAGGAATACCATAGTAAAGGATCAAGTGTGGATAAGTCAAGCCTAGGGACAGGAACATAGGAAGTGTTTTAACCTTATTCTTAACGATGCTTTCTTTTCCACAACGCATTTTATAAAGCATTCCAAAAAAGTTATGCAAGCAAGTTATGTGTTAGGTATAAATATGTTACCAAAATCGTTTATAGAAATTCAATTACAACAATACTGCTTTGGGCCCTAATTACAAATACAGTGTGAAATGGTTCAATACTGATTCTAGTTTTGTCAGACGACCAAAGTTTCAAACCTAAAGGTTTATTTGTCAACTACGTGGTAATAGCTTAAATATAACTGAGATTTAATATGTTAGTTGAATGACAAAAATCCAGATCAATTGACAGTAAAACATATATGATGTGTAACAGACATTTACTAATTTTTAACTATACAAACTTGATACAGAGGCTAACAATGTTTAAAATAAAGTCTAAAAATAGTAAAAAGACACTTTTGATGCTTGTTAAGTAACGAGTGTTTGATTGGCCCACGAAAGCCCATTGTTACAACAGTTAATAAGGTATAAAACAATACATGGTTTTAAGTTTTTGTTTTAGAAATTAATCTAATCTTAAAAATTTAATAGCTCCAGCTAGTTCAATAAATAAAAGTTAGCTCTAACTGCGAAGAGAACATTAAGGTTTTCGATGTAATCTCTGTTGGTTTTTTTATATCTTTTTGACTAGATAAAAGAACCTGAGCTAAACAGTCAAGGGAGTTTAGTTAGAATATATATAATATATATTAAATAAAATAAATATTAAAATACTATGTATTTAATCAGTAATGCTTCAGTTCTTAATTTTTCCCATATTTTTTATGGCGAGAACGTAAGACAACCGTTTTTATCTTTGTTTAAACTGTTAAAAACTATATTTTAAAACAGCTGTAATACGATTAGAGAGACTTCGAAAAAGGCGTGCAAAATACGTTTTGTAAAGTCTATTGAAATATTGAAGCTCGAATGTAATATATTTAAATGTTAAAGACTTTGGGCAATTATTAAAAAAATAAGGCATATATTTTTCACCCCACTATGTCTGGTAATGAAACGTTTCCTAGTTTAAAAATCAGGGATAAACAGTAATCTTTTAACGTAAATTTCGAAAAGTTTTTTTTAACATTTGCCTAGCAACAGTGTGAGTAATTTGACAAATCTAGTAAGTTATTAAATTACCTTCAGATCTAATCCATAAAATCATTCATTCATCCCTCTACCCATTCATCTCTCCATTCATTCATTCATTAATTCAGTCGGTATCGTCTATTCTCCCTACACTGAAGGTGGTGGTGTGACATTAATTCGTAATCAACTCTATAGTCTGCCACTAATACATGATCTATATGCCAGTCCATTCCCTTAGTCCATTATATTACTCCATTACAGTAGTATTGCCTGTTCTCCCCTACACCAAAATTGAGGGTGATTCCGTCTTTGCCCTGTTACTAATCCACGATCTATATGCCAGTTGAAATCCACATTGTTAAAACAAATTTTCTTAAGGGAATAAGTGTGCAAATTAATTAATTCATCATTTACTTATAAACAAACTACCGTTTTAAATTATTTTCAGATAAGAGCTGCAGATCATTTTAGCTACAATAACAGGGATATGCCCGGACCTAAATAATTATTTAAACCAGTTTTTGATAAACATCTAACTTATATTCTTTCCGGACAAATACGCTATCCTTTGAACATGCTTATTGTAATTAACTGCTTATAATGTTTAACTCATAAAAACTTAAAACAACATGTTTTTCAAATCTGCATAAAATAACAAAATAAAGGAGGGATCTACAGTCCTTTCTAAATTTGGTTTCTAGTGAGTTTGACGTCATAATCAGGTTACCGGGACTCAAATCAATTACGTTAGTGAATTACTGAAATTACCTCTTGGCTCAGAGTTTTAAAAGCTAGTAAGGCTGTGGCTTACAACAATGTAACAGGTTATCAACTACTATTATATGTACAAGAATAGATATTATATTGTGTTTTGTTTTAAATGAATTAATAATGTCAAAGATTTGTGATTTTAAATACATAAATTATTATAGTAAAGTTTTCTAAATCGTGGTAACTTAATCTCAACTAAATTTACTATTCCCGAAACTAAAATAAAGTAGTAAGATCCATTATGAGTAAACTTTAAGGTATACACTCCTTGATTGAAATGTAGTATACATTAACAGTCATAATACACAGCAATTATTATGTAGTAGACTTTGACTATGTTCAAGTAACAAACATATGTTTCTGTATATGTTATCCTTATGGAGAAATACGAAACTTTAAAGGGCGCCAGGGCCTCACTCTCTAATTATTTCCCTAAAAAAAAAGTTTCCTGCACAACTTCACGTTACGCTCTTTCCAATGACTCCAAAACATGTTAATCGGTTCAGTAGTTTCGGAGGAGTAATTGTCACAAAAAACCTGCTTGCGTATTAAATAAATAATAATAGATTATTGTAATGTTTGTCAGAAAATAAATATAAAACAAACCTAGTTTGAGTCAAACATTCAAAAGAGATACAAGACCTCTGCAGCCTGTGCGAGCTATAAGCCGTTAAATATGTGCATACTTATACACGACCCTTATCATACACAATACTAGGGGGCATTGTAAAAGTTCTAACTGTTCATATTTATATTCGACACCAATAAAAAACATCTTTTAATGTTAAATTAATGTTGATGATAGTTGATTAAATTAAAGGATTTCTTGTTTGGAATTACGATCACATTTCATAATCTCATATTTAATAATGGTTTTTATTTATACAGCGAATAGTAATCAGTTTCTGTCAACAATGAAGTACAACACAACACTGGCTCCATCAAACCTTGTTGCCTGCTGTCAATATCAGATTTCACCGACATAAACACTGTTTATATTTACCTAATCGTTTTCCAGTGTTTGGATATTAATGTTCCTTTTTTTAAGTTTAATTTTATCGCTACTGTAATTTTCCCTTTTCTACTATAAAACAAATACACTGTTGTAGTTTTACAATAAAGTAGTTAATTCAACGTCCTTTCTTGATATGACTTTAAGTATTATCGAATCAAGCATATGCGGATTTTTGGTCTTTAGTTCTTATATTTATAACGATTTTGTAACTGTGTACACAAAAATTTGTTTAAATAAATAAGAAATTATTGTAATATTATTTAAATAACATAGTGTGAATTGAAAATGTTTACTAATAATATAAAATAAAAAATCTATTCTTTGGAATAAACAAAAGTTTACTGGAAAAAAAACCGTATCCGAATTTTGCATATTTTCCGTCATGATATGAGAAAAATATCAAAACAGTTTTTAAACGATGTAAATAGTGTTTTTGGATCCACAAAAAGTCAAGTTACCTATATACCATAAACGTATTTAAGTGGGGATAATGAAGAAAGGAAAACTGAAAAAAAGACTGCGTTGACGAAATTATCCAACCAAATTACCCTAATACGGTTTTAACGACATTATAACTAATCTACAGCACTTAGGGTCACTTCGCTTTTCTTGTCTCTGGCAATTATGTAGATCACTTCGTCTAAACCAGACACAAACTCAAGTACTCGTGTATCGTAACTTGTCTGGTAACTGTAAATAATACCATTGACGATTCTATGGTACCTAAAAACACTAATTGTTAACAAAACGGTTTAGAATACTATTACGAATAATCAAAACACAAACAAATAAGTGCTCCTATGTCTAGGTCTTACCCATAGCTTATTCCCTATACATATTATGTTTATTTTCATATTTTGTAACTTAAAAGTTGAGTGTTAGAGCAAAGGCTATTCTTGAAAATATGTTTTACGAATCCAAAATGTATTTAAAAAAGGGAATGGATGAAGTTTCTATTACTGTGTTCTGAAATGAAAGGCCAAGTGAAGGTTTACATTGGACTTACTTCAGCAAGTTGTAAAAACTTTTACGGTTTGGGCAAATCGATCCTTTGGGTCCTTTGTAGAACACGGACCTTTATCTACGAAGTTAGTGAATTTCATACAGTTTCTTATAGAGGAAGATGGTTTACTAAAACCCATTTAGAAATAAATGAGTTAAGACAATTTGTTTTATTATTATTTTAATTATCATTATGATTATATTACCAAATAAGATGGGGCCGCCACCAAAGTATTACAACCCAAATATGAGTGAAGGGTGGATGTGGAATGAAGTGTGATGATCCGTGTAGCTTTGTTACTGGCTAAGATCAGCTGTTTCATTAGTCAGGATAATTATTTTAAGACCAATAATCAGGAACAGCTTGGTCTAATTTCCATCAAAAAGCTACACACTTTTCTCAGGATCAAACTGACGACCTGGGGCCTTTTTCATAATAAATAATCCAGTAACCTAACACATTTTACCTGGCATGAAATGGGGTAGTAGGTTTCTTTTTTATGTTGTTTGTAATAGTACCGAGATGCTAAATCCAAATTTTCGACCTCGGTGACCTTCCGGATCACCTCCAAAAAGCTTACAAATCGGTGGAATTTCGCACTATTTTTACGTTTGTCCGATTTTGACCCACTTTTTCATATTCTTAGTACAAACATAACAATGGCAAAACCTTTGGTTTTATATACTGTAAGATACATAAAAGGAGCTTTAAACAAGTTACCTACTTACATTGGGTATTGACATAGTTCCGAAGGTTTGAGCTGCAAAAGGAGATAAGAAATTTACCTACTCTACTCACTCCGACATCCCCATTTATTTTGGATACCCTCTCCCGTAAAATATATTCTTTCTATTGAAAATGTTCTCGTGTGTATGAGTTCTCATCTTACTTCTTCTAAAGTATAATAATAAAGTTTAGAAAGCACGCACATTTTATATTACCCTGAAAGAGTTCTAATATAATTATCGAGAATCTAGTAGTTGTTTGCTTTATTAATTGTTATCACGAAGATTTTTGCATCCATATAATATAATTAATTTTAAGTTGTTTTTACTTTAGCAAAATTAAAGGTAGTAAAATAACGTCATGGATAACGGAAGATAAATATTTTAAAGTTAAATATTTTAATTGAATTAGCTCACATACATAGATCTAATGACAAATAAATATATTATCTGAACATATTATTCAAGTGTATTACGTTAAGTAAGACGTTTGGGAAAACATGCCTCTTCCGATAACTTGAAATTATTTAATTCATTAATATAGTAATCTAATTATTTAACTTCTGATTCATAGCTTTTAACCTTTGCTACTTTATTGATAACCTTTAAAAGTATAAAAGTACTATCTACACGTAGTTTGTTGTGAGATATGGAAGGTAACATAAACCCCTCATTGTATTTTATAAATATCCACTTATAAATAGTATATGTTTCATTTGATAAAAATAAAACAACCAGTTGGATCTTGAAAATTACCAAAGGAAATGTTTATGTAAAATAAATTTCAATTAGAAAAATTTAATTGTCTGAGAAGCTCAAACATTTCCTCTGAAACAAAGTAGGTGTGAGTTTCCTTGTTCTTTTTAAGCATTGAGAGAACAGGAGCCTTGCTGAATACGAACGTGCTCATTAGTAAAGTATCAACTTTTAAACTCTGCCTCTGTGTTGTTAATTAAATTCAATACACTAATGTTTAATTTGATATAAAGCATTCTAGTATTTAAAAACAGTTAATGAATCTTTTTAGGGCCATTGTACCATATCTTTAAAATAATTGAGTATAATTGAGTATATCATATAATCATAATGATAATTAAAATAATAATAAAACAAATTGTCTTAACTCATTTATTTCTAAATGGGTTTTAGTAAACCATCTTCCTCTATAAGAAACTGTATGAAATTCACTAACTTCGTAGATAAAGGTCCGTGTTCTACAAAGGACCCAAAGGATCGATTTGCCCAAACCGTAAAAGTTTTTACAGCTTGCTGAAGTAAGTCCAATGTAAACCTTCACTTGGCGTTTCATTTCAGAACACAGTAATAGAAACTTCATCCATTCCCTTTTTTAAATACATTTTGGATTCGTAAAACATATTTTCAAGAATAGCCTTTGCTCTCACACTCAACTTTTAAGTTACAAAATATGAAAATAAACATAATATGTATAGGGAATAAGCTATGGGTAAGACCTAGACATAGGAGCACTTATTTGTTTGTGTTTTGATTATTCGTAATAGTATTCTAAACCGTTTTGTTAACAATTAGTGTTTTTAGGTACCATAGAATCGTCAATGGTATTATTTACAGTTACCAGACAAGTTAAGAAACACGAGTGCTTGAGTTTGTGTCTTGGGAAGACAAAGTGATCTACATAATTCCCAGAGACAAGAAATGCGAAGTGACCCTAAGTGCTGTAGATTAGTTATAATGTCGTTAAAACCGTATTAGGGTAATTTGGTTGGATAATTTCGTCAACGCAGTATTTTTTCAGTTTTCCTTTCGTCATTATCCCTACTTAAATTCGTTTATGGTATATAATGTAACTTGACTTTTTGTGGATCCAAACACTATTTACATCATTTAAAAAACTGTTTTGATATTTTTCTCATATCATGACGGAAAATTTGCAAAATTCGGATAAGGTTTTTTCCCCAGTAAACTTTTGTTTATTCCAAAGAATAGATTTTTTATTTTATATTATTAGTAAACATTTTCAATTCACACTATGTTATTTAAATAATATTACAATAATTTCTTATTTATTTAAACAAATTTTTGTGTACACAGTTACAAAATTGTTTTAATTTAAGAACTAAAGACCAAAAATCCACATATGCTTGATTCAATAATAATTCAACTCATATCAAGAAAGGACGTTGAATTAACTACTTTATTGTAAAACTACAACAGTTCATGTGTTTTATAGGAGCAAAGGGAAAATTACAGTAGCAATAAAATTAAACTTAAAAAAGTAACATTAATATACAAACATTCGAAAACGATTAGGTAAATATAAACAGTTTTTATGTCGGTGAAATCTGATAGGTATTGACAGCAGGCAACAAGGTTCGATGGAGCCAGTATTGTGTTGTATTTCATTGTTGACAGAAACTGATTACTATTCGATGTAGAAATAAAAACCATTATTAAATATGAAATTATGAAATGTGACTGTAATTCCAAAAAAGAAATCCTTTAATTTAATCAACTATCATCAGCATTGATTTGACATTAAAAGTTTTTTTTTATTCGTGACAAATATAAATATGAACAGTTAGAACTTTTACAATGCCCCCTAGTATTGTGTATGATAAGGGTCGTGTATAAGTATGCACATACTTAACGGCTTATAGCTCGCACATGCTGCAGAGTTCTTGTATCTCTTTTGAATGTTTGACTCAAACTAGCTTTGTTTTATATTTATTTTCTGACAAACATTACAATAATCTATTATTTATTTAATACGCAAGCAGGTTTTTTGTGACAATTACTCCTCCGAAACTACTGAACCGATTGACATGTTTTGGTGTCATTGTAAAGAGCGTAACGTGAAGTTGTGCAGGAAACTTTTTTTTAGGGAAATAATTAGAGAGTGAGGCCCTGGTGCCCTTTAAAGTTTCGTATTTCTCCATAAGGATAACATATGAGATAATTTTTATTTACAGAAACATATGTTTGTTACTTGAACATAGTCAAAGTCTACTACATAATAATTGCTGTGTATTATGACTGTTAATGTATACTACATTTCAATCAAGGAGTGTATACCTTAAAGTTTACTCATAATGGATCTTACTACTTTATTTTAATTCCGGGAATAGTAAATTTAGTTGAGATTAAGTTACCACGATTTAGAAAACTTTACTATAATAATTTATGTATTTAAAATCACAAATCGTTGACATTATTAATTCATTTAAAACAAAACAGCTGATCGACAAATCAAACAAATCATCTACTTCATGTGAATAATGCTGTTACACAAAAATAGGTTACACAACCAATAACTTGATTCTTTTTTACTTGTGGGTGAATTTTGAGTTTGCAGTTATGAAAGCACCAAGCCAAGTAACTTAAGCACTTAAATTAAAGATCATCACTGTTCTTACCCAGACCAATTTCAGTCATGAACAACTAAATTATATGTTGTTTTAAGTAAGGCTACATCTTTTAATAGGTTAAACATATTCATTATGGGAAATTTTGACGAGGGTAATGTTCCTGAAGGTAACTTCAAGAATAAAATCGTAGTATTCATGGAAGTGCTGTTGTGGTTAAAATATTGTTTTTTAGTGTTTATTTTTAAAAGTGTTTTCTTCAAGCAGCATTTTTATGACCCTCAAAATACGTTACACAGGCCTATTGGTTTGATACGATAAAAAGTTTTGTTAAATGTGTTTTTAAAAATCTTTAAAAATAACAGCTCTATAACATACTTGAACACTTATTAATTTACTAAATAAAATACACATACAACTAGAACAGCTGAAATGGCTGGACTGCTTCTCTTCTAAGGATTTATTATTACTGTATTTAATTTTTAACGTTGAGCCAATATATAACACGATGAATTTGTTTTCTAAATTCATATGTAATTTTGCGGGGCATTGAGCCGCACAGGTTCACTAGTTTAAATCATAACACATGCAACTACGGTAGAAATTTCTTAGTTTTTATTTAGGAATTTAAAATTGTTTTTTTTAGTTGGTATCATAATAACTATCACGGAGTCTTTCAAATATAGATTTTCGATTTTATGCTCCTACTAGCAAAAGTAATTTTTTATATTCATTTCTTAGTATAACAAATGTTGCTGCATATTTATTTTCAAAAATATAGTTTTTGTTTTTTCTGTTTTACAATATTTTGTTTTTGTGTGATATGTTGTTTGGTAATATATTATACCTCACAAACTACACGAGTTAACAGTTAATTGTAAAATATAGTTTAAACAGCTTTTCGTAAAAAAAATATTCCTAATATTGTTTGGCTCTTATTCGAGTTTATCGCACAGTAAGTTTTTTTTTACGTTGTAAAATATTTTCTACGAAATAGAGAAGTTTAAAAATATTAGCAATGCATCGTATTCACCGACTTATGATTGAAATATAAGTTTTAGACTTAAATATAGTTCCCAGTATTCAAGGGTTTACAAGTGTATTTGGTTGGTTCCCAGATAACTGAAATATAATGAAAATGGAATCATAAACTATTAACGAAACAACCAGGTTGAGGTTTAACATCTTTGTAGTTGATAACCTGTTACATTGTTGTAAGCCACAGCCTTACTAGCTTTTAAAACTCTGAGCCAAGAGGTAATTTCAGTAATTCACTAACGTAATTGATTTGAGTCCCGGTAACCTGATTATGACGTCAAACTCAAGAGAAACCAAATATAGAACGGACTGTGATCCCTCCTTTATTTTTTTTTATTTTTTGCAGATTTGAAAAACATGTTGTTCTAAGTTTTTAGGAGTTAATTATTATTGTTCATACGATAGCGTATATGTCCGGAAATAATATAAGTTAGATGTTTTATCAAAAACTGGGTTAAACAATTATGTAGATCCAGATCCATGTTATTTTAGCTTAAATGAGCTGCAGCTCTTATCTGAAAATAATTTAAAACGGTAACACGATTATAAGTAAATGATGAATTAAGTAATACGCACACTTATTTCCTTAAGAGCAAGAAGATTTTTCTAACAATGTGCAATTATAACTGGCATATAGATCGTGGATTAGTAACAGGGCAAAGACGGAATCACCTATAATGTTCACCCTCAATTTTGGTGTAGGGGAGAATAGGCAATACTACTATAACGGAGTGAAATAATGGACTAAGGGAATTTTTACGTTTGTCCGATTTTGACCCACTTTTTCATATTCTTAGTACAAACATAACAATAGCAAAACCTTTGGTTTTATATACTGTAAGATACATAAAAGGAGCTTTAAACAAGTTACCTACTTACATTGGGTATTGACATAGAGCCGAAGGTTTGAGCTGCAAAAGGAGATAAGAAATTTACCTACTCTACTCACTCCGACATCCCCATTTATTTTGGATACCCTCTACCGTAAAATATATTCTTTCTATTGAAAATATTCTCGTGTGTATGAGTTCTCATCTTACTTCTTCTAAAGTATGATAATACAGTTTAGAAAGCACGCACATTTTATATTACCCTGAAAGAGTTCTAATATAATTATCGAGAATCTAGTAGTTGTTTGCTTTATTAATTGTTATCACGAAGATTTTTGCATTAATATAATATAATTTATTTTAAGTTGTTTTTACCTTAACAAAATTAAAGGTAGTAAAATAACGTCATGGCTAACGGAAGATAAATATTTTAAAGTTGAATATATTAATTGAATTAGCTCACATACATAGATCTAATGACAAATATATTATCTGAACATATTATTCAAGTGTATTACGTTAAGTAAGACGTTTGGGAAAACATGCCTCTTCCGATAACTTGAAATTAGTTAATTCATTAATATAGTAATCTACTTATTTAACCTCTGATTCATAGGCCTAACAAAAATCAGAGGTTACCTCTGTACCTTTACAACGTATACTTTACAAAGTATACCTTTGCTACTTTATTGATAACCTTTAGATTTAAATAAAAGTATAAAAGTACTATATACACGTAGTTTGTTGTGAGATATGGAAGGTAAATAAAACCCCTTATTGTCTTTTATAAATTTTCATTTATAATTAATAGTATTTGTTTGATTTCATAAAAGTAAAACAACCAGTTGGATCTTCAAAATTACCAAAGGAAATGTTTATGTAAAATAGATTTCAATTTGACACTTAATTGTCTGAGAAGTTCAAACATTTCCTCTGAAACAAAGTAGGTGTGAGTTTCCTTGTTCTTTTTAAGCATTGAGAGAACAGGAGCCTTGCTGAATACGAACGTGCTCATTAGTAAAGTATCAACTTTTAAACTCTGCCTCTGTGTTGTTAATTAAATTCAATACACTAATGTTTAATTTGATATAAAGCATTCTAGTATTTAAAAACAGTTAATGAATCTTTTTATGGTCATTGTACCATATCTTTAAAATAATTGAGTATCAGTTACTATTCACTTGCACAGTTTAGAATATTATTGAACAGTATATCACAGTATAGGATGCTATTAGAATATATTGGCACCCAATGCGTTATTGCTTAGTTAATTTAATAACGCTTTTTGAATTACAATAATTTAATTTGTATTGTACTTTTTAAGTAGGTAATATATTAATTTTGTGGGGACGAATTCTATTTCAGCCCACAATTATCCAACTAGAAATAAATGTTAACGATGTGAAACAAAGCCATAATATATCTTCTGAAATGGAAACATAATGCAAATCATCTCCGTAATCGGTGTTGGGGGACTGAATGGATTTGCTATGTCCGTAGTAGTATTTAATGTATAATGCTGATCATTATTTAATAATAGCGTAAAGCGATTGTGACTATGTTTTCAAAATAAATTTGTTGCTCGTGGTGTTTTGTGTTATAAAAATCAAATGGACCCTAACATTAATTCGTTCACAACGTTGTATTACTATGCAATAATTTATATTTTATTAATTTAAAAATATTGTTCTATAGACTTAGAGGCTAGTTTTTTCATATAAGTTCCAGCTACTTTCCTAGCATGACTTTAGGAATTTTACATTTTGATATTAATTTTACGGTTAAGTTAACGGAAAAAGTTTCACCCCTCTCATAAGTCTACTTTGGAAACTGATGTAGAAAATAGTTATGGTAGTGAGAGACATCATCGACACATACCGGTATGGACATTGTCTAATCTAGGTCTTCAAAACTAGGACAATCTAGATCTATGTTTTATCGAATGTCAAAATGTAGAGGCCCCGAAGATGGATAGCTGCTAAGCCTCCAAAACGGTGGCCCGCCGCACATTGAAGGGAGGCGAGGTGCAGGCGAGATGCAGGCTAGGTGCAGGCGGGAGCGAAGACTTTTTCTTGTCACCGCACATTGAAGCGAGGCGGGACAGAGGTTTCCTAGCTTTGGTCGTACTTTCGGAAGTAGAGGATGATTGTTTTGACATTTACTGATACTAATTGTTAGTTGAATAATTTAATTTTACTCTATTCGCTATCCGAAAAACGATTTTTTTTTTATGTGATTACGGTAGATGAAAAAAAGATTAAGTCGTGGAGATTATGTTTTAACTACTGAACTGCCAGACCGGTCTTTTTACGAGCATTTTTTTCGTGTGAACAAACAACAGGTTGATGATATCCATATTTTTTTTTAAAGTGCCACTAGCGAAAAAGAATGCAATGCTCAACAACTATAGCCATCTGAATTAGACGTCATCACCCGAAGACCTAGATCTGTCAATCAGCCGTGACCGTGTAAGCCTATAATATAGACTACGGACTGAACATACTTGCATTTATGATTTTGTGAAGAGAGTCAAATTGTTTATATTCATTAAAGTAATTTTAGCTTTAAGTTGGATTTGAAATACTTCAAGGGGACCAGATGTCATTTTAGTATGGTTTAAATATATGATTCTTTTCTACTACAATACAAATACATAACTCAACCCATTTTGATCCAGCCTATTTATAAACTTTAACTTCATTAACGACTTAAGAAACTCGTTCACCATATCATACATAAATATATCAGAATAATAACCAAATTGTTGTTACCCTGTAAATATTTTGTAAATGTAAAAAAATTGGAATTGCTGTTGTTAGCTAAAAGAACAAAATTTAAGTTGCTGTCATTTTAGCGAATTTGACTATAGGGAAGTAGCGTTTACCGTAGGTCTCATGGTAAGACATGGGCCCGGGAAAATTTACTTTTTAATTTTGATGTATATATATATATCGTGAACGCGATAACTTGAGTAATACTGGTCCGATTTTGATTAAATTTGGCTCAAGGGGGAAGGCAGCATAAACTTGAATGAGTCAGTGAACCAGCATGATTGGACCATGGGAACGGTTTCACGGGGGGTTTTTTGGGGCAAAAATTGGTTTTCTAATTTACATTTTTGACTCTCCAAACAAAACTCGATACAATTTTAAAGAGCTTAAAAACCAATAATTTAGTATATTGAAGAAGTTTTACGGTTATTGGTCACGGGAAAAATTAAAAATCTTAAATTTAAAACTACCACGCTATTCTTATGGAGAATAAGTAAACTGTTGTAGTTTTTCTTGTATATGGATATATTTTGATCAAACTTGGGAAGTAACTTATTTTATACTAAGCTATTGATGTTCTACTAAAAATCCCATTTTATTACCACCCCCACCCCCCTTAGCAGAAAACCTAGGTTCTTGTTAAATATAATGCTTTGTAAATAGATTTAATTGAAAATCCAATCGGGCAAATGGAAATTTGCTTTGTCTACAGGTTTGCTGCGGCTTGGGTATTATATTATTTCAACCATTTTATTCTTCTCAGAACGAAAGGGGTTAAAAATACATTTTCCCAATACTGAACTCATTAAAACGAAGCATTCATCCAAGATCAAGCATCAATTGGAAGTTGGAACTCCCATTTCCTTAACTAACCTTGAATACGCTTAAACGAGTTCTGATGACGTATTCGCTTCGGCAGAATTTCTAAATGAACAATTAAAAATTTAATGGATTGGAATAAGGAGAGCAAGTGTGGTTTTTGTAAGCTCCTTCAAAAATCATACAGAATCATAGCCAATAATATGTAACTGGTTGTCATAATAAAATATACCCTCCAGAAGCCAAATATCCCATTGTTTAAAAATGTTTTTCTATAATAAACATTTGCAGGATTTCTTGACTTAATTTGAATTTAAATTCTAAATGGTAAACCTTCTTCAAAATGTTATTGTCAAATGACTATGTTTATTACCTATATGTTATCCTCAGTATTTTTTAAATGTTTACATGTTTTCTAAGAATTTAATTAAGTAAATTTTAACAAATGAATGTCCGTATTTTAAAAATAAATATCAATATAGTAAATACAAAAATTATATTGTTCTAATATACATCTGAAGGAAAATTCACGCGTAAATTAGAAATAACATTCCCTCGCTTTACAACTTCTATTGTTGTTATTGGCAAACTATTTTTACAAGGTAATGTGACTTAATACTTTTTTCGTATTGTTATTTCTAATAAGCTTTTGTTTGCCTCTTGATATTTAATTTAATTAGTTACAGAAGAGTATTTATAATTAGTGCAGTTTTGTAATGATACATTTAGCGTTGTCAAAAGTAGAATTTACTGAATTTTATTTAAAAAAATGCATTTAAGTAAGCGAATCCATATGAGATATATTTTATCATTTTGTTTTAAGTTACACGTATGAAAAAGGTGTATCGCTAAGAAACTAATCCTGTGTACACATTTATTATATAGCAAATTCTAGTAAATAGTCCAACAATGATTGTTATTTTTATCAGAAGACAATTTGAAAGAGTGTAATAAGGTTGACGTAGGGAATGAAATTTCTAAGGTTATTCCAAAATATTTTATCACCTCCATTCCCGTATTTTGAGGTTAAATTATGTTGATGGATATCCATTCTTGCTTTCAAATACTATCAGTGTTACGGTGTATTTCATTGGCAATTTGTAATATAAAGTATGTGTAATTCATATTATTTAATTTCTTTAGAGAATAAAAATTAATTACTTATTGAAATAAGACGCAATCTTTTGAAATACCATTTTGTTACTCTAAATTGTGTGTTTTAGAAAAAAAATGTGTTTTGATAGAAACAGTGTTTCATATAAGTTGCTTATCAACAAACCTTTAGGCATTGACTATTAAGAAGTTGATAATTATTAAGAAGTTGTATTTTCCTTCACACAATTATTGTACCACACAACTTTTTACAATTTCATGACCTGAATGAAATCTTACAAGTCATACCCATCCAAACTAAGGATATCTTCAGTTACTTCCCAAGACAGTCGTACAAAGTTACAATAACCGAGGGAGCGCTACAAGCAGATCGACGTAGTTACTGGATCTCCGTACTAGTTATCAAGTTACATCAAAGCTAGGGTTTACGGTTTATGTTCTCACTGTACTAAGGTACAAAATTGTATGACCCTTGCGGATATAACAGCAATTGCTATCTCGGTCAAGAAGTGGCATTGATTTGAAAAGGTTAATGAGCATAAAGAGGTTATTAACAAAAAGCTCATGATTGTAAAAATAACCTGTCATTGGGTGTTGATAGAACAACCGTTTCGTGAAAATATTAGCTTAGCGTAAGTTAGTTGACCTATAAATCAAATGAGTTTTTAAAATTAAAGTTAAATACGTTTTTATTATGTTTTGAATTATGTGAGCCAATTTCACGAATGTTTGTCCTAAATAACCTCAAGGGCTATTAACATCAAGTTGCAGAATATACATGTATTTTAAGCCCAGTAAAGTCCACCCAGAGATAAACAACAATTATTTGAAAACAATTTTACCATTCAATAGTAACGATTGTTCATGAGAATATATTTTTTGGTTCTAAAATATATGTTACAAAATAATTCTATATAATATAAAATAATAACACCATTTTAATGTACAATTATTGTTTACTTTGCAAAAAGAGTTGTTACATAAACTAAGCTCTCGTATAATTTTTATATTTTGACTTTTTTATTTTTAATATAAATTCATAATTCAAGTTCATATATGGATAAATCAGGTACAGTTCATGTTACTAAATTGAGTGTACAACTATTACTAAAACTATCAGCCTAGTAATCTATGATGATTTGCAACACATGTTTAACACAGATTTTTATCCATTGATGTTTAAATAAAGAAGGAAAACTCCATGCAGTGTGCAGAACTGTGAAAACACTTGAGATGTGATCAATCTCCCAGAATGCATTTGTAATTCATCGAGGGACAGAGTTGGGAGATATTCATGTATTATTTACAGGGAGGATTCAACATTGTCCGGAACCACATTTTCTAAGATATCGAGTACAAAAGTTCTCCCACTCCTTTGGTTGGTGGTTCCACGTTTAATTCAACCTTAAACATTTACTACAACAGAATCATTAACTTGTTTTTTTTTGCAGAAATGTACCGTAACATGTCTTCAAGTGATAGTGTTGTACTTGGTTATTATTCCAAAGGGCTTAGTCGCTTGATGGTTAAAAACCAGGCTAATAGTTGTGATTTTAGCTGATGATTCAGATACCAGCTAACCACAAACCACGAATAAAGCTGTAATTGTATGCATTATTTGGCATCGAGCACCCTTTTGTCGTTTAATTACTAATACTGCAAACGATTCTTAAATTTATGAGATGAGATAAAAAGAATGATCTGGATATTTCAAGACTTATGTGAAAAAGGTGTAAGAATGATTTGGACATTTAAAGTCTTATGTGAAAAAGGTGATTGAAAATGTATTAACGATTTGAGAAATCATTTGTTTTGCAACGATTTGTTTTGCATTTTTTATGACAACAACTAATTTGAACGAAGCAGCAACAAAAAGCACAATGATAACTACTGTCAAAGTAGGGTTGTTTAAAGTTTAGTTCTTATTTAGTTAATATAAAGTTTAGTTATGTTCTTAATATATATTTTTTTTAATTTTTGAAAATTTACTTTTTTTTGCTTAGGTGTACTGGTAGAGAGCATACTGGCTATTGTAGATGTTCATCAACAGTACTATGTAAATATGTCGTAGCTATGAAAATACTTGTAAGATTTACAATGAAAAACGTTGGGCGCATGTAATTAGTTAATTACATGATATTTTCCTGTAGATATGCAGAATCCCTTAATAAATTAAAATAGTCTCAAAAATAAACATAAACAATTTAATTAAATGTACAAAATACATAATCCTTATAGCTTGAAATGTTGGTGACGGAAACACAATGAAATATAAACAGAAAATAAAAAAAAATATAAGAAATTCCAATCACATGTTTCATTTACAGAATGGGGTGAAAATAGAGAAGTCTGAACAATTCATATTTTTGATCGAGTTTTCGACCAATGGGCGACCTCAAGTTATTACTATTACATAGTTTTCTTCGTAATGTCAATTATATTTCGAAACATTCGTTGCGGAACTGTACCTCGACCTGGTATTCTGTACATAAGTATTCTGTACCTGAACCTTTACTCGGTTTCCCCTTTGAATATTGCACTCGATATGGTACATTGCATTCTCGAAGATGGAAGAATTCCAACCGATAAGCCAATTCATTGAGCTCAATTAAGGTTAAAGTGAGGTTACACTTTATGTCTGAATCGTGAAAAAACTACAGGAGTGTAAGGATACCAGTAATAAAAACTGCGATTTGTATTAAAATTATCTTTTTATATTTAGCAGCTTCCTAAAAAAAAACTGTTAGCCAAAAGATTAGTGTCAGTTAATAATCAATATTTTAAGATTTAAATCTTAATAAATATTGTAATATTTATAAAGTCATATATGTTCTAGTATTATAAGAACCGGACACTTTAAAAGAAAATATAGTGTCCTAAATAATAAACTAAGATAAGCAATCATTATATTGAGTAAAAGAGTACATTAACAGTAACACTGATAATAATATTGAAGATACTGATACTGATGATTCTGATACTGATGATACTGATACTGATACTAATACTGATACTGATGATGATACTGATACTGATACTGATACTGATGATGATACTTATACATACTGATACTTATACTGATACTGATACTGATGATACTTATACATACTGATACTTATACTGATACAAATACTGATACTGATACTGATACTGTTACTGATACTGATACTGATACTGATACTGATACTGATCCTGATACTGATACTGGTACTGATGATACTGATCCTGATACTGATACTGTAAATGATAATGATTCTGAAACTGATACATAGACTGATACGGATATTGATACTGATACTTATACTGATATCGATACTGATACTGATGATACTTATACTGATACTGATACTGAAACTGATACTGATACTGAAACTGATACTGATATTAATACTGATACTGATACTGATAATGGTACTGATCCTGGTACTGATACTGATACTTAATATACTGATACTGATACTGAATCTGATATTGATACTGATACTAATATTGATACTAATACTGATACTGATACTGATGATTATGATACTGATGATACTGATACTGATATTGATAATGATACTGATCCTGATACTGATACTGATACTGATACTTAATATACTGATACTGATACTGAATCTGATAATGATACCGATACTAATATTGATACTAATACTGATACTGATACTGATACTGATGATACTTATACATACTGATACTTATAATGATACTGATACTGTTACTGATACTGATACTGATACTGATACTGATACCGATACTGTTACTGATACTGATACTGATACTGATGATACTGATGCTGATACTGATACTGATACTGATACTTAATATACTGATACTGATACTGAATCTGATACTGATACTGAATCTGATACTGATACTGATACTAATACTGATACTGATACTGATACTGATGATACTGATGCTGATACCGATACTGATACTGATATTGATACTGAATCTGATACTGATACTGATACTGATATTAATACTTATACTGATACTGATATTAATACTTATACTGATACTGATGATACTGATACTGATACTGAATCTGATACTGATACTGATACTAATACTGATACTAATACTGATACTGATACTGATAATAATATTGAAGATACTAAAACTGATGATACTGATACTGATGATATTGATAATGATACTAATACTGATACTGATACTGATCCTGATACTGATACTTAATATACTGTTACGGATACTGAATCTGATACTGATACTAAAACTGATACTGATACTAATACTGATAATAATATTGAAGTTACTGATACTGATGATACTGATATTGATGATACTGAAACTGATAATACTGATACTGATACTGATACTGATACTGATACTTATACTGATACTGATACTGATACTGATACTGATACTGATACTGATACTGATGATGATAATACTATTATACTAATACTGTTACTGATACTGATACTGATACTGATACTGATACTGATACTGTTACTGATACTTATACTGATACTGATACTGATACTGATACTGATGATACTCATACTGATACGGATACTGATACTAATACTGATACCGATACTGATACTAATACTGATACTAAAACTGATACTGATACTGAAACTGAAACTGATACTGATACTGTAGGATCAGTATCATCAAAATCAGTATCATCAGTATCAGTATCATCAGTATCAGTATCATCAGTATCAGTATCAGTATAAGTATCAGTATCAGTATCATTATCAGCATCAGTATCAGTATCAGTTTCAGTTTCAGTATCAGTATCAGTATTAGTATCAGTATCAAAAATATCAGTATTAGTATCATTATCAGTATATTAAGTATCAGTATCAGTATCAGTATTAATATCAGTATCAGTATCAGTATCAGTTTTAGTATCAGTATCAGTATCATCAGTAACAGTATCAGTATCAGTTTCAGTAACAGTATCAGTATCAGTATCATTATCAGTATAAGTATCAGTATCAGTATCATCAGTAACAGTATCAGTATCAGTATCAGTATCAGTATCAGTATTATCCGTTGCAGTATCATCAGTATCAGAATCATCAGTGTCAGTATCAGTATCAGTATTAGTCTCTGTATCAGTTTCAGAATCATTATCATTATCAGTATCAGTATCATCAGTTTCAGTATCAGTATCAGTATAAGTATCATCAGTATCAGTATGAGTATCAGTATCAGTCTCTGTATCAGTTTCAGAATCATTATCAGTATTAGTATCAGTATCAGTATCAATATCGTTATCAGTATCAGTATTAGTATCATTATCAGAATCAGTATTAGTATCAGTATCAGTATCAGTATTATCAGTTTCAGTATCATCAATATCAGTATCATCAGTATCAGTATCAGTATCAGATTCAGTATCAGTATCAGCATCAGTATTATCAGTATCAGTATCAGTACCAGTATTAGTATCAATATTAGTATCAGTATCATTATCAGATTCAGTATCAGTATCAGTATCATTATCAATATCAGTATCAGTATCAGTAGCAGTATCAGTATAAGTATCAGTATGTATAAGTATCATCAGTATCAGTATCAGTATCAGTATCAGTATTAGTATCAATATTAGTATCAGTATCATTATCATTATCAGTATCAGTACCGGTATCAGTATCATCAGTATCATAATCATCAGTATAAGTATCAGTATAAGTATCAGTATCAGTATTAGTATCAATATTAGTATCAGTATCAGTATCAGATTCAGTAGCAGTATCAGTATATTAAGTATCAGTATCAGTATCAGGATCAGTATCATTATCAGTATCAGTATCAGTATCAGTATCAGTATTATTATCAGTATCAGTATCAGTATCAGTATTTCGGTATTTGATACTGATACTCTTACTGATACCGATACTGATATTGATACTGATAATGATACTGTATCAGTAACAGTATCATTATCAGTATCAGTATCAGTATTAGTATCAGTATGAGTATGAGTATCAGTATCAAAAATATCAGTATTAGTATCAGTATATTAAGTATCAGTATCAGTATCAGTATCAGTATTAATATCAGTATCAGTATCAGTATCAGTATCTGTATCAGTATCAGTATTAGTATCAGTATCAGTATTAGTATCATCAGTAACAGTATCAGTATCAGTTTCAGTAACAATATCAGTATCAGTATCAGTATTAGTTTTAGTATCAATATCAGTATCAGTATCAGTGTCAGTATAAGTAACAATATTAGTATCAGTATTATCAGTTGCAGTATCATCAGTCTCAGTATCAGTATCAGTATCAGTATTAATATCAGTATCAGTATCAGTATCAGTTTTAGTATCAGTAACAGTATCAGTATCAGTTTCAGTAACAGTATCAGTATCAGTATCATTATCAGTATAAGTATCAGTATCAGTATCAGTATTAATATCAGTATCAGTATCAGTATCAGTTTTAGTATCAGTATCAGTATCATCAGTATCAGTATCAGTATCATCAGTAAAAGTATCAGTATCAGTATTATCCGTTGCAGTATCATCAGTATCAGTATCATCAGTATCAGAATCATCAGTGTCAGTATCAGTATCAGTATTAGTCTCTGTATCAGTTTCAGAATCATTATCAGTATCAGTATCAGTATCAGTATCAGTATCAGGATCGTTATCAGTATCAGTATTAGTATCATCAGTAACAGTATCAGTATCAGTATTATCCGTTGCAGTATTATCAGTATCAGTATTATCAGTATCAGAATCATCAGTGTCAGTATCAGTATCAGTATTAGTCTCTGTATCAGTTTCAGAATCATTATCAGTATCAGTATTAGTATCAGTATCAGTATCAGTATTATCAGTTTCAGTATCATCAATATCAGTATCATCAGTATCAGTATCAGTATCATCAGTAACAGTATCAGTATCAGTTTTATCCGTTGCAGTATCATCAGTATCAGTATCATCAGTATCAGAATCATCAGTGTCAGTATCAGTATCAGTATTAGTCTCTGTATCAGTTTCAGAATCATTATCAGTATCAGTATTAGTATCAGTATCAGTATCAGTATTATCAGTTTCAGTATCATCAATATCAGTATCATCAGTATCAGTATCAGTATCAGATTCAATATCAGTATCATTATCAGCATCAGTATTATCAGTATCAGTATCAGTATCAGTACCAGTATCAGTACCAGTATTAGTATCAATATTAGTATCAGTATCATTATCAGATTCAGTATCAGTATCAGTATCAGTATCATTATCAATATCAGTATCAGTATCAGTATCAGTAACAGTATCAGTAGCAGTATCAGTATAAGTATCAGTATGTATAAGTATCATCAGTATCAGTATCAGTATCAGTATCAGAATCAGTATCAGTATTAGTATCAATATTAGTATCAGTATCATTATCATTATCAGTATCAGTATCAGTATCATCAGTATCATAATCATCAGTATAAGTATCAGTATAAGTATCAGTATCAGTATTAGTATCAATATTAATATCAGTATCAGTATCAGATTCAGTAGCAGTATCAGTATATTAAGTATCAGTATCAGTATCACGATCAGTGACATTATCAGTATCAGTATCAGTATCAGTATTAATATCAGTATCAGTATTTCGGTATCTGATACTGATACTCTTACTGATACTCTTACTGATACCGATACTGATATTGATAGTGATAATGATACTGTATCAGTAACAGTATCATTATCAGTATCAGTATCAGTATTAGTATCAGTATGAGTATGAGTATGAGTATCAAAAATATCAGTATTAGTATCAGTATATTAAGTATCAGTATCAGTATCAGTATTAATATCAGTATCAGTTTCAGTATCTGTATCTGTATCAGTATCAGTATTAGTATCAGTATCAGTATCAGTATCATCAGTAACAGTATCAGTATCAGTTTCAGTAACAATATCAGTATCAGTATCAGTATTAGTTTTAGTATCAATATCAGTATCAGTATCAGTATCAGTATAAGTAACAATATTAGTATCAGTATTATCAGTTGCAGTATCATCAGTATCAGTATCAGTATCAGTATTAGTATCAGTATCAGTATCAGTATTAGTATCAGTATCAGTATCAGTATCAGTATCATCAGTATCAGTATCAGTATAAGTATCAGTAACAGTATCAGTGTCAGTATCAGTATCAGTATCAGTATTAGTATCAGTATCAGTATTAGTATTAGTATTAGTATTAGTATCAGTATTAATATCAGTAATAGTATCAGTATCAGTATCATTATCAGTATAAGTATCAGTATCAGTACCATCAGTAACAATATCAGTATCAGTATTATCCGTTGCAGTATCATCAGTATCAGTATCATCAGTATCAGAATCATCAGTGTCAGTATCAGTATCAGTATTAGTCTCTGTATCAGTTTCAGAATCATTATCATTATCAGTATCATCAGTTTCAGTATCAGTATCAGTATACGTATCATCAGTATCAGAATCAGTATCAGTATCAGTCTCTGTATCAGATTCAGAATCATTATCAGTATCAGTATCAGTATCAGTATCAGTATCAGTATCAGTATCAGGATCGTTATCAGTATCAGTATTAGTATCATTATCAGAATCAGTATTAGTATCAGTATCAGTATCAGTATTATCAGTTTCAGTATCATCAATATCAGTATCATCAGTATCAGTATCAGATTCAATATCAGTATCATTATCAACATCAGTATTATCAGTATCAGTATCAGTATCAGTACCAGTATCAGTACCAGTATTAGTATCAATATAAAAATCAGTATCATTATCAGATTCAGTATCAGTATCAGTATCAGTATAATTATCAATATCAGTATCAGTATCAGTATCAGTAGCAGTATCAGTATAAGTATCAGTATGTATAAGTATCATCAGTATCAGTATCAGTATCAGTATCAGTATCAGAATCAGTATCAGTATTAGTATCAATATTAGTATCAGTATCATTATCATTATCAGTATCAGTATCAGTATCATCAGTATCATAATCATCAGTATAAGTATCAGTATAAGTATCAGTATCAGTATCAGTATTAGTATCAATATTAATATCAGTATCAGTATCAGTATATTAAGTATCAGTATCAGTATCACGATCAGTGACATTATCAGTATCAGTATCAGTATTAATATCAGTATCAGTATCAGTATTTCGGTATCTGATACTGATACTCTTACTGATACCGATACTGATATTGATAGTGATAATGATACTGTATCAGTAACAGTATCATTATTAGTATAAGTATCAGTATCAGTATCATTATCAGCATCAGTATCAGTATCAGTTTCAGTATCAGTATCAGTATTAGTATCAGTATCAAAAATATCAGTATTAGTATCATTATCAGTATATTAAGTATCAGTATCAGTATCAGTATTAATATCAGTATCAGTATCAGTATCAGTTTTAGTATCAGTATCAGTATCATCAGTAACAGTATCAGTATCAGTTTCAGTAACAGTATCAGTATCAGTATCATTATCAGTATAAGTATCAGTATCAGTATCATCAGTAACAGTATCAGTATCAGTATCAGTATCAGTATCAGTATCAGTATTATCCGTTGCAGTATCATCAGTATCAGAATCATCAGTGTCAGTATCATTATCAGTATTAGTCTCTGTATCAGTTTCAGAATCATTATCGTTATCAGTATCAGTATCATCAGTTTCAGTATCAGTATCAGTATAAGTATCATCAGTATCAGTATGAGTATCAGTATCAGTCTCTGTATCAGTTTCAGAATCATTATCATTATCAGTATTAGTATCAGTATCAGTATCAATATCGTTATCAGTATCAGTATTAGTATCATTATCAGAATCAGTATTAGTATCAGTATCAGTATCAGTATTATCAGTTTCAGTATCATCAATATCAGTATCATCAGTATCAGTATCAGTATCAGATTCAGTATCAGTATCAGCATCAGTATTATCAGTATCAGTATCAGTACCAGTATTAGTATCAATATTAGTATCAGTATCATTATCAGATTCAGTATCAGTATCAGTATCATTATCAATATCAGTATCAGTATCAGTATCAGTAACAGTATCAGTAGCAGTATCAGTATAAGTATCAGTATGTATAAGTATCATCAGTATCAGTATCAGTAACAGTATCAGTATTAGTATCAATATTAGTATCAGTATCATTATCATTATCAGTATCAGTATCAGTATCATCAGTATCATAATCATCAGTATAAGTATCAGTATAAGTATCAGTATCAGTATTAGTATCAATATTAGTATCAGTATCAGTATCAGATTCAGTAGCAGTATCAGTATATTAAGTATCAGTATCAGTATCAGGATCAGTATCATTATCAGTATCAGTATCAGTATCAGTATTATTATCAGTATCAGTATCAGTATCAGTATTTCGGTATTTGATACTGATACTCTTACTGATACCGATACTGATATTGATACTGATAATGATACTGTATCAGTAACAGTATCATTATCAGTATCAGTATCAGTATTAGTATCAGTATGAGTATGAGTATCAGTATCAAAAATATCAGTATTAGTATCAGTATATTAAGTATCAGTATCAGTATCAGTATTAATATCAGTATCAGTATCAGTATCAGTATCTGTATCAGTATCAGTATTAGTATCAGTATCAGTATTAGTATCATCAGTAACAGTATCAGTATCAGTTTCAGTAACAATATCAGTATCAGTATCAGTATTAGTTTTAGTATCAATATCAGTATCAGTATCAGTGTCAGTATAAGTAACAATATTAGTATCAGTATTATCAGTTGCAGTATCATCAGTCTCAGTATCAGTATCAGTATCAGTATTAATATCAGTATCAGTATCAGTATCAGTTTTAGTATCAGTAACAGTATCAGTATCAGTTTCAGTAACAGTATCAGTATTAGTATCATTATCAGTATAAGTATCAGTATCAGTATCAGTATTAATATCAGTATCAGTATCAGTATCAGTTTTAGTATCAGTATCAGTATCATCAGTATCAGTATCAGTATCAGTATCATCAGTAAAAGTATCAGTATCAGTATTATCCGTTGCAGTATCATCAGTATCAGTATCATCAGTATCAGAATCATCAGTGTCAGTATCAGTATCAGTATTAGTCTCTGTATCAGTTTCAGAATCATTATCAGTATCAGTATCAGTATCAGTATCAGTATCAGGATCGTTATCAGTATCAGTATTAGTATCATCAGTAACAGTATCAGTATCAGTATTATCCGTTGCAGTATTATCAGTATCAGTATCATCAGTATCAGAATCATCAGTGTCAGTATCAGTATCAGTATTAGTCTCTGTATCAGTTTCAGAATCATTATCAGTATCAGTATTAGTATCAGTATCAGTATCAGTATTATCAGTTTCAGTATCATCAATATCAGTATCATCAGTATCAGTATCAGTATCATCAGTAACAGTATCAGTATCAGTATTATCCGTTGCAGTATCATCAGTATCAGTATCATCAGTATCAGAATCATCAGTGTCAGTATCAGTATCAGTATTAGTCTCTGTATCAGTTTCAGAATCATTATCAGTATCAGTATTAGTATCAGTATCAGTATTATCAGTTTCAGTATCATCAATATCAGTATCATCAGTATCAGTATCAGTATCAGATTCAATATCAGTATCATTATCAGCATCAGTATTATCAGTATCAGTATCAGTATCAGTACCAGTATCAGTACCAGTATTAGTATCAATATTAGTATCAGTATCATTTTCAGATTCAGTATCAGTATCAGTATCAGTATCATTATCAATATCAGTATCAGTATCAGTATCAGTAACAGTATCAGTAGCAGTATCAGTATAAGTATCAGTATGTATAAGTATCATCAGTATCAGTATCAGTATCAGTATCAGAATCAGTATCAGTATTAGTATCAATATTAGTATCAGTATCATTATCATTATCAGTATCAGTATCAGTATCATCAGTATCATAATCATCAGTATAAGTATCAGTATAAGTATCAGTATCAGTATTAGTATCAATATTAATATCAGTATCAGTATCAGATTCAGTAGCAGTATCAGTATATTAAGTATCAGTATCAGTATCACGATCGATGACATTATCAGTATCAGTATCAGTATCAGTATTAATATCAGTATCAGTATTTCGGTATCTGATACTGATACTCTTACTGATACTCTTACTGATACCGATACTGATATTGATAGTGATAATGATACTGTATCAGTAACAGTATCATTATCAGTATCAGTATCAGTATTAGTATCAGTATGAGTATGAGTATGAGTATCAAAAATATCAGTATTAGTATCAGTATATTAAGTATCTGTATCAGTATCAGTATTAGTATCAGTATCAGTATCAGTATCATCAGTAACAGTATCAGTATCAGTTTCAGTAACAATATCAGTATCAGTATCAGTATTAGTTTTAGTATCAATATCAGTATCAGTATCAGTATAAGTAACAATATTAGTATCAGTATTATCAGTTGCAGTATCATCAGTATCAGTATCAGTATCAGTATTAGTATCAGTATCAGTATCAGTATTAGTATCAGTATCAGTATCAGTATCATCAGTATCAGTATCAGTATAAGTATCAGTAACAGTATCAGTGTCAGTATCAGTATCAGTATCAGTATTAGTATCAGTATCAGTATTAGTATTAGTATTAGTATTAGTATTAGTATTAGTATCAGTATTAATATCAGTAATAGTATCAGTATCAGTATCATTATCAGTATAAGTATCAGTATCAGTATCATCAGTAACAATATCAGTATCAGTATTATCCGTTGCAGTATCATCAGTATCAGTATTATCAGTATCAGAATCATCAGTGTCAGTATCAGTATCAGTATTATTCTCTGTATCAGTTTCAGAATCATTATCATTATCAGTATCATCAGTTTCAGTATCAGTATCAGTATACGTATCATCAGTATCAGAATCAGTATCAGTATCAGTATCAGTATCAGTATCAGTATCAGGTTCGTTATCAGTATCAGTATTAGTATCATTATCAGAATCAGTATTAGTATCAGTATCAGTATCAGTATTATCAGTTTCAGTATCATCAATATCAGTATCATCAGTATCAGTATCAGATTCAATATCAGTATCATTATCAACATCAGTATTATCAGTATCAGTATCAGTATCAGTACCAGTATCAGTACCAGTATTAGTATCAATATAAAAATCAGTATCATTATCAGATTCAGTATCAGTATCAGTATCAGTATAATTATCAATATCAGTATCAGTATCAGTATCAGTAACAGTATCAGTAGCAGTATCAGTATAAGTATCAGTATGTATAAGTATCATCAGTATCAGTATCAGTATCAGTATCAGAATCAGTATCAGTATTAGTATCAATATTAGTATCAGTATCATTATCATTATCAGTATCAGTATCAGTATCATCAGTATCATAATCATCAGTATAAGTATCAGTATAAGTATCAGTATCAGTATCAGTATTAGTATCAATATTAATATCAGTATCAGTATCAGTATATTAAGTATCAGTATCAGTATCACGATCAGTGACATTATCAGTATCAGTATCAGTATTAATATCAGTATCAGTATCAGTATTTCGGTATCTGATACTGATACTCTTACTGATACCGGTACTGATATTGATAGTGATAATGATACTGTATCAGTAACAGTATCATTATTAGTATCAGTATCAGTATTAGTATCAGTATGAGTATGAGTATCAGTATCAAAAATATCAGTATTAGTATCAGTATATTAAGTATCAGTATCAGTATCTGTATCTGTATCAGTATCAGTATTAGTATCAGTATCAGTATCAGTATCATCAGTAACAGTATCAGTATCAGTTTCAGTAACAATATCAGTATCAGTATCAGTATTAGTTTTAGTATCAATATCAGTATCAGTATCAGTATCAGTATAAGTAACAATATTAGTATCAGTATTATCAGTTGCAGTGCCATCAGTATCAGTATCAGTATCAGTATTAGTATCAGTATCAGTATTTGTATCAGTATCAGTATCAGTATCATCAGTATCAGTATCAGTATAAGTATCAGTAACAGTATCAGTGTCAGTATCAGTATCAGTATCAGTATTAGTATCAGTATCAGTATCAGTATTAGTATTAGTATTAGTATTAGTATTAGTATCAGTATTAATATCAGTAATAGTATCAGTATCAGTATCAGTATCAGTATCAGTATCAGTATCATCAGTATCAGTATCAGTATTAGTATCAGTATAAAAATATCAGTATTAGTAACAGTATCAGTATATTAAGTTTTAGTATCAGTATCAGTATTAATATCAGTATCAGTATCAGTTTTAGTATCAGTATCAGTATCATCAGTAACAGTATCAGTATCAGTTTCAGTAACAGTATCAGTATCAGTATCATTATCAGTATTATTATCAATATCATCAGTTACAGTATCAGTATCAGTTTCAGTCTCAGTATCAGTATTATCCGTTGCAGTATCATCAGTATCAGTATGAGTATCATCAGTGTCAGTATCAGTATCGGTATTAGTCTCTGTATCAGTTTCAGAATCATTATCAGTATCAGATTCAGTATCATCAGTATCAGTATCAGTATCAGTATAAGTATCATCAGTATCAGTATCGATATCAGTATCAGTATCAGTCTCTGTATCCGTTTCAAAATCATTATCAGTATCAGTATCAGGATCGTTATCAGTATCAGTATCAGTTATAGTATCATCATCAGTATCAGTATCAGTATCATCATCAGTATCAGTATCAGTATCAGTAACAGTATCAGTATTATCAGTTTCAGTATCATCAATATCAGTATCATCAGTATCAGTATCAGTATCAGATTCATTATCAGTATCAGTATCAGATTCAGTATCAGTATCAGCATCAGTATCATCAGTATCAGTATTATCAGTTTTAGTATCATCAATATCAGTATCATCAGTATCAGTATCATCATTATCAGTATAAGTATCAGTATCAGATTCAGTATCAGTATCAGTATCAGCATTACTATTATCATTCTGAAACTGATTCTGAAACTAATACTGATTCTGAAACTGCTACTGATACTGATAGACCCTACTGATACTGATACTAATACTGATACTGATACTGATACTGATACTGATAATAAAATTGAAGATACTGATACTGATTATACTGATACTAATACTGTATCTGATACTGTAACTGAAACTGATACTGATACCGATGATACTGATGCTGATATTGATACTGATACTGAATCTGATACTCATACTGATACTGATACTAATGTAACTGATACTGATGATACTGATATTGATGATACTGAAACTGATAACACTGATACTGATACTGATTCTGATTCTGATACTGATACTGATACTGATAATGATTATGAACCTGATTCAGAGACTGATACTGATACTGATACTGATGATACTGATACTGATACAGATACTGATACTGATACTGATACTGATACTAATACTTATACTGATACTGATACTGATATTAATACTTATACTGATACTAATACTGATACTGATACTGTTACTGATGATACTGATACTGATACTGATACTGATGGTACTGATATTGATACTGATACTGATACTGATACTGATACTGATACTGATGATACTGCAACTGATAATACTGATACTAATATTGTTACTTATACTGATACTGATAGTGATACTGATACTGATATTAATACTTATACTGATACTAATACTAATACTGATACTGTTACTGATGATACTGATACTGATACTGATACTGATACTGATACTGATACTGATACTGTTACTGATGATACTGATACTGATACTGATACTGATACTGATACTGATACTGATACTGATACTGATACTGATACTGATACTGATACTGATACTGATACTGATACTGATACTGATACTGATACTGATACTGATACTGATACTAATACTCATACTGATACTGATACTGATACTGATGCTGATGATACTGCAACTGATAATACTGATACTAATATTGTTACTTATACTGATACTGATACTGATACTGATACTGATATTGATACTAAAACTAATACTGATACTGAGACTGATACTAATACTGATACTAATACTGATACTAATACTGATAATGATACAGATACTGATACTGATACTGATACTGATAATGATACTGTTACTGATACAGTATCATTATCAGTATCAGTATCGGTATCAGTAACAGTATCAGTATCAGATACCGAAATACTGATCCTGATACTGATACTGATACTGTTACTGATGATACTGATTCTGATACTAATACTGATACTGATACTGATACTGTTACTGATACTAATACTGATAATAATATTAAAGTTACTGATACTGATGATACTGATATTGATGATACTGAAACTGATAATACTGATACTGATACTGATACTGATACTGATACTTATAACGATACTGATGATACTGATACTGATACTGATACTGATACTGATACTGATGATGATAATACTATTATACTAATACTGTTACTGATACTGATACTGATACTGATACTGATACTGATACTGATACTGATACTGTTACTGATACTTATACTGATACTGATACTGATGATACTGCAACGGATAATACTGATACTGATACTGATACTGATACTGATACTGATACTGTTACTGATGATACTGATACTGATACTTATACTGATAATGATACTGATACTGATACTGTTACTGAAACTGATACTGATACTGTTACTGATGATACTGATACTGATACTAAAACTGATACTGATACTGATACTGATATTAATACTGATACTGATACTGATACTTAATATACTGATAATGATACTAATACTGATATTTTTGATACTGATACTAATACTGATACTGATACTGAAACTGAAACTGATACTGATACTGATGCTGATAATGATACTGATACTGATACTTATACTGATACTGATACTGATGATACTGATACTGATGATACTGATACTGATGATACTGATTTTGATGATACTGATACTACAGTATCAGTATCAGTATCAGTTTTAGTATCAGTATCAGTATCAGTATCGGTATCAGTATTAGTATCAGTATCCGTATCAGTATGAGTATCATCAGTATCAATATCAGTATCAGTATCAGTGTCAGTATAAGTAACAATATTAGTATCAGTATTATCAGTTGCAGTATCATCAGTCTCAGTATCAGTATCAGTATCAGTATTAATATCAGTATCAGTATCAGTATCAGTTTTAGTATCAGTAACAGTATCAGTATCAGTTTCAGTAACAGTATCAGTATTAGTATCATTATCAGTATAAGTATCAGTATCAGTATCAGTATTAATATCAGTATCAGTATCAGTATCAGTTTTAGTATCAGTATCAGTATCATCAGTATCAGTATCAGTATCAGTATCATCAGTAAAAGTATCAGTATCAGTATTATCCGTTGCAGTATCATCAGTATCAGTATCATCAGTATCAGAATCATCAGTGTCAGTATCAGTATCAGTATTAGTCTCTGTATCAGTTTCAGAATCATTATCAGTATCAGTATCAGTATCAGTATCAGTATCAGGATCGTTATCAGTATCAGTATTAGTATCATCAGTAACAGTATCAGTATCAGTATTATCCGTTGCAGTATTATCAGTATCAGTATCATCAGTATCAGAATCATCAGTGTCAGTATCAGTATCAGTATTAGTCTCTGTATCAGTTTCAGAATCATTATCAGTATCAGTATTAGTATCAGTATCAGTATCAGTATTATCAGTTTCAGTATCATCAATATCAGTATCATCAGTATCAGTATCAGTATCATCAGTAACAGTATCAGTATCAGTATTATCCGTTGCAGTATCATCAGTATCAGTATCATCAGTATCAGAATCATCAGTGTCAGTATCAGTATCAGTATTAGTCTCTGTATCAGTTTCAGAATCATTATCAGTATCAGTATTAGTATCAGTATCAGTATTATCAGTTTCAGTATCATCAATATCAGTATCATCAGTATCAGTATCAGTATCAGATTCAATATCAGTATCATTATCAGCATCAGTATTATCAGTATCAGTATCAGTATCAGTACCAGTATCAGTACCAGTATTAGTATCAATATTAGTATCAGTATCATTTTCAGATTCAGTATCAGTATCAGTATCAGTATCATTATCAATATCAGTATCAGTATCAGTATCAGTAACAGTATCAGTAGCAGTATCAGTATAAGTATCAGTATGTATAAGTATCATCAGTATCAGTATCAGTATCAGTATCAGAATCAGTATCAGTATTAGTATCAATATTAGTATCAGTATCATTATCATTATCAGTATCAGTATCAGTATCATCAGTATCATAATCATCAGTATAAGTATCAGTATAAGTATCAGTATCAGTATTAGTATCAATATTAATATCAGTATCAGTATCAGATTCAGTAGCAGTATCAGTATATTAAGTATCAGTATCAGTATCACGATCGATGACATTATCAGTATCAGTATCAGTATCAGTATTAATATCAGTATCAGTATTTCGGTATCTGATACTGATACTCTTACTGATACTCTTACTGATACCGATACTGATATTGATAGTGATAATGATACTGTATCAGTAACAGTATCATTATCAGTATCAGTATCAGTATTAGTATCAGTATGAGTATGAGTATGAGTATCAAAAATATCAGTATTAGTATCAGTATATTAAGTATCTGTATCAGTATCAGTATTAGTATCAGTATCAGTATCAGTATCATCAGTAACAGTATCAGTATCAGTTTCAGTAACAATATCAGTATCAGTATCAGTATTAGTTTTAGTATCAATATCAGTATCAGTATCAGTATAAGTAACAATATTAGTATCAGTATTATCAGTTGCAGTATCATCAGTATCAGTATCAGTATCAGTATTAGTATCAGTATCAGTATCAGTATTAGTATCAGTATCAGTATCAGTATCATCAGTATCAGTATCAGTATAAGTATCAGTAACAGTATCAGTGTCAGTATCAGTATCAGTATCAGTATTAGTATCAGTATCAGTATTAGTATTAGTATTAGTATTAGTATTAGTATTAGTATTAGTATCAGTATTAATATCAGTAATAGTATCAGTATCAGTATCATTATCAGTATAAGTATCAGTATCAGTATCATCAGTAACAATATCAGTATCAGTATTATCCGTTGCAGTATCATCAGTATCAGTATTATCAGTATCAGAATCATCAGTGTCAGTATCAGTATCAGTATTATTCTCTGTATCAGTTTCAGAATCATTATCATTATCAGTATCATCAGTTTCAGTATCAGTATCAGTATACGTATCATCAGTATCAGAATCAGTATCAGTATCAGTATCAGTATCAGTATCAGTATCAGGTTCGTTATCAGTATCAGTATTAGTATCATTATCAGAATCAGTATTAGTATCAGTATCAGTATCAGTATTATCAGTTTCAGTATCATCAATATCAGTATCATCAGTATCAGTATCAGATTCAATATCAGTATCATTATCAACATCAGTATTATCAGTATCAGTATCAGTATCAGTACCAGTATCAGTACCAGTATTAGTATCAATATAAAAATCAGTATCATTATCAGATTCAGTATCAGTATCAGTATCAGTATAATTATCAATATCAGTATCAGTATCAGTATCAGTAACAGTATCAGTAGCAGTATCAGTATAAGTATCAGTATGTATAAGTATCATCAGTATCAGTATCAGTATCAGTATCAGAATCAGTATCAGTATTAGTATCAATATTAGTATCAGTATCATTATCATTATCAGTATCAGTATCAGTATCATCAGTATCATAATCATCAGTATAAGTATCAGTATAAGTATCAGTATCAGTATCAGTATTAGTATCAATATTAATATCAGTATCAGTATCAGTATATTAAGTATCAGTATCAGTATCACGATCAGTGACATTATCAGTATCAGTATCAGTATTAATATCAGTATCAGTATCAGTATTTCGGTATCTGATACTGATACTCTTACTGATACCGGTACTGATATTGATAGTGATAATGATACTGTATCAGTAACAGTATCATTATTAGTATCAGTATCAGTATTAGTATCAGTATGAGTATGAGTATCAGTATCAAAAATATCAGTATTAGTATCAGTATATTAAGTATCAGTATCAGTATCTGTATCTGTATCAGTATCAGTATTAGTATCAGTATCAGTATCAGTATCATCAGTAACAGTATCAGTATCAGTTTCAGTAACAATATCAGTATCAGTATCAGTATTAGTTTTAGTATCAATATCAGTATCAGTATCAGTATCAGTATAAGTAACAATATTAGTATCAGTATTATCAGTTGCAGTGCCATCAGTATCAGTATCAGTATCAGTATTAGTATCAGTATCAGTATTTGTATCAGTATCAGTATCAGTATCATCAGTATCAGTATCAGTATAAGTATCAGTAACAGTATCAGTGTCAGTATCAGTATCAGTATCAGTATTAGTATCAGTATCAGTATCAGTATTAGTATTAGTATTAGTATTAGTATTAGTATCAGTATTAATATCAGTAATAGTATCAGTATCAGTATCAGTATCAGTATCAGTATCAGTATCATCAGTATCAGTATCAGTATTAGTATCAGTATAAAAATATCAGTATTAGTAACAGTATCAGTATATTAAGTTTTAGTATCAGTATCAGTATTAATATCAGTATCAGTATCAGTTTTAGTATCAGTATCAGTATCATCAGTAACAGTATCAGTATCAGTTTCAGTAACAGTATCAGTATCAGTATCATTATCAGTATTATTATCAATATCATCAGTTACAGTATCAGTATCAGTTTCAGTCTCAGTATCAGTATTATCCGTTGCAGTATCATCAGTATCAGTATGAGTATCATCAGTGTCAGTATCAGTATCGGTATTAGTCTCTGTATCAGTTTCAGAATCATTATCAGTATCAGATTCAGTATCATCAGTATCAGTATCAGTATCAGTATAAGTATCATCAGTATCAGTATCGATATCAGTATCAGTATCAGTCTCTGTATCCGTTTCAAAATCATTATCAGTATCAGTATCAGGATCGTTATCAGTATCAGTATCAGTTATAGTATCATCATCAGTATCAGTATCAGTATCATCATCAGTATCAGTATCAGTATCAGTAACAGTATCAGTATTATCAGTTTCAGTATCATCAATATCAGTATCATCAGTATCAGTATCAGTATCAGATTCATTATCAGTATCAGTATCAGATTCAGTATCAGTATCAGCATCAGTATCATCAGTATCAGTATTATCAGTTTTAGTATCATCAATATCAGTATCATCAGTATCAGTATCATCATTATCAGTATAAGTATCAGTATCAGATTCAGTATCAGTATCAGTATCAGCATTACTATTATCATTCTGAAACTGATTCTGAAACTAATACTGATTCTGAAACTGCTACTGATACTGATAGACCCTACTGATACTGATACTAATACTGATACTGATACTGATACTGATACTGATAATAAAATTGAAGATACTGATACTGATTATACTGATACTAATACTGTATCTGATACTGTAACTGAAACTGATACTGATACCGATGATACTGATGCTGATATTGATACTGATACTGAATCTGATACTCATACTGATACTGATACTAATGTAACTGATACTGATGATACTGATATTGATGATACTGAAACTGATAACACTGATACTGATACTGATTCTGATTCTGATACTGATACTGATACTGATAATGATTATGAACCTGATTCAGAGACTGATACTGATACTGATACTGATGATACTGATACTGATACAGATACTGATACTGATACTGATACTGATACTAATACTTATACTGATACTGATACTGATATTAATACTTATACTGATACTAATACTGATACTGATACTGTTACTGATGATACTGATACTGATACTGATACTGATGGTACTGATATTGATACTGATACTGATACTGATACTGATACTGATACTGATGATACTGCAACTGATAATACTGATACTAATATTGTTACTTATACTGATACTGATAGTGATACTGATACTGATATTAATACTTATACTGATACTAATACTAATACTGATACTGTTACTGATGATACTGATACTGATACTGATACTGATACTGATACTGATACTGATACTGTTACTGATGATACTGATACTGATACTGATACTGATACTGATACTGATACTGATACTGATACTGATACTGATACTGATACTGATACTGATACTGATACTGATACTGATACTGATACTGATACTGATACTGATACTAATACTCATACTGATACTGATACTGATACTGATGCTGATGATACTGCAACTGATAATACTGATACTAATATTGTTACTTATACTGATACTGATACTGATACTGATACTGATATTGATACTAAAACTAATACTGATACTGAGACTGATACTAATACTGATACTAATACTGATACTAATACTGATAATGATACAGATACTGATACTGATACTGATACTGATAATGATACTGTTACTGATACAGTATCATTATCAGTATCAGTATCGGTATCAGTAACAGTATCAGTATCAGATACCGAAATACTGATCCTGATACTGATACTGATACTGTTACTGATGATACTGATTCTGATACTAATACTGATACTGATACTGATACTGTTACTGATACTAATACTGATAATAATATTAAAGTTACTGATACTGATGATACTGATATTGATGATACTGAAACTGATAATACTGATACTGATACTGATACTGATACTGATACTGATACTTATAACGATACTGATGATACTGATACTGATACTGATACTGATACTGATACTGATGATGATAATACTATTATACTAATACTGTTACTGATACTGATACTGATACTGATACTGATACTGATACTGATACTGATACTGTTACTGATACTTATACTGATACTGATACTGATGATACTGATACTGATACTGATACTGATGATACTCATACTGATACGGATACTGATACTAATACTGATACCGATACTGATACTGATACTGATACTAAAACTGATACTGATACTGATACTGTAGTATCAGTATCATCAAAATCAGTATCATCAGTATCAGTATCATCAGTATCAGTATCATCAGTATCAGTATCAGTATAAGTATCAGTATCAGTATCATTATCAGCATCAGTATCAGTATCAGTTTCAGTTTCAGTATCAGTATCAGTATTAGTATCAGTATCAAAAATATCAGTATTAGTATCATTATCAGTATATTAAGTATCAGTATCAGTATCAGTATTAATATCAGTATCAGTATCAGTATCAGTTTTAGTATCAGTATCAGTATCATCAGTAACAGTATCAGTATCAGTTTCAGTAACAGTATCAGTATCAGTATCATTATCAGTATAAGTATCAGTATCAGTATCATCAGTAACAGTATCAGTATCAGTATCAGTATCAGTATCAGTATCAGTATTATCCGTTGCAGTATCATCAGTATCAGAATCATCAGTGTCAGTATCATTATCAGTATTAGTCTCTGTATCAGTTTCAGAATCATTATCGTTATCAGTATCAGTATCATCAGTTTCAGTATCAGTATCAGTATAAGTATCATCAGTATCAGTATGAGTATCAGTATCAGTCTCTGTATCAGTTTCAGAATCATTATCATTATCAGTATTAGTATCAGTATCAGTATCAATATCGTTATCAGTATCAGTATTAGTATCATTATCAGAATCAGTATTAGTATCAGTATCAGTATCAGTATTATCAGTTTCAGTATCATCAATATCAGTATCATCAGTATCAGTATCAGTATCAGATTCAGTATCAGTATCAGCATCAGTATTATCAGTATCAGTATCAGTACCAGTATTAGTATCAATATTAGTATCAGTATCATTATCAGATTCAGTATCAGTATCAGTATCATTATCAATATCAGTATCAGTATCAGTATCAGTAACAGTATCAGTAGCAGTATCAGTATAAGTATCAGTATGTATAAGTATCATCAGTATCAGTATCAGTAACAGTATCAGTATTAGTATCAATATTAGTATCAGTATCATTATCATTATCAGTATCAGTATCAGTATCATCAGTATCATAATCATCAGTATAAGTATCAGTATAAGTATCAGTATCAGTATTAGTATCAATATTAGTATCAGTATCAGTATCAGATTCAGTAGCAGTATCAGTATATTAAGTATCAGTATCAGTATCAGGATCAGTATCATTATCAGTATCAGTATCAGTATCAGTATTATTATCAGTATCAGTATCAGTATCAGTATTTCGGTATTTGATACTGATACTCTTACTGATACCGATACTGATATTGATACTGATAATGATACTGTATCAGTAACAGTATCATTATCAGTATCAGTATCAGTATTAGTATCAGTATGAGTATGAGTATCAGTATCAAAAATATCAGTATTAGTATCAGTATATTAAGTATCAGTATCAGTATCAGTATTAATATCAGTATCAGTATCAGTATCAGTATCTGTATCAGTATCAGTATTAGTATCAGTATCAGTATTAGTATCATCAGTAACAGTATCAGTATCAGTTTCAGTAACAATATCAGTATCAGTATCAGTATTAGTTTTAGTATCAATATCAGTATCAGTATCAGTGTCAGTATAAGTAACAATATTAGTATCAGTATTATCAGTTGCAGTATCATCAGTCTCAGTATCAGTATCAGTATCAGTATTAATATCAGTATCAGTATCAGTATCAGTTTTAGTATCAGTAACAGTATCAGTATCAGTTTCAGTAACAGTATCAGTATTAGTATCATTATCAGTATAAGTATCAGTATCAGTATCAGTATTAATATCAGTATCAGTATCAGTATCAGTTTTAGTATCAGTATCAGTATCATCAGTATCAGTATCAGTATCAGTATCATCAGTAAAAGTATCAGTATCAGTATTATCCGTTGCAGTATCATCAGTATCAGTATCATCAGTATCAGAATCATCAGTGTCAGTATCAGTATCAGTATTAGTCTCTGTATCAGTTTCAGAATCATTATCAGTATCAGTATCAGTATCAGTATCAGTATCAGGATCGTTATCAGTATCAGTATTAGTATCATCAGTAACAGTATCAGTATCAGTATTATCCGTTGCAGTATTATCAGTATCAGTATCATCAGTATCAGAATCATCAGTGTCAGTATCAGTATCAGTATTAGTCTCTGTATCAGTTTCAGAATCATTATCAGTATCAGTATTAGTATCAGTATCAGTATCAGTATTATCAGTTTCAGTATCATCAATATCAGTATCATCAGTATCAGTATCAGTATCATCAGTAACAGTATCAGTATCAGTATTATCCGTTGCAGTATCATCAGTATCAGTATCATCAGTATCAGAATCATCAGTGTCAGTATCAGTATCAGTATTAGTCTCTGTATCAGTTTCAGAATCATTATCAGTATCAGTATTAGTATCAGTATCAGTATTATCAGTTTCACTATCATCAATATCAGTATCATCAGTATCAGTATCAGTATCAGATTCAATATCAGTATCATTATCAGCATCAGTATTATCAGTATCAGTATCAGTATCAGTACCAGTATCAGTACCAGTATTAGTATCAATATTAGTATCAGTATCATTTTCAGATTCAGTATCAGTATCAGTATCAGTATCATTATCAATATCAGTATCAGTATCAGTATCAGTAACAGTATCAGTAGCAGTATCAGTATAAGTATCAGTATGTATAAGTATCATCAGTATCAGTATCAGTATCAGTATCAGAATCAGTATCAGTATTAGTATCAATATTAGTATCAGTATCATTATCATTATCAGTATCAGTATCAGTATCATCAGTATCATAATCATCAGTATAAGTATCAGTATAAGTATCAGTATCAGTATTAGTATCAATATTAATATCAGTATCAGTATCAGATTCAGTAGCAGTATCAGTATATTAAGTATCAGTATCAGTATCACGATCGATGACATTATCAGTATCAGTATCAGTATCAGTATTAATATCAGTATCAGTATTTCGGTATCTGATACTGATACTCTTACTGATACTCTTACTGATACCGATACTGATATTGATAGTGATAATGATACTGTATCAGTAACAGTATCATTATCAGTATCAGTATCAGTATTAGTATCAGTATGAGTATGAGTATGAGTATCAAAAATATCAGTATTAGTATCAGTATATTAAGTATCTGTATCAGTATCAGTATTAGTATCAGTATCAGTATCAGTATCATCAGTAACAGTATCAGTATCAGTTTCAGTAACAATATCAGTATCAGTATCATAATTAGTTTTAGTATCAATATCAGTATCAGTATCAGTATAAGTAACAATATTAGTATCAGTATTATCAGTTGCAGTATCATCAGTATCAGTATCAGTATCAGTATTAGTATCAGTATCAGTATCAGTATTAGTATCAGTATCAGTATCAGTATCATCAGTATCAGTATCAGTATAAGTATCAGTAACAGTATCAGTGTCAGTATCAGTATCAGTATCAGTATTAGTATCAGTATCAGTATTAGTATTAGTATTAGTATTAGTATTAGTATTAGTATTAGTATCAGTATTAATATCAGTAATAGTATCAGTATCAGTATCATTATCAGTATAAGTATCAGTATCAGTATCATCAGTAACAATATCAGTATCAGTATTATCCGTTGCAGTATCATCAGTATCAGTATTATCAGTATCAGAATCATCAGTGTCAGTATCAGTATCAGTATTATTCTCTGTATCAGTTTCAGAATCATTATCATTATCAGTATCATCAGTTTCAGTATCAGTATCAGTATACGTATCATCAGTATCAGAATCAGTATCAGTATCAGTCTCTGTATCAGATTCAGAATCATTATCAGTATCAGTATCAGTATCAGTATCAGTATCAGTATCAGGTTCGTTATCAGTATCAGTATTAGTATCATTATCAGAATCAGTATTAGTATCAGTATCAGTATCAGTATTATCAGTTTCAGTATCATCAATATCAGTATCATCAGTATCAGTATCAGATTCAATATCAGTATCATTATCAACATCAGTATTATCAGTATCAGTATCAGTATCAGTACCAGTATCAGTACCAGTATTAGTATCAATATAAAAATCAGTATCATTATCAGATTCAGTATCAGTATCAGTATCAGTATAATTATCAATATCAGTATCAGTATCAGTATCAGTAACAGTATCAGTAGCAGTATCAGTATAAGTATCAGTATGTATAAGTATCATCAGTATCAGTATCAGTATCAGTATCAGAATCAGTATCAGTATTAGTATCAATATTAGTATCAGTATCATTATCATTATCAGTATCAGTATCAGTATCATCAGTATCATAATCATCAGTATAAGTATCAGTATAAGTATCAGTATCAGTATCAGTATTAGTATCAATATTAATATCAGTATCAGTATCAGTATATTAAGTATCAGTATCAGTATCACGATCAGTGACATTATCAGTATCAGTATCAGTATTAATATCAGTATCAGTATCAGTATTTCGGTATCTGATACTGATACTCTTACTGATACCGGTACTGATATTGATAGTGATAATGATACTGTATCAGTAACAGTATCATTATTAGTATCAGTATCAGTATTAGTATCAGTATGAGTATGAGTATCAGTATCAAAAATATCAGTATTAGTATCAGTATATTAAGTATCAGTATCAGTATCTGTATCTGTATCAGTATCAGTATTAGTATCAGTATCAGTATCAGTATCATCAGTAACAGTATCAGTATCAGTTTCAGTAACAATATCAGTATCAGTATCAGTATTAGTTTTAGTATCAATATCAGTATCAGTATCAGTATAAGTAACAATATTAGTATCAGTATTATCAGTTGCAGTGCCATCAGTATCAGTATCAGTATCAGTATTAGTATCAGTATCAGTATTTGTATCAGTATCAGTATCAGTATCATCAGTATCAGTATCAGTATAAGTATCAGTAACAGTATCAGTGTCAGTATCAGTATCAGTATCAGTATTAGTATCAGTATCAGTATCAGTATTAGTATTAGTATTAGTATTAGTATTAGTATCAGTATTAATATCAGTAATAGTATCAGTATCAGTATCAGTATCAGTATCAGTATCAGTATCATCAGTATCAGTATCAGTATTAGTATCAGTATAAAATATCAGTATTAGTAACAGTATCAGTATATTAAGTTTTAGTATCAGTATCAGTATTAATATCAGTATCAGTATCAGTTTTAGTATCAGTATCAGTATCATCAGTTACAGTATCAGTATCAGTTTCAGTAACAGTATCAGTATCAGTATCATTATCAGTATTATTATCAATATCATCAGTTACAGTATCAGTATCAGTTTCAGTCTCAGTATCAGTATTATCCGTTGCAGTATCATCAGTATCAGTATGAGTATCATCAGTGTCAGTATCAGTATCGGTATTAGTCTCTGTATCAGTTTCAGAATCATTATCAGTATCAGATTCAGTATCATCAGTATCAGTATCAGTATCAGTATAAGTATCATCAGTATCAGTATCGATATCAGTATCAGTATCAGTCTCTGTATCCGTTTCAAAATCATTATCAGTATCAGTATCAGTATCAGGATCGTTATCAGTATCAGTATCAGTTATAGTATCATCATCAGTATCAGTATCAGTATCATCATCAGTATCAGTATCAGTATCAGTAACAGTATCAGTATTATCAGTTTCAGTATCATCAATATCAGTATCATCAGTATCAGTATCAGTATCAGATTCATTATCAGTATCAGTATCAGATTCAGTATCAGTATCAGCATCAGTATCATCAGTATCAGTATTATCAGTTTTAGTATCATCAATATCAGTATCATCAGTATCAGTATCATCATTATCAGTATAAGTATCAGTATCAGATTCAGTATCAGTATCAGTATCAGCATTACTATTATCATTCTGAAACTGATTCTGAAACTAATACTGATTCTGAAACTGCTACTGATACTGATAGACCCTACTGATACTGATACTAATACTGATACTGATACTGATACTGATACTGATAATAAAATTGAAGATACTGATACTGATTATACTGATACTAATACTGTATCTGATACTGTAACTGAAACTGATACTGATACCGATGATACTGATGCTGATATTGATACTGATACTGAATCTGATACTCATACTGATACTGATACTAATGTAACTGATACTGATGATACTGATATTGATGATACTGAAACTGATAACACTGATACTGATACTGATTCTGATTCTGATACTGATACTGATACTGATAATGATTATGAACCTGATTCAGAGACTGATACTGATACTGATACTGATGATACTGATACTGATACAGATACTGATACTGATACTGATACTGATACTAATACTTATACTGATACTGATACTGATATTAATACTTATACTGATACTAATACTGATACTGATACTGTTACTGATGATACTGATACTGATACTGATACTGATGGTACTGATATTGATACTGATACTGATACTGATACTGATACTGATACTGATGATACTGCAACTGATAATACTGATACTAATATTGTTACTTATACTGATACTGATAGTGATACTGATACTGATATTAATACTTATACTGATACTAATACTAATACTGATACTGTTACTGATGATACTGATACTGATACTGATACTGATACTGATACTGATACTGATACTGTTACTGATGATACTGATACTGATACTGATACTGATACTGATACTGATACTGATACTGATACTGATACTGATACTGATACTGATACTGATACTGATACTGATACTGATACTGATACTGATACTGATACTGATACTGATACTAATACTCATACTGATACTGATACTGATACTGATGCTGATGATACTGCAACTGATAATACTGATACTAATATTGTTACTTATACTGATACTGATACTGATACTGATACTGATATTGATACTAAAACTAATACTGATACTGAGACTGATACTAATACTGATACTAATACTGATACTAATACTGATAATGATACAGATACTGATACTGATACTGATACTGATAATGATACTGTTACTGATACAGTATCATTATCAGTATCAGTATCGGTATCAGTAACAGTATCAGTATCAGATACCGAAATACTGATCCTGATACTGATACTGATACTGTTACTGATGATACTGATTCTGATACTAATACTGATACTGATACTGATACTGTTACTGATACTAATACTGATAATAATATTAAAGTTACTGATACTGATGATACTGATATTGATGATACTGAAACTGATAATACTGATACTGATACTGATACTGATACTGATACTTATAACGATACTGATGATACTGATACTGATACTGATGATGATAATACTATTATACTAATACTGTTACTGATACTGATACTGATACTGATACTGATACTGATACTGATACTGATACTGTTACTGATACTTATACTGATACTGATACTGATGATACTGATACTGATACTGATACTGATGATACTCATACTGATACGGATACTGATACTCATACTGATACCGATACTGATACTGATACTGATACTAAAACTGATACTGATACTGAAACTGAAACTGATACTGATACTGTAGTATCAGTATCATCAAAATCAGTATCATCAGTATCAGTATCATCAGTATCAGTATCATCAGTATCAGTATCAGTATAAGTATCAGTATCAGTATCATTATCAGCATCAGTATCAGTATCAGTTTCAGTTTCAGTATCAGTATCAGTATTAGTATCAGTATCAAAAATATCAGTATTAGTATCATTATCAGTATATTAAGTATCAGTATCAGTATCAGTATTAATATCAGTATCAGTATCAGTTTTAGTATCAGTATCAGTATCATCAGTAACAGTATCAGTATCAGTTTCAGTAACAGTATCAGTATCAGTATCATTATCAGTATAAGTATCAGTATCAGTATCATCAGTAACAGTATCAGTATCAGTATCAGTATCAGTATCAGTATCAGTATTATCCGTTGCAGTATCATCAGTATCAGAATCATCAGTGTCAGTATCAGTATCAGTATTAGTCTCTGTATCAGTTTCAGAATCATTATCATTATCAGTATCAGTATCATCAGTTTCAGTATCAGTATCAGTATAAGTATCATCAGTATCAGTATGAGTATCAGTATCAGTCTCTGTATCAGTTTCAGAATCATTATCATTATCAGTATTAGTATCAGTATCAGTATCAATATCGTTATCAGTATCAGTATTAGTATCATTATCAGAATCAGTATTAGTATCAGTATCAGTATCAGTATTATCAGTTGCAGTATCATCAATATCAGTATCATCAGTATCAGTATCAGTATCAGATTCAGTATCAGTATCAGCATCAGTATTATCAGTATCAGTATCAGTACCAGTATTAGTATCAATATTAGTATCAGTATCATTATCAGATTCAGTATCAGTATCAGTATCATTATCAATATCAGTATCAGTATCAGTATCAGTAACAGTATCAGTAGCAGTATCAGTATAAGTATCAGTATGTATAAGTATCATCAGTATCAGTATCAGTATCAGTATCAGTATTAGTATCAATATTAGTATCAGTATCATTATCATTATCAGTATCAGTATCAGTATCAGTATCATCAGTATCATAATCATCAGTATAAGTATCATTATAAGTATCAGTATCAGTATTAGTATCAATATTAGTATCAGTATCAGTATCAGATTCAGTAGCAGTATCAGTATATTAAGTATCAGTATCAGTATCAGGATCAGTATCATTATCAGTATCAGTATCAGTATCAGTATCAGTATCAGTATTATTATCAGTATCAGTATCAGTATCAGTATTTCGGTATTTGATACTGATACTCTTACTGATACCGATACTGATATTGATATTGATAATGATACTGTATCAGTAACAGTATCATTATCAGTATCAGTATCAGTATTAGTATCAGTATGAGTATGAGTATCAGTATCAAAAATATCAGTATTAGTATCAGTATATTAAGTATCAGTATCAGTATCAGTATTAATATCAGTATCAGTATCAGTATCAGTATCTGTATCAGTATCAGTATTAGTATCAGTATCAGTATTAGTATCATCAGTAACAGTATCAGTATCAGTTTCAGTAACAATATCAGTATCAGTATCAGTATTAGTTTTAGTATCAATATCAGTATCAGTATCAGTATCAGTATAAGTAACAATATTAGTATCAGTATTATCAGTTGCAGTATCATCAGTCTCAGTATCAGTATCAGTATCAGTATTAATATCAGTATCAGTATCAGTATCAGTTTTAGTATCAGTAACAGTATCAGTATCAGTTTTAGTAACAGTATCAGTATCAGTATCATTATCAGTATAAGTATCAGTATCAGTATCAGTATTAATATCAGTATCAGTTTTAGTATCAGTATCAGTATCATCAGTATCAGTATCAGTATCATCAGTAAAAGTATCAGTATCAGTATTATCCGTTGCAGTATCATCAGTATCAGTATCATCAGTATCAGAATCATCAGTGTCAGTATCAGTATCAGTATTAGTCTCTGTATCAGTTTCAGAATCATTATCAGTATCAGTATCAGTATCAGTATCAGTATCAGGATCGTTATCAGTATCAGTATTAGTATCATCAGTAACAGTATCAGTATCAGTATTATCCGTTGCAGTATTATCAGTATCAGTATCATCAGTATCAGAATCATCAGTGTCAGTATCAGTATCAGTATTAGTCTCTGTATCAGTTTCAGAATCATTATCAGTATCAGTATTAGTATCAGTATCAGTATCAGTATTATCAGTTTCAGTATCATCAATATCAGTATCATCAGTATCAGTATCAGTATCATCAGTAACAGTATCAGTATCAGTATTATCCGTTGCAGTATCATCAGTATCAGTATCATCAGTATCAGAATCATCAGTGTCAGTATCAGTATCAGTATTAGTCTCTGTATCAGTTTCAGAATCATTATCAGTATCAGTATTAGTATCAGTATCAGTATCAGTATTATCAGTTTCAGTATCATCAATATCAGTATCATCAGTATCAGTATCAGTATCAGATTCAATATCAGTATCATTATCAGCATCAGTATTATCAGTATCAGTATCAGTATCAGTACCAGTATCAGTACCAGTATTAGTATCAATATTAGTATCAGTATCATTATCAGATTCAGTATCAGTATCAGTATCAGTATCATTATCAATATCAGTATCAGTATCAGTATCAGTATCAGTAACAGTATCGGTATCAGTATCAGTATCAGTATCAGTATCAGTATCAGTATCAGTATCATTATAAGTATCAGTATCATTATCAGATTCAGTATCAGTATCAGTATATTAAGTATCAGTATCAGTATCAGTATCAGGATCAGTATCATTATCAATATCAGTATCAGTATCATCAGTATCATAATCATCAGTATCAGTATCAGTATTAGTATCAATATTAGTATCAGTATCAGTATCAGTATCAGTATCAGTATATTAAGTATCAGTATCAGTACCAGGATCAGTACCATTATCAGTATCAGTATCAGTATTAATATCAGTATCAGTTTCATTATCAGTATCAATTTCAGTATCAGTCTATGTATCAGTTTCAGAATCATTATCATCAGTATCAGTATCAGTATCAGGATCAGTATCAGTATTAGTATCAGTATCATCAGTATCAGTATCAGTATCAGGATCAGTATCAGTATTAGTATCAGTATCAGTAACAGTATCAGTATCAGTATCAGTATTTGTATCAGTATAAGTATCAGTATGTATAAGTATCATCAGTATCAGTATCAGTATAAGTATCAGTATGTATAAGTATCATCATCAGTATCAGTATCAGTATCAGTATCAGTATCATCATCAGTATCAGTATTACTATCAGTATCAGTATAATCAGTATCAGAATCATCAGTATCAGTATCTTCAATATTATTATCAGTGTTACTGTTAATGTACTCTTTTACTCAATATAATGATTGCTTATCTTAGTTTATTATTTAGGACACTATATTTTCTTTTAAAGTGTCCGGTTCTTATAATACTAGAACATATATGACTTTATAAATATTACAATATTTATTAAGATTTAAATCTTAAAATATTGATTATTAACTGACACTAATCTTTTGGCTAACAGTTTTTTTTTTAGGAAGCTGCTAAATATAAAAAGATAATTTTAATACAAATCGCAGTTTTTATTACTGGTATCCTTACACTCCTGTAGTTTTTTCACGATTCAGACATAAAGTGTAACCTCACTTTAACCTTAATTGAGCTCAATGAATTGGCTTATCGGTTGGAATTCTTCCATCTTCGAGAATGCAATGTACCATATCGAGTGCAATATTCAAAGGGGAAACCGAGTAAAGGTTCAGGTACAGAATACTTATGTACAGAATACCAGGTCGAGGTATAGTTCCGCAACGAATGTTTCGAAATATAATTGAAATTACGAAGAAAACTATGTAATAGTAATAACTTGAGGTCGCCCATTGGTCGAAAACTCGATCAAAAATATGAATTGTTCAGACTTCTCTATTTTCACCCCATTCTGTAAATGAAACATGTGATTGGAATTTCTTATATTTTTTTTTATTTTCTGTTTATATTTCATTGTGTTTCCGTCACCAACATTTCAAGCTATAAGGATTATGTATTTTGTACATTTAATTAAATTGTTTATGTTTATTTTTGAGACTATTTTAATTTATTAAGGGATTCTGCATATCTACAGGAAAATATCATGTAATTAACTAATTACATGCGCCCAACGTTTTTCATTGTAAATCTTACAAGTATTTTCATAGCTACGACATATTTACAATCACAAATTGTCTACACAATCTGTATGTGGAGAAAATGAACTATTTAATAGTTATTAAGTTATTAGTGCGACTAAAAACGAGTTATTTTAAACAGTCTTTTTATTTATTGATTATTTTCAACATTTTAGTTTTTAATATGTAAATATGATAAATATATTTTAATCATCGATGCCATGTGGAAATATTTAATGTTAGAAATACTTTAGAAATTCTTTATAAAATTTTATTGGCAGTTTACCAAAAATATAATTTTTGGCGTGGGTGCATATCAAATGTCCCATAGCTCAGATTTAAGAAAGTCAAAAAGTCTATAAGAAGACTATAAAAACACTATAAAAGAGTATCCTATATGCTTTTGTATCAAAATTATTTGTAAACACCAAAGTTGTCATGTTGTCATAACTAAGCCACTTAATAACTTTGGGTTATGATAACTTTACTGGTATAAACTAGGTCCTTTTTAATTTTCATGGAATTTATAATTATGTTTTTGTATAAGACTACTAAAAAACAACTAAACATAAAATTCACAGTAATAAAAAATATAGAAAAAAATCCTAGCCTATGCAAAAGGTTTTGCCAGAAAAGATTCTGACTGGCCATTGCTAAAAGTGTTGAATGTTGCATCAGTTTAAGTCTTATATCTGAGCCGACTAATGCGTGATGTAAATTTCAGAATGCATAAAATATCGTTTGACTTGTCAAATCCTTTATCCGCCGTGATTTCTTTTATCAAGTGCGAGGTTTTGGGTGGGCTTTTAATAAAAATAGCGTTAAACCTTAGTACATGGGCCAACACTAGTAACTCGCACATATCAGGCGAAAATAACGACAAAACATTACAGTGATATTTTAACAAATTGAAGTAGTAACGAAAGAGTTTCTAGATGTATTGATATTTTTTTCAACAGCACCAATACAATATGTGGCCTTTCTCAAATGTATTTATCGTTTATAATCCAATTTCATGTACTATCAGTAGGAAAAGTTACCAAATGGCAGTTATATTAGTTGGTTTGGATTGGACGATTGGAATCCATAGCTTTGGAGATTATAACGGATATTAAGTCCGAGTTTGCTACTTAATTGCAATCTCCTGCAGAATATATTTGAACAAAGTTGATTGAATTAGTTAAGCTTAATAGACTTCCTTCGTCGAGATGTGAAACGTTATTATCTGGGGACGGGATTGGTTCAATGATCACTACTTATACTATCCTTCTAACCAGGATATCTTGCTGCTGTGGCAAGATTACTAGAGGTTAAAATACAATGTGATCCGCTTTAAACCAAAGTTTTAATGCCTCCTGCCTTGTTATGTATATCTTTTAGGGTTATATTTAGATGTATTACTTATGTCGTTAATTCATTAGACCTATCATATTGTTATTAAGTTTAATTAAAATAATAACCAGTTACGTATATAAAAGGAAAACAATATAATAATTTTATCTTTTATCATACGAAATTGCTTATTTGGGGCATTATTTGGGACACTATGTAGGGGTACAATGTAGGAATGTATGAAACAAAATTGTAAAGTTGACACTGAGTGTAATTTTTACACTCTGTAAAAATGTAATAATATATTGTAATATATATACACAACACTAATTTCATTTGAGTTTAATATCTTATCAGCAAAATCAATAACCAAAAGATTAAACCTTATGTGTAGGTTAGGGGGTTTGTAGGGAGCGTTTTCAAGTATTAAGTATTAAAAAGCTTTCATTTAACATAATCATAATCAGAAAACAAACAAAAGTCCAATATTAATTTCAGTGACAGTCAATTGTGAGGAATAAACTAATATTAAATCTTCATGCCGCTCTATTGTGTGTAAAACGCGATTTATCTGAACTGCTAACAAATGCAAATTGGGGTTTTCACAGCCTTCATTATTTAGACCAGAATACAACTCTGGAAGACGTTCAGGCTTTACAGTGTCTTTTGTTGTGTTGCCGCATTCGTAACTTAGTGTCCTGTTAGTAAAAGTCCTTGATGTAAAACAATACTTATCTTCACTTTTAACAGTTAATCTTTAGTCATAAGGTTTACAAAATGTGTAAAATTCTGATTTTAATATTGGACAAATAAAGAAAATTAGTATTCCACACCAATGTTTAGCATTGCAAACAGTATTTTCTATGGCTGTCGTGTAAATCTGTACCACCATATTTATTGTACTAGGACATTTTACAAAATACAAAATAACATTCCCTATGTTAAAATTGGGGATTAACTGAAAAGGTTGAGGACTATTATCATTCATAATTTTCTATCATTTGATAAATATATAAACCTTGTATTACGTTCTCATTACACAATCTCCATAAGAAATGAACTCATACTCAGAGTTAATAACTCTGTAAGCCAGTTTTGTAGGGAACTTTAATAATATTGCTGGTTATTTAGCTTTATTAAGAAAAGGATTGTCAAACATCACAGAGAGCAGGTGTCATTTTTTATGTTGAGCTAGGCTGATTTAATGTTTTTTTTAGATTATTATAATTTATTCTACTGACCACACAACTTGTTAAAGTGGTCAGTTATATTTCCAATATTACAAATGTTCATACATTGTTAATTTTTGATGGAAATAAAATCATTTATTCATTTATTCATTCTTTTAATATTGAGTGTAATTACTTTAACACACCGTGCAGCTTGTCTTTACCTATAAAGTCTTCACTTACATTTAGATACTTCTTTTAATATAATGTCTTCTATAAAATGTCACGATTTAGCATAATTATTTTACCAAGACTGTTATTTTCACCCGGTACTTAAACTATCTAATAAAACTTGACCGCTATTGTATTTATCGTAATATTACAAGTAAACATTTATGGAAGTCACTGCAGATGAAGCAGCACGATGTTTTATGAATATCAATCTTGCATTAACGATTCGAACGTAAGATTTAATTTAAAGCTTTATTTACAGATTCATTTTCTCATTTTTGACATTTTAAAGTACGTTTTATATCTTATTGAAAGAAGTAAGTGAGAGTTGGGAATAAAATACTGAAAGCAGAAAGGTAAAAAACAGATTGTTTGTATAATTTATACTCTTGTAGAATTTCTGATTTCTAGCTTTATGTACCAACAATAATGGAAAAATTAACAACGTTATTCTTGATTGAATCCCTTCAAAATGTTATCTACGTTGTTGAAATTCATACATAATAACCAATCAGTTTCGCTTTAAATTTGCCCGTATTTCAAAAGTGTGTTTCAAAAATTTAAAAATACGAATTAAATAAACAAACATAAAAATATGTATTTCGTATTGCTAAAAATAAAGAATTAAAAAAATATTCAATCTAGGTCTCGAATTCAACTTTTTTAATTGAAAACTTAAGAGAAAATGTATTTGTTTCTCAAGAAACGTTTCCCCTCCAATTTGCAAAGGCTTTCTCCAGAGCCCCATTAATGCTCAACTTCCAGCGAGATTTAGCTTTAGAACATTTTGACTTCGAGTATCGTTTCACTTTACTACGAACCATAGAAAGGGTTAATAAAAAGTCTAGAGACCCCCATTAAATTTTTATGGGCTCAACAATATAATTCATTGGTTACACCAGGAAAACCAAACTCTGCACATCTCTTTACAGTATAAAAGTGCACTTTTTGTTGGCATCTCAATTTCGTCCGAAAACCCAAAATGGCTTATTTTGGAGACAGCTCAAAAATTTTAAAAGTAAAGCCCCACCACGTGACTCATCATTTTAAAGGACATTAGTTTAAAATAAAATCGGCGTAAACAAGAGGTCCCTATCTTAACCAATGGGTTAATAATGAAATTGACAAAATGGTTTTTTGTATCCATCAACCTCAGAGATACCACTATATATTGGGTTGTACCAAGAAAGCTTATTACATCAAATCACACTTCTTGAAACTCGTATCCTCGTACTACTGTAGTTCTTTCACGATTCAGACGTAAAGTATAGGTTCACTTTAACCTTTACTAGAGGTCACCCAGTGGTTGAAAACTCGACCAAAAATAATATGTAATTTAAAGACTTCTATATTTTCATCCCACACTGTAAATAAAACACGTGATTGGAATGTCTTCCACTTGTTTTGATGTTGTGTTTATATTTCGTTGTTATTTCGTTATCAGAATGTCAACCCAAAAGGGTAATTTTTTTGTAAAATATTTTATTTATTTTTGCGCTTATGTTTCAGCCTATACTAACTTATAAAAGGGACACATACAATAAAATATATTTTTTTACAATATGCATAGATTTTTCCTGTGATGTACACGAGCTGAGAAAAAACAAGTTTAAAGAAACATGCTTGCCTATTAATGTATAGATTGACCTCAATGAATCGGCTTATTTTCATGGCTGGGGATTCCACGTTAAGGATCTTACACTTCCACAACGAATGTAAAAAAAAAATCCATATCAAATGAAAATAATCACTTAGCCTTCTTAATATTATTGTGAAATCTTGGTTTTCGAGTGATGACCGCTATTTGAAGTAGTGAAAGTAAAGGACAACGTTTCGGATACGTAGCAACTATCCATCTTCGGGGCAAACTACTATTCAACTCTTGAAGTAGTTGAACTCAGTTTAATAGTATTTTACCTTGAAGATGGATAGCTGATACACATTCGAAACGTTGTCCTTTAGTTTCACTATTTAAACTAGTGGTCATTACCAGAAGATTTGACAATCTGCCTTGACCATGGCAGCCTATAGTTAAGATTATTTAACATGGTCATTTACTATTCATGTGAAAGACAATAAATTTATGGGGTTTAATTGTTTTGATTATTAAAAAAAATTAAAGTGTTTTGCTTTTCCTAAACACCACAAATGATTAGACAAAGTGTATTAGATATGCCGGTATTAGATATGGTGAAAACAATTTTAATTATTTAGATTCTTTCGAAGAAAACAAACTTCTTTAGGAAAACATTTAGAAGCAAAATAGGTTTAAATTTACGGTTTGTAAAACTATTTACTTATATCTAGTGTTCGATATTCTTCATTCCAAACATCTTAAGACTGTAAACAATGCTATAAAAACAACCTGAATTTTTAAAATTATAAGTTCTCTATTTTCAACCCCAATATCCCAAACATAAAGTAATAATTCTAAATTCTCAAGAGCGTCAAGGTTTTCCATCTTGCATTTTTGGAGAAAAATAATCCTGTTGAGAGAGATAAGAAACTGACGTTGGTTCTTCCATAAACAGTTTTCAGCATTACAAACTTTACTTTTTTGCGACATTTACAGTTGCTATAATAACTTGCCATTCTTTGATACTAATGTGAAACTAGAGGTTGATTGGAACATTGTTAATCCTTTTAATATATTGCGATTATGGAATTAACCATAGTTATTTCAGAAAAAATATTTTAAAACCGATGGTATGGCTTCATTAAAATTGTGATTTTTATACAATGTTAAATACTGTAGGTAGGAATCATATGTCGTCTCAGTTGGGGATGTATAAAAGTAAGTTTGGAGAAAGAAATACACGATTTTAAAGTAACAAATTAATAGGCGATATAATTTAACAACTTTATTTTTTACTGTTATATTCTTGTATAGGTTTGTAAGCTTTTACAGGTAGATGTGCATCGAGTAAACCTTTATCCCATTACACCTTGGGTGTGCATTACTACAATTATTGAATTATTTCATATATAGGAATTCTATTATGAGTTAACTCCGTGAAAAATACTTAACGCATGAATTTAATTATTTAATGAATGATGTAATACATTAATAATTTAACGTACCTGTATAGCTATATTTCTATAAAATAAAACTCTAAATTATTGAAGATAAAGCCTTAATCCAAACAGTGATAAACTCAAAAGTAAAACTAAAATTATAATTATTGTATTTATTACTATCAATTGAGATAAGGACGCTATTTATGTGCGTATTTCAATCGACATATGAGTGAAGGATGAGTGTAGAATAAAGTGAGATTACCTGTGTAGTCAAAACAACTATTTTGTTACTGACTAAGATCAGCTGTTTCATTAGGCGGGAATTTATTTAAAGCACAATGATCAAGATCAGCTGGGTCCAGTTTCACAGTATCAAAAAGGTACACATTTTTCTCAGGATCGAACCAGCGACCTTATGATTACTAACCATTTAACTACCCAGCTATATAAGTGCTCTAAAACTTAAAAAGGATTTTCCACGACCTTCAAAATACCATACTAAATAAAACAACTAAACAAAAATACACAATAATAGAAAATATTGAAAACAATTGCTAATAAACCTAGCCCTAACAAAAGTTTTTGACTTTTGCATTGTATAAAGTGATGAATAATACATCAGATTAAGTCTTTTATCTGAGCCGACTAATGCGTGATGTAAATGTCAGAATGCATAAAATATCGTTTGACTCGTCAAATCCTTTATCTGCTGTGAGTTCTTTTATCAAGTGCGAGGTTTTTGTGTGTGTTTTGAAATAGAAATCAGCGTTAAACCTTATACATAGTACTAGTAACTCACACATATCAGGCGAACATAACCGCAATGTAAATGTTTAATACTATCAAAATATTCAACTCAGTAATAGTTTAACATATTTAAGTAATTACAAAATGTGTGTTATTTTTTATATGTTTAAAATTTTGCAGATTTTCACCAATATCGTTACAATTAGTGACCTTACTGAAATAATATCTTTATTTAATTACATATATTTATTGTTTAATTCAGTTACAAATAGCATTAGTAGAGCAAGTTACTAAATGGCAGTAATATTAGTTGGACGATTCAAACCCCTAGCTTTAGAGATTAGATCGGATATTAAGTCCGAGTTCGCTACTTGATTGCGATCTCCGGCAGAATATATTTGAACAAAGTTGATTGAACTAGTTAAGTTTAAACTTTTTAATCAAATCATCAGTAATGTTAGACATATTTTGAGCAACTTCAAACACGCACCATGCTAAAAACACAGCAAAAAACTAATACCCATTTCTGTATACATTTAGACTGTGCAACAATGAAAACAGCTGATTTAAATAATTCAAATAAACCGTAACACACTACGGTACGTGGTGAGTAAATGGTGATCTAATCGATTGCGAGGGAAAGTAAATTTAGAGCAGGGGAAATGCAGCTGATCGTTTTTTTCTCGCTCTAAATTAGAGCTTGAAAACAACTACTTTTTTATATCTGCTGTTATTGAAAATAACTACTTTTGGTACAGGGTGATGAAAAATATACTAACAAAAATCTGCGTAACCTAATATTACAAAGTTAAGTTTTAAATGCGATAAAGTGCAGATGACCCTTTAAGAAATTAAACAACCCATAAACTTCTAAAAGGCCAGTACTAAAATATGTAATGATTTATTTGTTGACCCAACATATAAAAATCTAGCTCTACAATGTTTAATTATTGCGATAGGAAACACTCTGTGTCATTCATTTATATAATTCTTAAGTATTTCTTTATTATTATTTTATTTATGAGTTGTACTCATAAATACAAATATATACCCTCGCCGCAGCAAACCTGCCAACTAAGCGAATTTCTATTTGTCTGAATTGATTTTCAATTAAATCTATTTACGTATCATTAGGTTTCCGAGTACCTAGGTTTGCTGCTACAAGGAAGATTGATCAAAATAGATCCATAAACAAGGAAACTATAACATTTTACAATATTCTCCATTAGAATACCATGGACATTTTAAATTTGAATTTTCTCTGTTACGAATAACCGTAAAAAACACATTGATATAGCCTACTAAATTATTTAGGGGTTTTTCAGCTCTTTAAAAAGATAGAGAGAGAAATTTAGAAATTTAGTGTTTTGAGTGCGACGAATGAGAAAACCCAAATTTTACCCCATAAAAACCTCCCGTAAAACCTCGTTCTCATGGTCCGATCGTGCTGATTCGCGAACTCATTCAAGTTCATTAAAATCTCATCCCGCCTTTTACCTTTAAACCAAATTTGATCAAAATCGGACAAAAATTACATACATAAAATTGGCCTCTTGGGAAAAATGAAAAAGTAAATCGGTCCCGGGCCTAGGTCTTACCGTGCCACCAATGGTAATAGCTACTTCCCTAAAGGTAAATTCGCTAAAAGAAATATTGTTCTCATTTTGAAGCGTAATACAATATATAAATTACTCCTTTGAAGCTTCGTCAAAACAGATTCCTTAGTACCTATTGATCATCAATAGGTTAATATTATCAAAGGGTTTTCAATCCCAATTAATCTAACAATGTTTGTGAAAATATACGTCAAAGATTATATTTACGAGATTGTTATTAATTAGAGATAATTTTATAACCAATGGTCACCGATAGCTGTTTTTATCGACAGATAAACCTTTTTATCGAACTTTGATACTACAAAATTATTTTAGCAACCATATAGAATGAAACCTGAATTTTAAAACTTGTTCTTATTTGAAGGACATTGGGAAGTGGTTTTCACAGGACACTATAAATACTGGACAGCAACCCTTACAGTAAATCTCTCTCACCCTTACCAAGACTGTGACATCTATTTATAGATTCTCTATTGTTGGATCAAGAACATTTATAACTATGGGACGGAGTATTTCATGACGAAAATGTTTGAAACCTCGCAAAATACATAAAATAAAACAAAGTCAAGATATTGTAGTATATTTCATTACAAATCATACACTGTTGGATGCGTTTATGATTTAGGTAATATAGTTTATCATAGTAAAAATACATCTTTAATTACCTATATCATAGTCATATCAAAACAAATTGAGATTGAAGGCCTCTAACTTAGTAGATTGGTATTGATGATTTCCAAACACAAAGAATACAAAATAAGTTCCTTTTTACTGTCCTCAGTTCACAATAATTAGGTAATATATTTTTGATGATTATTTAAACACAAGATCATCACTATAACATGTAATAACAAACATTTAATTTGATACGTATTATTCAGGAAGTACCCACATAAATAGTCAAGCTTGAAATGAAATGTCAGACAATCAACTGTAAAGGCTCTTCGTAACGCAGGGAATTTTATTTCCAGCTTAACTTCATTGTGAGCGACTTCCAGCATACTTGGAATCGCTGTAGGAGAACTTTTAAACTTGACTTTTATTTTGACGTTTTATGAGAGTAGTTACAAAAATAAGTGAACGAGAAGTGCGTTTATGACAACACGACTGAGTTCTAACTTAATGGCCCTTAATGGTTGTCTTGTGTGATATTTAATTTTTTGTCAAATGTTCCCATATACTCTCTCGTCATTGTTGTCGGCTATTACTGGTGTATTATTGCATGTACTATTGATGTATGTATTATCTTTTTTTGCAATCTAGTCGCATGTTTTCTTGTAGTATATTATCGATTGTTATTGTTACCAAATTTCTATCTATTGTTATGCTTGCTATTCAACCAAGTCTTTTCTATTAGCATGTGATGTTAGTCCCTTATCTGCCTTTCAATAAATTTTGCAAAATAAAAAGTAAAAAAGCATGAGAAGGGCAGAAGGGAAGCAAATTTTATTAGGCTAAGGAATTCGCTCCTTTCACATTGCACTTGCATTCATTATTACTTTTTGTTATTTAATCTCAATCTTTCTATATTGTAATTGTATCAATATCAGCATGTCAACCCTGTAAAAATGGCGTAACCGTAATAAATAAAAAAATAAATAAATAAATGGCAGAACACTTTTTTTAAATGGCTGATTCGTATATTTTGTTGTTGTGTTTACTTTTTCCTCAGCTTCTAGATAAAACTGGGCTAAGTGACTCGTATTTTAAATTATAACAAAGTACCTGGGGACCGAGCTTTGCTCGGGGAAAATCATTAGTTCACTCTGAAAGCACCTTAGTATTGGAGATGCATAAATCCATTCCCAAACTCCACACGGCTCGCCTTCACCACCATTTCCTACGTCATGGACCTGTTTCCCTCCATTCCCATTGCATTTAAAGATTGCAAATACCTTAATCTAATCGTCATAAACAGTTCCCACACTCCGGACTACTCGCCTTGACTACTTCCTTCACCACTTCCTACGTCGCGGACCTGTTTCCCTCCCTTTCCATAGCATTTTAGGATTGCAAATACTTTAATCTAATCATCATAAACAATTCCCACACTCCGGACTACTCGCCTTGACTACTTCCTTCACCACTTCCTACGTCGCGGACCTGTTTCCCTCCCTTCCCATTGCATTTTAGGATTGCAAATACCTTAATCTAATCGCCATAAACAGTTCTCACACTCCGGACAGCTCGCCATGACTACTTCCTTCACCACTTCCTACGTCGCGGACCTGTTTCCCTCCCTTCCCATAACATTTTAGGATTGCCCATACCCTTATCTAATCGTCATAAACAGTTCCCACACCCAGGACAGCTCGCCTTGACTACTTCCTTCACCACTTCCTATGTCGCGGACCTGTTTTCCTTCCTTTCCATAGCATTTTAAGATTGCGGACACCTTAATCTAATCGTCATAAAAAGTTCCCACACTACGGACTACTCGCCTTGACTACTTCCTTCACCACTTCCTACGTCGCGGACCTGTTTTCCTTCCTTCCCATAGCATTTTAGGATTGCAGATACCCTAATCTTATCGTCATAAACATTCCCCACACTCCGGACTGATCGCCTTCACTACTTCCTTCATCACTTCCTACGTCTCGGACCTGTTTCCCTCTATTCCCATAGCATTTTATGATTGCCTTTGTTACTTCCTTCACCACTTCCTACGTCGCGGATCTGTTTCCCTCCCTTCCCAAAGCATTTTAGGATTGCCCATATCCTTATCTAATCGTCATAAACAGTTCCCACATTCCGGACAGCTCGCCTTGACTACTTCCTTCACCACTTCCTACGTCGCGGACCTGTTTCCCTCCCTTCCCGTAGCATTTTAGGATTGCCCATACCCTTATCTAATCGTCATAAACAGTTCCCACACTCCGGACAGCTCGCCTTGACTACTTCCTTCACCACTTCCTATGTCGCGGACCTGTTTTCCTTCCTTTCCATAGCATTTTAAGATTGCGGACACCTTAATCTAATCGTTATAAACAGTTCCCACAATCCGGACTACTCGCCTTGACTACTTCCTTCACCACTTCCTACGTCGCGGACCTGTTTTCCTTCCTTCCCATAGCATTTTAGGATTGCAGATACCCTAATCTTATCGTCATAAACATTCCCCACACTCCGGACTGCTCGCCTTCACTACTTCCTTCATCACTCCCTACGTCACGGACCTGTTTCCCTCTATTCCCATAGCATTTTATGATTGCCTTTATTACTTCCTTTACCACTTCCTATGTCGCGGACCTGTTTCCTTCCCTTCCCATAGCATTTTAGGATTGTAGATACCTTAATCTAATCTAATCGTCATAAACAGATCCCAGACTTCGCACTGCTGCCCTTGACTACAATCATAGATAAAACCATAGACTATAAAACATACTCCCTACAATGTATCGAGTAATCTTCAGTATAATCTTTGCTAAATATTATGCTAATTATTAAGTGATGTTTTCCTTTTGTACTGTATTTGTAATTTGCTAGTATACTGTGGGTAGTTGGCTTACTATGAACACATGCTACAACTTCAAGTCTTTTGTTTACTTTATCCTTGTTATTTAATTCATCCAACATGGTTACCTAGCAACCCATAAGACTAATGTTAAAAAAATGTGATTTTCAGTTTCATTTTTCTACGTAATTAGATTTTTGTTGGCAGTTCTAACTGCATGAAACTCGTTTTTAGGCCAAAAATAAACTATTTACAAGATTTGAAGAAAATCGTCGGAGCCGTTTTCGAGATCTTTCTGCAAGCAAGCAAGCAAGCAAGCATACAAGCAAACATTGCTCGTATTAGAGTATAGGATAACACCTCCGCTTCGTATAGGATTTTTATCTGCAACACAAGTTAGCTCTGAGCTAAAAGCTGTATCAACTTGTTAAGAACTTACGAATAATTCTTCCAAGGGAAACACATTAAAGTAATTCCACAGAAGATTTGCTGTATCGCAGTAATACTGTTACTGCATATTGACAATCTAAAATAAAATGAACTTGGTGGATTGGTACAATAGGAGTTACAATTTTAATAACGTCTTTGGTTTTGCTTGCTATTATCTTACCCTACTTACAGCTGTTTAAAGATATCATCACCAATGAGTGAATCTGCTTTTATGATTAAAAAATCGTATATTAAAATATTTTGAAACAAAGATGTTTGTTTTCCAGAATTTAATTGTTCGAATTCAAAAATTAAGGAAGCTGTGTTTGGAGCTTGAATAATTGAGCCTTCAGATGGACAAATTTGAATTTGTTAGCGACTAAGAGAAGATATTTCACTCCAGTCCGATTAAGGTTATTCGCCATATTCTAAAATATATGCAAAAAATCAGTATTGATTTTAATACCCCCTATCGACCGTAAAAATTGTGTTAAAACACTTCTTAACACGTTTGACCATACGGTAACAAATTTAAATGTAATTCCCTTTCGGTACACAATATACAGCTAATGTTAAATATATTACAAAATTCGGCCAATTTGCATGTGCGATGATATTTTCGAAGGAAGTACTTTTTTTAATAAGCTGCATTCGTTTATTAATCTCGCCTTTAAACATCAAACTGTGATATTTCATTACAAACTGGATAATATTGGAATTTTAATTATTAAGTCAATACTTTTTAGTTCTGGTATACTCAATAATGTGTTATTCAGTAACATTTATTACAAGTCATTGGTAATTTCCGAATTTTTTACCAACACTGTAAACTTTGGCTATATAATTTCTTATTAGGTCGACGCAATTCAATCAATGGATCAAAATGTGTAATGTAGACCTTACAACTCGGCAATTTTACTACCACTAAATCTATGATTTAAGTAATCATGAGGAAGGTAAAACAACTATGTAAAAGTTTTTATATGTTTATACGATACTAAATTCAAACACGTAAGAAACTTAAATTGAAATACCAACTTATATTATAACTGCGATGTATCATATAAGGTAGTTGGTCCCAAACCTCCCCTGAGGGACCATAAATCATCCCTAATTACCCAGTACAGGTTTGTGGTAATCAGGCTACAGTTACTGTAAATGACTAGTAATGTCTAGTAACCAATTGATGTGTAGCCATGATTATTAAGAAAAACATATCGTATATTTAAAACAGTCACGTAAAGTTGTCCTGTACGTAAATAAGATATTGTTGGTAAGTAAACCAATACACAAGATCGTAAAAAAATGGAGTAGCTAATAATGCTACTATTTTCATCGTATTAAAGGCTTACTTTATCGAGAAGCCATTAAAACGTTATTATCTGGAGACGAGATTGGTTCTGTGATCCTTTACATTATCCTGTCTTAAATCAGGATCATATCTTCTGGTCAGAGTAATATCACTAAAAGCCAAAAATGTTGAAATGTGATCTGCTTTAAGACAAATGTTTTAATGCCTCCTACGTTGTTATTTATATAATTTGAAACGCAATTTTAGTATTAAATGCATTACTTTTGTGGTTATATCATTGTGTTACATTATGTGTGTCATTATGAGTTTACATAACCAGTGTTATTAGTTTCACGATATGTTCCTTTATTTATGATTTTTAATACACGAAACAAATTATTTGAGCAATAATATTATAACGAGTTATAAAATACAATAGTAGAATAAATACACAACGTTATATTTATTTGAGTCTAAGATTTTATTGAAAAAGTCAATAAAAAAATTTAAGCATTATGTGTAGGTAGGGGTTTGTAAATAGCTATTATTTAACATAATCATAATCAGGAAACAAAAAAAGTTCAATATTCATCTATGTAACAATCTATTGCGTGGAAACTAATATTAAATCTTTATGCCGCTCTATTGTGTGTAAAACGCGATTTATCTGAACTGCTAACAAATGCAAATTGGGGTTTTCACAGCCTTCATTATTTAGACCAGAATACAACTCTGGAAGACATTTAGTCCTTACAATATCTTTTGTTTAGTTTTCTTACAACATTGATAACTTTGTATCCTATAAGTATAATCACTAATATCAAACAATAGTTATTATCACTTTTAACAGTAAATCCTGTTAGAGGATTGTACAAACGTTGTACAAATGTCTCAGTTTGATATTTTAAACAAAGCGAAGATCAGTTTTATATCCCTATTTTCATTTTACATAACAAACAGTATTTTATATGAATATTATGAAATTTCACCTATAATATATTTAATTATACCAGCAACTATTATTAGGCACAAACAACCATATTCACTTAATTAAAATTGTGTTTTGACTGAAAATGTTTATGATTTTCACCATCCATCATTTCCTAGCCTTCGATAATAAACCTTGTATCTACGATCTCATCATAAAAGCTCCATATGAAATGAACTCATACTCTGAGTTTATAACCCTTTAAGCCAGTTTTATAGGGAACATCAAGAATATTGAGCTTGATGTCTTTAACACACCCTTCAGCTTGTGTTTTACATCGAAAGTTTTAATTTACCTTAAGAAATTTATTTGATTTAGATACCTTCTGTAAATAATCACGCTCACAAGACTATTTTAAGACAGTAATGTCCAACAGGTATAAAGTCAACCAAAACTTCAAAGTAGGTGTATTTAAAAAATAATCACATTTCCATATTTATATTTACTATCATATATCGTATAGCATAAATTTTAAATTTGTTATGATACTACAAGAAACAAATTTCATGGAGCTCACTGCAGATGAAGGATTTGACAAGTCGCACGATGTTTTATGCATTATAAATCTAGCAGCGCGCATTATTCGACTCGAATGTAAGATTTGAAATAATGCATTATTTAACAGATTCAGGAACACAACTTTTAAAAGCCTAAGAAGGAATTAGGAGATTGAATTCAATACAATTTTATTCCATGGATCCCTTTTGTGATAATTTTACATTTGGTCAATAATCAATTTCATACCCACGATTGTATTTGTTGGATAAACTTTTTCAAACACTCTATTGAAGAGAAATATACTCTTATATATTATGGATTCTGTCACTTTTTCTTTGTGCTTTTCAACTTCTTGGGTTATTTATCCAGGCAATTTGAGCAAATGGTTAATGTTTATTAAGCATTAGTGGCTTGATGTTAAAGGTAATTATTTATCAAGGATTACCGTCAAATTACGCCTAGGTTAACAATCAACCCTCCCAGAAACAAACCATCAAATTTCAAACTAGGAGGGGATCATTTTAGAAATGAACTGCCCAATGCCCAGTCAGAATTGCATCTTATTCCATAAACTAATATATAACATATACGTCACCAATATGAGATAGCTGGAAAAAGAAGAAGGCTATAAAATAAAAAGCAACCAAAACTGCTGGCATCAAACCTCCATTAGTCACTCTATAACTCTCGCTGCCAACACCGCTACAGTTTGGGACGCTCGATTCAAAAAGAAATATTAAATAATTTACTTTTGTTCTCTTTTATACCATGTTTTATGTATGCAACCGTATTTGCTGTTAAGAAATTTTGGCTTATCAATTGGTTGATAGTAGAATCTGTCACGAAAAAAACTAAGCTATATAATATAATATGATAAGTAATTTTATAAAGTCAATGGAGTAATTTGTATTTGTCACTATACGAAAATAAGGAAGTATAATGCTCATGTATTTATATCTTATCATATTCATATAATGTGTCTGTCAAAGCTCCGTCTGTCCTATGTGCACATATATCTTCAAAGTCATCTCAATATCCATGGTTGATCAGCTATCAGAATTTTAGCCTAAAGTAAGCCTAGTGAATACTATATCAAATAATGCACCATGTTGGATTTAATATTCAAATTTGATCCAACCCACGTTCGACTATCCAATTCACCAATTCACTCAACCAATAAACGGCAATTCAATCATTACTACGAGATAATTTCCGTCTACGTTACCAATGATACTAAATCAACTTGGTATTAGTGATTTAGTTTTACCAATTAATTTCTGCTCTTAATATGAATACGGCCAATTTCTCTCATATTGGACATACTATTGAGATCGGTTATCTTGTCAATCATTAGGTACTAATTAAATTTAAAACTCAAGCAAAACGATGGCTTTAGTGTGATTAATCTAGTATTTTTCACAAGTAAGATCTCTTTAAATCATCTTGGTATTAGTGATTTAGTTTTACCAATTAATTTCCGCTCTTAAGATGAATATGGTCAATATTTTAATATTAAACATACTATTAAGATCGGTAATCTTGTGGATCATTAGGATACTGAAGTAGACATCCCATCTTAAAATAATTTATAATAATAAATACTAAATACTTAATAAATATTTAAATATAATATTTATATTTAAATATTTATTTAAATATTTTAATAAATATTTAAGATAGATCTTTTATTGTAAAAGATGGACGAGCTGTCGCCAATTTCTTATTAAAAAAGAACGTAGTTGTGTGAGCCAGTCACAGAATGTGCTAGTGTCTAAAATTCTATTTTATACCTTATTTTTTGTTGATGACCAGGTTGATGGGTCATAACAGTTAATATAGCGTACCATAAGTCATTCCCCTAAGTTTAACCTGTTAAAAAATGTTGTGTATTCGACAAAATTTAGTAATTTAGATCAGTGCAATCTGTCGGTGGCTCACATCACCTACAACGGTGCTGTTTTAATAGAACCTGGCTATAAATTTAACATGGGGATGGAATGTCTAGGTAATAATTAAATTTAAAATTCAAGTAAAAGGCTGGGTTTAATGTAACCAGCCCAATTTTTTTTACAAGTAAGATAACCTTAAAGATTACAATGTGTTATTAGGTAAAATAATGATTAGAGTGTGTAGATTGTAGTGTGTTACATAGATCTTTAATTTACTGATAAAGCTGAAAAACCTTTAACAAATGAGGTTTAAACTGTGTTTGGACAAACGTTACACTTCACATGATAGTTTTATTATTGACTAATAATTTAAAACTATTAAATCCTACAATATAAGTACGTATGTGAAGATTTCTAAAAAAAGACTGGAAACCAGTGTTCGACCAACAGTTATGGAAAACACACAATGCAAGTTATTGGGCCAGGCAGATGGCTAGGTTTGTCTAGGTGGGCCCTTATAGAATAATGCAACACATGTTTCAGGTCGACATTTTTCAGTCATGCCGCAACACTATGTTCTACTGTTTATTAACTGTTTCAAAAAACATCAAATGTGTAAATGATTAGTAACAATTTAATCCCAATAAACACAATTTTAAAATTATTCGGTATATGCAAAAAAAATTGCTTGGTTAATCTCTTGAAACATTAAAAATAAATGAAATTTATATAATTTATTTTACTTTTTAATCCTTCCCTATAAAAGATTTGTTAAATGTGTATTTGCTCACATTCAAAGGAAAGCCTTTGTCCTGAGGCTATTGTCAAAGTACAACAGGACCCCCTTACAAAGACCAAAATTGGCCAACTTCACAAGATGATCTTATCTCTTTGAATTAAATTTCTTCAACAATGTTAAACTCTTGCTATTGTTTGTGATAAACGTTTGCACTGCCTTCTAAATCACTTCTTAAGTAACAGATAGTCTTAGCTAATTTTCTCCCAGTGTTTTATCGACTACTGGTAGGTTCTAATTGATTCAAATTGATAAATGTTTATGCTTAATAAATACTACCCGGTTCATAATTCAATAATAGGTACACCTAACAAAATTTAAAAATAATATCTTTATTAATTATTTGTGCGCTTTTTGCACGATTCAAGATGGTAAATGAACCACCACTCATATTGATTCTCTTTAAATCATTAATTATTCACTAAATTTGATCCATAAACTACATAGTCCTAATAGTGTGAGATATGAAGACTTTACGCCTATACCATCTACTAAATATATTAATTAGTCTAATTGATTCCATATACAGTAATCTCCTCTTCCCAAATACATTCAATACATCAAATGACGATGCCTAATGTGACATGCTACCCTCTGATGGATGACCAATGTTTTTGATGCCAGTCTACAATTATTGATGGCTGGTATGATAATACAAGCCTAAATGAATTGATAGATACGTATTCTGTTGTGGAATCACTAGTGCATTTCATTATCATAAACCCAATACGAATACATTATGAAACGGCTCCAATAAAATTCACTACTTACATTGATAACGCATAGTTGAACCTAAAGCTGCTGTATTTGCCTACAAATAGGTTTATTTGCTTACTTATTGCAAGTTATGAATGCTAAACCCACAAATATCGAGAAATATCTATGAACGAATTATCAAAATACTCTTCAACTACCTACATGTAAAACACTTGTTGTAACATGTTAACATCATACACTTTTAATTGTATGGACATTAAATGTGTTGTACTGTATTAGAACTTATGGACATTTCTAACACAGTATTATAATACAGTTCTAATACAGTAATTTCAGGATGCCTTCGTAGAAGGATAAAGTATATTAAAACTAAAGTTGTCAACATGATCATGTCTTGACCCACTGATTATGGTGTTGGTTTGTGATATGTTATTTTGAACTGCAAACCATCCATAGGATATGCATATCAATCTATCCAATTATTGAACTGTATATTTTTGTTTTGCAAACAGTTGCAATTTGGCTATGATTCATTTAAAACGTTTCATGATCTTCCTAAACATATTTTAAGTTATTTGAGTTTGCTCAGGTATTCCATTAAAAGTTTAATACCTCTTTTTCTAAATCCATAACACTAATTTATGCCTGCCTAAAGTATGGATGGACACATGCAATTTACTATTAAAAAACAGTATTCATTAATTACTCTACAGCAAATTTGAACCTACGATTGGTGTTCCTTCGAGCCTTATAACTCTATTCTCATAATCTCGCCACATGCTGTTCTAGCTTTCCTTCCTTTGCGTTTGGTTTTCTATCTTAACAGTCCTCCTTGGTGCGGGTGTCCACATTTAATCCCATCATATTGTAATTATTTTTGTCCTGACTCTTGGCATAGTTTTAGTCAATCTTCTTCTACCATTTAATAGCCTCGTGATAAGGATTTCAGAGTTGTGTTCTAGATAAGTTTTAAGAGTTTTTCAGCTTTATGTGCCCAATTACTTGATTCAAGATGTCCTTAAAGTAATTGTCCTCTTACTTGATACTTGGTACCTATAAGATTTATTTCTCCTTCCATATTCTCACATAGTTAGTTGTTGTTCTTCATTTTCATTCTTAGCTTGCGAATTTCCTTCCTATGATGAAGCACTTTATGTTCTTCATCCCTAGCACAATCCCCAACACCCGGAAGCCAGGCGTGCAGGAGGAGGGAAACTGTGGTAAGCTATTGGCTCAGGTACTCGCGGAACCAACACCCCGACACCTCCAAGAGGTGGTGGAGATGGTCCCTTAAATACTTGACCCAATACCCAGCCTACAGCGATCCCTACACCAACACCGGACGAATTAAACTCATCCTGTTCTTGTTTAATACTAAAAAAGGGGACTAAATAAGAAAAAATTGGTTTTTGTGTTGATTGTTTGAGAGATTTCAAGTAAGTGAACGGTATCTATGGATACAAAATTTATTGTTAATGAATGAATAAACCATGTTTGATCTACGGTAACCGTTTGTTTAATTTAATAAGAAGGTACACAGTATTAACAACGACTTGAAATATTGTGGATATTTTAAAATGTTAATTCATTAAATAAAATACAGTTTCAATGTATCGTATAGTGATCAATGAGTTGTTTACACATATATTAACAAATGATATTTTCTTCCTAATTTTAACATAAGGTATACACCATGGTAAATACTAAATAGGGGGTTTTACAAATTTTGACCCACTATCTGGGTCCAAGGTGAAATTATTGTTATTTTTCATTCATTTAATATATCGAAAGTACCAATAACTTACATAAAATTAATGAAAATAACTGTGAAAGCTTGTAGTTCTTCCAGTCAAGTGCCCAAGATGGTGTTGAAGACATGAAAAGCCCTACATTTAGGACGGGTCGATTATCTACACACACAAGCATCACATTTTTATTCATAATATGTAAAACCAAGAAAGAACAGCATTATACGACAACAATGTGTCCTAGATTCATTTTAAGGATGTCTTCACAACAATCCCCATTATAATACAGTGGGCTGGCTAACAAGCTGGTAGAATCTGTCCTACTTGCATTAGTAACAAAACATCATTACGTTCAATTTGGAATTAGTTTTACAAAAACATGGTAGGTCTAATATGGTTTTATCAATACCGTATACTTTAACCTAACGACTTGTATAATAAAACGTATTGTGTATGTATTTCTCATTGACGAATATATGTTTTACTGGCTAATAGATGGATAAATGGATCTACTAATATAAATGGACTAAATTGTATTAGATTATAGTATTGTATTAGATTGTATACGTGTTTGTATGCATATTAAAATACTAAGTAAATGATAAGAGAATAAATTCAATTTCGTTTGATAAACAATTGAAGTAAAACACAACATTGTGCTTTAAGGACATTCTTTTATGTCAGCCAAGTTATTCCTTAAAATATTGCTTGTTATATGTTAACATATAACAAAATTTATTAAGACTCAAATGATTAAAACAAATCTTAAGGAACTAAATAAAAATAGATAAATATGCTAGTGTAAAAGAAACATCAACTAATATATTACAGCTTTTACTATTGATACAAATTCAGTATCCTATAGTCAATGATTCATGGCTTTCTTCATCGAGAAGCCATTAAATGAAATGAAATGAAATTGAAAAAAAAAATCATTTTTTTCAGAAGCCATTAAATCGTTATTAACTGGAGGCGAGATCGGTTCAGTGATCCTTTACATTATCCTGTCTTAAACCAGGATCATATATTCTGGTCAGGGTAAGATTACTGCGAAATCTCCAAAATCATGTGTGAAATTAAGGATTTATAGGCTATCTTATTTTTTTATGACATTTTAGTATTTGCCATAGTATTTTGTAAAAAATATTAGATAATAAAATATTTTACTAAGGTATTTTTTTCTACGTATATATATATATATATATATATATATATATATATATATATATATGCCATATAGATACAATTGATTCACACGATTCTATGATTCGAATTAGCGAATTGAATGACAAAAATCGTCGTAATTATAATTATATAGTTAAGTAAAATGTTTCTTTAATACCTTAATATGTTAAAAAAAAACAATAATACCGAACAGAGTTAAGGCAAAAATTCAGGTCTCACATATATACCGATTTTTTTATGAACACAAAATCTTCATGCAGCTGTATTAAAAATAAAATGAACAATTCGTTATTTTACCGAGCAAAATTAGGGCCACATGGGCCTTTCTTACACCCTGACTCTATTGTGTGTAATGAACACGATTTATCTGAACTGCTAACAAATGCAAATTGGGGTTTTCACAGCCTTCATTATTTAGACCAGAGTACAACTCTGGAAGACGTTTACGATTTACAATGTCTTTTGTTACGTTTCCTTGAGGCATTATCACAATTGTTATGCTTCAAGTTGAAAATTAAAATTCGTACACTAATAAAAAGAGGTGCTCAAATATTTAGTAATTTAAACGATGCAGTTATCAGAGACGTTGAAGGATTTCTAGTGAGCCAACCTTATGATCAGATGAAGATTTAAGTGTGACGAAGAGAATAAAATTAAAACAAGTAACTTCGCTACCTCCTAAGATGAGCAGTAGTAAAGTTATATTCCAATATCGACTGATGATAAACTCCCAATTTAGTGGCAAATCGTAATCAGTTCTTGGAAAGTGAAATCGTTCAAAAATCACTTGGTATTACATTCAATCTTTTTTAAATATATAAATGTTCCTAATTTTACTAAAAAACACATAAAATAATTTTTACCTAAAATAATGTATAAAACCATTTAGGGTTCAAATATAAAGACTAGCCAATGAAATACTAAGTAAATTACTTATAATAATTAATAACATTTAAACAATGTAGATCCGCTTTATAAACCTAGGGCATGTTGTGATGTTCTATACAATACGATTTATTATTTCACCTCTACTCAGTATTTATATAAACTAATTCGGATCAATTAGATTTCGCAGGAAATTGGAATCAAGTTATTTGGACTCATGTCCGTGTTTTCTTATTGCCAAATTTCAACGGAACATCTAGAAACTCGCAGTAGTGAAGATAATGCAAAACCTAATTGTTCTAATACTTCTTTAAGTACCTTTAAGGAAACACTTATTTACAAGAACTTCAGTTTACGGCCTTTTTTGTAGTATCTGAGTCCCCGAGAGTTTGTAGAATCCAAACTACTGTACATGGAGTAGATTAACTGTACTAAATTGCTGTACCGAGTATTTTCTGTGCTAAATTGTGGCATGTACAATAAACTACAGAATGCAATACAGTGGTTTCCAATTTTATACTTTCTTGAAATATAACTAAACGTGCTTTTATTCATCATAATATTTTAAAAAACTTGTTTTATTTGTAACAGGACTAGGCTCTACAGCTCAAGGGTTAGTCTAGAACGACACAGAACTTAAACTGATCAATTATTCAAATACTTCAACGCTTAGAAATAACGCTCTATGGATCTCATATGAATAGAATGTTAAATTCGTTTAATTTAGGGGTTATGTCGTGTGACAAGAATATGCAAGTATCCACGACATACTCTTGTCACTACAGTTGTCCATATTGCACGAACGAATTCAAACATTTCATTGATGTAAAGCTTGTAATGGGCTTCATTTATTTTGCAAGATTTTACTTGTGTTTATTTTTAATATTTTGTAAAAGCTAGAACGATGTTATTTACTTGTGTTACTGTGTTGGCGATGTTATTAAATTCCGTAAATTTGTTGTGAAAGCATACACGCCGTGGTTATGCTGATGCAACTAGAATCTGCAAAAATCAATCAAATACAGTAATTTCGGTATATAGTGTTAAGAAAAGTCCCATGTCTAATGGGAACTAGGTCTGGAATTGATCCTTTGTATCCAGTAGCATATTAGGGCAGGTTCAAGTCTACTGATAAAACCTCAGCACATAAATGGAAGTTACCAGGTAAATAAAACAAAGATATAAAATAAAAGGTAGCAAAACTGCTGGCAGCAAATCACCATTAGTCATTCTATAACTATCACTGCCAACACCGCTACAGTTTAGAACGCTAGGTCAAAAAAATATCATGTAATTTACTGGTGTTATATTTTCTATTACTGTATGTAGATTTTTTACTATGTACACTATTTCTTCGGTTACCTAGTTTTTTTTTAATTTGTTTGATTAAAGTTTGGGACACGGCTAAGTAACATGAGATGACAATTTAGCAATTTCTTGATCAGAAGCCACGGAGGTTTAACTTTCAAATAGGCTACTAGAAATTATATTCGATTACTATTTTGTCGACCATGTTATTGAGCAAGATATTTGTTGTGCTATGAATTTTTCCCAGCTTGTGTAACATCTTCAGGGGTTTTCCTTAAGTTATCTTCTTATGTTAAATTATGTGTTTTTTCTATACACCGTAGTCCTCGTCGTCCCATCTAGATGGCCTTTGTAAATTATTTGTTTTTCGTTAATGCCCGAATGTTTTGATAGACTGAATGTATGTCGATATACTGACTTGTGTTTTGCAGCATGTAATCCAATTTTTGACGTGTTCATATGCATATATGTGTGTACTGGAATAAAAAGTTGATTCTTCTATCTGATTAAATTCACGTTCCAGATAACAAAAAGAACGTAAACTAGAAATTATACTATTACAATTGAACCGAATAATCTTAATTTCAGTCTACCTCAGTATTTCCTGTAGGTACACAGAGTTCTACCACACTATCTCGATTGAAATGATCGAGTAGTTGGTAGTTGATCGAAATGATGGATTTGACGTTCGTAAGACGATTGAAAATAAACTACATCTAGTTGACCAATTAATTTAACGTATCTGCAATTCAGTCGGAGTACGTGATAATTTCCGTTCACACTAAGACTAATGCTGTTGCAATTTACCGAGGGTTACAAATCAACTTGGGATGAGTAATTTAGTTTGACAAGACGATTTCCGTTCTAATAATGAGGCCGGTCTGTTTCTCCCATGTGTATCACTAGGAGGGAAGTAGGGTTAGCTTTAGCAGAGACAATCATGTCTACTGCAATTGCAACTTTCTTCTATAACTATTTTCAATTGCAAAAGCTTTAGTCTTACTTTTTATAATATATTAATTAGCTTATTATTATATTAGCTACTTTTAGTAACGCTTCTTTAGAGGCTGTTTCATAACAATTTATTAAACAATGCAATACTATTCAATAACCATAATATTATACCCTTTTGTAAAATGGTGTGACCATGGAAATGAATAAATTGAATTTATTTGAATTGAATTGAAGTCATTAGAGTCCAACAAAACTCGACCAAAAATATGTAAAATACAGAATTCTCTACTTTCACTCCACACTGTAAATAAAACATTCGATTGGAATTTATTCCATTTGTTTAGATTTTCTGTTTGCAATTCGTTGTCATTTTTCCACCAGCATGGCAACCCATAAAGTCCCATGTAATTGTTTAAAATTGTTTAATTAATTCTTTGTGGTAATTTTTGAGCCTATAAATAAAAAAAAAATATAAAGGGATTTTGCACATCTTCAGGAAAATATCTTTCTGTAGGCGTAGATTTTCCTTGCAATACACACGAGCTGAGAGAAAAGTTTTCAAGAAACATGCTTGACTATTAATAATACAGAGTGGAACAGAAGTTCGGGACAGTAAATATTTCAAAAAAATAATAAAGATAGAGCTTCAGAACTTGGTACACAATTACTATGGTTTAAGATCATTTTAACACATTATTCAAAGATGCGCTACCTATTCGGGGGACGGCTAAGGATCAGATGAAAATCTTAAATGTAAGCATAGGTCGATATCCAAATCAAATTAAAGGTCTTTGTTAATAAAATACAATGCCACAAACCCGAACTCAACCGGACAACCGAGTCAAAAATGACAGTCATTCAAAGAAGCGCTGAAATCGCATTGTTACTACTGTATACGCTACAGCCAAGTGGTAAGTGGCCGCCTCCTAGAAGTTGGAAGAAAATCATAAACGAACGCATAGGCCCATTTAAAATGTTCTTCTGAGTGGCCGTCCCCCTGAAGAGGTAGTGTATCACCGAATAATGTGTTAAAATGATGCTAACGCCCAGTAACTGTGTACCAAGTTTTAAAGCTCTATCTTTATTACTTGTTGAAATACTTAACAGTTCCGGGCTTTTTTCACCCTGTAGCATACCTATAGAGTTTTTTATTCTCAACGGTTTTTTTTAATATACAAATTTTTACAATAATTTTACAGATAAAATATTGAAGAAAGGTCGTCGTTTGCGGGTGAGGAACCAATGATGCTGGCGACATTTCCCTTTTGTATGGCCATGGTTGGCAATATTTTACCGTGACTATGGTTATAGAGAGGGAATATTGTTCGTGGAACAGCAACTGTTGGTAACATTGACGAGACGAAGCAATAACAAACTGTTTGACAGCTGTTTGTAAACTTGGTCGACCAATAGGGGATGCTTCAGTTTTTAATTACAAAAACCTTATAAAAATGTGCGTATATTGTCAAACTATTAATTGTATTTTTATGATGTTGGAAATATAGGTGCACTGTATTGTTTTGCCTAAAATATATAGTAGAATCACTAAACTCAATTAGTTTAATTACCTGAGGGATCTTTAATCTAACTAGTCTTAAAAGCTAAAACAAACATATTGTTTAACGTTCATTGCGAGTCTTAGATATTGACTATAGCTTTAACAGCTTCTTATTCTACATTCTCAATGTCTTGTGTAGTCATCGCCAATGGCTTTTATCCGAGGAGCCTAGATAACACACCCCATAAGCACTTTGGAGTATGATATTTGGACAAATGTATATAATGCATATACCATTGACTATTTATGAATGTTCAAAGACGGCATTTAGGAAACGCTCGTTTGTGAAACAGATTATCATAATACTCAATTTTGTTATGTACCAAATGTGTGAAACGTAAAAAGGGTTCCAGGGTGGGAGGTCCAATTCATTGAGCTCAATAAAGGAGAGAGTGAACTTGAGGTTTATGTCTCGCACGTGATGGTACTGCAAGAATTTAGAGACACGTGTTCAATTTTGACTCGAGCTGCGGAATCGAAGTCCAGATATTTACGTATTACATATTCAATATGTCCATTAAAAGGTTCAGTCATAAAATGTTTCACTCAATTTGTCGAGCCCAAGTTGATGATGTTCTATCTTATTAATTAGCTTAATGTGGGGTTATCCGATCACAATTAGCCAGTTACATGGGATAAGTTAACAAAGCTTTTTACTTAATTCATTGTAGATAACCAAATTGCGTCTGCAGTTTTCTAGGTATTATAGTTGAACATTAAGCATTTAATAAATTCTGCACTTTAGGTTTTCTGTTTAGTGTTATATTCTAAACAAAAGTAGTATGTAATGAAATGGATTTCTTAGCATGATGAATCTAATGTTGTTAGTTAAAAGTATTAAGATGACCTCACACATTTGAGCTGGTTACGACTTCCAAAAGTCCAGTACAGTTAACTAAAATAATAAACAGGTAATAATTGTTTTTTGTATTATTCAAAATTAAAAGAATATATGAGTCATACTCTATATGTTATTTATTATTATTAAATGATTAAATTAAATTGTGTGGACTAGTGAAACAAATTTAAATTATCTTATCCAACGTGATCCAATATGATTTACTAGACATAATCAAGCAAATATATTTGACGTGGTACTATTTTGTCATGGTATTTTTGCACGATTTCATTCAACCCTAAAGAAAAGTTGAGTTCGTTTTCTTAAAAAATCACCCACTCCCTCTCTAAATCGGGCAATATTTTGGGGTCGACGAAAAATGACCCAGGTCTTTTAGTAAAAGTTTTACCGGACAGCATCAGTTGTCATGTAATAATGCATAAATTTAAAATAATTAAAAAAATGTAAAAACATAATTTTTTCTGTATATGTTTTCCTCAGCCTTTTCGCTTGGCATGGTGTTGCATCCTTGTGTTGATCTCTTAATTAAAAAAGATTTAATCACAAGATAAAGTTTTTAATTATTAATATTCGTACAGCTAATATGTCAAATAAGGCATAAGTTATTATCAGATGTGCACTAATGTTCTGGTACAGAGTCTTTGGTGGAAAAAAACCTTTTAAAGGAATATTGTTTGCTTTTAATGTTTTAAGATGACTAATTTAAATTAAAAATTAATTAGAAATAAAAACCCTAATATCTTAAGAAGAAAACACAGTTGAAAAGTAATGTACTTACTCCGATTAGATAGAAAGAGTTTACTCTTTGGAACTACGGTTTAATACCTGATCGGACTTGTAGCGGTCAATGAATACCAAGACAAATTATGTACGCTATTCATAGTCAGTCATTCTTTTCACCGTAACATAATTATTTAAATTCTTACCTACAATACAGACATTTTTATGCCGTCTTCTACATTTATGAAGGAAGCAGAAAGTTTCTTACAAGAAACTCAACGTCTTTCTGACATTGAGTGATTTGGACATTTGTGGAGGAGTTGTAAGTCTTAAATCATTTTACATTTGTTCTGTCATCTGCGGCTTTTGTATGGCAGCTTTCCAGATTACTTTCCAGAAGAGAACTACAGTTTTTGTTTGTGTTTTTCAGTTAGACGTGTTATATCTTCAATCGTATAAAATTGAAAATAAGGCTTTCTGAGATGGTTGTTTACACTACCATTTTGAGAAAAGTGATATATTTTTACTAAGCTGTGTGAAGTATTTAACACCGGTGGTATTTTTATGATATTCGTATACATATTCTAGCCCTGATCTTAAATCTTACGATATTATTTTATTAGGGAGCTCATTCAATAAAACAGATACCGAGTGCTTAAATCCTAGTTAATATTTGCATGTATACGGTAGTTAATATACACTTGTATATAGTTACATATTTTGAATACTAATAAATCATAAGCGAAAAATTTACAAAATATTTGCTTCAGTTATTTATGCAATTCTCACACATTTGAGCAGGTTAAAATCAGAGTAGGGCTGAATATTTAAATTTTCAGGTGATAATAAGCTTTATTCTTCTCATGGGAGAATTACTTTACTCCCCTCAACGACGCAATCGCAGCTAACGGTAATTATATTCATACGGTGGTGATTGTAAAACATGAGCAGTTACTCGGAGTCTCTGAATCCACCCCGAGAGTATATAAATGAATTGCAGAGAGCATACACTGTAGAAAATACACTAACTTTTTCTACAACCATTTTCCGTCACTTGTATTTGATGCATTTTTGTTGAATAACTCTATTATATGACAAGTTAAAAATGTTTAAAACTAGATTATGTTGTAACATTGACTATTGGATACTGACGTAGACATAATTTTATTAATAGTCAAAGGTAGTAACAATTCTGTTATTTTTCATAATTGTAATTTATTGTTAAACATATATTATAAGCCACACCATACAGTATATGCCTTTATTTAAAGTAAGTCTAAAAAAGGGTTTATTATCCATCGCAAACTAACTCTTTGTAATGAATAATTGTTTTAAGGCGTTAATCGATGAAAATGAAATACTAATCCAATCACACCCTTATAGATGATCTACTTTGTATACCTATAATAATTATCTAATCTTTTTTGTACATTTTAAAATACCTTTTCAACTATTGTGCAAAGAATAAATGCATAAATCCATGTGAAACTGGAATTTTAGGGTCGCGCTGGCTATTTAGATATAAATAAACGAAATAAAACATTAATTTCTACTTAATCAACAACACAATCATCGCTACACAATGTTGTCTGCCTCCAGAGACTTGGCCCAAACTGCCACTGATTAGTACAGGTCCTAATATAGTATAATGGTATGACGAGAAACCCACTGTTTAAATCAGCGAACACAGAATAACAACGTTCTAATATTATGTGTTGTCTATACTGTAAGTCTGTAATTGGTTTTCTGTTTTGTAGACATGGTCCACATACTCTTATTGGCCGACCTGTTAAGAGTCATATTATGATATAGTTGATCATCTTATGTCTCCAGACACTTCTAGGGGTTTTCTCTTTACTGAGTGGTACAGTTACTATATCAGTTGTGTAATCACCGGATTGTCAATCACTGATGTAATCGATTTTACATGATTATTAGGTGTTATTGTTTCAATTTCAATGGTCCCTAAGACCAATAGCAGATAAGATAAGGTGCTCAATAGTAAGTTTTTTTTAGTTAGTATAGTTTAACAACCTTATACAGGGTGTTCATAAAGAAGTATCACAAATTTCAGGGGCTGAACTAATCAATCTAAACAAAAAAGTTCGTATTAGCATAGGTAGAAAAATTTCGTTTGGCCGTTAGCTGCCATTTTGCATTTTTTTACAATACAATAATTTATATCTCAAGAACCATCCAATATACGAAAACCAGACTTTGCACATGCATTTATTGTGTCAAGAGGCAATAAAAAAAACTATTTAATTTGCTTTTAAATTAACAAAATGGTGGGAATTAAAAATCTTTAAAGTTTAAAATGAGGCGAACCTGAATAGCTTAGGCTTATTCTAGCCCGTTTTCAACTAAAAATCGTGATATTTAAGCTATTTTGTATTTGATCTTTTTGGACTTGGTACCGTTTGATAGGGAATTAAAAATGCTAAAAAAGTTTTCTTGAAGTTCTGTTTATAAAATCAGCCAAATTTTAATAATTTAAGTTTAAAGACTTTAAATGGTCAGTGGCCACCATTTTGATAATTTAAAAGAAAATTGCACAGTGTTTTTTTAAATTTCCTCTTGACACAATAAATATATGTGCAAAGTTTGGTTTCCTCAGCTTGAATAAATCTTGAGATAACGATTGTTTTATAAAAATAGAAAATGGAGGCTAGCGGCTAAACGAAATTTATTTCGACCTATGTTTATGTGAACTTGTTTGTTTAAATTATTCTATTGTTCTATCAGCCCCTGAAGTTTGTGACACCCCTTTATGAACACCATTTAGCTTCACTAAGCTTCGCTATTTTTGTGAGCGTATGTACTACTATTTCATTATGCTATTCCTATGTTAACAAGGCAGATACAATTAATTACAATATAATTTCGCCCTCAAACTAAGTGTGATCAGAAACAGTCTCACGTCCATCATTATAAAAATAATCGATTTCTTATTTTTTTTTATTTTTATTGTATTAATTATTTCTTTTATAATGTAATCTTGATTAACCATTATTTTGGAGTTAAATTGCCGGATTATTATTTTTCACATGACGTATATTATATCCTTATATAGGTAATTTTATGATGGGGTTTATTTTTTAACTGTTAGGAAGGTGTTACATTAATTCTGAAGATTAAAATGTACAGACTACACATGTTTCATTATAATCATTGGAAGCTTAACAACGCAGCATGGTTATACAGGAAGGTATTTGTTTTAATGAGTTTGTCTGTTTTAGCTACACAGTATTACTGTCAGTAGTCTTTGTATGAGGTAGCATTAATTTAAAATCGTCCTAATACTAGTTCCTTATGGAACAAAGTTATCCTTAATTAATGATATAGATAAATGTACACATTTAGTACCGGATGGCCTTAAAAGAAGTATTAGTCAGTAAACCTATTCCAAAAATATAACTATAAGTTATTCTTTACCTTCCTTACATATTCAACAAATATTATGTTAAATACATTTAATTTACTTATTTTTTATTTATGCAGTATCCAGCACGTTAACATACTTTTCTCGGCTACGACCATAAACATGAAGCCATATTGCTCTTGTTATGAGCAGTTAAACCCAGGTTTATACATAATAAAGTCTCAAGCAAGGTTCAGTTATTTACACAAGACTACGAAAACTTTATGGAATCTAATATTGATTTGCAAAAAGCTAATTAAGTACTACCATTAAACTATTGACATTCACTTTGCTAAGCAAACAGGCTGTAAATCAGTTTTAAGTTTTAAATCATATGAGTCTTTTTTTAAATAGTCAGTGGCAGCACACTTTAGATTTACATTATTTCTAAACAGCGACCAACAGAACAGGTGAGCTTATATCTGACGAAATGGATAACAAACATTTTGGTAGCTGGTGACTAAAATATAAAAGGAGTTTTCATAAAAAATCCAATTGGTAGATTGAACAAGTCAACCTTTTTTTATGAGTGTAACGTTCATAATTACTAGTAGTACAGTACATCGATATAAAATCTAAATATTACCCAGGTAAATCGAAACCTGCCGATGAGAAACGTTCTTTTTCTTGGTTGAAATATCTGTTATTGTATAAGTAAACACTAGCTGGTTTGATAAAAACTATAACTCTTTTACGAAAAGAATAATAATATATAATGAACATTCCATTTTATTTGTGAAAATGGAACATCTACTAAGTCTAAAAATAAGTCCAATTCATTGAGCTCAATGAAGGAGAAAGTGGGCCTACACTTTATGTCTAAAACGTGATGGGAGTACAGAAGACACTACCAGGAAGTGTTCAATAATTTGATATATGAAAATCGTAAAATGTTTCTAAAGGAACCAATTTCGAAATCTTAATTGGGTATAGGGGAAATACCTAGAAATACTAGGACTAGAGTGATTAATTTAATTGTTAACAGGTTTTTCTTAAAATCTATTTTCTGTCCATTGTACAAAATGTTAAATGAACTGTTTAAAAATACAACATAATTTTCGTTTTTTTTCGCTGTTTTTTATAAGTGTTGTCACCCCTTCCTCCTCTACAACAGTTTTTCTTAGCCTAGAAACAATGCCGTTACTTTATCGGAGTAGTTCGCATTTTCGCATTCTATGCTTTCCATGGTTTTCCTCACATTTTCTATCCATCACACGCTTAACGGTTTGATTGCTAGAAGTACAAAAATTGTCTATATGTTAGTTAATATGTTGTAGTTGATAATTAAGTTTATACCACAACGGAAAACTGTTTCAAGATCTATATAAAAATCATATATATTATACATTTAGGATGACCATTAATTCTATCTCTGATTAATCATAGTATACTTTATAGGCTTGTTTTTAGAGTAAATATTCACCATTACGTTTTATTTTTGTGTGTTACTGAATTCTTAAAATCAAAACGGTAAAATCACAAAGAATTCAACAAATGAATGTTGTATCATTGCAATAAATTATCAGGTGTAACAAGGAAGTAGGAAGCAACGTAACAAATGAGTAGCCTTTGTTACAGACAACAATGGATTCCTGGTATTGTCATTTTGTTAGAAAAAAACGATGATAAAAACTATTCTTTCGTTTTGACCGTTAATATTTTACAATATTTCTCTGGTTGTTTTATATTAAATTTGGTAAATAGTCTTTTATTTGGAGTCTGTAATACGTATCCCCTCAATATTATTACATCAACTCAAGTTATTAATGTCAATATTACAATCACAACTCTAGATATTTGCACTGTTGTTTTAATATTTTGACTCGGTGTTCATGAGCACACAATACAGTAGTTGGATTAATAGCTAAACAAGGGCATAAGACGAATAAAGTAGAACTGGAATTGTGGTGGTAAACGTTTTACTGTAAAATATTAAATACCCCTGCAGCAGCAAAGCGAATCGTAATTGTTCTGATTATATTTTACTTAAGTATTTCCTAAAACATATTAGATCTGTGACTTAAGTAAAGAGCACAAGGTTTGCTGCTACAGGGAAGGTGATGAAAGATTTTTAGTGAAATATGGATAGCTTAGTATGAGATCAATACGTGTGCCAAATTTGATCAATATATATTATCAAACAATAACAAAAAAAGAGATTATTCATTCCTAACAGGATGGGTCATAATTTATAAGCAACATGAGGAGTTTACCCTACCAGGATTTTAAGTTTTTAAAGAATATTTTACGTAACCATTAGGTATAGGCAACGCTTTAAAACATCGCATCAAGGGGATTTTAAAGCTCAACCAAATGTGAAACTAATGATAACTAACTAAACAAAAATAATCTAAAGCTTAAAGCGCCCACTAGCTACTCCAAATAAATATTTGAACTGTAAAAACATGAAATAGATATCTAGCATCTCAACTTTATCTACTATTAAAATTTTTTAAATGAAAAAAAGTTAGCTATATAGTCGTCACTAAAGTTTAGCTCAGATAATAATACAACAAAAGTGTCAATAACAATAACAGACGCAGAGGATATGAGGCGTATCACGGTGTGAAAGTAACAGCCAATAACAACAATGGGGGTCGTAACAACGCGGGAATGTGTTCATGTTATCGCTGAATTGCGCGCGAATTTGTCTATAAATAAAAGCTGAAAGTATGGGTTTACTTAAAAATCTTTTATTCTAGGTAACTTATATAAATGGCATTAACAACCAAAACATAAGCGGATGGATATAGATAGATGTAGGCTTAAATGGTTTAATATAGAAGGATGACATTACAACAATCCTACCTCTCTTTAGCGAAGTAAATCGACCAAATTTAACATATAAGTGAAACTTACCAAAATAAATTTGTTACACCCACAATACTGTTGTAAAATAAATTATACTTTACTTTGGGAAAAACTTAAGGCAATTTATCTAGAAGAGTGTCTTTTTACCTTCAGATAATTTAACATAAAATAACGAGTAAAAAAAACGTACATTCTTGGTGATTTAAATTACAAAAATATTGGTAATTGACAATGTATCTGTGTTGAAAGTAAAATAAAAGGAATAAGGTGTGTCCATTTGAATCTGTTTTTCATATTCAACAGAGCTTAGTTAGTGGAAGTTGTCCAAATGAAACAGTAAATATCCCAACTTACGGACCCAGTTTGGGTTCTGCTCCCTAAGTGCTCGGTCACCAAAGAGATTAAACTAAGTGACGTCCCTTCTATGGGGAATCAATTACTAGTTAGTTGAAGCATAACTCGAAAGTTTGATTTCCATAACTTAATTAACTTGTTTCAGCAATGTTTCAGAGTAATTTATATGGCCACACAGTAATCAACTATTTATTTCTTAATTATAAGAGACGATTTTAAATGTTTTCAAGACGAATTTATTAATTTAGTTTGTAGAGCTTAATAACTAACCCTATAACAAGATTTAATCTTTACTCCACATAAATTACGTTTTGGTAATATTTGTAATATTTTCATTCTGCATTAGCATACTTTTAATTTTACACTATTTTAAATAGCCTATAGTGTTAATTATAGTTCCCAGCCACTATTTAAGCTGTTAGTTGTAGCTTCTTGGCTTGGGGAAATATGTATAAACTAGTTTAAATTTATTTTACTCGCTTACGTTAAAGCTTTGAAGCAGTTAAGTTGTAAGCAGGGCCTACTAAGAAGATATATAATTATGCCCAATGGCGCAATGGCACTTTCAAAAAGTGTGAGTTTTAGTCATCCAAAAAAATCATGCAAAATTAGAACGGGATAAATTGAACTAATGTACGTGTGTTGCGAGGGTTGTAAGTTCTTGATTGTGTGTGTAATTAACACTGCAACTTTGTCCGTTACTAAATAAGCATGCAATTTGTAACGCAAATATTAGCTGTATGTTCGGTTTGGCTAGAATATAATGTAAAATGTACATGACAGAGTACTTAATGTAAAAAAAGATATACGTAATGTTTCTTATTCTGAATAAATTGAATTGAATTTGAATAATGTTTATTTTTGGAATTTTTGTTCCTTATTTGTTTCCTTAATTGTTTATTTTTTATAATTTGTAATATTTGTTTATAGAATGCTTTAAATGTATTGTTACTGTTGACTAATATTGAAATCCTACTGAAACTAACTCATGTAAGATTGGATTGTATTTAATCAATTTAAAATGTATGGTCGGTGAGTAGAAATGGTATGAGTTTTTCCGTAGTGATCGAAAATAAATTACTTCAAACGTGTCGAAAATGTTTCTAGCTTAGTTTTGCTAATTAACTCTGCTAAGTCGACTATTAATTTCAGTTAATTATTCATATATTTATCTAAAGATATGAATGACTATTTTTTTGTTTTTGAGCTGAAAATATGATACTATTCGTAAATAGAAGTTAAATAGTTTCAGAGTAAAATCAGGCAGAACACGCAACTATATGAGTATATGGGAGAAGATAGAAATGCATATCGAATTGGAACTAAGACTAGAATAGCACGTGGCACAAGTAGGAGGCAGGCTGCGGTTATGAGGGTGGGATAGAAGACCGTAAAAGGTAGGATACTATCCAAAGATCCTAAAGGGTAGGATACTATCCAAAGATCTTAAAGGGTAGGATAGAACTAAAACACACGGATGGATCCTGGATGGAGTGACCGAAGCCGTATTTGCTGTAGTATATGTAGTATAGTGTAGTATAAATTAGCATAGTGCCGTATATATTTATCATATTTTAAACTGCATGTTGTTTTAATATTGATTTTTTTTTAAAGTAGGTATAAGTAGGTATAACGGGTTGTAAAAGAGATGTAAACGTATGTATCCCATGGAATACATGATAATAGTCAAAAAACTTAAAATGCGATTTGCATACACAGAGAAAGAATAGTTTTAAATAGGAAATCAATCGTACCTATTATGCAATTGTTCTAGAAACAAAACATTTCTGTTCAGTTGACTGAAAATATAAACTTGAGAAAAATACCCCATCAATTATTAACGGAACAAATAAAATCGTGTAAATTATCACCATGATACCCTGGGGCTCGACAAAGATAAATCTTGTGGCCAGGTTTGATTTTAATAAAGGAGAAATTTCTTTATTATAACCTACCAGTGGTGAATAAATTGTCAGGTGAAAATTTGCTGTAATGAGTCTGTTGCTTTAAAATTAAATAAGAAGAAAGCGTAAAACGTTCATCGCAAACAATAGCAAGAGTTAAACATTGTTGAAGAAATTTAATTCAAAGAGATAAGATCATCTTGTGAAGTTGGCCAATTTTGGTCTTTGTAAGGGGATTCTGTTGTACTTTGACAATAGCCTCAGGACAAAGGCTTTGCTTTGGATGTGAACAAATACACATTTAAACCACCCTTTTAGAAGGTTGGGGGGTATTCGTATGTGATAGCTTATCAAAAGTGTCATGGATTTGAATTAGACCTAAATGTTTTTCATTTCATGAGTTTAAAAAGCTAACCTAAATCACATAATGTGTAAATACAGGAGAAATATTTATATTTTTTATTACTTTATCAAAGTATTTTATTCTATTTTTATTTATCTTTATTAGGTATTTTTGTTTATCATGAGTTAAGCTGGGTTTCATTCACATACAATAAATAATTAGTAATTTTTACTATCCCTTTATCGGAAATATTAACTATAAGAAAGAAAAACAGTTATTTGTATTGTATTTTGTATGTAATCATTGAAATGATTACACACTGTGACTTTCCTTAAGAATTTGAGTATCGCATTATTTATATTTAACTCTAACGAACGAGAAGATCTCAAGAAGGACGACAATCAATTACTTAACAATAAGTCTGAGACAAAGAAGTATCGATAGATTTGCAAGATTACCAATCTAAAATAATACGAGTACATTCATCACGGGATAGATAGGCAATCTCAAACTTAGGGCGGAAATTATCGTGCCAAAGTAAATTACTGATTCCACATTGACTTAGTATCATCGGTAAATTGAAAGGGCATCGGCCTTAACGTAGCCGAAAATTATCTCGTAATGATTGAATTGCAGTTTATATGTTTAGTGAATTGTTGAATTGGTTAGCAAAAGTGGTCTTAATAAAATTGTTTATGTTAATCCAACAGGCTAACATGGGCATAGTTTGAATATTATTCAGTATTTCAGGCTGAAATTCAGAAGGGCAATCAATCACCATTGAATACAGAGATAAAATAGATGAGATCGATATCCATACGTCTATAGATAGACGATAACTTCCTAAATTCCTAACCAACTTTTATAAATGAGGTGTCATTTTAAAGCTTTTTTACCCACTACGCTACAGGTTAACTGTAAGAAAGGACCACGTGGTCCTAATGTTCGCCTCAATAAAAAAGTATTTTCATTTCATTTCATTTCATTTCATTTCATTACGCTAGGAAAGCATACAAATCCCTAATTTGTCTGTAGTTTTTTGTAAAAACGATCTATCATATCATTCTGCAAGTAATTTAAACTTGAAATGTTTATTTACGTTGTCCGATCAGCTAAAAAATGTTAACTAAATTAATCAAAACAAACGAAAATTTATTTCTCAAATCCAAGTGTATATTTTTACTTCATCCATGATGGACCAACGTACTTAGTCTGTGCTCCGCAGATCAAATCAAATTATTCACTTTAAAGAAGAGAAAGGGAGAACAACTCAAAAGTAAGTACCGCATTTATTCTTTAACTTTCATAGGGGCATTGATGGATTGAAAAATTATATTTTTTATCTATAACAAAAACAGTGATTAGAAACAGCAATTAGATTAAAAGATCATAACACTTTTTTTATAAATAGCTTTATATTTGTTTATTTACGACAAAATGGCAAACCTTCATTTCGATATACCTACCACTTGTGTATCAATCTAGTAATAATCCATTCTATGCAAGTTTAAGAACTCCATATTCAAACATAACCTCTTATCTCTTATATTTTTTTACTTCAATTTTCAATTAATAGTTATTTTGTGTCGAATTACTGACATGAAACGGTTTATATCAGTTTTGATCCGGTTCTTTACCAAGGGACTTAGAACTAAATCATTAAATAAATAGAGTTGCCTTCGTCAATCAGCTCATTAGTGTTACGAATGTTACGGCCGTTTCAGCATCTTCAAATAACTCTAGGTAGGCAACTAGTATGAAGGCAACTATATTTATTTAATAATTAGTCACAAGATTAGCTCAGGGCTAAAAAATATGGATTTTAATAGGACGTAGAACACTCTGTTGTATCCATTAGAGGTTTTTACTCATTAAGCCCTTTAGGTTCGTTAGCTAAAAAGAACCCATGCTAAAAAGAACTCTGTTATCATGTTGATGACAAACCTAAGCATGGTCCAAGATTTGATGTAGCTCACTTGGGCACCTAAACTATCAAAGCGAAGTTGGCTGACACCGGCCAAACTGTCATGCTATGCAATAGTCCGTAATCCTTTCAAACTGACTAACAGGGAATTTCCCTTAAAAGTTACCTTTGCTATGACTTTAAATAAGGCATATGGACAGACGCTAACGAAGGAAGGGTTGCACGTGCCAGATTATTATTTTACACATTCAGTTTGTGTGGCTTTGTCAAGGGTGGGCTTTTTGAGTAAATACTATGTCTGTATAAAAACAAAGCCATAAAAACCAAAATCGTATATGGCCATATTATTACTTCAAAAATAGTGTTCAAATAGGTCCTGTAAACATGTATAAACGTAAATAGCTTAACATTAATTTTTTAAAAGTAAATTATCTCAAATGTAAACCCACGTCAATACCTGAAGTTAGAACCCATGCATTAATAAACGATGATGATCGGGTAGTAGTATAATACAGTAAAGGCTCTGTCAAACTGTGATGTTAATAAGGTGAAATAACATTATACTTGTTACTATGATATGTTAAATAGCTTTATAGCTTTATAGACATCGTCTCCGATTTACAAGTTACCCTATAGCTTACATAATTTTGTTCGTGTACATGATACTCTACTATCAAACCGATTGAAAAAGGGAAACCGGCATGACAGTAAAAAAATATACATAAAACCACTTACTTTAAAAGAAAATGTAATTTACGAGATATTTCTTTTTGAATAGAGCGTCCAAAAATGAAACGGTGTTTGACAGTCATAGTTATAAAATTACTATTGATGGTTTGATGCCAACAGTTTTGCTTGCTTTTATTTCATCAATGTTTGATTTACTTCTATCACATTTTTGTCCTTCATGTATAATGTATATACTACATTATAGAATTAGATGCTAATGGGGCTGAGTAGATCATTGCTAAAATGTTACTCTTTAAAAAACGAATCACGCTAGTTCAATCCTTAGATGTATCAATTGTAGACCCAGGTGTAATTCTAATTCGGACTTTGACGAATATTTCTAAAAAAAACCAAGATAATTAACTTTTGTTAAACAAGTCAGTTATAGTTATATACTTTTTTAGTCTCAAATTCCATATAATCTAAATTTAAAATACCAATTAAACTCGATTTTGCCCTATAGGATTCCTTCTCTATAGGAGGATGACGATCGTTTAGTCAACTATATCACCTTCTTCAGATTCTTGTCAAGAATAACAAGCTTTGCTAACAGTCTTTAAAGCATTTGACATACACGCACACACACACACAAACATCACAGGCTGAAATGAACATACATTGATGGAATTAAGGCAATATGATAGTTAGTAAAAAGACCAGTGTTTAATTCATTTAAAGACTTCAGGCGTTGAAAGACAGGTCAACCGGAATATATCGTATATATTTCACATAACTGGATCTTTAGAAAAAGTTTATCTAGCAAAGAAAGTCGTCGGGATTGTAGAGAGAAGATAATTATTGATTAAACTCCATATTGTCACATATTAGATCATCTGAATTAAATTGTCATAAATACCATCTCCCAGATTCTTCTTAGAATACTTTTAAGAATTGTTTTCCTAAATCTGTTGAATTATGCATTGTTCAAGTCTTAAATTCGAGTCGACTAATGCGCGCTGCTAGATTTAGAATGCATAAAACATCGTGCGACTTGTCAAATCCTTCATCTGCAGTGAAATGTGTAAAATTTTCACTTGTTATAAGACAAAAAGAACCCTCTATTTTATTTACCGTCTAAACATAACTTAATATAACCTATATGAAAGAGTTATAATGAAAAATTCCTAAAATACATGTGCATTAAGAAAAGCCTTCTTAAGGTAAGTAAGACTTTTAATGTAAAACAAATCAGCAGGGTGTGTTAAAGACATCACGCTCAATATTCTTGATGTTTCCTATAAAACTGGGTAAAGGGTTTTATAGACTCTGAGTATGAGTTATGTTCATTTCATACGTAGCTTTTATGATGACATCGTAATACAAAGTTTATATATTTATCGAAGGCTAAAAATTACTGAGGATAATACTCATAAACTGTTTTAATCAAGACAATATTTCAACCTAACGAATACGGTCGTTCCTGTCGAACTAGAATTTATGGAATAATTTGTTATATCACGATTAGAAGTTCACACAACATTTATTGAGTACTATATGTTATATAAAATAGAGGTGTAAAACTAATTGTAAAAGGTAAAACTCGTATTTTTGTACACATGTAATTATTGCGGTGAAAGTTAAATACATTACAAATGACAGTAAGTACTTTATACGTGGTATTGAAATTAACAATAATATTGAATATTTACTATACATTAAGCATAAAGCTATACATTAAGATTGAGGGGCACCACATATGCTAAAAAAATATATATAAATACAAAAATTTCTACCAGAGTTATTGCGACAAGAAATTTACTAGGAATTTTTTTACTTAACAGCTTCCAAAATTAACAATGCTTCAAGGAAACGCAACAAAAGACATTGTAAATCGTAAACGTCTTCCAGAGTTGTATTCTGGTCTAAATAATGAAGGCTGTGAAAACCCCAATTTGCATTTGTTAGCAGTTCAGATAATTCGTGTTTTACGAACAATAGAGCAGAATTAAGATATTATGTCAGATTGAGATTGTTAGATCAGGATACTTTACTTTATTTTGATAAATCCTTAATAATTAAATCAAAGCAACTTACATAATAACTACTCTTACGTTGTAAAAACCCTGACTAGTCGTAGAGTATATTTTTAATGTTACATAAGTAAATCTATCTATATATTTAATACGCCACATGCCTTTTCTTGTGGCAACTAATTTGAGAGAACGGCTGGGCGTAGAAACTTGGTAAAGGTGTCTAAAGACAGGTCTTGGTCTATAGATGAGCCATAAAAAAAAAAAACTAGATAAATTCCCTTGGGGCTCTGACCCAGTGGCCTTTAAAAATCCCTTCCAATGTTATTCTTACGGAGGAATATAACAGAGGTATTGTGGCAACTAATTTGAGAAAACGGCTAGGCGTAAAAGCTTGATAGACTAAAGAAAGGTCCTGGTCTGTAGATGAGCCATCAAAAGAGAAACGAGGTAAATTCCCTCGGGGCTCTGCCCCAGAGGTCTTTAAATTTCCACTTCTATGTTATTCCCATGCAGGAAAATACGGGGTGTTTGTCACAGCTAATGAAAGACAACGGCTGCAAAATCGCACGTAAAAAAGGGGTTTCCCCTAGTAACATGGTAGTAACATATGCAGATAAAATATCCAACAAGCTCAAACCTATCCACACTATATTAAAGCCTACAACTATTATATTGAACGTGTATTGTGTATTGAAATGCTGAAGTAAAATAATACTCATATATACTCTAGTATTATATGCTATTATTATAACACATATTACTATAGGAGTAATAAAACAAATACTGAAATTCTCTTCACGGATATAAATAACAAGTTAGTAGAAAAAATGTTCTTGAAACAAAATCAGTTTTAAAAATTGTATCCTATAATAATCTTACCTCGACCAGAAAGTATGATATTGGTGTAAGACAGGATAATGTAAAGGATCACAGAACCAATCTCGTCTCCAGATAATAACGATTTAATGGCTTCACAGAAGAAAGTCTGTGATACAATAACAGTTTTTTTTTATCTAGGATACAATACGTTGCTGTTTTACCTAAAAACTGTTTACTGTAATTTGTATAGAGCTAAAACTCGTTTACAATAATATATAAGGATCAAACATTTTAATATGACACTATCAGTTTTACATAACAAAACTACAATAACTATATAAACCTACATCAAATTTAATTGCTGGAGACACATTGGGTGTTTTTCAAATTTTACAGTAAATAATAAATAAATAATTTTGTAAAAATAAAAATATTATTCCTAAAACAAAGGTGTTTATTTTGTAATATTTGTTAATTTTGGTAAATAAATGTGTGTACAGATTAACGAATTTATGGACATGTATTGGATATTTAATAATATATACTTTTACGGTAAAAATTAATTTTACTCATTTAAACACCTAGTCATTTACATTAACTGTAGTCAGATTATCACAGACCTGTACTGGGGTAAGCAGATATGATTTACGGTCCCTCAGGAGTGGTTTTGGACCAACAGAGTCGTAGTACCCATACCAAAAGGCTTTAAATCTATTTATACAACGCTAACCAATGTATTGCTATGTATTGCTTAAATATACGATTCTTTACTTGAAACCTCCTTGTATATTTTACTTCATACGTGAAAAAACAAAAAAATATATACGTCACTTGTAAGTGTTATCAGACGTATATTTGTTTTTGTTTTTTCAGGTACCGGTAGTTTGATTTTAATAACACGTACGATGCTCAAGAAGTTATTCAGCTTCATATGTGAAAATCTAAAGAACTCCAACCGTGAAAATAAGTCCAATTCATTGAGCTCAATAAAGGTGAAAGTGAACTCACACTTTATGTCTGAATCGTGAAAGAACTACATGAGTTTAGGTCCGTGTAAAATGTTACTCTAACTCTGATTGTATCAAATCTGTTTATATTTTACATGTTATTGACAACAAACGTTCTAAAATTGACATTAATGTTTGAGGCAATACTGTCAAATGTAAAAAAAATAACTGTAAATAAGAGAATAAAAGCCATCTATCATTGTTTTGTGAATTAATGATATATTTCGTATTTTTTATAAATACATGTACATTAAAGCATTGTAAGAACATATAATGTGAAACGAAACGTAATTATTTTCCTAACAAAATACAATTGTTTCCTAAATAAAGGAAAATAAAACAATATAATACATTTTATTTTTATATTACTGTTAAAAATGTGGAACTTTCAAATTAATTCTTTAAAATTATAATTTCAACATTGAAGTGTTACCATTATTTGAAAATCATGTTTAAGGTTAGCTTATGTTATGTTAAAACCCACGTATTTATGCATTTTTCCTTTTTACCTGCCAGTTCCATTGGTTTTCTCATAGATATAAATTGATAAAGATCTTATATTATATATTAACTGATTATAGTAGCTTTATGTTGAAGGCTTAGGATTTAGCTCCACACAATTCATTTCACTATTCATTCTGTATCATTTCTACCTCCATATCTAAAATTTAACAAACAGCTTCAAGGATTAATCAAAACTAAAAAAAAATCAGTAATTTGTGAAAGTGTAGTGTGTATATGTGCCGGATTCCGTCAAATTAAAATTATCCGTTAAAGTAGTCAAGAAAAAAATAGTTCGTATATTCAACGTTTCTTACAATAACAGTAAGCAAGTATATGTGATTCGTATGAAGATAAAACAATACTCAAACTCAAAATATTCCAAAGCTGAATCTCACTGGAAGTTGAGCATTAATGGGGCTCTGGAGAAAGCCTTTGCAAATTGGAGGGGAAACGCGTCTAGAGAAACATATACATTTTCCCTTAAGATAAACAATTAAAGTGGAGAGCTAGTAGATTGAATGAATATGTTTGGACTTTTAATTTGTAGCTATAAATTAAATCTTCTATACTGATATTTCTGTAAATGATATTGTAAATCTGTATTAGTTTAATAGTTTAATAACTGTTTTTCAGGAATCCAGTAAATAGTTTACTACCTATTTACTGGTTTGATTCCAAATTGTGATTTTTTACAATTTACAAAAACATTCCAAAGTATTTCATAACTCCTAGGTTACACAGCAATGCCGTTCAAGAGTAGAAATCTAACAATATTTTTTCGCTGTTCCTCAAACGGTATTAAATTCATAAATCAGTCTTATTTCCTTTATTGTAACACATCAACTTACTTCAAAAGGCAAAATACAAACAAAAGTGATAATATTTAATTGCAAACATCCTCAAGTCTATACTCAGTATCCTATTTATTTGTCATAAAATGATTATTACATTTGTGATTTTGTTATGATAGTTTTGTGGAAAAAATTTATTTGGTAACACTTAACATTAATAGTATATTTCATCACTAGGGCTAAAGTGCATCTTTTTGACCCGAGGTCAAGTTTTATGATCGAGGCGAAGCCGATGTCGGAAAATGAGCGAGGGTTAAAAAGCCACTTTTTGCCCGTGTGGTGAACTATATTTTTTGTCATATTGCATCATTATTTAGCTCGCAAAGCTAGAAAAAGAAATAATTTTTAAGTTAAGATAACCTCTCAAAACGATTTCCAGCTTGTTTTCAATGCTACTAATGCATTGAAAACGGCTGTTTTTGCTGCATTATGATAAAAAATTAGATTCTGACATGGCTTTAATCTTTGTAATCGAAATTTATTTATGAGGTCGGAATGATTGCTCAATATCTTAAGCCCGAAAATCCGTACTGCATATTGTTCAACCATTAGGGCTATTAATGATTAAAAAGGGATATAAGTTATATCTAATTTTTGATAGTAAAATATAAAATATGTGAATTCCCGACTTAATATGGGTCTTGAGTAAACTAACTATCGCTTATTGAGAAGAAATAGCTTTAAGAAGGGTTCGTCGGTCTGTTTATTTAAGCTTTGTTTGTGTTATAACAGTTTATTTATAAAATATTATAAATACACAGTTTCCCTTATTATAAGACAGATATATTTTAGCCAATAACATTATTTCACAGTCATCGTATGATAAATCAATTAGCGAAATTTTCGTTAAATACCAGTGGCAATCGGTAGTATACATGTAATTAATCATACAGTTAAATATTATAAAGAATAATTGTTTAAAGATACTGTTATTCATTGTGACCCTTGATTGAAATATATAATTGATAAAATATAAGAATTACCAGCAACTGTGGATAATTCTTCTATTTATCAATTAAAGATACTGATTAGAATAGTGATTTTCAAGAAATGCGAACAAATGGAGATTCACCAAATGGTATAACCCGTGTAGGGATGGAAAGTCGATAGGGCTGAATCCTCTCGCTACCTGGAGAAAATAAATAAACGCACTTTGGGGTTCAAGGCGTGGTGTTTTCCCAATATTTGGCCGCCAAGCACAGGGTGTGTAGTGTCGAAGAATACACGTAGTTTTAGCTTTAGTGGTTTAAGAGCACATTTCCCAGGAGCATAAGTTAAAATATTACCTTAAATGTCTAGCTTTAAATTACTTACGAAACTTTTTTTTGTTGCCAATCCCAAAACCCTCTGGATGGTAGACAAACGTAAAATTATTTATGGACTTAATGGTACGTTTATGTGAAACAAACGGATACCAATCTAGACTCGCATGGTTAATGTTTAAAGCAGAGCCCCAACTGAGGGAATAGAAGGACATTCGGGCTCGGTCTCTTAGAAAATGTGGTTCCGGACAATGTTGAATCCTCCCTGTAAATAATACATGAATATCTCCCAACTCTGTCCCTCGCTGAATTACAAATGCATTCTGGGAGATTGATCACATCTCAAGTGTTTTCACAGATCCGCACACTCCAAGGCTCTTTTTCCCTCCTTTATGTAAACATCAATATAAAAACAATCGAGCAATGTTTACTATCTATTCGTATGTACAGTCAGGCTTCAAATTGTAACATATATTTTCCCTCACCATAGTTAATAATAATAGTACCTGACTCCCCTATTTATAAACTTAGAACTAAATAATACCCTTTCATTTATAAAACATGTGATAGATTCTTGTAACAATGATTTTTTGCAATTAAAGATAACAAAATTGTTTTATTACGGATTTATTATAAATAAATATTTTGTCATATTTCGTAATACAATAATAATAGAACTACAAAATACAAATTCTACTGTTAAAACACTGCCTCCTTTAAACTGACTTAGGTATTGCTAATATCTAGGAGAAATCCATTATCTCACATCTTGTATAGCCTACTACTTACTGTGAATTCTTTTGTGAAATCAAATCAGGGTGTCCTGAACCAAGGTTTTAGTCTTTAAATGAATCTCTTGAGGACTAATTCTTATGAAAGTAAATTAAACTTAGTATGGGTTTATTTCTTTTTTTTTGAATTGAGTGTCCACGAATTGATACTTAACAAAATATTTGATTTGTTCTATAAATTCAAGATACAATTGTTTCAACAACAAATCAGAACATTGTAACAGATTATTAGGATTGTTGTAATAATGAGAAATACGTTAATAGCTCTGCTCCTTAACATTTTCAAATCAACGTCTATGCTTAAACAAGAGAGCAATTACTTTTAAAAAATTCCCAAGGGTCATAACAGTTTGTACCAGTTATCAGGTCTTGGGCAGTAAGCATCGCCCTCAATGTAACTTGATAACTAGGATTGGGATCCAGTAACTATGTCGATCTGTTTGTAGCGCTCCCTTGGTTGTTGTAAATTTGAAGTTTGCACGACTGTCTTGGGAAGTAACTGAAGGTACCTCTAGTTGGTATGAGTTTAACCAAGGCAACGGTTTAACTTTTTAGGCTATCTTGCACAATTTATAAAATTAGAGAAGCAAAACTATTTTATGACTGTAACTACTTATTTATTGTTCCTATAAAGAAAGGAAATGTAATTAATTAATCACCTCCTTTATACTGCAAAGTAAAAAAAAACAAAAAAAAACATATCCTCAACGTATTTATAATTAAAATAAAAATTTCTAATCAATGGGTAGTACCAAAATGCGGGAAAAGAAAATAACAAAATAATTTGGGGAAACCTACTCTAATACAAAATACGTCAACTTGCTCACTTACTTTTAAATTGACTTCTGATTGAGGGACCGTTAATCGTGGTTGGACTATTTCATAAAAGTTTCAGTATACAAAATGTGTTTAAAGTATTTTCTTTTGAGGAAAACCTTTCTTCATACGGGTTAAGTGTTGCCGAAAACAAGAAAGACTCTTCCATCTGGCTTTGCATGGACAAATTCGTGTAATTGTATACATTTCCTTAAGTCGTAACCTTTGTCATCTACCTATTATGAAAGAATATAAAAGAAAATATTTACGATTATGTGTAAATCTCTCTTGTTACAAAGTGAAATGTATAGTTACTAAACAAATACTAAACAAAGAGATATACATGAATACAACACCAGATATGCAGGAAACTATGTGCTGCCTGGCCACAGAACAGCAATGTTTGAAAAGAAACCACCGTATGCAGGAGTGAAGATGCTAAACAAGCTACCAGACCACTTGAAAATTGAAAACATGAGGCCCTGAGCTGATGAAGAGGATGCTACGGAGATGGCTGCTAGATAAAGCTTTCTACACCCTAAAGGAGTTCTTTGCATGGCAAGACCACACACAACACTGAAGAAGCTTTTCCATTCCACTTTGTATCTATTATACCGATGTTATTAATTAAAATTTGACACATTTCTTGATGAAATTGTAATAAAGGATATGTCTATTGTCTGTTGTCTATTGTCTACTAATCCGTCCTGATGAGTATTCAGTTATTAGAGACCAAAATAAATAGGTATATTCTAAAAAAATACGAAAACATCAAAACCACAAAAATCAAATATGAGTATCAAAAGAACAATACCAAAAGATATGGAGCGCACCACAGCGTGAAAGAAACTGCCAATAACAACAATGGAGGTCGTAAAACGAGGGAATGTGTTTATAACATTGCTAAATTGCGCGGGAATTCGAATTGCATTGAGATGCAAATTTGAACATTATTTTCCTTCAGGAGATTATTTGATATAGGTTTTTAAAGTAAATATCAAACAGCAATAATAATGTATAAAAAAACAAAAAAAAAAACAGTATCACACAATTGCAGAGCAATCTGCCATTTAAGACATCGAATAATAAAAGAAAGAAAACAGGATAAAATCCTCCAAAGTTAAAATATTTTAACATTAGACTTTTAGTTCCAAAATGGTATATTTTTTATCTACAGGTTCTATATTATTGTGTTCAAGTATAATCGTTAAGGTAGCTAATAAAAATAGTACCTAACTCTTAATATTTCAAATCATCAGATTTAATTGTTCATTTAGAGGTTCTGCCGAAGCCATATTGTCATCAGAACTCGTTTAAGCGTATTCAAGGTTAGTTAAGGAACTTCCAACTTCCAATTGATGCTTGATCTTGTATGAATGCTTCGTGTTAATGAGTTCAGTATTGAGAAAACAGTATTTTAGTACCATACGTTATAAGATGAATAAACTAGTTGAAAAAAATGTATAATAACTTAAATTCTGTCCTTTTAGTAAGTTCGAAAAATTTCAAAAAATGTTTTAACACACTATTTAACCTCTATTTTGGTTATGATTCTGCTACGAAAATTAAATATATTTTATATATGATAAATGAGTTTCTTAAGTCGTTACTGTCATGACTGTCATAAAAATATCATGACTAACATTGTCATGGTGAGTTTAAAGTGTTTAAAGTCTCATTTAATAATGAATTTACTTTAATTTATATAAATATATATTTATTTTTACGAAAGTGCCAGTACAAGTGTATTGGTACAGTTATGTATCGATGATATATCGTCCCTCACCTCCATAACTGTTTGTGGGAGAGTTTCCTAAGTATACACAGGGGAGCGATTGTGAGTAACACTATTCCAGCTAACTGTAACGCAGCATAAAACACCAATATACAGTATACATGCAATCCCTAAATAACACGCTGCAAAGTGAAGGTTCTAATAAGCTGTCCCTAGACCTGCTTAATATCAGATTATAGTTCAATATAATTGCGAAGCAATAGTAGTCAGAAAAATAAGAATTTACAAAAATAAAAGTATTTGTTTGAAACATAGCCACCATAACTATTGTGCAATTGTACACAGTCGTCCTGATGGAATAACCAACAGAATAAATACTACTACAGAGATATAAAACTATTTAAACAGCAATTACGGAGGTGATTTTAATAATGTTTTGATTTTCCCTAGTCACTAGAACTATTTAATGTTAATTAATTGCATTTCAATAAAGTTTGAAAATAACGTAGTAAAATAAACCTTCTATAAGTCTAACTATGCATTCAGTATGAAAACATAGTCACCATCCACTATATGGCATTGTACCAAGTAATGTGATCGAGTAACCACTAGCATTATAAATACTACTACGCAGATATCAGATAATTTCATTCCCCCGTTAAACCAGCAATTACAGAAATGATTAGCATTATGTTTCCATTTCGGAAGATATATTATGGCATAGTTTTGCATGGAAATCATTTGTTTCTAATTGGATATTCGTTTGGTAATAAATGTAGGATTATCTACCCCTAATAAATTAAATATTCATTTAACAATAATGCAAATGAAACTTAAGTAGGGTAATTAGCTTAATCAAAGCTACTTTAATATTGCTGCCATAGTCGGTTAGGTATTAAATAATATAAATAATATTCTAAAGCTTCCAACAAAATAATATAATTTATACACACAAAATACCCATGTTGAATTTATAAAATACTTTGAAAGCTTTACGAAGTAATAAAATGTATTTAAATTTTTCTAGGTCGACAAAGACAGTGTCGAAAACCTCAATTGAAGATTGATTCGTAATAAAGAAATTGGCTAAATTCCATAAATACATAATATTATAAATGTTACAATGCTATTATTATTATAATCTTGAAGTTTTTAAATTGACACGGAAAAACGATAATGACTAATTAAAACCATAGCATTGAACATATAAACAAGTTTAAACTTTATATTATGATTAAATACTCTTTCTTTAAATAACTCTTTGATAAAGAACTTCTCTAAAAATATAAAATAATCCAAGTTAACTAACAATGTTGTATAGCTTAATGATTCAACATTATATTTAAACCAACCTGTTTAAAAATAATAATATTGTTATAATATTTGAACAGTAAAAAAAATAAATCTATTTAATATAGCCTTAAAAGATAATTGATATCATAAGCACGGCAACTAAAAATTAATCAGACTACCAAATTAATGATCAATGTTGAAAATGTAGTAATTCAAAGTACCATGCATACAAATAAATGGTGTAAATGAATTATAATTAAACCTCAACTAATTTATTATAGGGATGAAACAATAGAATGCACATCCCTCAGTTGCCTTTATAAAAAAAAACTTCCTTAGAAAATATTTACTTACGTTTAAAATAATGATCAATATGAAAAGATAACAAAACATGAAGTATACTTATTTAATAAATGAAAATGAAACAGTGTTTAAAAGTTGCATCTTTACTAATAAGTAAGTTCGTATTCAACCCGTTCTCTTAATGCTCAAGAAGTACAAGGAATTTCACACCTCCTTTGTTTCAGAGAAAATGTTTGAACTTTATCAGACAATTAAGTTTCTAATTGAAAATTTAATTTACATAGGCAGTGGTATTTTCCCCATTGTTTTGTTTTAACCGTATCGTATACACAAACCAATAGATCATTTTCAAATCCACTATAAATAATACATTTCTACTATGAATGTTAAAACATTATTAAAGTTCCTGTAGATCACTTAAAATTGGAAACGTTTTTTGCATTTGTGTCTCCAGATTTATCAAGTAAACGGGGAAGGCTACCATGACCTCTATCCCCTAACTGACAGGCTAGAAATTTGGATTTTCAAAGCAAGTAAATGTCAATCAAAATGTTCATTATTATATTAGTAAAACTGTGTACATCTGTGCTTAAGAATATATATACAAACTATTTTTACTCTGGTTAGTACCATTACACGGTTTCACTGACTTAGTTTTTTAATAACAAAGTACCTGGGGACCGAGCTATGGCTCGGTGTAGTTTATTTCGATGGTAAAAGCAAATAAAGGAAACTCACGTTTCATTAACAACTAATTTTGGCTAATTTTATTATTTAAGTTTCAGTGGAATTTCAATTTATTATAATGGAAATTTTAACCTGGCAATCCTCAAGACATTAAAACAGACATTAAATTAAAACGGCTGATTACTTTGGGGATTAAGTTTTGGTAGGAGAGAGCCAAGTTAAATAAACAGTATTGGATTAAACCTGGGAACTATTTTCACCTATATCGAGTTATCTTCAGTGTAATCTTTACTCAATACAACAGATATTTTTCCTTTTGTACTGTATTTTGTAATTATGTGGGTGGATGGCTTATTATGAACACATGTTACAACTTACATGTCTTTTGTTTACCTTTTCCATGTTACTGTATTTTGTTCAACCAAAATGGTTACTTAGCAACCCATAAGGCCAATGTTAAAAAGTTTTGACTTTCAATTTAATTTTTTTACGTAATTAGATTTTCGTAGGCAGTTTTAACTGCATTAAACACGTTTTTAGGCCAGAAATTAATTATTTACAACATTTGAAGGAAATCGTCGTAACCGTTTTCAAGATCTTTGTGCAAGCAAGCATACGTACAAGCAATCATTGCTCATATAAGAGTAAAGGATGTAAATAAAAATCCTTACAAAATAAGAAATTCTTAAAAAAAAATGTTTTGAAAAACACAAACTAGTTGCATAACCTGGTAAGTTTTGATGTTGCAGATTTTAAATTTTTGGAAACACAGAAAATACAGTTATAAGGAACCCTAATGGGCAAATTGTTTATTATACTCTTTTAGAGGAAATAAAAGAATATTTTATTTGTTTTACTATAAGGCACGCTTGAAAAATTTACAGAGAAGTTGGTCTTCTTAATTTAGGTTTTACCATAAAAATTTTAAAAACTATACAACAGAGCGACAAAGTAACTGTTCTAGCTACGTAATAAATATAAAACTTGTATTACTTTATAATATAAAAAATACTTGTTTATCTAAACTAAGAGATACTTCAAAGAAGTAAAATGAGAACTCAATATGAGAATGTTGTCAATAAGTATGGAAAGAAGATATTTTATGGACGAGGGTATCCAAAATAAACGGGGTTGTCGGAGTGTGTAGAGTTTGTAAATTTCTTATCTTCTCCTGCAGCTCAACCTTTCAGGTCTATGTCGATACCCATTCGTGTATATAACATTCTAAAAGTGTGGCTCGTGTTATTATACCTTGTATTCAATGAAACGTGTCACTGTTTGCAGAAGATTTTACCAAAGGAAAGTTCAGTAAGAAGTAATTTAAAAAAATATTCTCTTATGTCAATCGAGTTTTATTTATCTATGCACAGTTTTCATATTGTAGATTTTGGCCTTACACTATGAATGTTTAGTTTGGTAAAACTGATATGTTATATTTTACTTAGTTTGAAGCTGAAATATAGCGTAATAAAGAAACTACCACAGCTAAAAATGTTTTATTTTACTCAAAAATAAAATGTGATTAACTCTACCACAAATGACAGGGGCTGTACGAAATAAAATAGGACAGTGCGTTCTCAATACTGTTGTCCTAGCTTATCGATATGCTTAACGTATGATAATGGTGAATAGGGTTAATCTTCCAGTCGCGCATGTGCTCTAAAGTTTAAACAAAAAGTGAAAAACTTATATTTTATAATAGATTTTAAAAATTTTAGATTTTTAATATGTAATAGTTGAAAATTTTATCTAGAAGACACTAAGCAATTGCTATTTAAATCTTTTATAAGCCCATAAAAGTTGCAGGAATATAATTGAGGCTTTTAAGCGTTATTCCAGAACTCTTACTTAATGGATACGTAAAGCTATATATCGTCTGGTTTTATGACGTCATAAATCAAAGACGTGATGTTTTGGTCTCACATGATTCCTTAGACCAAACACAACTTAAGTCTGTGCTTGTATTTTAAAATAATTCTGTGTTGCACACAGAAAATAAATAACGGAAATCCTATACGATCAATACACTTTTTATTTGTTCATAGAAATTAAAAATACTCAGCAAAAGCTAAATAACTTAAATCAATAAATGTGTTTCATGAGTTTCGCTATTCTTGGAGATCGTGCTTTCCTTTTTGAGCAATTTGATCCTTTTATTATTGAAGGCTACTTAATCTAATTCCATTGCGTCTACTTACATTTGAATTTAGTTACACATTTTGTTAGAGCCATTCAAATTGTTTATTAAAAAAAGGTTAAAATATGATTGTGTCTTACTACAGACTATTATTACTTCTGCTCGCAAGTTTGTGTTATATCTCCATCAATCTATTACAAACATGGGTAGCAAAAGCTGTAAAAACTAATTATACCTATAGAAGTGGATAAAAACGAAAACTTTTGCTAAACATACAATTGTACTAAATGAATTTTCTTTAAGTTCCTCGAAATCCATAAGGAACAGTAAGATATTTACAAACTTCTTAGATAAAGGTCCGTGTACTTCTACAAAGGACCCAAAGGATCGATTTACCCAAACTGTAAAAGTTTTTACAGCTTGCTAACACAAGTCGTTTTAAAACATTCGCTGAAGAATATAGCAATACAATTTCATTCATTTTATGTTTAAAAAAAATGATAAAATATTATACAACGCAATATATTTTTATTGATGCCTCTTTTTCCTAATATCACCTTAAAAAATAATAATTATAAAGCAAAATATACGATTTATAACTGTAGTTTGCAATGCAAACATTATATCCCAGTAAATTGGATACTAAGTCGTTCAAGATGATTTGAAATATCTTTTACAAAGTGGAACATTAGTGTAGTATATTTCAAATTATATTTTGTTTCTACCTCAAATATTTAAGATGTTTGTTAAATTTAGTTGTTACTACGTACTCCTTTATCATGAAAATAAACATGTACTTAATAAAAGCTGGTAACACAAAATATTTAGGTACTGAAGAATATAGAAGAACATTTTACTTTTAAGATTCAATAAATTAGTATATAGCTTCTTTATTAGAACCATGCGTGTTGACTGTTGATACTTCTATACGTTTATCAACACATAGAAGTATCAACAAATTGTTCAATAAACAATAGACCCCTATCTATAAATGAATTAGGCCTGTGAAGTAATCCGGAGGGCAATGCACAAAATGAACTGAGACTTGACCTTAATTCAGTAATTTTACATATAGCTACACCTTTATATCCTAGGATGTTAGTTCTATCCATTGGCGATTGGCGGTATTTGAACCCAGGACCTCGGGCACTGAAGCCCACCGCTCTGCCACTATACCAGCTCGCAGTACAATCGTTGACAGTACGATCAATATCATATATTTTACGGATTCATTCTTTAAAGCTAAAAGCTTTTAAGCTTTAAAGTTCTCAAAATGCTTTACTATAGAGTGTTTTAAACATAGATGCATTGCACGACGTTGAAGTGCCACGACGTCCAATAATAAAAGTCAGTGCAACGACGTCCAAAATATAAATTTTGAGCTGTTTCACGACGTCCAATATAAAATATTTGACTGTTGTATGACGTCCAAATCTAACAATGTCCAAAAGTACAGTAACTACAATAAACATAGTCTTTCTACAAGCTTTGGACGTCATGGGATTGGTCGTCGTGAAACAGCGCACTTTACAATCTTAAAAAAGTAGCAGTTGCACCACGTCCAAAGCCGCTTCAAGTTGCACGACGTACAATAGCTCAGCGCTGTTGCACGAAATTCAGAGCGCATGCTCACTGTGAGTAATGTTATTTATACAATGGTTAACATCAAACGATTACTTGAAATTGAGACGAAAAAAAATAATAAGCTTGTTTAAAAGTTAAACTGGGTGTTTCTAGACTCTTAACTACCAGACAAGTTACGATACACGAGTGCTTGAGTTTGTTGCTGGTTTAGACGAAGTGATCTACATAATTGCCAGAGACAAGAAACGTGAAGTGTCCGTAAGTGCTGTAGATTAGTTATAATGTCATTAAAACCGTATTAGGGTAATTTGGTTGGATAATTTCGTCAACGCAGTTTTTCAGTTTTCCTTTCATTATATTTACGGCTACTTAACACACCCATAGAGAAATTATAAGTCTACTTAATTTTTAACTTAGACTCCAAAGCGGTTTAGACCTTTTGTTCATATATCAATCACGACCACGAATAAAGGAAAAATGTAACTAAAATTAAACAATTTTTATCAACACACACTTGGTTAAGTATTGCGCAACCCACAGAATAAATTCTTTCTCTATAAACTCATAAGAAAACTAGTTGTTCAATACACAACAACTCTGTTAGTTTAATGATAATAAGTTAACTTATCCTTATATTAACACAAATACTTGTTTATACATGAAAAAATATTTTATTTGAAATTAAGATAATATGATGCTTAATGAACTTCTTATGACATAAGGATTCTTCAATGTAAAAACTAAATCGGAGTATATATTTTGTAGGAGAAAATACAAAATTAAATTATGGTAGCAATAAAAAGTACAACATCTAAAACTAGCATTGATATTCCATTAGGACGACGACATTGGAAAACGATTAGGCAAATAAAATTCGTTTTTATTTCGGCGAAATCTGATATTGACAGCAGGCAAAAATATTTGATGGTGCAGGATTCTTTTGTATTTCACTGATGACAGAACTGATTAAATTTCAATCCAAGATTATTATTAGAAGAGTATAAATCAGTATATGGCAGTAAAGTCACAAACAAGAAATCCTCAATATTATTATCATTTATCAACATATTACCAATAAATGATAATTTTAGAAATATCAAATTACAATAAACAATATGAACACTTGGATCTTTTACAATACCCCCTAGTTCGTGTGTGACATGGAAGATTTTCAGTATGCGCATATTTAACGAAGGCCTATAGCTCGCATATGCTGCAGTGTTCTTGTGTTTCTATTGAATATATGACACAAGCTGGCTTTGTTTTGTATTTCTGTCTTCTAACCATTCTAACTTTAACGAAAATTAGCAAATGTAGTATACATATCTTAGTTCCTATAATTCATATATTTATATAATCATTCATGTAATTATTTTTTTTATCAACGTGATAATAACCAGACAGTCATGCATATAGATGCTTTTGCTTTTAATTTGATTATTTCCCCAGCAAAAGCATTTTTTGTTCTAAAATGAATTTCTTAGTTTACTACATTTTAAAATTTTTACTTGTAAAAGATTTTAGTATTAAATCTTTTGGCCATATATTTTACCGTAAAATAATACAAAAAGTATTTGCATTTATAACTTGAAAATATATTTAAATACATGAGTCTGCATAGTTTATGTTTAGATGGCAACAACAACTTTAAATATCAAATGGTAAAGCCACATTTATACGGAGAGAAAAGCGAGGTTACTTTTAAAATTGTAGCAATTCAACAATAAGCATTATACTATTGAAAATGTAATATTTAAAATTTAGTTTCCTTTTCTGTACTTAATGACACACAACAGTTTGCAGTACGTTCTGAGATAACTGATTATGGAAAAAGCTAGAATTAATATTTTGAGTATGATGAAACATATCAAATATAGAATTAATATAGGTTAGAAGAAAATTTACACACAAAATTACATTAACGTAACATTAGACCAATACATTTATTCAACAGTAATACTATGATAATACTGTCCACGATGGTTCAAACACTTGTATTATGGATGATTTAATAAACCTATTTAATATTGAACGTATTTTAGAGTAAAAAAGTGTTTGCACTAATTTATGAAACGCTGAGTTAAGAGGTAATTTAAGTAAATCGCTGGCGTAATTGTCTGACCTTTGTTTTAAGAAATATTTCTTATTATAGCACACTGTATACATAAAGTAACACAAGATTTATCGTTGGTTTGCTGAATTAAAAAGTTGTCAATAATATGTCATATCTTCTAATAGCCAATTTAATCCAGGTTTTGATTTGGGTTTTGAGCTAATGACTGTATAAAAAATATGAAGGGAACTTTCAAGTTTTTATAACTCAGAATGTAGCTGTTCGTATCACTTAAAGATGTGAAACTACGACTTGACTCACAATTTGTTTATAAGCAATTGATATAGCAAATAACATGTAATCTCAGTGGAATGAATTATTACTGTACTACTTTTACAGTTTAGCCACTTTATTGAAATTGTAAGTATGACATGATACTTTACTATACCCTAAAAAAATGAAGGGTATTCTAAAGTCTTTGAAACAATACAATACAATTCGTATCAAAGGCTTTATGTAGTTTATACCTTGTAACACACAAACCTAGATAACAATTATTTACTACTAGCAGAGTACCCGTCCTTCGTACGGGGTTGGAATATAAGTATAAAATGCTTATTGCAGTTATACTCAAGCTTTGCGTTTGCAATAAGGGAGGACACAGTTTGATAAAATTAGTTTTTTAAAATTTACAGTATTCTATAGGATTACACATCTACCATAGCCATAATGTTCTACCACTTCACCTAAACAATAGAGAAAAAAATATCAACAATTCGCAAAATATCACAAATTATTCATGAAATGAAAAACATAAACATAACTGTAAACAATCCTAATTTGACAGTTCTCATTGCGAATCACAGTTTTTTGTTGCTGCTTGGTTCAAATTAGCTGTTTTCATAAATACAAAAAAATATAGTGCTGTACCCTGTTGGTAAATCTTATAACTTTTTAATGCTTTTCCATATCATAGAACCAACTTTTTAGTTGAAACAGCTGACTAAATTCTTTAATTCCCTTTAAATATGAATACTCATAAGGTTAACATGGGGAATTACAGAGCCACTGGGGCGGAGCCCGAAAGGATTTTTGAGATAAGAATATGCCTATATGTTAATCGGGAATGTAAGCTATTATCATGCCAAATTTCAGCCCAATCCCTCCAGTAGTTTATGCGTGATTGAACTTCAAACACACAAACAAACAAACAAACAAACTCACAAACTTTCACATTTATAATATTAGTAAGATAAGATTAAGGAAAACACCCTTTAATAACGTATATTTGATTTAAAAACAGAATAGATTAATCTATTTATTAATGGAAATGTACTCTTATATAAATAATTATAATGTATTACTTTCATGTACTACAATTTACAGTACGCAAATTGCAGTTAATTACCAATTAATCTTCGCCCTCACTTTTGGTGTTGGGGAAAACCGAAAATAATATTAGAATTCAATCTTATGGACTACGGGAATTAAGGGAATGTAGTTTATAGATAATCTATTAGTGGAATACTATAAAGTTAATTACCAATATGTCCACTCTCACAATTAGTGTAGGGACTGTAGGGAAATGACATTAGGATTGAGTAGTCTCATGGACTATGGGAATTTACAGGCATATAGATCATGTAGTAGGGGAGAACTATAGAGTTGATTACCAATTAATGTCCACTCCCACTACTGGTATAGGGGGGAAACGGAAATGAGATTTGGACTGAGTAATATTATAGAATATGGGAATTTACTAGAATATATATAATGTATAAATGGCTGACCCTAGAATTGATAACGAATTGTTGTATATCCTTACTTTTAGTGTAGGGAAAATAGAAATTTATTTGAATAAAGTAACCTTTTGGGACGCGGGAAAGTAAGCCAATAAATTTAAAACAAATTAATAAGAATATAGCATTACATTTGCAATTATATGAAATTTCAGTATTTATTTATATAGATTTGGATATTCAATAAACTGAAACTATCTTTAATTTTTCTGTCAAAGCAAATAGTATTTGCTCGTTATGAGGAAGAAGTTGTTACCATTTTAGAAACATAAATCGTGTTTGTAAAAACGGCAACTGAAAGCTCCAAATATTTTTCTCATTAGTTTTCAATTATACCTAATTTTGGGGTCCCAAGCACAATTATCATACTGATAAAAAAGTTGTTTTTACTTTCTTGTTACAATAATAATGAGTTTAGTTCCCCTGGTACAACACATAAAAACGCTAATAGGGGATATTGGTGTCTATTTTTACATGGGTTCTCTCAAGCTGATGAAAAATACAAAATGGCCGTCATTCTGTAATGGGTTTAGATAGAGACCTCAGATTTTTGACGATATTTTTTATAACTAATGATTTTTTAAAATGATGTGCTACTGGATAGGGGTTGTTTTTAAAAAGTTTGAGTTACCCTCAGCAACCCCTATTTGTGGGGGTGAGGGTGAATTTAAAATTCCCCCAAAATGTACTTTACATTACCCTAGTAACGTGTATCGAAGCTCGTTTGAATAGATGTAGCCGTTTAAAAATTAACCAGGGGGGAACTATTATGGCACTCCCGGTATATTCTTCAGCTTAAAGGATCTTAAGTACACTAAAGTATACTGATCAATAAGATATTCATGGTGGTTTCTTTCGTTTTTTATACTTTCTAACTCGACTAGTACAATATTCAGCTTCTTTGATGTAGCCGTAAACATAGAAAATAAACCAACAGAGAGAAAATTGAAGCTCTTATGTTCTCTCTGTAGTTGAACTTAACGTTTTATAGAACCAACTGAATTCTGATTCAACGTTGGCTTATGTAAGACACACTATTGGATATACTACGATGAAGCTCCAAATGCTTTGATATGATACGTTATGGAAACAAGGTATTTTTATATACATAAATTTAAATAATATATAGTTAATATCTTATATTTTAACAAGAATTGTTTATGTTAATATTTACTTAAATATATATATATATATAAAAAATTAATGCTATTGCTGAACACTTGCTAAATATGTATTTAAATATTTGGTTAACGTACGAAAACGTTAGTTTTATACCACATAGCTTGCTTGTACAGCTTGGTTGGAAAGCTTTCTAATAATTGACGGTGCGGGAAAGGAAGTATCGTTAAGAATAAGGTTAAAACACTTCCTATGTTCCTGTCTCTAGACTTGACGTAGGGCCTATCCACACTTGGTTCTTCACTAGGATATTCTTTCCATGATCTTCAAAGGCCTCTGTAACATATGGAGAAATTTAGTCAGTATGGATATTAATGTATATAATGGGAAAGATTAGAACAGCTGGTTGTTTAGAAAATAATAAATGCGTTTCGCTATGCAAACTATAACTCATCTATTAATTTAAATTTATGGGTTACTAGCAGAGTACCCGTCCTTCGAACGGGGTTGGAAAATAAGTATAAATGCAGTTATACTCGATCTTTGCGTTTGCAATGTGAGAAGACACGGTTTAAGAAAAATTGCTTCCTCAAATTTACGGTATCCTATAGTATTACACATCTACCATAGCCATAATGTTCTACCATTTCACCTACACAATAGAGAAAGATGGATTATAAAAAATCGCAAAATATCACAAATTATTAATGAAATTAAAAATATAAACATAACTGTAATAAAAATCCTACTTTGACAGTTCTCATTGCGTATCACAGTTTTTTGTTGTTGAAAAAAATTATAGTGCTGCACCCTGTCGGTAAATCTTATAAATTTTTTATGCTTTTGCATTTCATAGAAATAACTCTTTTAGTTGACACAGCTGGCTAAATTTGGTTAATTCCCTTTAAAAATGTGAATACTCATAAGGTTAACATGGGGGACTACAGAGCCACTGGGGCGGAGCCTGAAAGGATTTTTGAGATAAGAATATGCCTATATGTTGTGAGCTATCATCATGCCAAATTTCAGCCCAATCTGACCAGTATTTTCCGCGTTATTTTTCTCAAACATACATACATCCAAACTTTCTCATTTATAATATTAGCAGGATAATACTATAAGTGGTTGTAAATAAAACACTAACTCTACACAATAGCAAAAAACTATTACCGAACAAATGGACCTAATATTGACGACACTACAAAAATTAGTATTTAATTTGGTCGTATTTAAACCACAGACTTTCAGTTTAACTGAAAATTAACGAAATAACAGCAGACTGACAAATTGCTCTTAGCCTCCCTTAAGCCTACTCCACGTGATCCCACCCTGCCAGGGGCTGGAAACAAATTATAAACTTTTTGGTGGATAGCTTGTTAAACCGGTCCTATACCAAATTTGTATTTTACTTCGTTTCCATTTTACTTTATTTAAAAATTATATTTATAAACACAACCTGCTATTTCCAATTTTTTTTATGATGAAATATTAGTTTACTATAAAATGGTTAGACCATTGCAAAGTAAATGGCATGTAAGGTTGTTCATATTATAACCCTATTCTTAGATACTGAGTTATTATTGAATAAACAAAATATATCTAATATAATTTAAAATATATTATCGTTCTCAGAACCAAGGAAGATTGAATACCTGGTACTGTGAAAGAGTATTGAAGAAAAGTCAAATTACGTTAAAAATATCCATGTTATTATAAAACTCAACAACAGCTTAGAAAGGTTTTGCTTTAGAATGACACTTAACTAAACACGTCAATTATAAATAAGCAGCAAAATGTATAAGGTACACGAAAGTCTCTAACACAAAGGGTTGTTGAGAAACGTACTCTCTTTCCCGCCAAAAGTGTTTACGCGGCAACACACGCGTTCTCCCTCTATCAGCTGACAGCGAGCACGTCTCACAGGTAACACGCAGCGGCCATCTTGGAATACTGATTACACCAAACCTAGAAGGTGGTTTGGGAAGCGAGCTGGTCTAGTGGTAGAGTGCAGGATTTCGGTCCCCAACATCCAGGGTTAAACTACCGAAAACACACCATTGGATTTTATATCAATGATATTGTCACAAACCTATCTTCTAAGACTGAGGTAATGTAAAAAAAAAAAAAAAAAAAACTACAATCCCTTACAAAAGCTTAGGTGGGCTTTGGCTTTAAATTTTACTGCCACAGATTGTGGTACTTGTATCACATACAGTACTTTTCCTACAGTGAATTGATGTTAAGGTTGCATAAACCAATTTGGTGGTCTGACTCTCCAATCTAACTCAACTAAATCGCACAATTTGTGGATTGGCCTTAGAGGAGGCTATTGACCTATGAGCCTATTGACTTAACAGCATTGCTAATTTCTACAGGATTCACCATTAACAAACAATGACATATGAGAAAAAATCCGTTTTAGCGAATTTCCCATATAGGGAATAAGCTATTACCGTAGTACTCATGGTAAGACCTGGACGCGGGACCGATTTTTTTTTTCGTTTTGAGGTCCCTAGAGGCCAAAAACACCATCCGTTCAAATTCATATATATATATATATATATATGTGTGTGTGTGTGTCCGTCAGCACGATAATTCGAGCAAAAATGATCCGATTTTGATGAAATTTGGTACAAACGTGTAAACGTACGTTTATTCGAACGAGTTCGCGATCCAGCATGATCGGACCATGGGAACGGGGGTTTACGGGGGGTTTTCCATTTTTGACCCAAAAAACATAAAATTTAGCAATTTCTTTTCAAACCATTTTGTAGAGCTTAAAAAACAAATAATTTAGTATAATGAAGCGTTATTATGCGCCTCATGGTTACGGAGAAAATTCCAAAAAATTGTAAATTTAAAATTCCCATGTTATTCTTATGGAGAATAAGTAAACTGTTGTAGTTTGCTTGTTTGTGAACATATTTTGATCAAATTTAGAAAATGTTTTTATTTCTTACTAACTATTCACATAAAAAAAAAACAAACAGTTTTACCCTCCCTGATGCAGCAAACCTAAGTACTTGTTAAACTAATTCTATTTAAATCAAGAATAAATGTTATACTTTTAAGTAGACATTTCAGTGTAAATCCAATCAGTCAAACGGAAATTCGCTTAGTCTGCAGGTTTGCTGCGGCGGGGGTATTTTTTTTCTTCAAGGGTGTTATGTAATTATTAGCTTCACTTTTAATTCATATGATGTGAAAAACCAGGTTGCTATTATTCCTATACACACCTGTTAGTTTTAATATGGCTAACATATAAACAGAAAAGTTTACTTAATACGTCTATATTGAACATTACAGTTATGTATCAGTGAAATAATGAATCCGTGTGTATTTCATTACCGGAAAGTAAATTGAACAAGATAAAACATGGAAACACTAATTGAACACATACAGCACAGCTGTAGGCCTCATGTTTAAAGATAATTACCTGCCTGTCGATGAGATTTTTTCATTGAAATCAAAATAACACTGTGTTATAATGGTAACGTAATAATTAAATTAATATTTGCACCAATTAACATTTATTTTCAGAAAATATGCTTTAGGCGTGGAGTTTTACAGAAAGTATGTAGTAAATTATTATTAAAATACCGATTTCTTTTTGGTCGTTTAGAATTAAAAAGTTAGTGTATAAACCTTTTAATTATAAAGTAAACATTCGAAGCTTTTTAGCTCCTGTATTTCAAAATTGTTAGTGAAAAGGAAAGTCTTACTTTAAGTAGCTTTTTTACCGTTAATACCAACCAAGTCGAAATGAAATACAAATAAATTTACTTCATATAGATATTTAACTGGCCTATCAGATCAGTTGTAATTTCATTAGCTTGCTCTCATCATTGGTTTAGGTCTTGGTAACCTGGTTTTAACGTCTGATTGAGATGGAAAGAAAACCAGGTTTAGGAAGAATTGTCGGTAATTTAGTTCCAGCTGATCGAACATCACTGATAAACCATCATTAGTCCGAGAGAAATAACATTACCTGAGATAGTCGCAGTAACAACAATATTACCCTGTACAATGTTTTACATTCAATTGACAAACGTTTACTTTCTTAGTTTTTAGAATTAACTATTCGATCAAAATATAAATTACATAACAATGCTCAATGGTTATTTGGTGTTAGAAATAGTACATATCATTAATCACAATAATTGATAGTTAAATTATACAAAAGAGGGGTTTTGAGGAAGTTTCCCCCACCAATTGTTGTATGTTGTTTAATCAGCTGTTGAGCTATTATTTTAAAGGTAAGTAGAGGGGATATATTACCTCCCCTAAAACCTCCTAAATATTGTGAACGTAGTATATACTTAACAAGTATTCCTGAATAAAACGACTATGGATATTTATTTTGAGTGAATCTTAACTCAACAATATTCGTTTACCTTTGTTTAAGCATACTTTTGTTCTTTGCTGACTCCAAACTTATATTTTCTAGGGATATTTGGTAAATAATAAGCTTTAACTGTTAATTAGCCATTATTTGATTTGTGGTGGCGACCCTATTTTGTAGTGCGATGAAAACGTTAGTCTTTATTTAACCAATATTATTTAACAAATATTTAACTATTTAAACATTTTGTCGAATTTTTGTGTTAGATTCCGAAGTTCCAAGAAACTGATTAGCTTACGTCTTATTGCCAGCTCTAAAATATTTTATGCTGGGTTAAAACATCATCTTTGGGATAAAACCTACATCTTCTTGATTAAGAGGAATAGTATTCAACATGTATTGGGGTATACATTGTTCTAAAATATTACTAGTCTTTCAGTACTACAGGAAATTTTTGGTACGGACTTGTACTCTTGCAACATTATTTTTGTCATAGCCACGGCAAAATAAAACCAACTTTGTCTCTAAGGCCGGCTACACACAGAACCGGGCGGGGCGGGGCGCGACAGGGCATTTTGCCCCGGGGCGTCTTGTGCGACGGGAATTGCACGGGCGCTTATGGAGCTCCACACACAGGACCGGGCGAGGCAGGGCACGTCGAAAAGACGCCCCCGGGCGCCCTCAGGGCAAAATGTGAAGCTCTCCAAAACTATGCCCCGAGGCAAGTCGCTGCCGGGCAGAACTTTCTGCGCATGCGCGGTCATGTGATTTATTCCTTTTCGGGCAAATTTGATAAGGATTATTTTACAACCGATAAAATTTACATATAAGACTGTACAGTAACAATTTATACACACCCTTTGATACGACTATACAAGTCGTAGTGAAGTAGTGATATTACTACAGTGGTTGAATAAATAATAATTTATCTTGGTATTGATAACTGAGGAAATAGAGGGAAAACGTTCATATCTAAAGGGTTTCAAAAAACACTCTTCTGGAGGTATGGCTGTTTGAATTTTGTTTTCTATTCTGCTCCAAGTATAAAGTCCAATTTAAAAGTTTGCTAAATCGGCTCAAGGCTCAGAAATCAAAAATCCTATATTAATTTTCAGGTTTATGGGGGCTAAACTTTTTACTTGACGTGTCACGCCTCATTCTGTGTGTGACAGCAGCAGGACAGGGCAAATCAGGCGTCTCGTCGTGCCCTGTCGCGCCCCGCCCTGCCTGGTTCTGTGTGTGGCCGGCCTGAACAAAAATTCTTAACCATAGTTGACCCCTCTAAATGTTAAGTAGGTAAATACAATGTTTTCAAGTCTTGAGTTGAACACATTTGAATTGCAAATATTAGTGTACAGTTTTTTTTTTTTTTTAATTTTGACACAAACTAGCATAATATAAGGTGAAACCCAACACATTTGCCATTCTTATTTCAACGACAAAAAACGAAACAAGTTGAATGGAATTAATTGAACCAAAGTGTGCTGTGAGGGTTGGAAGTTGTTGATTATAAGGGTGTGTAACTAACACTCTAACTTTATCAGTGAATGTAAATAGGCATCTAATTTGAAACCCTGAACTTAGCAGTATGTTTTGTTAGTTCAAACATTTGATTTTATTTAAAATATTCATTTTTGACACAAGAGTAGGTCAAAAATAAAAACAAAATGTAAACAATACAAAATGGCGGATGCGGATGTCTGAAAGCAGTTATAGAAAAAAATTTCATTCTTGATTTTATTTTTGTTTATCCATAGAACCATTTACCGAGTTCTTTGTCTGTTTACTGACAGGGCACTCTGTATAACAGTCCTTTGATAGTTCTTTAAAGTTCTTGTAATATCCACAAGTATAGAAGATAGATATTTTGTACACGTTACCAGGTACAGTAAAATAAGTCAACCTAGCATATATGTTAGTAAACATACAACTGGCATAATTTTATAAGTGTATTTATTACTTTGAAAATCATACTCTGCGAATTATGCAACAAACACAATACTTGTTTAAATACACAAAAGTTTGAAACCAAGGGGAAATTTAGGTGAACGGAAACTGTTGGAGCGGAAGGAAGAACAAGAACAACTTAGTTAACAGCTGGTGTCCTCTCTCATGGGATCAATAAATGGAGGTTAGTTTATAAACAAAATTCTTTAAGTTGATAAATACATAAAAAAAACCTTAGTTTTAATGTGAACTAGTGATTAAAATGATTAAAGTATTTAAAATACCTTTTTACTTAATTACCTCAGATTTAGATAATATTGTGTAAGTCTTTTGCAAGCAATTGGATTGATTTTTCAACCAACAAAGTATGACCTTAAAGTGTATACTTATGATTGATAACCACACCAAATCAACTCATTAAAAATTGATTTAATTTACTTTAAAATTATAAGAAAGGAAAACAATAAGATTGTATTTAATTAATTTGTAGATAATACTTTTTCTAATTACATAGCAAGAGTCTATTGACAAGGTTTTGAATTAGGTTCCTTATTTTAGGAAGAGGTAATTACATTTTTGGAAATGATTTAGTTTTTATAATACAGTCAGATTAAACATATAAATCCTTAACATCATGCTATTAATTTACTTATCTCTGTTATAAAAAGTGCAAGTTTCTTTTCAATCAATTGGATTAATTGATTAATTGCTAAATTAAAAAGGTATTTCCTTGAAGTATACACGCTTATTATTGTTATATTTTAACCGTCCTAAATCAACTTATTAACATTTTACTTCCTTCACTTGAACATTTAACGATAAGATTTCTTTAATTAAATTAGTTATAATATTTTCCAAATTACAATGCAATAGTATGTTGACAAAAGTATTGAGTTAGGTTTCACATTTAAAAAGAGGTACAGTAATTATACATTTTTAAATTATTCAGTTTTGGTACAATAATATCGTCAGATAAAATAATATAAAACCTTAACCTCATGCTATTAATTAGCAATCGATTTTTGTAAACAATGTTAAAGTATCCACAATCGTAGAGTATTGAAGTTGATTTCTATTAATTGTTCTACTGGTGTTCTCATGAATTAGAGGTATACTTAGCCGATGATACCCATCCTGGTGTGGATTTGAAATAAAAGTCGTTTTGACTCAAAATTCAACTAAACTATTTCGGTTAAAAACCGGTAGAAAGAATAACCAAGAATTTAAACATAATATTATTAAATGTTTGTACTTTTCACCCACTTATTATGAAGGCTGTAGAACTGGCCATAACCTGGAGTTGGTAAACTGTTATAACTCCTGTAAACACCAACTGTAGTTAATAATTTATCACAGAAACAGACAGTTGGTATAAACAACTCCACATCTCGCAGACGCTGAGTGATTTGGACATTTGTAGTGAAGTTTCCAGTCTTCAACCATTCTCATATTTCTTTACAAACCCAATTTTCATTTTACAGGTTTTGAGAACATAACATCACACATAGGAATATGACCTTATTTTATTGACTTGTATTGTAATTATAAGTAAAACAGCTAAATATGTCAAAGATATTTTAACTTGTAAATAAGCTGTGTTTTAGATTTGTGTTGTTGGGGAAGCTGAACTATTCTCTAAAATAGATTTAAGTTTAGTAAATTGTTTGAACCAACAACGTATTATGGTAAACCTATGTTACTGCAAACATTAATTTTTTATATCTACAGAAACTAGAGAATCAATAAAATGTATATTAAATGTATATTTTATGAAAATATTTACTTTCACAAATTAAATTTAACGTAAACCAAAATATATTTGCAGTTTGCTACAATATTAATTTCCCAACAGCTGTATGATTGTACGACCTCCCCAGTGACCAACACGGCTGTTAATTGGCTCACTACAATCTCCCACCTGGGACTGTATTGATTAAACATATTATCTCGTAGATTTATAAATGGTTAGTGACCATTATACTTCCAAGTACAATTACAACAATAAGAATAGCAGGTATAAACTACACAAAGTAACAATAAGCACAACATTACATATACTAAACTAAGTAAAATAACACAATACAGGGTGTGGCATTAGGGTGAGAAGAACTACAACATTCATATAACACTTAACAGATTCAAAAGCTCACTTTAGTTTTCCTTTCGTTAGTAATTGTCATGGAAAATGGATGGGTGTCAAGGAAGATTAGAAATACCAAAATTTAAAACACATTCTTCCTTGAAATCTAAAAGTATTTCAAGAAGGTTATATCTCATTTACACCATTTAACTATACGAATCCTTAGTTTATTCATTTATACATTAAAACTTGAGGGAGTTTAATTGATCAACTTCAGTAAAAAATATGCAAAATCCACTGATATACTGCCTAATTATTCAAAATTTAATACATACAAACAGTTACAAGTTTTGGGTAGTTTTACAGTGTTTAATTCAATTGTTTTAATACAAGACACAAGCTATGGCATATGAGTTTATTGTTATATATTTGTTATATGTTAAAATCAAATAGATTCAAATGTGTTTAAATAAATAACAAAGGACAACGTTACTGGACGATAAGATATTATTAATAGAATTATATTATATATAATATAATAATAATATAATAAATATAATATAATAATATAAAATATAATAATATAATATAATATTATTAATAAGATAATATTAACAAAACATCTACATAATCATAACATAAAATAGTTTCCACTAGATCCATAAGATATAAGTCTTATTTATTTTAAATTAAATCTGTATTTGTGCGCTTGACTGGTTAGCATTTCAATTAGTAATTATGATAGAAAAGGATTTTATGGATAATTGAAATGAGATTGAAATTGACCATGTTCATTTGTCCTTTTATGTTTTGTACGATTATGTATATGTGTAGTGTCATGTACGTCTATGTGTTACGTTGCTTGTATAAGGGGTTTGGTATATTGTATTATTGAAGTTGTAATGGTTTGTTTAATCTTTTGTATGATTGTGCTTGTGTCAGTGGTTATGTGGTAGTTATTCTTCATCCTATACAATTTGTTATGTAAAATCAATAAATGCTATCTAGTATCCACTCAAGGTACATGGAGACATCAGTGTAGACAGTCGTTGGTCTCTTTGAATACGCGCAGATCTGGTATCCGTATGACAACACCCCGATGAGGTAATATCTGCGAAGAATACAGGATAATTCATTTTGAAGGCTGAATTAATAAAAATCTGATATATTTAAACCATGACCAATTGTTTTGTATAAACAACAGTATGATTTTTTAATTTCTTAGATAATTGCAACATAGTTATGTAAAGTAAAAAGTCTAGTTTACGATAATGCTCTGTCAGTTGCAGAATAAAGATTCAAGCATGAGAAACCGATGTTTTGATGTGAACATTAAACATATAATAGAAAATCATTTAACCTCCATTCTATTATAATTTAAAATTGGTCATAGCTCGTACAAAGGCAATTTCATATATATTTCGACTTATTATTGGGTACTATTTTTTCATGAGTAAACCTTGTAGTATACATAAAATGCCCTTCTGGAACAAATGTAATTTTATGTATACTACAAGGTAATGTAGGCCCATTCACGTAAACATTTAGGGCCCAATTTTTTATTTATTTATAGATTTACTTAACATTTTATATGAACAGCTTTAGGTGGGGAACATTGAGGAAATAAATAAGGGAATATGTAAAAAAACCGCGAACTTATCAACCTCGTTTATCGATAATTAGGTTTTTAATTCAGTTTACATTTTCCAAACCCCCCTCCCTTTAAGAATGTGTGTACAGTTACATACATGACAACACAAGTTGAGTTCATTTATACCCAACTAATACCTTACAAAACGTCACAACAACCTAAATAAAAAAATCACAGATCCATTAAAAAAGATTTCTTGAACCAAGTCATTTCTACCACTTTTCAATATCAAGGTTGTCTTACCTAGGAATATACTGTAGATGGTCAGGTAAAATCATCATGAGAGGACCACCAGAGTCTCCATTACACGTGTCCTTCGAGCGACTAGCTTCAGTACACAACTGTCCTTCGTATATCTTCATGAGACAGTCTTTAGCTGGCACCAGCTTCATTAGTAAACGTTGCAGGACTGTAGTGGTTCTTATTTTACCATCTGCACTAGAAGATCTTGTATTAGTCAGTTATTTTGATGTTATCCATTGTGACCCTTGGTTGGAATACATTATCGATAAAATAAAAGGATTACCTTATACATAAACAGCTGCTGGTATGACAATTAGTTTTGTTCCCTAGATATGAATTTTGTCAGGCCATTGTATGCAACTACATCATCAATGTATAAATACATTGTGGTATGTCAAAAGATTCATCAAAATACTGAAATACTGCCAAAATCACAATAGTCAAAACTAGTCATGTTGATCAAATGATTAAAATGGAATAAAAAGTTATAAAACTGTAAAGGCTGGCCAGCATAAGTCAGTGACAGTGATAAGACAGTGCTGACCAGTCTTTACAGTTTTAAACAGTTTTATCACTTTTCATCCCATTTATCATTTGATCAACATTACTAGTTTTGACTATTGTGATTTTGACGGTATTTTAATGACTCTTTTGACATACCACAATGTGTGTATGTGCCTGTGGTTGAATACAGTGACCTGACGAAGTTCTAAGGAACGAAACTAGTTGTCATACCAGCAACTTTGGTTCGATAAGGTAATTCTTTTATTTTATCAATAGTTATTTTGATTGTTTTTTTATACCTATGTGTGATGATTAATATTCTTTGTCACGGATGTTCTAAAGCCAACTGGTTTTAAAATTATTTATAGTCACACAACCGAAAATTAATAATTTTATAATCAGGTTGAGATAAACTACCCCACACCATTACACGTTAAATAATTTCTGATGATAAAGTTGGTTAGTTTAAAGTGGAAATTAGATCTTAGCTCAGTTTTCCTTGTTAATTAAGGTTTGATATTTAGTCGAGTAACGTAATATTCTGTATGGCATACACTCATATGAATATTTATTTGAGATGTGAACACGACCTATTTTAACCCTAATATGAGTGAAGGATGAGTGTAGAATGTGACGCCGATGCCTTGTGTAGCCTTGTTACTGACTAAGAAGACCAGCTTTTTCATTAGTCAGGACCGTTTATAGAAAGCCCGATGATCAGGACAGCTGGGTCCAGTTTTGAACCATCAAAAAGCCACATATTTTTCTCAGTATCGAACCGGCGACCTTTTGATTACCAGGTGAACATTGTATTTAAAATAGAACTATATTTCAAAGAATAAAAACTAGTAGGAATTAATAACGTTGTTCTAATCTGTTAGTAATGATTGATTATATTGATAAGATTTTACTCAATAACAAAGATTAAATTCAAGTGATGGTTTAATTAATATAATTGGGAAAGAACTGATAGAAAAGTAAACAAAGAAATGTAAATAGATTAGCCTATTAACAATAAATACAACATATGATTGTATGTACAAATGGCAGGCAGTTGATAGTAGACATACTACTGTACTTCTAACATAGTCTTAAATTCGAGACTCATGAATTGTACACATGTAATACCATACTGTGAAATGTAGTAAAATCTAATAATCACAAACATAAGTCAAATAATATAAAGTCTTACATTTAGTGTTACTGCCCCATCCAGCTACCTCCACCGTATTAGGTCTAATGTTTGATTGATGAAAAGGTAAACAAATCGGCTGAACAAAATCTGGAAAACGTAAAATTTGATTGAAGTGTTTGTTTTCCCATTTGATTTGCATATGAATTCAAAACACCTGTAAACATATGTTCCTAAACCCTGTCGCTACAAATTGGACTTTCAATGTTATATTTTATACTATACGACCAAAAGGTAATTATATTTTTGTGGTAAATATCTTTTGTCACTTGGAATCGTATATTTTTTGTGGTATATTCTTTATGCATTGTTTGACATTTCTTCAATTACCTAAAATAAAACATTATTGCTTGTATTTTACTTTATTTGGAATTACTACTAGTTACATAATAGTATGTTAAGTCTACTGTACCATTAAAATTAATGTCTGCAGCAGTTCGAACTAGAGCAATATCGTGTGGTGACGTCATGTTGGCGTACCTGAAGTCCTGATGACGTAGAACCTCTTGTACTCTCATCCTCTGTACAGGAGGGGCACACATGTCACCATCACAGTCAGGATCCTCATCTAGCTTGTATTCTCCTATGAGAACCATGAGACTGCAACATAACATATACAGTAATATGTAGGTGTATCGTCGTGTAGTGACGTCACAATGACGCACTGGAACTCCTGGTGACTCAGGGACTCTTGGTTACACATCCCCTGTATAGGAGTATACACACCTAATACTCTCCTTTTATACATACATCTAACTTGTACTCTCCTAGGATAACCATGAGACTGCAACATAACATATACTGTAATATGTAGGTGTATCGTCGTGTAGTGACGTCACAATGACGCACTGGAACTCCTGGTGACTCAGGGACTCTTGTATACACGTCCCCTGTATAGGAGTATACACACCTAATACTCTCCTTTTATACATACATCTAACTTGTACTCTCCTAGGAGAACCATGAGACTGCGACATAACATATACTGTAGTATGTGTTGTAATGCTGTAATGATACATCATTACAGCATTACATGTAAATATATTGTACCGACACTTTAGGTGACGGTACAATGACCCACCGCATGTCCTGGTGACGTAGTACCTTTTTATCCTCATCCACGCGTCACCATCACGGTAAGGGTTCTCATCTAGCTTGTACTAGAATCCTAGAATAACCATGACATATTAACTTCAAGTATACTGTGGTATATTCTGAGATGTCTAAATAAGATATTTTTTATATTTAAATGAGATAAAGGAACTAAATAACATAAACTGGTATTTCAGCAAGGTAAAATACCCCCGCTGCAGCAAACCTGCTGACTAAGCGAATTTCCATTTGCCTGGATTGATTTTCAATTAATCTATTTAATTAACATTTATGTTTAACGAGTACCTAGGTTAGCTGCTACAGGGAAACTAATTAAGTGTGTTTTCAATTAAAATATCAATAGCTTAGCATGAAATAAATAAATAAGTTTGGTCAAAATATATCCATAAACAAGCTAAGTACAGTATTTTACAATATTCTCCATAAGAATAACATGGGAATTTTAAATTAACAATTTTTGAATTTTCTCCGTAACCAATCACCGTACAAAAACACTTTGATATACTAAGTTATTTGTTTTTTCTTAGCTCTTTAAAAAGGTATGGAGAAAAATTGATAAATTTTGTGTCTTAAGGGGGAAAAATGAGAAAACCCCATTTTTAACCCTAGAACCCCCCGTAAAACCCCGTTTCCATGGTCTGATCGTGCTGGTTCGCGAACTCATTCAAGTTTATCCCGCCTTACAAATTTGAACGAATGGTGTTTTTGGCCTCTGGGGACATCAACATCAAAAAGTAAATCGGTCCCGGTCCTAGGTCTTACCATGCCACATACGGTAATAGCTACTTCCCTATAGGGAAATTCGCTAAAATCCTCTCAAAACAGCCGAGCAATTTTCAAACCGTTCTAAGTCAATATGTTCTTAAGGTGATCATGTATGCCTACTTGAGAGGCTATGCGCAAAGACAGGACAGTAAGATTCTTAATTTGCTTCAACCAAGAAGAAATTTCATCATTTGGGACGAAGGCTCAAGTAAGGTGATCTCCCTGTCATTATCTTCTCATCTATACACAAGGCGGACTTAAATAGTATTCCGAACTATTTCTAGAGTGTACACCTAATCATTAATTTTAAAACTACCATGTCTAATTCAGAAATTCCGAAGCCGTTGTGGGAAAAATAGGAAAAATGTATATTAAGTAAAGCTCTAACAAAAACCGACAATAATATCCTTTTGAAATCTAGACTGATTTCCCTTTGCGAACAGAAGTATATCAAGTGAAGGCTGTGGAGCTATGAATACTCGACAAAACCCAGTAATAATAGTTCTAATCGACAATCTAACAGTGATCAATATCCTAATACAAATGTGAAATTCATATCGAGCTTAGATTCATATGTTTCTACAAATATATGACAACAAATTTGCAAATATCATTAGGCACACATTCTCTACTCACGACTTTATACGATGATAGTGTACGCAGTGAGCTGCAGTTATGATGTACCTTCTACTTATAACAGCTCCACCACAGTAGTATACAGTCTCCCCTTTTTTAACATTTACTGTAAAATTATAATTACCATTAGGGCTGAGAAAATAATTATCTATTTTTGAATGTGTATAGATCGTTGAGCACTTAGTATATTGCGAGGCTAACATCATAGCTCCTTGATAAATTGGACTTAAACATCTAAATAAATATGTTATGATAGTATATTTCATCAATTGGACGTAAAGTGACTCGAGGCGGATACATCTGATTGCTTACAATCGAAGTTTACAACTGAGGTTACAAAACATCTTACTTTTATCCTTGACTATTAACAAAACTATAACTTCAGTATACAATAGTAGCTCAGTATACAATATGAGCTTTTACTCACTATGGAGTAAAAGAACAACTTAGACCCGCAACCCATGTAATGAAAACGGCTATTTTTGCTGCAGTTTGGCGAAAAAACTCTTTTACCTACAACTGTGTTTAAACTAGCCGTTTCAGTTCAGTTTTTAGAATTGAAAAGGTTCCCATAACAGCAATGTTTACTTTCATAACACTAACAGCTTAGTTTTACCTAACAACATGGGTAACGGACCAATGAGGTTCAAGGATGGGGAGAGAATAAGTTAAGTTGTAATATTTCGAACTTCAACTAATCAGCTGTTAAAGCCAATTTAATTGTTGAGTGGTGCAATTATTCTTTAGTACAATGTTTCGTTGCATCACTGTCAGTGTCAATGAGAGGTTATACCGGTATACGAAAACATAACCTCTCTTAGAAGTTAAGAGTAGTGGTGTTTAGTAATTAAAACACTGTCGTGGGTAAAGTAGTGTATGCAACTCGCGTAAATAGTGTTAACGACACTCGTGGAAGTTTTTTTAGGGAATCGCCAAGGCTTGTCTATACCTTTTTTACTCGTGTTGTTAACGCTATCTTTACGCAATCGTTGCACAAACTACTATAATATCATTTAACCCTACTACTATGATTAGTTTTATTAGCTCTAAAATTTTTTAGATGCCTTGGTTGCGGCCACTCCTTCTAAACACTGAGTTTTCTGCCATGTTATTCTCAAAGGGTATATTTCGTCATTTACATTTGATGGATGTCCATAACTTTAAGAATTTCTTAGAAATTGAGATCAACAAGAAATTGCTCAGATTTTTAAAGGGGTGTTTTACGACGAATTGTGTTAAACTTATTGTGTGAAGAGAAGTCACAATTACTTTCATGCTACAGTTATATTTCGCCAAGCACTTCTGTTGAAACCACGATGCCCAGCTCCAAAATTTTTATTTTCATCTTCATTTACAATATTTAGGTGGTTTTAAAAGAAGAAATTTATCCCCTCCACTTGACCTTATTTTAAAAATTATAGTTCAAAAGATGATTCAGCAACAAGCATAAATAAAAATAATTGGTGGGGGAACTTCCCCTCAAACCCCCTAAATATGGTGAACGAAGTATATAAAAACTTTACCACATTATTCGAAAGGTAAATAAACAAACAAAAATTGCAACATCTACTACAATTTTAACGTATGTCTTGTCAGTATGACTGTGTTTTATACAAAAACATTCATAACTCCTTAATAGTTTAAGCTACAGCTTTGAAGTTCTGTAATATGTTTCCGCTATCTTTGTGCAAACTACGATTAAAAACCTTTAAAGCATTTAAAATGGTGATTTTTTAAATATCTGGTTCGAAATTTTACGAAACCCGTCTGAATTCTTATTGCAAAAGCTGTAAATGAATATATTACCATATGCAAGCAGCGCCATCCAGGGATACTGTCCCATCTCTGCATCCTCACCTCCTATGATTCTACTGCTTTCGCTGAATCCACAATGTCTATTGTGCAGCAGGTCGTAGTTGTGGTGTCTTGTTAAGTCTGGAAATTAATCAAACATATTGAAAGTTTGTCTTTATCCAAAAAGACCCATGGAGTATATGTGCACGATTTTCAAATTGCATGTAAGACACTCTTCTCGTTAAACCTTTTTACAAGTAAATACAAATCCACAAATAAATAGACTCTGAGTAGAGAAAGATACAGTGTTGTAAGGCAAGTCAAACACTTACATTTAACTTACAAAATAATCTACAATAGAGATATATTTTCAAAATACGTAGTATCTACCCAAGAAGTTATTTTCAATGCGTAGACCCATGTGGGCTATATTTTAAAGTTGTATTCAAAGTTCTACTCTATAAGTTTTAATAAAGTAGGAAACTTTATAAATTCAATCCTTACTCTGTTTAAGTCTTGGATTTACCTTCTAAGAATCTGTTTATGAATATGCAGAATAACATCAGGCCACGAAAACTTGAGCTGAGACTTGGGTTTATATTCAACTTTTGTACATAAATTGCATTTGTATGTTTGTCTTTAAATTAAGTACTCTTTGAATTTAATTCTAATTTGGGTAAAACTCAATAATTAAACTTTTGTGAGAAGTAGCTATGTTCCTACAAAATTCATAAGTAAAGAAACACAATCGTAAATTCTTAGTCATATGCCAACCATTAAAAATATACTACTTTCTTGTAGGTACCTAAATACACGGTGTTTATAAAAAACTGCAAACAACTATAAAACTTGTATTTTTCCACTTAAAGCTATGAAATAATGATCAAAGTCTTGAATATCATTTCAAGTTTAAGTGCATAGTAAGGAAACTATGCACTTCAATGAGAAAGAACTTCAATGAGTTTTTTTTTTTTTTTACTGTTCACAAATTGTGTGTTGAACATGCCTCATATCTAAACGCCCCAATTTGTGGTTTCTCTCATAATTTGAAAACGGTACGTCCTATCTTACATTATTATATGATAAAAGTTAAATCTTATTAAATTTTCAACAACTTTGGTTCAGTACATTATCAGTGAAAACGCATAGTTCCAGAGATATACGCGCTCAAAAAGATATATCGTTATAAGGATATTTAGCGTTCGGAAAGAATTATTTACCTAATTTTTTTTGTTAAAACCTTATTGTTTTCTCTTTACTTAATATATTCTCAGATATATTTACTTACAGAATGTTGTAGATAGTTAAATTTATTTCAATAATCTATACACAAATGTAAATATACCGGGTGTTTCAAAAGGAATTACCCGGTTTTAACGCTTTTCTAACTTTTATACTATTAAAGTTACCGCTATAAAATACACATCAAACAAAAAACACACATTATTTAACAAAATCGATCCAGCAGAACTGTAGATTTAATTGTACAAATTTGAAAAATAATCTCCAACTTTTTTTACCACTATAAATTTGGAGGCTGCTTGACGTTTTTGCAAATAACTTTTAAATGGTGAGGAAATTGACCAAAGTGGAAGGTAATATTCCGAAAGAGAATAAAATTAATTTCCAACAATCTACTATTATGCATTTCTTGAAAATAATCCAAAGAGGTACCAAAATTGCCTCAAAATGAAAAAAAATTGAAAATACCTGTCTTCAATGTAGACAATAGACATAGCAAACATAGAATTTCACACTTTTTTATTTTAAGGCGAATTTAGGCTACATTTATTGAGTATTTCAAGAAATTCATGAAAGTAGATTGTAGGAAATTTTATTCATTTCGAAATATTACCTTGCACTTTGGTCAATTTTCTCACCATTTTAAAGTTATTTGCAAAAACGCCAAGCAACCTCCAAATTTATAGTGGTAAAAAATGTTGGAGATTACTTTTACAAATTTGTACAATTAAATCTACAGTTCTGCTGGATCGATTTTGTTAAATAATGTGTCTTTGGAAGACATAAACTCTTTGAGTTGCTTTTTCGTTTGATGTGTATTTTATAGCGGTAAGTTTAATAGTATCAAAGTTATAAAGCGTTAAAACTGGGTCATTCATTTTGAAACACCCGGCATATTTACATTTGTGTATGGATATAGATAGACGTAAATTTAACCATCTACAAGTATCGGAAGCTTGAGACTGTGTGGCTTGAAAGACACTGACTTGAATGAATGATGTTGGAGGGCCTTCCCTTTGTAAAAGAGTAACCGAATAAATACTCTTTCCAAAAAGCACCATATGGTTCTCTAGCAAGGGTTAGTTAAGAGAGGTAGAACCAACCACACCTTGGGATGATGCATTGTTTTGGGTATTGATTAATGTAATTGGTAAAATATTTTACCTGAATAAATCTGAAGAGTATTCAGAAGGACCAACAAGAAGTTGAAGAATATCCTGTTCGTAGACTCCATCGTAAAGTTAACTTTTTCGCACCACACTGTCAAAGTACTGTGTGCTGCTAAAAACAAATACCAAAGTGCCTACACTTTTCATGTCAACTCATCTTGTGGTTTTCCTAGTAAGTCGAATCAGATATTAGTGATTATTAAAACTAAACTGTGGAGCTTATTCTCAAACTAATTAAAGAATTAAATGATTGTCTTTTACTGTTGATTTAAAACTCAATAAAATTGAAATAAACTGTGAGTATCATTGTAATCAGGCAGTGAAGCCTATTGATAAGAAAATTCGGTGACTGCAATAGATTGCTGTAATGAGTCTTTCGAAGTGAAACTCTCTTACCTTATGTATAGTTATAATATTTATCCCAAAATTTAGTTGTTATATGGTTCATAAATCTTTATTAACAAGTCAACCTAAATAGGTGCTTCAATTAAATTTATAAATCCACTTTTTTGGGGGAAATCACTGTTAATTTGGTTGTTAGGGTGAGTTGATTTAGCTTAAGAATTCGCGGCTCAAATATCGTTAAAACTTTCTTCTTACCTATCGCGATTAAAAATAACCCCAGTACTGTTCATATACGTATTTTACAAAATAAATAGGGATTCTGATTTATTTTAAATTATCTTTTAATTTGATAAAGTATATATCCTTTTTATAAATTAGGTCCGTATGCCATGTAATTTTTACACATATTGAAGAAGTCTAGTTTTTAAAGCCTCATAGATAGCAAATATTCAAACAAATACAAATACATTACCAGTCAACAATAAAACCGTTTATATTTTAACTGAAAATTTATATAAATAATATGTCATGAGCTATTCATTTGTGGGTTTAGCAATGTATTTAGTTCCAAAACAATGTGAAAACTTCAATGAATTAATGCATTTTCTTATTAAGACAATTGATCAACTATACTGTACTAACGATTTAAATAATTATAACATGATAATACAAAATAATATGGTATTAAATAAATTACAACAAACACAATTCACACGTAATATATTACTAACTCATATTTAAATCACATCCATACATTGATCAATAACATTGCAAACAATTAACACGCGTTTGTAAACGTTCAAAAGACTTCTTAAGAGATTTGAAGATAGAATCAAAATTAAATTCAAGCTCTTTTGAAACTCTCGACGTTTTCATTGAAACAAAGTAGGTGTGACTTTTCTTGTTCAGTTTTCAAACGAGAAACCTAGACACAAACTGAATAGGAACGTTCTCATTAGAGTCTAAATGATTTTAAATACTTTTTCAACCTTTAAAAAAGAATTCTTTTCTTAAACCATTCATTCAACTGCGTAACCTAAAATAAGAAGCTGTAATGAATGGTGATGGACGTGTTACAATTAAAAACACTCACATGAGTCCAAACTGATTTATATAATTATTTTGTTTGCCTATTTCAGATAGTGAGAAATGTATGAAATAGTTTCTCATTTAATTTAATTTAACAGGAAGAGTCTAATATAAAGTAGGTATAATCCTTAGAAGTATGTTTTATCTAATAGTGTTCAGTTATGAAAATTACTATACCATGAAATCCTAGGCACGACTATTTTTTTAAACATTACTTATTATAAAATGTTAAAATTTAACAAGTTATTTTTGTCAAGTCCCTCCTGCATAGTGACAAATACGGGTAACATTATAATGGGGTATTGTTAGGGACCTGAGGCAGTACAAGACAATTGAATGGTCTCAGTTTACCGAGTGTAGTCATAGAAACACTAAGGTCAACTTGACTCTGTTTAAACAGCCAGATGAATACAACTTGCAATCTCAATCTGAAATGTTCATGCGACAAATTGCACAACTTTGTTAAGTACCAGTTATATCGTAAGGTTTTCCTAAACAATATTTTACTTTGTAAACTCGTTATCTAGATAAGTAAGTATATATCTTAAAAATATCAGGAACAATGTGGGTGTTTTTTATTATACCATTGTGGTCGTAGATAAAATATTAAGTACGTAAATCCTATACTCTAATACGAGCAATGTTTGCTTGTATGCTTGCTTGCTTGCAGAAAGATCTCGAAAACGGCTCCGACGATTTTCTTCAAATTTTGTAAATAGTTTATTTTTGGCCTAAAAACGAGATAACTGCAGTTAGAACTGCCAACAAAAATCTAATTACGTAGAAAAATGAAACTGAAAGTCACATTTTTTTAACATTAGTCTAATGGGTTGCTAAGTAACCATGTTGGTTGAATGAAATAACAAGGAAAAAGTAAACAAAAGACTTGTAAGTTGTAACATATGTGTTCATAAAGGCCCACAGTGTAGTAGAAATGATAAAATACAGTACGAAAGCAAAAACATCACTTGTTACTATTAAGCAATGATTATACTGAAGCTTACTCGATACATTGTAGCAAAGGCTAACTTAGCAGTGCGGAGTGTGGGATCTATTATTACCATTAGATTAAGGTAGATTTCCCATCCTTATGGAACAGCTGAATCCAATTTAATTGTTAGTTCTGTCCGTCTTCTGTAGATGTCGTGCTTTGTTTACAATTTGTTTCTTGTTATTTCAGTAATTTAAAACCTCGTTTAACCAAATAAAACTATTTAATCATAAACGATAACTTGTTCACTATCTTACCGTACTGTATTACTATTTTACTATCTGTGGCTATATAACCAAACAGTGAGACACAAATAATGAGAAACTAACCAAAAAATAATATAAACAAATTGTAAACAAAACACGACATCTACAGAAAACCAAACAGAACTAACAATAAAAGTGGTTTCAGCTGTTCCATAAGGATGGTAAGGTATCTGCAATCCTAAAATGCTATGGGAAGGTAAGGAAACAGGTCCGCGACATAGGAAGTGGTGAAGGAAGTAGTCAATGCGAGCTATCCTGAGTGCGGGAACTGTTTATGACGATTAGATTAAAGCGTTAAAGTATCTGCAATTATAAAATGCTATGGGAAGGTAAGGAAACGGGTCCGTGACGTAGGAAGTGGTAAAGGAAATAGTAAAGGTGAGCGGGTCGGAGTGTGGGAACTGTTTATGACGATTAGATTAAGGTATACCCAATCCTAAAATGCTATGGAAAGGGAGGGAAACAGGTCCGCGACGAAGGAAGTGGTGAAGGAAGTGGTGAAGGAAGTAGTAAAGGTGAGTAGTTCGGAGTGTGGGAACTGTTTATGACGATTATATTAAGGTATCTACAATCCTAAAATGCTATGGAAAGGGAGGGAAACAGGTCCGCGACGTAGAAAGTGGTGAAGGAAGTGGTGAAGGAAGTAGTAAAGGTGAGTAGTTCGGAGTGTGGGAACTGTTTATGACGATTAGATTAAGGTATCTACAATCCTAAAATGCTATGGAAAGGGAGGGAAACAGGTCCGCGACGTAGAAAGTGGTGAAGGAAGTGGTGAAGGAAGTAGTAAAGGTGAGTAGTTCGGAGTGTGGGAACTGTTTATGACGATTATATTAAGGTATCTACAATCCTAAAATGCTATGAGATGGGAGGGAAACAGGTCCACGACGTAGGAAGTGGTGAAGGAAGTAGTAAAGGCGAGCAGTCCGGAGTGTGGGAACTGTTAATGACAATTAGATTAAGGTATCTACAATCTTAAAATGCTATGGGAAGGGAGGAAAACAGGTCTGAGACGTAGGAAGTGGTGAAGGAAGTAGTCAAGGCGAGCAGTCCGGAGTGTGGGAACTGGAAACCAATTGTAACAGTTAGATTTATGTATCGGAAATTGAAATACTGAAATGCTATGAAAAGGGATGGAAACATGTCCAAGACATAGGAAATGGTGAAAGAAGTAGTAAATGCTAGCTGTGCGGAGCGTGGGAAATGTTTGTGGCAATCAGATTAATGTATTTAAAATACTAAAATGCTATGGAAAGAGATGAAAATAGTTCCACGGCGTAGGAAGTAGTAAAGTTTAGCATCGCAGATTGTGGGAACTGGGAACCGTTTGTGGCAGATGAATTGATGTATCTGTAATACTTAAATGCTATGATAAGGGAAGGAAACAGGTCCATGACGTAGGAAATGGTGAAGGAATGTAAATGCTAGCATCGCAGAGTGGTCCCCAGGTACTGTTAGTAAAAGTAGTAAACATCATGTAAATTATTCAAACTAAACAAATGTAAATCGCTTAATAACTCGCATTTTTACTAACATACTTTTGAGAAACAACGATTTATTAATGTTATGTAAAAAAAAATAAATTATCCGAGTTTTTTCAACAGTTTTTTCTGAACTTTTTTCTGTGTTAGGGTAGTCATTAATGTACATAATCTTACAAAATCAAGCTACTATAACTCGTTGTTGTAGGTATATTCACTATAACTTTTAAAGGAATCCAGAAATCCTTTGTCTGCATATTTTAATAACTGTAGTTCTTTGTCTATTTGAGTTTAGAAGAGAATTATCACCCTACAACATGGGATAAATAACTTGATTATAGATAGCCGTGTTATTATTAAACATATCAAATAAAATTCGTTCTCCAACTTGCTAAATATATCTGCATACATCATAACTGAACACAGAAACATAGAATATCGCTGCAACACGTAATCCTTTTTAAGTGGATCTGGGTTTAGTGTTCAAAACTTGCTATAGATCAAGTGATTTGCAGTGAAATACAACAGCGAAATATTAGGTAATGCGTTCAATATAGTTATTTAATGGAATGGTTTATCTGGGTTAATGATGCATTTGGGCTTAGTTCACGATAATGATAAGGACTATTGGGTTTCAACCAGAATATCTATTGTGTTTTGAATTTAGTCTTGTATTACACTGATATCGATTCGATTAACTAATGGCACACTTATGCAATATACATTGGTGGCCACATGTCAGATGTATTGCATCAAGTATCATATTGTCGTTTGATATTTGGCGAGGATTCGCAGTGCAGTCAATTATTGTAATCAATTAGTAAGGGGATACAGTCAATTAGTTTAATGGGTACAATTAATACAAGTCATGTTTATTATACACATAGTTAATTCTTATTACAATTAATTATTATGTTACCTACAATGTAGGTAGCAAGCTAGTATAAGGGTAGAACGTTGTTCTTCGTTTCTTGACCTTTCAGGTTCAAATCCCGCAAATCACCAATGGATCTTTTCAAATTGATAATGCTATAACCCTGTAGTAATAGCGTAAAGTAATGAGTAAAACAGTTGTATGCTAGAGCCTAGCGTCCTAGTATGAGAAGGAGGGGTCCAGTAAACGGATTTTTATAATTTTAATTATCAATAGCGATTAAAACTTATTTCATTAAGGTAGGAATTGATTCAATACAGTTGCTTTAGCGGTGTGCAATAGTGACCAATATGTTTTCGCAACTATATATTTAAGTCGGACATTAAAAATTATTTTATTATACCATATCACTTCGTGTGGATTTCAGATTAGAATATGTGAAAAAACTACATTTTCTAAAGTTTTAAAACACAATTGCCCAAAGATGATTATAACTAAATACACTTTTCTTATCCTCGTACCTTAAGAAAGAAGTCTCCTACCATTTGATGATCACCCCAATGCCTCTCACCATAACCATTTGTATGGGGTGATTCGGAATCTCCCCTAGCTAGAGATGGGACATTGAACTAATCTCTTGGCTGCCTCAAAATATTTCGAAGATTTATGACAACCATAACCAATGTACGTTTTTATCAACACGCATTTCGTTGTGGAAATGTGTCCCAAATAAACGACCGTTTTTCTAAGAGTTCGTATTTATAAATTTGATGTGTAAGTGATAACATAGCATCTTCAAGACCAAATATTGTTTTAGCTTTTGATGCAAAATTAAGAATAAGACTAATGAAATGAAAGAGGTGTTAAGTATACCTAGGACTTGGTTAAGTTTGTTGTTGTTATTTTTAAGCTGTAAATTGATTATGTTAATTTCATTCTGTAACTATTATTAATTTTAAAGTAACTTAAAATAATACGGATAGATTATTTTTGGTAACTATGTTTTATTATATTTGGTTTGATTTAATTTTAGCTGTTTTACTCTGTAAAAAGTAGATAAACATTTCCTTCATAATAAGACCTAGGTGCAGGACTTATAAGTTTGCGTTTCAGGTTATTATCATAACGCTAAAACATTATGTTTAGTTTTACAATAAACAAAAACAATATCCCAACTAATCAGCCACAAGTGAAATATTAAATGGAATTAATTTGCATCGTATTTTCTGCATATTCAAATATGCTACAACATGACTTAATCGCGTATCTAAATCCTTGGAGGTTGAAATGTTATGAAACACCATATCTTTACTACTAACATTTATTGCAGCACTTTTTTTTTAACTTGATTCAACGTAGTGAAGTGTTGATAAAAACAATACTTTTTTAAACTTATAAACCGATTCTGCAGCTAAGTTTATAAAAATCCGATGGAAAATATCGTATATGCATACCTTATATTTATATTAGGAAGAAAATTACAGTCAAAGCAAAATAAAACTCAATAATTTTAAATCATTTTTAATAATACTCTGTGCTATATAATATTAAATAAATTGCACTTGGTGTCCATAGAGATAATATTTTTTTTTTAAGTTGTCAAATTATCAACGCAAAAACTGTTTCCTCTCAATAAATCCCCTTTTTGAGAAGTAGGCCTAGACTAGAACAGCTAGCATGAGTGTAATTCGTCCGGTGTTGGTAGGTGTTGGTCTAGGGATCGCTATAGGCTGGGTATTGGGTCAAGTATTCAAGGGACCATCTCCACCACCTCTTGGAGGTGTCGGGGTGTTGGTTCCGCGAGTACTTGAGCCAATACCTTACCACAGTATACCTCCTCATGCACGCCTGGCTTCCGGATGGTGGGACTTGTGCTGGGGGTGAAGGACGGTACAGCACCGGAAGGATAAGGGGGCTTGGACATCATAGATGTGCAGCAACAAAAAATGGAAAGCCCCGGAGAAGAGCCTTCGAGAAAAATCCTAAAAACTCGCAGATGTCAACCCTTCGGATTGTCTTCAATCAACCAAGACCTTAGGAAGGGTAAAAAAACAACATTAGTATCAAGGAAAGCCACAAGCAAAGGAAGAAACACATGAGGGATAGCTAACTGCGTGAGGATGTGGAACAGCATTTAAAGAGATCTTGAATCGAGGATTCAACCTAGATGTGGCCGATCTTTCAAACTGGATTAGAAGGGCAATCACAAGACAGTATGCCTGTACTTCAGCACTGGGATTTTTATTGCAAGCCTTTAACATGATCGAATGACGCTAAAACGGTCATAAAGCAAACAATTAAATGGGATGAGTGTGTATACCAGACTGATTGAACGAGAACAATATACAGGCTTTTAGAAGGAAAGGAAACCAGAGCAGTGGCGCGCTAGCAGAAGAAACTTGAGATTGTTTGAATTTAAAAACACAGAGGAATTCCAGATGTGGGAGGAATTGTAATTTCGTAATAGAGTAAAAATAAAAACTCTTTCCAGTTGTCTACTAATGTTTTTATTTTTTTATTTCATAAGTACAACGTATGGATAATTTTAGTAAGGTTGATATAACAAGTTGGTTCAATTTAATTGAGCGAGGTTTGTAATGGTCAATAAAAATAAGGGAGGAAAAATTTATTGTGGAATTCCTGAGCAACATTTCCAATGTGGATTGCACAGGTAGACATATTATAGAAACTACAATCATGAATAAATCATAACCATAACGCAACTGTTTTTAATAAATATCCTCACAATAATTTATAGAACAAAACATATCGTGTAAATCATCACTATGATATTATGGTATTAAATAAATGAATAAACCATTTTTGAAGTAAAATAAAACTGAATTAATCAGCTCAACTAAGCGTTGTTAATGTAATTAGTAATTTAAATAGAATAATTTCCCGGATTACATAATGTATTTATGTTGGGTTTAATGACATACACTAGTGGTTTTACACCAGATTATCAGTTATTCTTTGCATTTAGGCTCGTATTACTGCGCTATCTGTCAATATAACAGCCTTGCGTCAAATACGTTGGGTCCCACAGGGATTCATCTCATAAAGTAGACCTATCGCTCGTTTGATTTATAAAATATCATCGTATCTGGGTTTAGCATCAATCGTTTCATTAGTATAGTTAGTTGATGGTGTACACTTAGTGAATATGTTTTTGGTAATAAATGTAGTTTCCGAAGAAATTTTAGCATCGATAGTTGGTGATTAATAATAAAAACAATCGTAATATATGTATTTAATAAACCCTGAGGTTTTCTGTAATTATTTTTATCTGCCATTGTCATTCATAACGAAGAGATACAAACAAATGCAACAAAATGTGGTTTGAGTGCATTTATTAAAATTTAGTTTAAAAATGATGATATTATTAAGTAAATATGTAACATTTTGAGAACCTTATATTAGCGGATAAATTGGTACCTCTGCTACAAAGACACCATATATAACTTAGTTCGTGTTCGTGATGTTCTACTTTCTTGAACATCATTGAAAATGGAAACTGGTGTTACAGAAACATCTTTAAATACATAAAACCACAGTAAATTTCGTGATATTTCTTTTTGGACCGAGCATCCCAAACTGTAGCGGCGTTGGCAGCGCAAGTTAAAGAATGACTAATGGGGGTTCGATGCCAGCAGTTTTTATTCCATCACTTTTTTTATTTGCTTCTATCTAAATTTCGCGCTTAATAAGATACTCAGCTACAACGCTGAATTTTTAGAATCAAATGCAATTGTGGCTTAGTCGCTGTTCCAATTCGTGGGTTTTGATTTATGATGTTTTATAACGACACGTCACATTTGGCTAGTAAAAAGACCAGTGTTTGGATCACCTCATCAAAAACCTCAGGCGTTGAATTGATACATAATAAATTACCGTATCTCAAAATTGAAATTTCAAATCGATGGATTATTTGAAAATGCAAATGCAGCAAATAAAGAAAAAAAAATCGCTACTTAGTGTTTTCACACAACTGATTCGTTGAATTAAATAGTTATAAATTAATTCCATCTCCCAGATCTTCCCTAGAATACTTTCAAGTGTTGTGCTTCTTAATCTGTTGAATAAAATATCAGTTTAAGTCTTACATCCGAGTCAACTAATTGATAAGCATGATGCAAGTTTTATAATGCATAAAACATCGTGGACTTGTCAAATCCTTGATCTTCGTTGAGTTAGTAAAATGTTTTCTTGTTATATTAAAATCAGTTATCCTGTTTTTAAGTTGAGGTGGACTTATAAACAGGGTGGAAGTAACTGTCCTGATAAAATAGTAAAGAGACAGAGTGACTTTTTATTAACAGGTTGGAAGTAACTGTCCTGATAAAAAAGTAAAAAGACAGAGTGATTTTTTACAAACAGGGTGGAAGTAACTGTCCTGATAAAATAGTAAAGAGACAAAGTGATTTTTTACAAACAGGGTGGAAGTAACTGTCCTGATAAAATAGTAAAGAGACAAAGTAATTTTTTACAAACAGGGTGGAAGTAACTGTCCTGATAAAATAGTAAAGAGACAAAGTAATTTTTTACAAACAGGGTGGAAGTAACTGTCCTGATAAAATAGTAAAGAGACAAAGTGATTGTTGTATACGAGGCACTTTTATAAAATAAATACCTTAAGGTAAGTTAATACTTTGGATATAAAGACAAGCTGCAGAATGTGTTAAAGACATCAAGCTCAATATTCTTGATGTTCCCTATAAAGCTGGCTTAAAGGGTTATAAACTCTGAGTATGAGTTCGTTTCATATGGAGCTTTTATGATGATATCGTAATACAAGGTTTATATATTTATCGATGGCTAGGAAATGACGGATGGTGAAAATCATAAACATTTTCAGTCAAAACACAATTTTAACGCACACAAAAATAGAAAAAATATTTTCTGTACATTAGGATTTTTTTATATCATAGGTAAATATTTACATGACATATACAGAAAATACTGTTTAATTTTAAAGTATAACTTTGTACAACTAATCTTTGATTGAGTGACAAGTAAAAATCAGAATGTTTTACAGTATACAAAATTAACAATGCTTCAAGGAAATAAAAAATACACCAAATCATAAACGTTTATAGTTGTATTCTAATCTAAATAATGAAGGCTTCAGATAAATAAATCGTGTTCTACACACAATATAGCGGCATGAAGATTTCGTAGTTTATTTAACACAAATTCGTATGTCTTTTATACTAGCTATTTAAATATTTGGGATTATATTTGCCAAAGTCCTTTTTAGAATTGGTGTAAATTGCCTGATAAAACATTTGGGTCAAATTAAAGTAATGATGTGTGGCTATTCATTTTAATATATTATGTAGTACCTCCCTATATGATTAGTTACTTTGTATATAGACAGTTATGACAGAGAAAGATATTTAAATTTAGTGTAAAAAGTTAATCATCTGATTAACTAATAATATGGAAATAATATAACCATAAAATAAAACACCGAACAATACAATTACATTTAAATGATGTAGGTAACATGTTAGAAGGCCTTTTTCAAAGAAAACACTGTTTGTCAATTTAGCCTCTAGTAATCCTGCCGTAGCAGCAAGATATGATCCTGATTTAAGACAGGATAATGTAAAGGATCACAGAACCAATCTCGTCTCCAGATAATAACGTTTTAATGGCTTCTCGATGAAGAAAGCCTTTAATACGATGAAAAACTGCTACCTTAGTTACACTTAGTCATATTTACGGGCTATAATAAAGAAAATTTATTAAATAAATAACATCCTTTTTGCTCTTTCACAAGCAAGCTGCTAAACACAAAGGATAACAAATAAAAATTTAGGCTAAACCAAAGAAAGAAATCAAATAAATAAACTTCATGTTTCCCCAAAATTCTCATTATTTTCGATGTCTTAGATCGCCTTGCTGCAAGTTGCTGCATCTCGGGAAGTGCCCGTTCGGTGGAACACCAAAAAACTGGACGTGGCTAAATTCACCGAGGCCATCCTGCGGGGAGTGCCAGCGGTGCCTGCCGCACCTGGCATGCCTCATGCAGAGGCTATAGTTACATCGATGATGGGGCTGATTGCCTCGGCTTGTGATGAGTCAATGCCCCGCATGAGACTCCGTTGCGATAGGAGACCCGTATACTGGTGGACTGCAGAGATCGCGGATTTGCGCCGAGCTGCTTTGAGAGCTAGACGACTCACTACCAGGGCCAGGGCACCCTTGGATAGACGCCGTAAGCTGGAGAGCTATAAGGTGGCGAGGAAGTCTCTCCGCCGGGCCATCAACCGGAGCAAACACAATTGCTGGAAAACACTAAGGGATGATGTCGATTCCGACCCGTGGGGCCTGGGTTACAAACTAGTAACCCAAAAACTCACCACTCGCTCTCCACCTTCCGTCATGGATGGGGCCGCTATGGAGAGGGTCGTCAAATCCCTTTTTCCGGATCATATTCTGCGCCCACTGCGTGAGTTTGAGATGATGGACGATGTCCCACTCTTCACTCATGAGGAGCTGGAGACTGCCGTTTTATCCCTAAAAAACAACAAGGCTCCTGGACCTGATGGGGTACCTGGCGAGGCTCTTAAGAAGGTTTTTTCAATCAATCCCCTGATTCTTCTGAGCTTGTACAACGCCTGCCTGGCAGAGGGGGTATTTCCGTTGTGCTGGAAAAAAGCTAGGCTCGTGCTCGAAGGGAAGGGGAAAGGAGACCCAGAATTGCCGTCTTCTTACAGACCCCTTTGCATGTTGGATACGGCTGGGAAAGTCCTAGAGAAGTTGATCCGTTCCCGACTGAATTCAGCTGTAGTTGCTGCGGGGGATCTGCGCCCTCGCCAATACGGCTTCAGGAAGGGGCGATCAACGGTCGACGCTATTGAGGAGGTGAAGCAAGCCGTGATGAGAGCTGAGGATTTTAATCACTACTCTCGTAGGGTTGTGCTGCTCGTTACACTCGATGTGCGAAACGCATTTAATTCTGCAAGATGGTGCGATATGCTGGACGCTCTGGAGAACAACTTCCACGTCCCGGCATACCTCATGCGCATTGTAGAGGATTACCTCCGGTTCCTCATGTATGATACTACAGAAGGCCCGCGGACGATGAGTGTCACTTCTGGTGCTGCCCAAGGTTCCATACTAGGCCCGGACCTCTGGAACGTTGCCTACGACAGCCTCCTTAGGTCTGAAATGCCTGAAGAAACCGTTTTAGTTGGGTACGCAGATGATATTGCAGCTTTAATAGCTGCTCGTAGTGTTGAGCTGGCCCAGCTAAAATTAAACCGAGTCATGCGAACTATAAACGCATGGATGGCAGATCACGGTCTCTCACTCGCGCTGAACAAAACTGAGATCGTGATTCTGACCAAAAAGCGGATTGACACCATTGTGCCGTTGAGGGTGGGGGACGTCGAAGTCCAGTCCGTTCATGCCGCCAAGTATCTTGGTGTCATGGTGGACTCTAAGCTTAGCTGGCGGGACCAGATATTCCAAACGGTGGACAAGGCCGCTAAGGTGATCTCTTCTCTTAGCCGGTTAATGGCCAATGTCGGAGGTCCTCGTTCCAGTCGCAGAAGGCTGTTGATGTCTACAGTTCAGTCTGTGCTCCTGTATGGTGCGGAGGTGTGGGCAGACGCTCTCAATAAGGAGGTGTATAGGATGCGCTTGCCAGAGTGCAGCGTCAGGCAGCACTCAGGGTAGCATCCGCCTACCGAACAATGTCTGAACCTGCCATCTTGGTGGTTGCTGGAGTAATCCCCGTCAAACTTTTGGCGGTGGAGAGGAAAGCGATTTATCAGCGGCGTGGAGAGGACCATGCAAAAATGGAGGAGCGCAACCGCACCTACCAGCTCTGACAGGAGAGCTTGGAACAGGAGTTGCGGGGACGCTGGACCAGGAGACTGATTCAGCAAGTCCAACCATGGGTTGACCGACGGTATGGTGAGGTGGACTATTACCTTACCCAGTTTCTGACAGGTCACGGGTTTTTTTCGGTCGTACCTGTTCAGGATGGGCAAAGCCGTGTCACCCGATTGCATCTACTGCCCAGGCACTCCCGACGACGTGGAGCACACCTTCTTCCGCTGCCAGCGTTGGGAAGGTTCCCGCCTGGAGGCTGAACAACATGTAGGGCAGTTGTTGGTGGATACGGTCATTCCGATGATGACGGAGGGTGAGGACAATTGGACCTGTCTGTCACATTTCGTCCAGGATATTTTCCGCACAAAGAAGCTAGAGCTTGACCGAGATGCAGTCTAGGTCATAAAGAAATTGAATGCCAGAAACGGCGCGAGCCCTGAGGGCTTAGGTCACACGTTGACCTGACCTGAAGTAATGGCTGCCTACCTGTGTGCGTAAAATTATTTTTACCTCCTCTCCCTAAAAAAAAAAAAAAAAAAAAAAAAAAAAACTATTAAAGCTGGTACGTAACGCTATGGGACGATTATTCTGGTATTGAAAATCGTGTGAAGGAATATAGACGCTTTCACCTCCACCAAGTATGAGTCGTGCTTTGTGGTTAGGTTTTTGCAAGAATGGGGGCAATTCCTGGTGATTACTGTTGCAAGTTGACAGATGTCTATGCATGAAAGTGGTTCAACATTGGAAATATGCACTAGGCTCGGGGAGTGCGCAAAAGAACGAAATATTATCAAAACTTGATATCAATACTGTCTATCGAGAAGAAAATTTAAATTACAATTCAATTATTTTCGCTACGTGTTTGGTCGTAAATATACGGTAAGTATTTTAATTGATATTTTGATATATTTTGATGGCTAATATTGGATATGAAAATGATTTTTAATTTAAATTAATAAATGTGCCATATTTTGAATTATATTTATCAGATAGAAGTGAAATATCTTCTCCTTGGCCAGTAATAAATGCAAATTGGTCCATCTGAAGTCTCAATTATTCAAGCTGCAACCACAGCTTTGGAGATGTTTAAATCAGTACACTTTAAAATGATTAGAGTATTCTTTGTTTAGCAAGAATCTCAAAATGATACTAATTGTTTAAGCTTAAAACCAAGAATCTGTTTGATTTTTTCGTCATACTATATAAACCACGTACTGTTGTAAAATTTAACCCAATAAAATCAAAGGCGTTATTCAAATTACGATTCTTGTTTTACCCCTCCAAATTCATCTTGTTTCGAATTGGCAATATCCAGTAACAACATTACTTTGATAAAGCCAATCTTCTGTGAAATTACTATGATGTGTTTCTCTCGGTGTTACAAATTAACTAAGTTAACGTGCTGTTCGCAAAGAGAACTCGACGGGAACTTAATACGATCACTGACAAAGTTTGAATTTTTGGATTTAATATAGATTTAAATGTTAATAAGGATACAAATTAACATGAAGTCTGAGGAATGTAAGTTAAAATTTTATCTTAATTCCATTTGAAGACTTGTAAGTGCATATTTTGCTTGAAATCAGTACAAAAACTAAGCAAAATTGCATGATTTTAGTTAATGGTTTTCATGCATACTTTCCCAATATAAATGTAGGGAAAATAATATTTTTACAGTTAGTAGGATTTGTTTTTGCCTATTATTTAAAATGATTGAGGCGTTTCTGTTTAATACAAACTTTAAAATGTAGAAAATTGAAAGATTAACGAGTATTAGATTCTTAACAAAGTGAATGTCATCACAATTTTGACAAAATAAAACAAAAAAAAATCGTAGTTTCTCTGTATTTGATAAAGTAGATATCCTTTTTATAAATTAGGTCCGTATGCCATGTCATTTTTACGCATATTGAAGAAGTCTAGTTTTTAAAGCCTCATAGATAGCAAATATTCAAACAAATACAAATACATTACCAGTCAACAATAAAACCGTTTATATTTTAACTGAAAATGTATATAAAAAATATGTCATGAGCTATTCATTTTAGGCTTAGCAATGTATTTAGTTCCAAAATAATGTGAAAACTTCAATGAATTAACGCATTTTCTTATTAAGACAATTGATCAACTATACTGTACTAACGATTTAAATAATTATAATATGATAATACAAAATAATATGGTATTAAATAAATTACAACAAACACAATTCAGACGTAATATATTACTAACTCATATTTAAATCACATCCATACATTGATCAATAACATTGGAAACAATTAACGCGCGTTTGTAAACGTTCAAAAGAGTTCTTAAGAGATTTGAAGATAGAATCAAAATTAAATTCAAGCTATTTTGAAACTCTCGACGTTTTCATTGAAACAAAGTAGGTGTGACTTTTCTTGTTCAGTTTTCAAACGAGAAACCTAGACACAAACTGAATAGGAACGCTCTCATTAGAGCCTAAATGATTTTAAATACTTTATTCAACCTTTAAAAAAGAATTCTTTTCTTAAACCATTTAAAAATAAGAAGCTGTAGTGGATGGTGATAGCCATGTTGCAATTGAAAACACTCACATGAGTCCAAACTGATTTATGTAATTCTTTTGTTTGCCAATTTCAGATAGTGAGGAATGTATGAAATAGTTTTAATTTAAAAGGAAGAGCCTAATATAAAGTAGGTATAATCCTTAGAAGTATGTTTTATCTAATAGTGTTCAGTTATGAAAATTACTATACCATGAAATCCTAGGCACGACTATTTTTTTAAACATAGCTTATTATAAAATATTAAAATTTAACAAGTTATTTTTGTTAAGTCCCTCCTGCATAGTGACAAATACGGGTAACATTATAATTCTTGGGTATTGTTAGGGACCTGAGGCAGTACAACACAATTGAATGGTCTCAGTTTACCGAGTGTAGTCATAGAAACACTAAGGTCAACTTGACTCTGTTCAAACAGCCAGATGAATACAACTTGCAATCTCAATCTGAATTGTTCATGCGAGAAATTGTACAACTTTGTTAAGTACCAGTTATATCGTAAGGTTTTCCTAAACAATATTTTACTTTGTAAACTCGTTATCTAGATAAGTAAGTATATATCTTAAAAATATCAGGAACAATGTGGGTGTTTTTTATTATACCATTGTGGTCGTAGATAAAATATTAAGTACGTAAATGTTAGTAAAAGTAGTGTAAAATCTTGTAAATATTTCAAACTAAACAAATGTAAATCGCTTAATGAATCGCATTTTTACTAACATACTTTTGAGAAACAACGTTGTAATATTAACAACGTATTAATGTTATGCAAAAAAAATTAATTTACCCGAGTTTTTTCATCAGTTTTCTCTGAGCTTTTTTAAGTGTTAGGTACTCATTAATGTACATAATCTTACAAAATCAAACTACTATAACCTGTTGTCGGTTTATTCCTAACTTTTAAAGGGATCCAAAAATCTTTGTCTGCATATTTTAATAACTGTAGTATTTTTGTCAATTTGAGTTTAGAAGAGAAATATCACCCTACAACATGGGATAAATAACTTGATTATAAATAGCCGTGTTATTATTAAACATATCAAATAAAATTCATTCTCCAACTTGCTAAATATATCTGCATACATCACAACTGAACACAGAAACATAGAATATCGCTGCAATACGTAATCCTTTTTAAGTGGATCTGGGTTTAGGGTTCAACACTTGCTATAGATCAAGTGATTTGCAGTGAAATACGACAGCGAAATATTAGGTAATATAGTTATTTAATGGAATGGTTAATCTGGGTTAATGATACATTTGGGCTTAGTTTACGATAATGATAAAACTATAGTCTATTGGGTTTCAACTAGAATATCTATTGGGTTTTGAATTTAGTCTTGTATTACACTGATATCGATTCGATTAACTAATGGCACACTTATACAATACTAGCTGTAACCCGCGGGCTTTGCCCCGTTTAACTTCTTAATTTTCAAGATTATCTCGTTCGCATGGCTCAATCACGTCCTGGTTGAAGTTTGTTCGCTACGCTCACTCACCTTTGGGTTGGAGCTCGTTCGCTACGCTCACTCACCTTTAGGTTGGAGCTCGTTCGCTACGCTCACTCACCTTTAGGTTGGAGCTCGTTCGCTGCGCTCACTTGCCTTCAGGTTAGCTCGTTCGCTACGCTAACTCGCCTCCAGGTTAGCTGTTGTCATAAATGTAAAAGAAATAATAGTGCTGCACCCTGTTGGTAATTTTTGTAACTTTAATGCTATTGAACATCACAGAACAGAACCAACTTGTTTAATTGAAACAGCTGTTAAGATTCAATAATTTCATTTCTCATAAGGTTAACATGGGAAACTCCAGAGCCACTGGGGCGGAGCCCGAAAGGATTTTTGAAATAAGAATATGCCTATATGTTAATCGGCAATGTGAGCTATAATCATGCCAAATTTCAGCCCAATCCGACCAGTATTTTTCGCGTTCACTTGTCACAAACATACATCCATACATCCATACATCCAAACTTTCTCATTTATAATATTAGTAGGATAAAATGTTGGCCACATGGCAGATGTATTGCATCAAGTATCATATTGTCGTTTGATATTTGGTGAGGATTTGCAGTGCAGTCAATTATTGAAATCAATTAGTTAGGGGATACAGTCAATTAGTTTAATAGGTAAATTTAATACAAGTAATGTTTATTATACACTTAGTTAATTCTTAATACAATTATTATTGGTCTAAGAGTAGAACGTTGTTCTTCGTTTCTTGAGGTTTCAGGTTCAAATCCCGCAAATCACCAATGGATCTTATCAAATCGATAATGGCATAACCCTTTAGTCTAGCGTAAAGTAATGTGTAAAACAGTTGTATGCTAGAGCCTAGCGTCCTAGTATGAGAAGAAGGGGTCTAGTAAACGGATTTTTATAATTTTAATTATCAATAGCGATTTAAACTTATTTCATTAAGGTAGGAATTTATTCGATACAGTTGCTTTAGCGGTGTGGAATAGTGACCAAAATGTTTTCGCAACCATATATTTAAGTCGGACATTAAAAATTATTTTATTATACCATATCACTTTGTGTGGATTTCAGATTAGAATATATGCAAAAACCACATTTTCTAAAGATTCAAAACACAATTGCCCAAAGATGGTTATAACTAAATACATTTTTCTTATCCTCGTACCTTAAGAAAGAAGTCTCCTACCATTTGGCAATCACCCCAATGCCCCTCACCATAACCATTTGTATGGGGTGATTCGGATTCTCCCCTAGCTAGAGATGGGACATTGAACTAATCTCTTGGCTGACTCAATATATTTCAAAGATTTATGACAATCATATACCAATGTACGTTTTTATCAACACCCATTTCGTTGTGGAAATTTGTCCCAAATAAACGACCGTTTTTCTAAGAGTTCGTATTTATAAATTTGATGTGTAAGTGATAACATAGCATCTTCAAGACCAAATATTGTTTTAGCTTTTGATGCAAAATTAAGAATAAGACTAATGAAATGAAAGAGGTGTTAAGTATACCTAGGACTTGGTTAAGTTTGTTGTTGTTATTTTTAAGCGGTAAATTGATTACATAATTTTATTTTCTGTAACTATTATTAATTTTAAAGTAACTTAAAATAATACGGATAGTTTATTTTTGGTAACCATATTTTTATATATATTTTGTTAGATTTAATTTGTTTTACTCTGTAAAAAGTGGATAAACATTTTCTTCATAATAATGCCTAGGTGCAGGACTTATAAGTTTGCTTTTCAGGTTATCATCATAACGCTAAAACATTATGTTTAGTTTTACAATAAATAAAAACAATATCCCAACTAATCAGTCACAAGTGAAATATTAAATGGAATTAATTTGCATCGTATTTTCTGCATATTCAAATATGCTACAACATGACTTAATCGCGTATCTAAATCCTCGGAGGTTAAGATGTTATCAAACAACATTTCTTTACTACTAACATTTATTGCAGCACATTTGTTTAAAATTTGATTCAACGCAGAGAAGTGTTGATAAAAACAATACTTTTGCAAACTTATAAACCGATTCTGCAGCTAAGTTTCTAAAAATACAATGAAAAAAATATAGTAGGTGCATACCTTATATTTAAATTAGGAAGGAAATTACAGTCAAAGCAAAATAAATAACAATAATTTTAAATCATTTTTAATAATACTCTGTACTAATATAATCTTCCTAATATTTTCTTAAATAAAATGTACATGGTACACATAGAGACAGTTAATTTTTTTGAAAGTTGTAAAATTGTCAACGCAAAACGGTTTCCTCTCAATAACCCTTTTTGAGAAGTAGGCCTAAACTAGAACAGCTCATTCGTCCGGTGTAGGTGTAGGGATCGCTGTAGGCTGGGTATTGGGTCAAGTATTCAAGGGACCATCTCCACCACCTCTTGGAGGTGTCGGGGTGTTAGTTCCGCGATTACCTGAGCCAATACCTTTCCACAGTATACTTCCTCCTGCACGCCTGGCTTCCGGATGGTGGGACTTGTGCTGGGGGTGAAGGACGGTACAGCACCGGAAGGATAAGGGGGCTTGGACATCATAGACGTGCAGCACTAGAACATTGAAATCCCGGAGAAAAGCCTTAGAAAAAAGCCCTAAAAACTCGCAGATGTCGCAGATGTGGATTGTCTTCAATCTACCAGGAAGTTTAGGAAGGGTATGAAAACCACATTAGTATCAAGGAAAGCCACAAGCAAAGGAAGAAAAACACGAGGGATAGCTAACTGCGTGAGGATGTGGAACAGCATATAAAGAGATCTTGAATCGAGGATTTGACCTAGATGTGGCCGATCTTTCAAACTGGACTAGAAGGGCAATCACAAGACAGTAAGCCTGTACTTCAGCACTGGGATTTTCATTGCAAGCCTTTAACATGATCGAATGACGCTAAAACTGTCATAAAACAAACAATTAATGGGATGAGTGTGTATGCCTGACTGATTGAACGAGAACAATATCCATGCTTTTGAAAGGAAACCAGAACAGTGGCGCACTAGCAGAAGAAACTTGAGATTGTTTGAATTTAAAAACACGGAGGAATTCCAGGTGTGGGAGTAATAGTAATTTCGTAATAGAGTAAAAATAAAAACTCTTCCCAGTTAACTACTAATGTTTTTATTTTTCTTATTTCATAAGTACAACGTATGGATAATTTTAGTAAGGTTGATATAATAAGTTGGTTTAATTTAATTGAGCGAGGTTTGTAATGGTCAATAAAAATAAGGGAGGAAAAATTTATTGTGGAATTCCTGAGCAACATTTTCAATGTGGATTGCACAGGTAGACATATTATAGAAACTACAATCATGAATAAATCATAACCATAACGCAACTGTTTTTAATAAATATCCTCACAATAATTTATAGAACAAAACGTATCGTGTAAATCATCACTATGATATTATGGTATTAAATAAATGAATAAACCATTTTTGAAGTAAAATAAAACTGAATTAATCAGCTCAACTAAGCGTTGTTAATGTAATTAGTAATTTAAATAGAATAATTTCCCGGATTGCATCATGTACTTATGTTAGGTTTAATGACATACACTAGTGGTTTTACACCAGATTATCAGTTATTTTTTGCATTAAGGCTTGTATTACTGCGCTATCTGTCAATATAACAGCCTTGCGTCAAATACGTTGGGTCCCACAGGACGTATTCATCTCATAATGTAAGTCTATCGCTGATTTGATATATCAAATATTATCGTATCTGGGTTTAGCATCAATCGTTTCATTAGTATAGTTAGTTGATGGTGCACACTTAGTGAATACATTTTTGGTAATAAATGTAGCATTGAATAGTTGGCGATGAATAATAATAATAATCGTAATATATGTATTTAATAAATCCTGAGGTTTTTTGTAATTATTTTTATCTGCCATTGTCATTCATAACGGAACGATACAAACAGATGCAGCAAAATGCGATTTGAGTTTTTTTTTATATTATGATATTATTCAGTAAATACATAACATTGATATTAGCGGATAAGTTGGTACCTTTGCTGCAAAGGCACCATTTTATATAACTTAGTTCGTGTTCGTGATGTTCTACTTTCTTGAACTCATTGAAAATGGAAACTGGTGTTACAAAAAAATTTGTTAATACATAAAACCACATAGTAGAAAAGAGAGCAATAGTATATTTCGTACATAGGGCTGAAAATGAGGTTTTGCCGGCTCGAGATAGTTTTTAAGTGTTAAGACTTCGTCTCAAACTTAAAACGATCGACAGCGGCAAAACCATTTCGGTCTGTGGTACGAACGCTATTTTTCACCACACTATACCATATTACCACTATTCACCACAATAATAATGCACACTGATATTCAACACAACTACAACTTTAAAGTTAAGTGAGGAAATAATTTGAGGAATCACTAACAATTTGAGGATACTGATTGTGTATTTAATATGCATTCATGTTTTAAGAAAGTAAGCGGGCAGCTGATTTTGCGGCCCTAGGGATGTAAAAACCTGCTCGGTCCCCAAATGACGATGACAGCTGGCATGGCCAGCCAAACGTAACTCTCAGCCACCAATTAACGTATGTAAAACAGCCAAAAACATAATAGTGTGGTGAAAAAGTACGTTGCGTGATAATTCTTTTTGGACCGAGCGTCCCAAACTGTAGCGGTGTTGGCAGCGCGAGTTAAAGAATGACTAATGGGGGTTCGATGCCAGCAGTTTTTATTCCATCACTTTTTTATTTGCTTCTATCTAAATTTCGCGCTTAATAAGATACGCAGCTACAACGCTGAATTTTTAGAATCAAATGCAATATATTTGGCTTAGTCGCTGTTCCAATTCGTGGGTTTTGATTTTGATGTTTTACAACGACACGTCTTATATGGCTAGTAAAAAGACCAGTGTTTAGATAACCTGATCAAAAAACTCGGGCGTTGAATTGATACCTAATAGATTACCGTATCTCAAAATTGAAATTTCAAATTGATAGATTATTTGAAAATGCGAATGCAGCAAAGAAAGCAAACAAATAGTAACTTAGTAGTTTCACACAACTGATTCGTTGAATTAAATAGTTATAAATTAATTCCATTTCCTAGATCCTCCCTAGAATACTTTCAAGTGTTGTGCTTCTTAATCTGTTGAATAAAATATCAGTTTAAGTCTTACATTCGAGTCAACTAATTGATAAGCATGATGCAAGTTTTATAATGCATAAAACATCGTGGACTTGTCAAATCCTTGATCTTCATTGAGTTAGTAAAATGTTTCCTTGTTGTATTACAATCAGTTATCCTGTTTGTAAGTTGAGGTGGACTTATAAACAGGGTGGAAGTAACTGCCCTGACAAAATAGTAAAGGGACAGAGTGACTTTTGTATACGAGGCACTTTTATAAAATAAATACCTTAAGGTAAGTTAATACTTTGGATATAAAGACAAGCTGCAGAATGTGTTAAAGACATCAAGCTCAATATTCTTGAGGTTCCCTATAAAGCTGGCTTAAAGGGTTATAAACTCTGAATATGAGTTCATTTCATATGGAGCTTTTATGATGATATCGTAATACAAGGTTTATATATTTATCGAAGGCTAGGAAATGATGGGTGGCGAAAATCATAAACATTTTCAGTCAAAACACAATTTTAACGCACAAAAAATAGGAAAAAATATTTTCTGTGCATAATGATTTTTTTATATCATAGATAAATATTTACATGACATATACAGAAAATACTGTTTAATTTTAAAGTATAGATATTTACAACTAATCTTTGGTTTGAGTGACAAGTAAAAATCAGGATGTTTAAAAGTATACAAAATTAACAATGCTGAAGCATTGTTGACAAGCATTTTTTATTTCCTTGAAAGGAAATAAAAAATACACCAAATCATAAACGTTTATAGTTGTATTCTAATCTAAATAATGAAGGCTTCAGATAAATAAATCGTGTTCTACACACAATATAGCGGCATGAAGATTTCGTAGTTTATTTAACACAAATTCGTATGTCTTTTATACTAGCTATTTAAATATTTGGGATTATATTTGCCAAAGTCCTTTTTGGAATTGGTGTAAATTGCCTGATAAAACATTTTGGTAAAATTAAAGTTATGATGTGTGGCTATTCGTTTTAATATATTATGTAGTACCTCCCTATATGATTAGTTACTTTGTATATAGAAAGTTATGACAGAGAAAGATTTTTAAATTTAGTGTAAGAAGTTATCATCTCATTAATTAATAATATGGAAATAATATAACCATAAAATAAAACACCGAACAATACAATTACATTTAAATGATGTAGGTAACATGTTAGAAGGCCTTTTTTTCAAAGAAAACACTGTTTGTCAATTTAGGCTCTAGTAATCCTGCCGTAGCAGCAAGATATGATTCTGATTTAAGACAGGATAATGTAAAGGATCACAGAACCAATCTCGTCTCCAGATAATAACGTTTTAATGGCTTCTCGATGAAGTAAGCCTTTAATACGACGAAAAATTGCTACCTTAGTTACACTAAGTCGTATTTATGTACTATAATAAAGATAATTTATTAAATAAATTACATCCTTCTTGCTCTTTCACAAGCAAGCTGCTAAACACAAAGGATAACAAATAACAAATTTAGGCTAAACCGAAGAAAAAAGTTAATAAACTTCATGTTTCCCCAAAATTCTTATACATGTTTTGTAAGTTCATCAAAAGTTGTAAATAGTTTTAATATGGATTTGTTTAGAGTTTTGGAGCGTATTATCCCCAGATTGAAAACATTCAGGTAAAAAAATATAGTCTTACATGATAAGAATTATTAAAGCAAATAGAACCATAGAAAGTTTTTCATAAAATATTTTGGTGCAATATTTTCTTAACTGTGTCTAGATTATCACAAGATAATCCTGTGAAGTAGGGATGATTTATGTTCCCTCAGGGGTGGTTTGGGACCAACTGACTTGAAGGATCCATACAATTGTTATAACATTTAAATGCAAAGTACGTAGGTAGATAGTGTTATTAAAACCATTCATACTTTTGTACTTTTCAAGTATTTTTTTTTATGAAAAGCTAACATGTTTATTGTAATAATTACAATTCGTAAATAATTTATCAATTAGTTTTCTAGTTGCAGTGGAGACAAATTAACTGGAATGTTCGCATATACGAGGGCTGTCTGTAAATTTAGGTCTTCTTAAAGCTTTCCGCAACTAAGGAAGCAAACTACTTTCACTACTAGTAAATCTGGTACGTAACGCTATGGGACGATTATTTTGGTATTGAAAATCGTGTGAAGGAATATAGACGCTTTCACCTCCACCAAGTATGAGTCGTGCTTTGTGGTTAGGTTTTTGCAAGAATGGGGGCGATCCTTGGTGATAATTGTTGACAGATGTCTAGGCAGGAAAGTGGTTCAACATTGGAAATATGTACTAGGCTCGGGGCACAGACAATATAATACTTTAAAGTTTTTTTTTTTTTTTTTTTTTTTTTTTTTTTTTTTTTTTTTTTTTTTTTAGGGTGAGGAGGGAAAATGCTTTTACGCACACAGGTAGCCAGCCTGTAGTGTGAGACTCCTGAGTTTAAAAACCCCCTCTACTCTGTCGGACACAGACCTGGAATTGTTTGTCACATTACTTCAAGTCAGGCCAACATGTGACCTAAGCCCACAGGGCTCGCACCGTTTCTGGCATTATTTATTTTTTGACCTACACCGCATCCCGGTCGAGGTCAAGCTTCTTGGCGCGGAGAACACCCTGGATGTAAAGTGACACACAGGTCCAATTGTCCTCACCCTCCATCATCATCGGTATGACTGTGTCCACCGACAGCAGTCCTACGAACTGTTGGGCCTCTAGGCGGGGCCTTTCCCAATGCTGGCAGTGGAAGAAAGTGTGTTCCACGTCATCGGGAATGCCTGGGCAGTATATGCAATCGGGTGACACGGCTTTGCCCATCCTGAACAAGTACGACCGGAAAAAGCCGTGACCCGTCAGGAATTGGGTGAGGTAGAAGTTCACCTCTCCGCACCGCCGATTAACCCAAGGTTGGACCTGTTGTATCAGTCGCCTGGTCCAGAGCCCCCTTGTCTCCTGTTCCCAGCTCTCCTGCCACAGCTGGAAGGTCCGGGTGCGTTCCTCAATTCTTGCCTGGTCCTCCCCACGGCGCTGATAAATTGCCTTCCTCTCCGCCGCCAAAAGTTTGACGGGGATGACTCCAGCAACCACCAGGACGGCGGGTTCGGACACTGTTCGATAGGCAGATGCTACCCTTAGTGCTGCCTGACGCTGCACTCGGGCGAGCCGCATCCTATATATCTCCTTATTGAGAGCGTCTGCCCAGACTTCCGCACCGTACAGGAGCACGGACTGGACCGCAGACATCAACAGCCTTCTGCGGCTGGACCATTTCCATTTCCATTTCGTTTTGTCATGAGAGCCGAAGCCCCCTGACTGCATACCCGGTACCTATCCTTTAGGACATACCCGGGCCCCATGATGTAGGCCGAAGCATACGCATCAACCTTTAGCACATCATGGGCGGATGACTTAAGGTCATCAGGCTCGCCAGCTGCCGAAGCAGACCCTTCGGAAGGAGGGTTGCCCCTCAATCCTAACCAGGGATTCCGGCTGCTTGTTTAAGCGTCACTCCACCTGGGTTCCACTAGGTCGAGACCTAGAGGTCCATGGTAGAGCGCCCCGACGCATTTAGTGCAAGCAACACTCGGGACCTATCTAATCCCTGACAGGCAGAACCCGCCATCAATAGCCAGGAGGAAGGGGACCGTCAGCACGCTGACGGGGGGAACCCCAACCTCCCATTTACACCGCTGCCCGATCGAGGCCTTACCCATTGCTGGGAAACCAGAGATAACCAGAGCGATAGATCCCCAGATACCCCTGGCGGGCTCGGACCCAGCACCCGATCTACTTCGTTTGCCCGTCAGACCCAACATCACTGCCAGGCCATCAGGGTTTCCCAAAAGGAGGCAGGTATAGAAGTGGGACCCACCCGGATGAACCTATCCACCAGAGGTGGCGACACCCTTGACTCAATTGAGGTTCCGGGAAGAACCCCCCACACTCAAGATAACCATACCGTCCGTGCTCAGAGACAGGGATTGGTTTGCATAAGTACCTACAAACCGTTGCCCTCACACTGCGGAAAGTTACGTTGCCCTTGAGTGTCCCCGTGAGCTGCGGGTACTTACCCGTTTTCACCTCCAGGAAAGGTTACTTCCAAAGTCGAGGATTTGCCCACTGAATGCTGGTCGCACACAACAAGCAGGCCGAAGCCCAAAGAACCACAGACACAGGTAGGTTAGAGATTATGATGTACTTCCATCTCTCCTAGAGCTAAACACCCCTCCATCCTGGATAAAGGAATGTCACTGGGACCCAATGCCCAGTCGTCCATGTCTGTGGCCAACTTGAAAATGCCGATACCAACACGGACATTTACCTCCCCTCTGGGGGCTAGGTATTTCACCTCCCAGGACGAGGCTACTTCCAAAGTCGAGGATATGCCTCACAAAATGTCAGTCGTACACGACAGGTAGGACACAGTCACAACCACAAGCTACAGGCAGGTGAAATATCTGTGAACTTAATCAACACTAGCAGAGCTGAACACCCCACCACCCTGAATGGAGGGAATGTCACTGGGTACTCTCACTTTGGGTAAACCCAAAGAGGCTGGCTTGTCCAGTCGTCCATAGCTTGTGGTCTACCTGAAGTGCCGGTTCCAACACCGGGCAATTACCTCCCCTCTGGGAGAGCTAGGGTCCGCGTGGTCGCCCAGGCCACGAACCCACGCAAGCGTGAGCCCCCTGCGGTCTGCGGCTGGACCGCGGACCTCCGACATTGGCCATTAACCGACTAAGGGAAGAAACCATTTTAGCGGCCTTGTCCGCCGTACGGGTGATCTGGTCTCGCCAGCTGAGCTTGCTGTCCACCATGACCCCAAGGTACTTTGCGGCACGAGTGGTTTGGACTTCAACGTTCCCCACCATCAAAGGCACGATGGTGTCTATCCTCTTTTTAGTCAGAATCACAATCTCAGTTTTGCTCAGAGCGAGCGAGAGACCATGTTCTGCCATCCATGCGTTAATGGTTCGCATGACTCGATTTAGTTTCAGCTGGGCAAGCTCAATGCTACGTGCAGCTATTAAAGCTGCAACGTCATCTGCATACCCAACTAGGACAGTTTCCTCAGGCATCTCGGATCTCAAGAGGCTGTCGTAGGCGACGTTCCAGAGGTCCGGGCCCAGTATGGATCCTTGAGCAGCACCAGAAGTTACATCCATCGTCCTGGAGCCTTCTCTAGTGTCGTAAATGATGAGGCGGTACCGGAGGTAGTCCTCTATCATGCGCATGAGGTATGCCGGGACGTGGAAAGTGTTCTCCAGTGCGTCCAGCATATCGCACCACCTCGCGGAATTAAATGCGTTTCGCACATCAAGTGTTACAAGCAGCACAACCCGACGAGAATAGTTGTTAAACTCCTCAGCTCTCATTACGGCTCGCTTTACCTCCTCAATAGCGTCAACCGTTGACCGTCCCTTCCTGAAGCCGTACTGACGAGGGGATAGATTTCCTGCAGCAACCACGGCTGAATTCAGTCGGAAACGGATCAACTTTTCCAAGACTTTCCCAGCAGTGTCCAACATACAGAGAGGTCTGTAAGAGGAGGGTAGGTCTGGGTTTCCTTTTCCCTTCCCCACGAGCACAAGCCTAGCTGTTTTCCAGCAGAAGGGAAACTTCCCCTCGGCCAGACAGGCATTGTACGTGCTCAAAAGGATTTGTGGATTTATTGAAAAGACTTTCTTCAGGGCCTCACCAGGTACCCCATCCGGTCCAGGAGCCTTGTTGTTCTTCAGGGATAGAACGGCCGCCTCCAACTCCTCGAGACTGAAAAGCGGTACGTCGTCCACCCTTCCGAACTCCCGCAATGGGCGCAGTGTGTGAGTCGGGAAAAGGGACTTTACAATCCTCTCCATAGAGGCCCCGTCCATAACGGAAGGTGGAGAGCGGGTGCCAAGCTTCTTGGTTACTATCTTGTAACCCAGGCCCCACGGATCGGAATCGACATCGTCCCTTAATTTCTCCCAGCAACTGCGTTTGCTCCGGTTAATGGCCCGGCGAAGAGACTTCCTAGCCACCTTGTAAGCGTCAGACTTAAGACGTCTATCTTCAGGTTCTCTGGCCCTGGTAGCAAGACGTCTGGCTCTCAATGCTGCCCGTCGCAGTTCTGCGATCTCGGTTGTCCACCAGTACACAGGTCGCTTATCGCACCGGGATCTCCTGCAAGGCATTGACTCTTCGCAGGCCGAGACTATCAGCCTCATCAATGATGTAACTGATGTCTCTGCGTGAGCTACGCCTGATGCAGCAGGTACCACTGGCTCTCCCCGTAGTATGACTTCGGTGAATTTGGCCACGTCCAGCTTTTTGGTGTTCCACCGAACGGGCACCTGCCGAGACACGGTAGCTTGTCTCTGATGACTATCCATGACATCAAAAATGATGTACTGGTGGTCACTGGCCGTATAATCCTCTAGGACTCTCCAGGCTCGTATCCTCGGCAAGAGGGACTCAGATGCAAGCGTGATGTCTGGGATCGTTCCCCTCATTCCGGGACGCTGGAAAGTTGGCGTGTTGCCCTCGTTTATGACAACAAGTCCAGCCCTGGCAGCAAAGTCCAGGATGTACTTCCCCCGGGAATTAGTGAGAGTCATTCCCCACTCGACAGCCCTAGCATTGAAATCCCCCGCCACGACAACGTGCCCGGCGGTATCGCGCACGCTCTCTTCCAGGCGGTCTATCTTTCCACGAAAGTCACGGATAGCCTCGTTGGGGGTGAGGTATACACTAAAGTAAGTGACATCCCCGCACCGGACCCAAACGAATCCTCGGCCCTTCGCGTGACTCCTCACCTGCACTTTAGCTGTATTACGAACCCAGAACGCAGCAGTACCAAGTGTATCGGGAAACCAAAGAGATGGGTCCCTGTCCCGGTACTGGTACTGTTCGCTGACCAAGAGCGCGTCAACACCGTGTTCGAGGGCAAGCTGACTGAGAAGCGCGTCAGCCGTCCTGGATCGATCTACATTGCACTGGAGGATCCTTATCTTCGTGGTTGGGCTTTCGCTTGTTGTAGTGCGCCTTTAAATGCACTGCACTGCCCAGACCCAGCTATATGTTTAGCATTTTTATCATTGAGGCCTTTCTCCTTACAGAGGAAACAGGTCTCAACTTTACAGTCCCTACGAGTGTGACCCACCTCCCCGCATCGAAGGCAGTTCTTGCCTCGGTCGGGCCCTTCGCAGTTTCGGGAGGAATGGCCGAAATCAAGGCATTTAAAACACCTCATTACTTCCACCCTCCGTCTCAACCTGCAATTAACCCATCCAACCCTCAAATGCTGGAGTGCCAAAACCTTACTGGCGTTTGCGTCTGCCATTTCGGCGACCGCCATCCGCTGTTGACTCCGGTTTGGTTTCGTGAGCCACACCCTCAGACTAGCCGTTTGTCCAGCAAGCTCGGGGACAGCTTTTTTTAGGGCATCAATGACGTCATCCTCCGTTGACACACAATCCATATCCCGAACCTCGACGGACGTCTGACCCCCTGACCCCCTGACCTTCCACAGCTGCCTTTAGTTCGGCAGCAAAGGCGGCTTTATGTTTAGACTTACCCAGTTCGAGGAGGACGTCCCCGTCCCGGGTTTGTCTAATCGACCGTACAACCGTGTCGGTTTGCTCTGGCTTAGCCTTGGCCTTGATAACACCCAAGACTTCGGCGAATGATCTTCCCTCCAAAGGCTTGACCAAAATTGCCTCAGTCCTGGGCTTTTTGGGCCGCGACTTTTTAGCGAGTGCCGAGCCAGGCACAGCTTGGGCCACGCCGGTCGTCTGCGCCCTCACTGCCACATATGTCTTGGAGCCGACTTCCGCGTGCCTCAATTTCCTCTTCTCCTTTTTCGTAAGGCGCTTTTCCCACACAGTCCCAGATGGTGTTTCTACGACTGACCCCTTTCGGGAGCTACCCTCAATGGGTGTCGCAGGTTGCTGTGGCTGTTGAGGTTTCGCTGGAGCGGCAACTACGTCAGAGAAGGACCTAGAAGTCTGGGTCGCCTTGACCTTAACTTTAGGCTTTGCTGTATGAACAACCTCTTCTCTTTTTGGAGGGCTTTCTGATGTAGGCCTCCTGCGTTTCTTGGAAGGTCGCGCATTGTCGTCAGGTAGGGACACCACCTTCTCGGCGATCCTTTCCATGGCCGCCTTGCTCACCAGCCGGCAGGCGAAGACAAAACCAAGGTCGTCCTCGAGCTTAGCCATACCATTTTTAACCACTTGGTTAACTCCTCTCTGCGTCTTAAAGGTTTCAAGCATTGCCTTTATGGTCTGCTCCATGTTTCGAAGCCGGTTTTCAATGTCATTTTCTGCGTCGAGATATTGCTGACGCAGAAGTACCATTCCCGACACTTCCAAATCTAACGCTGATGTTAGGGATTCCTCCGGCATCCCTTCACCAGACTTAGGGGGTGGTCCACCGTTTCCTTCTCCACTTGTCAAGGGAGATCCCAAAGCCAAGTCCTTTGTACACCTGAAAGATGCAGGTGGAGGGGACGTCTTCACGCCTTTCAATGTTGGCGATCTCTGGAACTTGGAGCTTCGTCCAAAAGGGTCTCGCTCTACTTCCGACTTCTTTTCTTGCTCATTCGAGCTACTTATCAAAGATGTGTTCAGGGTATTTGTTATAAAAGCCATCTTGTGTTTACCAGCGCATCGTGCGGCAAGGGGCGGCCCGGAATAGTCAGGAACGGGTATACCCTCGGGGACAGCGCCCCTACCCCAGTTCCCCGAGGCCCAACCTCCGTTTTCCCAGCACCGGATACCTGACGTGCCAGGGGTCACCCGTCACAATGTAGAGCCCGACCTCTACATCCATGCCGCACTCCCTGACCAAGGACCGAAGTGGCTGGCTTCTCACGACTCACTGAGAATACCCATCGGCAGTGCAGAGCACACATCAACCCCTGCAAACACAACAGGGGCACTCCCAAGGACTCCCAGTGAGAGCGTCGGTCACCCTTTTAGTCGCCTCTTACGACAAGCCCGAGAAGGCTGCGGTTCTATTCTAACCCCGAAACCGCAGGGGGAATACTTTAAAGTACAACATAACAATGGTACAACATTACATGGTTTCCATTGTCTGTGCTCGGGGAGTGCGCAAAAGAACGAAATATTATAAAAACTTGATATCAATACTGTCTATCGAGAAGAAAATTGAAATTACAATTCAATTATTTTCGCTACGTGTTTGGTCGTAAATATACGGTAAGTATTTTTATTGATATCTTGATATATTTTGATGGCCAATATTGGATATGCAAATGAGTTTTAATTTATTAAAATGTGCCATATTTTGAATTATGTTTTTCAGATAGAAGTGAAATATCTTCTCCTTGGCCAGTAATAAATGCAAATTGGTCCATCTGAAGGCTCAATTATTTAAGCTGCAACCACAGATTCGGAGATGTTTAAATCAGTACACTTTAAAATTATTAGAATATTCTTTGTTTAGCAAGAATCTCAAAATGATACTAATTGTTTAAGCTTAAAACCCAAGAAACTGTTTGATTTCCTTCGTCATACTATATAAACCACGTACTGTTGTTAAATTTAACCCAATAAAATCAAAGGCGTTATTCAAATTACGATTCTTGTTTTACCCCTCCAAATTCATCTTGTTTCGAATTGGCAATATCCAGTAACAACATTACTTTGATAAAGCCAATCTTCTGTGAAATTACCATGATGTGTTTCTCTCGGTGTTACAAATTAACTAAGTTAACGTGCTGTTCGCAAAGAGAACTCGACGGGAACTTAATACGATCACTAACAAAGTTTGAATTTTTGCATTTAATATAGATTTAAATGTTAATAAGGATACAAATTAACATGGAGTCTGAGGAATGCAAGTTAATTTTTTTCCCTAATTCCATTTGAAGATTTGCAAGTGCGTATTTTATTTAAAATCAGTAAAAACTAAGCAAAATCCCATGATTTTAGTTAATGGTTACCATGAATACTTTCTTAGTTAGAAGGAATTGTATTTGCCTGTTGAGAGGATTGAGGTGTTCCTGTTTAATCCAAACTTTAAAATGTAGAATAATTTAAAGACTAATGAATATTAGAATCGTAACGAAGTGAATGTCATAACAGTTTAGACAAAATAAAACCAAAACAACAACATCGTAGTTTCTCTGTAGCCTATAAGAGAAGAAAGATCCTTAAAACATTTAAAATAATTTGAAATAAAATAATATTATAATGCAAAGTTTTATACATGTACGTTATTAATTAAATTTAAATAATTTTATCAGTATAACACGAATAAATTCGTTCTAAATAGTACATAAAGTAGATATATTAAGTAGATATATTAACTCGCTCCCTTAGCTCAGAGCTAACTTATTTTGCAAATAAAATTCCTAAGATACGAAGCGGGAGCGTTCTTTGTTTCACAATTCTTAAAATACGAGAGACGCTTTTAACCCAGTTTTATTTTAGAGCTGCTAAAAGACTGACTTACAAAATATAACAAAACAATAGGCTATACATACTATTTTGTATGCTATTTTAATAACAAAATTTAAATACCTAATCAAATTTAGAAATTTTCATAACCTAACGTAACAAAGTCAGCTTTATGAGTTCAACACAGAAATTACAATACATAGTATCATAACTTATATTTATCTATTTTTTCGTTTTTATTTCAGGCTTACATTTTACACTGACGGTATACTCGATCTTCTATAGACCTAAATTATCTTTTATTTTAAGCTACTTTGTTTATAGACAAGTTAAAAATTGCTAAGACTTTTCGTCATTAAGATTTTTTGTAAATCTTCAGATATGAATGCACTAATAGATGTTCTTATGAAATATATTCAGCTTTTGTAAAGAAAACATTTTTATTGTCTTTCAGAATACAAGAACGTTTCATTATTTAATGTATAGTCAACGGTTTCCTCAATAATTATTTGAAATAATGTCATTGCGTATAATTAACTTCATAAACTATTACTCGAACATTCGGTTATCGAATGGAAAAGGTGGGAAATGTCCATTCAATTAGGAAGGAAAAGCAGCAGATTCAACAAGGTCCATTGTTAGGACTGTGTTGACCAATTCTACAAACTCTCTTCGAAACTCGACTGAATATTCAGTTTCTCTGCTCTAGATAGTCATGTTCTATTGAATAATGTAATCTAAATTAATTAAACATCACATTAAAGCACACTTCCTAAAACTGTTTTAAAAAACTAAATACAGGTTATGGGGATGCAGATTAGATATTTTCGTGATGAAACTATTTCGTTGTAGCAATATTTTGTAGTGCTATTTTTCGTGTATCAAAACTCTGATTTAGAGTTTATTCATAACCAAGTTGATATCATGGCTAAAGGGTGTTATAAAATTATCAAAGAGGGTTGTCCCTTTATATGAGACCTCACCTGGGTTTGAGACCTTCCTAATATTGTTTAAGACAAATTAAACCATTAGAGAATGTGTAAATGGGTAACGAGACCACCAAAAGTTAACGTACCTACATCGTCTAGTTAAAAATTTACTTACAATTGATATCTTTGATTAAAATTGTAAAATATACCATGACATTTATGGTGATCTAGTTATAAAATTGTACATTGTCTAAAAAAAGTAGTCACAGTCTTGGTAAGGGTGAGAGAGATTTACAGTAGGGGTTGTTGTTCAGTATTTATTGTCTTTCCGAAAAATCGCTTCGCAGTATCCTTCGACTAGAAAAGCAGAAGTTTTAAATCCATCCAATACATACATTCTTCTGATTACTGATACAAATCAAATAGAACATTTTAAAGCATGAGTTCTTTTTTACTTGCAATACTTATTTACAAACGCTTTAATGTATCGATTTGGACCATTCCGAGGCTCGAGTCCAAATTAAACACGTGTCTCTGAATTCTTGCAGCTCCATCACGTCTAAGATATATACCTAAACTCCACTTTCTCATTTATTGAACTCAATGAATTGGACTGACCAACATAGGACCCCTTTTCGCGTTCTTACACATCGGTAGATACAAAATGGTGTATGATAATAGTCTTTTTAATTTACGATCGATAACTATTTGTCTCCTTTAAGTTTCTACAAATACAATTATTCAATCTTAATGGATAATATAAGTTCTGCCAATGAATATACTTTGTGGTACTGTACATAGAATACTTTATTTTAGTGACAACATATTCTGAGATAATATTGCGTTCATCAACTTAATGTAAATTAATTTTTCTTTTTTTCAAAATTTAGGAAATAACTCCCGGATTCTGAAGATGATATCTTATCCGCGCCGAACGTCGGAAAACCACGGAAAAGCGGAAAAACGAAAAAATATGTTTTACGCCGAATTCAGTCATTTGTCATGTTATACTCACATTGGTATTGTTAGTAACCTAAACTAACCCAACGTAACCCAACGTAACCTAACCAACGCTTTTCTGGTCAAAACTTAGTTATTTTTCCGTTTTCCGGAACTTTTCCGTCCGTATCCCCAATAAACTTCTTGAATATTCTTGTTCAGCTTGCTCTCATATTTCGGCGTTAAAACTTTTTTTGTTTTTCCGTTTTTCCATTTTTCGCAAAAACTATAATTTTCAGAATCAGTGCGTTATTTACTATTTTTTTAAATCTAAAATCTAATTTTCTTAGGATGCACTGAGATGGTAAGAATTATCAAAAATTAAAGCATCCCCTATTGGTCGAACAAGTTTAAAACCAGCTGTCAAAAAGTTTGTTATTGCTTGGTCTCGTCAGTGTTACCAACAGTTGGTGTTCCGTGAACAATATTCCCTTTCTGATATAACCTTAGTCACGATAAAATATTGCAATCCAAGTTAGGAAAGATAAAAAACGAGTCTCCTCTACGAAAATGCACAAAATAAACAAACTCATTCCAAAGAGGTTTTAATCTAAAAAAAATATACGAATCCCCTCTTTTTGTTCAAAAACAAAATAAATCTAACGTTAGATGGGCTGGATAAGTGTTTAACAAAGGATAAGAAATATGAGTAATTATTTTATATTTTTTAAATATGCGACAGAAAACATTAAGTTAGACTCTTGTGACCCAAAACGTGCGGTTGTATGCTCGAAAACAATTATATAACGATAACACCCCCGCCACAGCAAACCTGCAGACTAAGCGAATTTCCATTTGTCTGAATTGATTTTCAGTTAAATATATTTTAATAACATTAGGTTCAACGAGTAACTAGGTTTGCTGCTACAAGGAAACTAATAAAGTGTGTTTTTGAGTAAAATATTGATAGCTTAGTAATAAATAAATAAATTTGCCAAGTTTGATCAAAATATATCCATAAACAAGCAAACTACAACATTTGACAATATTCTCCATAAGATTAACATGGGAATTTTAAATAAAAATTTTTTAAATTTTCTTTGTTACTAATAATCGAACAAAAATACTTTTATATACTAAATTATTTGTTTTTTAAGCTCTTCAACAAGGTCTAAAGAGAAATCGGGAAATTTTGTGTTTTGAGGGTCAAAAGTGAGAAAAACCAATTTTTACCCCATAAAACCCCCCGTAAAGCCCCGTTCTCATGGTCCGATCGTGCTGGTTTGCGAACTCATTCAAGTTTATCCCGCTTTACACCTTTAAAACAAATTTCATCAAAATTGGATAAAAATTACTCAAATTATCGTTTTCACTGACGTATATATATATATATATATATATATATATATATATAAGTCTATGTATATACATATATAAAAATTTGAACGAATTGTGTTTTTGGCCTCTGGGGACATCAAAATGAAAAAGTAAATCGGTCCCGGGACTAGGTCTTACCGTGCCACCTACGGTAATAGCTACTTCCCTTTAGGGAAATTCGCTAATAGAGTATATAACAATTGTATTTTACCAAACTAAATAAATAATAACCCTAAATAAGATAGTTATTAGTACTAGTAATGGTAGTTATAGAGCAGAATGAGAGTTAATGTCAGTACATTTCCTGAAAGCAATATGTCGTCAATCTTTGTCTTATCTTGTTTGTATGGAGTAAGTTCACTAGTAATTATTTTTAAATATATTAAAGCACTAAAAAACACGTCAATACGAGTATAAACGATTTTTTTCAATCCAACAGTTTGCTCATACACAAATCAGATTATTGTGAGTCTATTGTACCTATAAATCAAATTTATGTGATAAAAGTTTATTGTAAAAAATGAAATATAAGTGAATAAGACGATTTACAATCTATATAATAAAATATTTTATAACTTGCTATCGAAACCATTTCATTAAAAAGTATTTAAGTATTAGGTAGAAAAAAAATTAAAAAATTTTAATAACTGTATAAGTAAAGTTTGAGAAGCCAATCTAATAAATCATTTTGTAATATATGCGTTCCTTTTTATACATATCAGTTTCACTTAAACCGACAGATCTATTATTTTTGTGGTAATCAGTTTAAACAGTTAAAAAAAGAAAACAACATTACAAGCTTATTCTTACTTTTACACTGCAAATAGATGTGGTTAAATATACTAAATAGTGCAAACACATGCAATATAAATTCATATTACTGTTAATATGCAATAGACAGAAAATATTTTACAGACATGTGCTACATAACAAGGGTATAGTCAGTGTGTATAGATAGAGTAAGTCAACTCCTTATCTTATTTTGCAGCTCCTATTCAAGTATGTAGCACCAATATCTGCTCCATGAACACACTAAACCTTCATATTATGCAAAATGAATATATTTATACTCAACCGACTTTTAGTATACTGTTCCTATAGGAATGAAGTATTACCACAGGTGTAACGGTAAGACGTACAGCCGAGACCGATTGACATTTCCCTTTTAATGTCCCTAAAAGCCCAAACACTAATGTTAAAAAGTGTATAAACATGGATATTGTATATACACATGGATATAAATATGGATATATAAAAATGTATAAAACCAAACTAAAATATTTTAAATATATAAAATAATTTTAATATAAAAATAAAACTGATATATAAACGATAACTTGAGCAATTTATAGACGGATTTTGATTACCCTCGGCATAGACTACAGGGCTGGATACACTTGAAAAGTTTACAATCCAGCAATATCGATTAAAAATATGTACTATTTGTTTTTAATGTCTACTCCTAAAACGTCCAAACTTAACTATTTTCATTGCATCCATCGTCTGGACCCTAAAACACAAATACACTATATTGCTGTATAGAAACACATTTACAAAATTACTGTATTAAATTAAGCCCCGCTATATACTAGTTTAATAAGTATAAAACGATACTTTCTTAAATTAACAACCTTATCAAACACATTGTAAAAATCGATCTGAATGGTTTTGAACGTATCTTAGATTTTTAATACCAGTTAGAAAATAAATTCATAATCTTACAAAGTATGAATGAACATATTAAGTGCATACTAAACATCACCTATTGTAATTGGATGATTAAGCTAATTAATCCAACCCAAATACAAACCATTCTGTCAAATACATGTTATGTATAAAATGACATACGGTACTTGATGTAACTGCACTGTGGCAACCATTGTATACAAGTGTGTAATTCGATGATGAATAGCAGGGTAAATGAAAAATAAATATTCTGGAGCAAGATCAATAATGCATTTCATTATCATAAACACAACTGCACCATAAAACCCAGGGAACCATTTAATTAATAGAATTTTGCATTGAAAATGCATCGTTCAACATCGAATCGCTTCATTTGCTTATTTATGGCGAGTTTTGAATACTCAATCTAAATATTGATTTTACGTATAACGCCCACATCTACTTAAAATTAGTAAAAAATAAGATTTTGGAATTTAAAAAAATATATTTTTTAAGTACAATTTAGTTTACAACTTTTTAGAATATAACATATACGGTAATTATTTATAAGTACAGTAATTAATTGTAGTTATATGTACAATATACATTTTTGATTGTTTTAGAACATCCCGTTTTAATATTTTTGATACTACAATTTGTGTATAGCCCACTTATTTACTAAACAAGCACGTTTAAAGATATATTTTATAAAATCACATTCTAGTGTTCAACCTTACAGCGTTTCATGTAATTTAGTATTAAATGAAAATGTAAATGGTTTATTTCTCATCTAAGTAGTCCTTACCTTGTACCATGTCTTTGTTATAGCAGGTCTGTGTAAAATCTGTGTAAACCTTGAAACTAAACATACATTTTAATAAAATAAGTTTGGTTTTGATAAAATATGACTAGTATTATGTTAAAGAAATTAATTAATCACTCGTTTATCTTTCTTGCCTAAACATAGTATTTAATTTAACATTAATTGTACTACTAATATTATATGTGAGAAAGTTTGGATGTTTGTGACAAGTAAACGCGAAAAATACTGGTCGGATTGGGCTGAAATTTGGTATGATGATAGCTCACATTCCCAATGAACATATAGACGCATTCTTATCTCAAAAGTCCTTCCGGGATCAGCCCCAGTGGCTCTAGAGTTTCTAATGTTATTATGCGTATTCATATTTAAAAGGAATAAAAGCATTATTTCAACTGTTTCACCTACACAAGTTGGTTCTATGATATTAAATGGCATTAAAAAGTTATAAGGCAGCAGGGCAACAGGGTGCAGCACTATTATTTTTTTGCATTTATGACAACATCTAATTTGAACCAAGCAGCGACAAAAAGCGTGAGAACTTTACTGTTTTATACTTTTTTGGTACAGTGGTAGAACATTATAGTTATGGTAGATATGCTATACTATAGCATACCGTAAATTAAAAGAACCAAATTTTCTTAAACCATGTCCTCTCCTTTTGCAATTGCAAAGCATGAGTATAACTGCAATAAGCATTTTATAAAGCCTGCTTATACGCCAATTCCTTGCGAAGGACGGGTACTCTTACGTACTCTTATGTATATATCAAACATTTTTCTATTTCACGTCCTCTTCCCATTGCAAAGCACGGGTACAACAACTAGTATTATATAAAGTAATACCAATGATTTCATTAATATTTTACATTTATATCATTCCTATTATCAATTTTGGTGGTATCATAAACATTTAAAAATATATTATATTAGTTTATGTTAATTTCATATTTTCGAAGTGGTCGCCAGAATCTTCTGGTAATTTGCTTAAGATTCAGTGAGACTTGTAATGTGATAAAGTGATGATACTTGATGTAAATTAGATTAATGATAAGTTTTTCCTAGGAAGTTACATTATAATAACACAGAATAATTAATAAAGCCGTACAATTTCTCGCATGAACAATTCAGATTGAGATTGCAAGTTGTATTCATCTGGCTGTTTGAACAGAGTCAAGTTGACCTTAGTGTTTCTATGACTACACTCGGTAAACTGAGGCCATTCAATTGTGTTGTACTGCCTCAGGTTCTTAACAACACCAAACTGAGGCCAAAAAATGTATTCCACTGCATTAGGTTACTAACAATACAAAACTGAGGCCATTTAATTGTATTGTACTGCCTCAGATTCTTAACAACACCAAGCTAATGCCAAAAAGATGTATTTCACTGCATTAGGTTACTAACAATACAAAACTGAGGCCATTTAATTGTATTGTACTGCCTCAGATTCTTAACAACACCAAGCTAATGCCAAAAAGATGTATTCCACTGCATTAGGTTACTAACAATACAAAAATTAGGCCATTTAATTGTATTGTACTGCCTCAGGTTCTTAACAACACCAAACTGAGGCCAAAAAATGTATTCCACTGCATTAGGTTACTAACAATACAAAAATGAGGCCATTTAATTGTATTGTTCTGCCTAAAGTTCTTAATAACAACAAATTGAGGCCATTAATGTATTTTACTGCATTAAGTAAAAAAATCATACATGAGGCTATTTAACTGTTAACTATTAATAATTTACTGCTTTAGGTTCCTGAGTAAGAGAGCTACTTATTCAAGTGGTATTCGTAACAACTACTGTTGTGTATATTTTCAACATTATATTTACCACGAGCTTTAGTTATGGAGGTAGTTCCTATGTGAGTTGTCATAGGATTTTTAGCAAATAAGGAAAATTATCTTTGGGTTTTGGTCTATACTAGGTTATCCTCTTCATGTACTCTATTTCTCTTTTCCCTAATAATTTCTGCCAAATATTTTTACGTAACATGTCTTTACCATTCTGTCTCCTTTAATCTCCTTTGCGTTTATCTATGTGTTTAAATAAACACCGTGTGAGTATGTCTAAGCATACACACTCTTTGAATTTAGCTCTAATCATGTGCGACAAAATCCTACACTCTATCCTGACCTAATTTACATATTTACAGAATAAATGCAACTGCAATACCAGGCTAATAAGCCAATTAATTACAAAATATTTGACAAACAAATTGATAAGTGAAGGGTGTCAATAATGTTAGTATCCATTAATCTATCTGGTGCACGGAGTAAGATAAACAACATGGAGTAAGATAAACAACATGGAGTAATAACAAACACGATATGTGACATTAAACAATTAATTATTCAAAACTTTGTTTTAGAAGTAAAATGTTGTACTCTCGGAAAATAAAAATGAGTAATAAACGGAGTAAAAACTTATAGCAATAAATAAGAATCTTGGTTACAATATAAATAATATAAAGTAAAACTACTTTTGATATCTTATGACAAAATCAGTACCTTTAATTTAGTAACTAGTGATATACCTAAGGCATTTCTATAACAGCAAAAACAAGTTAATAATGAAATCATTTTAATACTTTTCGTTAGTAAAAACAAGAGAGAATTTGGAGGGATATAGTTTATTTCAGCCAGAGATGTGCAAATCCATCGATGATTTGGACCTGTCAGTGTTTGTTAAATCACTGTTTTGAATCAATTCTTGGAAAAAAGTATTTTATGAATCAAGATATGATGTAAACAATTTTGATCAGTATACACATGTTTTGTTAAAATGTTCGCAACCATCTTAATAACCCTCCCTAAAGTGAAAGATTACCCAGAGTAACGTACAAGGCCATACTACATTTTATCTATATAATTGAAATAATTTATTGCATTTTGTGTGCAGCAAATCGATCCCTAAATATTAATTTGTATAGGCGTATTGGGTGTCAATTTAAAGCTTGTATGAATGAAAGAATGAATCCTTTTTATTTAATTAGAGTACATCATTTACCATGGTAAAACAACAATTACTGAAATGTAATCCCCAAATGGGCTAATGCCTGTGGTTGGGGATTGAGTCCATCATCCGCACAATAAAACAACAAATTTAGGCTACTTTTAAAAAGGGAAAATAATGTCATTGTACACAGAATTTTGTTTACAAGAAAAGATAAATATAAAAAAAACTAGTTTACGAGGTAAATATACAGGGTGAGTTTTAATTGTCCCCCCCAAACTTTTTTCTACATTTTTTCAAATATCAATCCCAAACCACTTCCAAACATTGTTGGGTAGTAAGTACTTCATTTTGACAAGGTGGTCATTTCCGGCCGCCATCTTGGATCCGCCATATTGGATGCAAAATTTTTTTTTCAAATGTAAAGGGGGGATGTGACCCATTATTTCGAACTACATTTTTACCCTGATTACAATGCTGCAAACTGTTTTTAAAAATCTTGATTCATTCTAAAGTTATGAGGGCTTTTTAAAACTTTATTTTTAGCCCATTTTAACATTGAGCATTTACAAACTAAGACCATAATCTCAAAATAGTGCTAGATAAAGATAAGTAGATACTACCAGTAATTGTTGACCTATTTTCACTTGGTTATGATTGATGTATTTTTTTCGGCCGCCATCTTGGATCCACCATTTTGAAATGTGATAAATTATTTTAAATATGAAGGGGGTGTTGTGACCCATCATTTCGAACTACTTTTTTAAGCTGAACTTAATTCCATGATCCGTTTTTCATTTACATTTTTTTGATGTTGAAATATTGACATTTTTAACAAAAAAATTGCAATATTTCATAAACAAAACTTGATAACAAAATATGGATTGCGGCATTGAGTTGAGCTTAAAAAAGTAGTTCAAAATGATGGGTCACAACACCCCTTTCATATTTAAAATAATTTATCACATTTCAAAATGGCGGATCCAAGATGGCGGCCGAAAAAAATACATCAATCATAACCAAGTGAAAATAGGTCGACAATTACTGGTAGTGTATACTTATCTTTATCTAGCACTATTTTGAGATTATGGTCTTAGTTTGTAAATGCACAATGTTAAAATGGGCTAAAAATAAAGTTTTAAAAAGCCCTCATAACTTTAGAATGAATCAAGATTTTTAAAAACGGTTTGCGGCATTGTAATCAGGGTAAAAATGTAGTTCAAAATAATGGGTCTAATCCCCCCCTTTACTTTTGAAAAAAAAAATTTTGCATCCAATATGGCGGATCCAAGATGGCGGCCGGAAATGACCACCTTGTCAAAATGAAGTACTTACTACCCAACAATGTTTGGAAGTGGTTTGGGATTGATATTTGAAAAAATGTAGAAAAAAGTTGGGGGGGGGGACAATTAAAACTCACCCTGTATACAAAACGATACAGTGTATGAAAAATGAAATATGAAAAATGAAAAATGAAAAATGAAAAATGATCCTAGATGTATCCTCTAGACGTGTCCTCTAGATGTGCCTTTTGCGGGTTTGAATGATATCCCGTAAAAGCCCTTCGTCCTTTAGGATTTTAAATTTTCATAGTTTGTGCTGAATTCTTTTGTCAATTATGTGAACTTTTTCAAGTTTACATTTGTTTACATCAAAACAGATGGCCATGATACGATTTTGTTTACATATCCATACAGAAATGGGGTTATCTGTTAGTTGGCGATGTTTCAGTGAATTCACGTAAACTGTTGTAATGTTATTTGTATAAAATGTAAAGAAGAAAATGACTTACGTTAGATTATGTGTTGTGAGAGGATTTTGTGTCTTCATAGTATGTTTTATTAGTAATTTGTAACTTTTCTAAGATGCTTCGAAGAGATCGCACACGCAATGGAAATAATAGAGATATGTTGATAAATAAATAATCGTTTTCATCCTTATCAACTATACATAAAATATATCACGGATTTTGAAGTCACGAAGTGACGCATGTTGCTAGTACATATTGTAAAAATTAACACTGTAAAATATCTTAAAGAGCAACAATAAACAGTTACTAACACAGTACAACAGTTACAGTTTATATTTAGAGTTTTAATAATGTATTTGTTAGAAAATTAATAAATTCAAAACTTTCATAGTTGTATTGTCTAGTTATTGATAATCTATAAACAACATAAACGGACAATAATGACAATTGGAGCTTTTAACGATTCGCTAAGTTATAAAAATACGCAAAATAAAAACAATGCGTTGTTGGGACCCAGGTGGTTGGATTATGGTATTTAAAATAAGCAACTATCATATGCCTGTTGGGAAATTGTAGCAAATGTTGTTGGTATTAAACAACACAATACGGGTTGACATTCAATAAAAATTAATTAAATAATCTAAAAATATATATATATATTCTATTCTTCTTAGATTTATAGTCGAAGCAAGTACGTGCTTTCTCAACAAATAGACATAAAAAAAACACTAATTTAATCTGCATAACACTGATGAAATTGCAGAAGTGTATACCATAAAAGATCCACTAATACGATTTTAATGCTATTTAAATATTCTTACAAAAGCATCTGTATATTATATTAATCAAAAAGAAGATAAACCAGTTAACATAGGAACAATAACTCCTATGTCGGACGGTATAAGAAATATGTTATTCTCATTTGTATATGGTCAACCATATTTTTGTAACTAACGCAATAGTCATTTTTGTTTCTACACTTATTTATTACTCATTAAACAATGCGTAATGCTCAATTTTTTTTTATTTCACTCTTTTTGTCGCAGTTAGAAGAATTGTCATAAGCCTTTAAAGCAACCGTCGATTTCGACGGGTTTCACCTAGTATTATAGGATAGTCAATGGGGATCGATTTCTATTGGACACACCCAATCATTACCGGGCCAGGCCCTATAGCCGAATGACGTGTTTATGTTTTCTACTTTTGTTGAACATATGTATTAAAAAATGTTTATAAAAAGTAAATTTAACCTGTTATTACAATAAAAAACCACAGTCTCCAAAAAAAAATTATTCTAAGAGTGTTTACCTGAACGTCCTTGCTCCTAATGTTAAACTTAGAAAAAATATTCTCAAAAAAAGATTTGGGAAGATGATTTTTGGTTGTATGCAATTTGTATAAATGTAGGCTATATTTTTAACCGTTCCATTATGATATGGCCTTAATATTAGTTCTATAGTATGTATATTGATTTACCATTCTGTCTACGGTTCCTCCAGATCCAACAACTTAAATTATACTAGTTACTACGTTTGTTATTCTATAATTTAATTACATAACAGACGTAGTGAAAAGACCTAATAACCAATTGCTTTACTAATATATTCATTTGGAACAATAAAATATACCATTCAGCTTGGTATAAATCGTCCTCCATCAGGCCTCTTATCAAAATAATGCAAACACAACATCACTAGAGCATCTGAGTAAGCTTTTGTTAAAAGAAATATTAATTTAAACAAAGGATATGTTGTACAAAAATAAATCCTGCTTTCCATATTTGCACATTTAATAAAAATAAAATAAAAGTTTTAAGTGATTCCTCAAGAGGACGGTCCATAAAAAGTGATTAAATAATCTTGAAATAAGGTAAATTTAAACTTGTAGCTATTTGCTTCCTGACAAATAAAACAAAATAATAATTATCAGTAGCCAATCACTGCACTTTGAAATGTAAACCCTTGTTGAATTTCAAACACAAATTATGTTTCAACCAGAATGATTTTAGTTATGCAAATGACAGAAGGTTTTTGTTCTATAGTCCAGAATGTTTCCTTGGGAGAGTAATCTTCCACGGTCTTATAGTCTGAAGTGGCGACCGTAAAATTTAATTTAGTAATTAATAGACTGATGAATTATTTCACTAATAGAGCAAGCTTGGGTGATTTCTGATCCAATGATTTGCAATGGCTATCCTTCCTATTGGAAAGAATCGGATTAAAAAAGAGTGATGAAGAGGTTTCCACCTAATTATTTGGTTTACTAGAAAAAGAGTAAAATGTTGGAAATAGCTCTTAGTGCTCTCTCTTAAATGTGTATGTTTAACTAATTTTACAATATGCAGAAAGACATTAGCAATCATAAGACATGATAATTCAAACATAGTTATTGATTACAAAATTTTTGAAATTTACAATAATCTTGTTTTTGGTTAGCCGTAAGGTAATATCATATTTTCTATACACTACTGTGAAATGACCTGTTTTCGTTATATTTTCATCCTGTATAAATTCACAATTACATTGTTTAGTACAACAAAATAATGTAAACAATGCAAAAGTAATGTTTACTATCTTTTTTGAATTTTTCCGACGTAAACAAACAAAGATTTTTTATTGGTTTGTCAACTGTTTCAATTTGTAACAACCAAAACTGCACAATCCATGTACATATTAACTGTAATAAATAAAAATATCCTATGTCTGTTTTATTATTATTTTTTTATTATCCCTGTTAGTGTAGCAAAAAGTAACGTTCAGAAGACGAGTAAAAGTGGGTTTGTACATATTCTCGACAATATTTAAAGTGCTCGATAAATCTTGGTCTCAAGTAATGACTAACTTTCTAATCTTGCTATCAAAATTTACTATTTCACTAGCCGTTTACATACATGAATTTATAGTCCAAAAAACATCTCTTTGCCACCAGCTTAATCAAATTGGATCAAATACGTAAGAGATGGGAGTTAACACCAATAGTGAAAAAAATTAACAAGAATGAGACGTCATGATAAAAACATTTTTTTGTTTATGTTAATAGATAAGTTTGTGCGTCATTGTGGAAGTTAAGAGTAACTAAGTAAACCAGATATTCGTTTTACCTTATGTTTAACCTTATGTTTGGGGAGAGCGAGCTGGTCTAATGGTTAGAGCGCGGGACTTCGGTCCCTGAGATCCTGGGTTCAAATCATACTAAATCACCAATGGATTTTATCCAAGTGATAATGCTGCACCCCCAGGTCTAGCCTGAAGTAATGTAAAAACCATTCTACGGTCGTGCCGAGCGTCTCAGAAAAAAACAAGGGTATGAAGATATCCAGGCACGTGTTACACATACAAACTCTTGGACAGTTACTTTGTAAGGTCAGTTTGGTGGGAACCGTTCCCCTGGGACTACTTTCTTTTATCATCCCTCCAAACAGTTTTTCCTGCATATGTTATGGTAGAAAAAAAGATAGAAGACAAAGTAAAATACACAAAGCAAGTCAAATTCTAAAATAATTAAAATTTTTTTTTGTTATGAGTTATAAACATTAGGGGCGTTTGACCTATGACATCAAATAAATTAATCGTTCTTATATAAAAACTATATTACACATAGGTGAGGGTTAATCTGTTTTCATTTCTTCTAGTTTTCCATCATTTTTATCATATTTTATTAACTTGATTTGATAAAAAAGAAACTTAATCAAAGAGGCCGTGCTCTCGTTTAATACCTATTCTCGTTTTAAAAATCTCTCACGGTTTTCATGTGAATTATTAGTAGTTTTTACTGTAGGGGCGTATATTCTAAGACCGACAGTTTCCATATAAGTAATTTATAAAAAAAAGTAAACAATATTGTTAAGCTCTTTTTGTATTATGGTATATATAGTTTATATTTAAAATATTCTATTTTTGATTTATTCACCAACTTTTTCAAAGAAGTTTTATTGCAAAATAATCTCCGTTTATTGATAACGTGAGAGGACACCAGATGTTAACTAAGTTGTTCTTGTTCTTCCTTCCTCTCCAACAGTTTCCGATCACCAACATTTGGGTTGTAGTTCTAACGTATTTGGTGCACTCAAACGTTCATGATCATTATCATTCCCTAATCTTACATTTTAAAGTATCGAATAGGTTACGGGTTTTTCTAATGTGTTTATTTAAACTTATGATTAGTTACCTAATCTATTTTACAGTAATACAGGACAGGAATATTCTCTATCTTTAATTTTATGATAGCACAAATGATTATCCGCAGCTACAATAAATACTAATTGTAAGTTAAGTAAATACAAACAGTTTAAAAGTAAGTTACTAATTCATAGGGACATTTTTTACAAAATGAACGTTCTATGGGTAAAGGTACAATAGAATTTTCCCGTGAGATAGTATTTTAGAAGTGATCAATCTTTCAAAAAGTAATTCAGCTAGGGAAAGAGTTGGAATACATTCATGTATTATTTAAAGGGACAATACAGTCTCATTTGAACCTTTACTTTTTGAGTTACCGACGCCATTGTTATTCGGTGGCCATTTGTCTTACGAATACCTAAATTTAACTTAAAACACACTGATAGATCGAACATAAGATATGAATCAAACATGATATACAGCCGTATATTAGGTAAGATCCTTGGCTTACCACAAATTTATCACAATTAATAAATAGATTAGTATTTATATAAACAGTGGGTTATTTGTGTTTGGGTAACCAAGGTTAATATTCATAGAAGACACATAATAACGGCTGAATATTCTCCAAAAATTCAGAATACATTTCACAATTCGCTATTCAACCTATACTAACAGCTATTCGTTATTATTATAGTTTTAAGACCAAAGACAACAAGCTAGTATTGTTAATCATAAGAATAACACAGGAATAGTTTAAAGAAATTAATATTTGGTTTGAACACAGTTATCTGATTAATAATAAATTGATAAATTAATAAATTGAATTGATTGATAAATTGATTGAATTAATAAATTGATAAATAAATAGATAAATTAATAACACATTATACACGTTTAAAGTATATTTATTCACTATAGCAAAAACAAAAAATAAAACAAAAACTAAAACCACAATAATTGCCGTTTTCAATTTTAGAAATCAATTGGGCCACATAAAATCCAATCCACGTTAAGTGTGTTCCATTAGGTGTACGATATTGGGTAACGGAGATTGTGCACTTAACGCATTCTGAAAGCGATTTTGCTAAAATTATTAATTATTTCAACAAATGGGAACTTAACGTCAAAAATAATAAATGAAAACTAAATAAAAAGTAAAGATATAAAGTATAAGTAAAAAGTAAAATAATATACTGTATAAAGTATAATATATAAAGTAAAAAGTACGTAAAGTAAAAGTAAATAGAATATTAAAGAAAGAAATACACGTTTTACATTATACAGTACCCGCATCATTTTATCATTATTTTAATACGGTAGCTATAGTACAAAATAAATTACAGAATGAAAAAAATTATATTTTGTAGACCTTTGATGTACAAAATAGGTAGGTAACAATTAAATAACAAAATGAATAATATATGAAATTCAATATCATTCATGTTATTGAAATTCCCCTAATAACAAATAAAATAAACATTATTTTTATCAAAACTGAACATACAACAAATGTTTGCGTTACCATAACGTGCCTATTACAGTCACTGGTAAAGTTGCAGTGTTAATTACATGCCCATATAATCAAGAATTTTCAACCCTCTCAACACATATTGGTTTGATTCTGTTCAACTTGTTTTATATGATTTAGTTGGGTGACTAAAACTGATATTCATGAAGGTGTATCTTTAACCATGCCAGTAATAGAAATTATGTATCTTAGTACTTGAGGCTTTATATATAGATTGAATCTTATAAAAGGTAAATACATTAAAAAGTTATTTATATTTATACTAAGTCATGTTATAAAAATCTACAGCTCATAATAGGATATTTGTTATGCAAACTAGCATAATTTGGGTATGTGACTGGGTTAAAATGAGTATTAGTAATATTGATCGGCTAATACAAATTATAATCTTAAAAGCATTTGCAAAAAGTACAAGATACGCAGTAAAGTCTCTTGTTATAACATTTTTAAGCTCTTCAAATAAAATTGATAAGTAAGTGCAGTGAAATATTAGGGTCACATCGTCACTTAAAATTAAGAAATAAATATATGTTGTTAATTGTTTATAGTTTTAAATTACTCTGGATCATTGCTGCAACAAATGCTTTAAGTTTTGAAAATCAAACTGTCATACAGTATTAAGTTTTAAATAACGAGAAAACGTTTCACTTTAGAAGGGACGTCACTTAGTTTAATCTCTGTTGACCAAGCAGTTAGTGAGCAAAACCCAAACTGTGTCCCTACTTTGGGATATTTACTGTTTCATTTGGACAACTTCCACTTAACCACTGTTGAATATGCAAAACAGTTTCCAGTGGACACTAATTCCTTTTATTTTAAATACACACAGTAACTATGTTAAAATTAACAAGCTGTAGCGACCGTTTACATGAGTCGCTTGACAAAGTAGTATAAAAAGATGTTGTGATAATTTTTAAAATAAAATCTTTCTTTCAAGGAAAACCTCTATGGTTTTACTTGAGAAAAAGTAAGCAGACTTTCTGCTCAATAATTTGTTGTTGATTATTTTACTCGATTCTCATCCACAAATCACAAATAAAATTTTCCCGTGTTTGGGTTTTAATTTCCTTCATAAAAATCCAATCATCACTCCCAGGGTGGTTATTTTTTTAATAATGTTTTACCCAAAACAATAAATAGAACAAAGAAATTGCAAAGTGATTTCGAAGTGATTGCTAAGATCCTTAGAATTGTTTTAGCCAGGGTAAATAAGCAGTGATAATATGCAAAACACTAAAGGGGAAAGTAAAATATGCTAAGTAAGTGGACCCAGCTATGTTTGGTTAGTTTGTAAGTTTTTAATTAGTTTGGAGTAGTGAAAATTACAGAAACAATAATATGTTTTAGCAACTAGGTAAAACAAAGTTGCCTGATAAAAGTTACTCCAACTGCTTATTTGGTGTTAGTTATAAAGGAAATTCGATCATTCTTCCTTTTGCACCTCTTAAATTTCTATTAAATGTTTTTGGGTGTTTTGGTAAAAAAAAAAAAAAAACAATGGTTATACCAAAACTTTATATAGTCGAGTCAATCCGTACAAGAACCCTAAAAAAATTGCTTTAAATTGTTTTATTGGTTATTTTGACTTAGAATTATGTGTACTTTCCAGGAAAAAAAGTCTAATGAAATCGGAGTCTCGGAAGTCCAAAATTCAAGATGGCGTCCAATATTTTGGTCAAATGTGTCCGTTAGCACAATAACTCAAGCAAAAATGATCCGAATTCGATGAAATTTGGTACAAACATGTAAACATACATTTATTTGAACGAGTTCGCGAACCAGCATGATCGGACCATGGGAACAGGGGTTTATGGGGGGTTTTATGGGGTAAAAATTACTTTTCCCCATTTTTGACCCTAAAATCGTAAAATTTTGCAATTTATTTCGAAACCATTTTAGGGCTCAGAAAAAAAACAATTTAGTACAATGAAGCGTTGTCATGGGCCTAATACCTAGTTACGGAGAAATATCAAAAAAAAATTTAAATTTAAAATTCCTATGTTATTTTTACGGAGAATAAGAAATATATTTTTATCAAATTTGTAAAATGCATTTGTTTTATACTAAACTATTTAACATTTTACTAAAAACACTTTTTTACCCTTCCCTGTCACAGCAAACCGAAGTACTAGTTAAAGTAGTGATATTTAAATAGGGAATAAATGTGATATTTTTAATGTGATATTTTAGTGTAAATTCAATCAGGCAAATTGAAATTCGCTTAGGGTGCAGGTTTGCTGCGGCGGGGGTATTTTAATTTATGACTATTTTTTGCTTGAAAAATTCAATAATTGGTCTTAAAATAAAGATCACAAGCTTGCTAAAATTCAACATACATATTTTATTTACTTAAATAAATATCTATCAATTTTTAGCCCGAAAGGATTTTTTGAGATAAGAATAGGCTTGTATTAATAGGGAATCTGAGCTATCATAAAGCCACATTTCAGCCCAATCCGACCGCGCACCGTCCGGCGATCCGTTAATGCGTGATTGAACTTCAAACAAACAAACTTTCACATTTATAATATTAGTATTTTAGTCACACTTTCTTGTAGTTAGTAGTAGAGCATTATACAAATAATAATTCATAATTCTCATCAAGTTGTACACTGTTATGATCACTTTACGAACTATCACATTGTTCTCCAAGCTGGTAAAGTCCACAAGCTGTAGTACAAGGTAACCCATACTTTGTTGCAGGAGCATTGTAAATTCTTGCAGCTAGTAGAGTAGTTGCAGTGAGCATATCTTAAAAGAATCTCTGGTGCGGCACTTTGGGTCATCGAATCGTTTTTATTGTTAATTTTTTCCAGCAGAGCATCTCAACATGATTTTTTTACATTAATTGAAAAAACTCTTCAAATGAATAATAGTTCTTTTCTTTTTTTAGCAGTTGATTCACTAGATTTATGAAATAATTTTGGTTTATTTTACTTTTTAATTTGGTAGGAAAATGATTAAAAAATTTTGATCTCATGAAGGTTTCCTTTTTTTAAGTTTTTCATAGAAGCTGAGATTGATAAATTTATAAATTTTATTTCTAGTTTCATATGAATGGACAAACGGTGTGCACGTTTCCATTTGTTATGTTGTGTTATTGATTAAATCTTTATTTTACAATTGTATTTCATTGACACATCAGGAGCAGCTAATATACGACTCCAACGGAAGGAAAACCAAGATATAAAAAAGAAACACTGTTAATTTTAAGTAACATAAAATTGATAATTTTAAAAACATATTTCGAATATTTGTCTTTTTATATATGGTTTTTTATTGTAGTCTAAATTAGGGGCTATGGCCCCTACAGGCCACTAGTTATAGTACATATTTTATTGATTAGAGAGTCAAAATGTGTAGTTTTGAAAATTGATTTTTTACAGTTATCGTTTGTCTTAGTAAGTATAGCATGATTCTTATAGCATTTTTAGAGTTTCAGAACTGAATCTAAATTTTTTGGGCGTTCCTCCATAGATTGCCAGACCATAAGACAAAATATTTTTATTTTAGAATGTCCAGGTTACATTAGTGACACTGGCCTAAAAACATATAACCCTGAAGAAAGTTGTTGTATTATGATTTGTGTATTTAAGATTTGTGTCTAGGTTAAGCCCAAAAATTGAGTATGCTTAAGATCTATTTTTTATCCCATTCTTCACTGTAAAAAGTTGCAATTTATTTCCAAACCATTTTGAAGAGATCATAAAAACAAATAATTTCGTATTCAGAAGCGTTGTTGTATGCCTAACGGTCACGGAGAAAATAAAAAAGTGTACATTTAAAATGACCATGTTATTCTTATGGAGAATAAATAAAGTGTTAAAGATTGCTTGTCTATGGAAATATTTTAGTAAAATTTGGAAATTTTTGCCATATTGAAAAAACCCGATTTCCGAGATTCTGATTTTATTAGACTTTTAGTATATTATTTCACTTACTTATTGGAAATGTAAACCATCAAAAAATCTTTTTAATCAATTTTTTAAGGTTAAGGGGTTTTATTTCATATCTTGACTAGACTAAATTTGATCTAAATAACTGTAAACATGAACAACAATACGATTGGAATCATATGAAGTCAAAAAAACATCTGATTAACAGCAGGATTGCCAAAATAAACCTGTACACATTATACATATAATTTTTTTATAAACTACTTGTGAACTATTACAAAATGAAAGAATTGAATGAGCGTAAAAAAAGTACTGAAACAAATTCTATTACTTGACTCAACACAGAATTCGCTTATGACAAATATGTGTGTGTGTTTGTATCTGTGGAGACGATACAGGCCACGATGAATTGTTATCCAAGCGTACCAATTAACAATCAAGATATGGTAATTTTCAGAATTTCCATAAGAATTACATAGTTTTTTTTATAACTATCCCACCACCACGTAAAATAATTTAATGATTAAAAATGCCAAATTGCATATATTTTTTAAGGATTTACAACATGGATATAGCACAGACTAGAGATAAAAAGTTGTGTTCCCTATAGTGACCAATATTGAAATAAGTTATTTACTACTAACAACTTGAGACAGATTTTTACCTATTTTCAACCCCATACAACACGTTTACTGTATATTATTTATCTTAAATCATGAATAGTTTATAGATAATACAGTTTCAAAGGTTTGTACCAAATTCGGTCTAAATTGGAGGTTCAGAAGAAAATTTACAGGGAAAATAGTAAGGTTTATTATTTTTTTCAAATTTTTGGACGCCATATTGGAAAAATCCAATTTCCGAGACTCCGATTTTATTAGACTTTTAGTATGTAATTTAACATACTTTTTGGAAATGAAAACCATCAAAAAACCTTTTAGAGCAATTTTTTTAAGGTTAAGGGGTGTTTTTTCATATCTTGACTAGACTAATAAGTTTTCCATGATAATCATGAAATTTGCTAACAAAACAAACTCAACTATGAAATTATTATTTTAACAGAAGTTAAATAAACTGAAAACAATATATTTTGGATAAATTACATTGACAAAAGATTACTCTCAAAGTAAACTAATGATTTACCCCGACCAAAGTCTTTTTTTGTAGAAGTCAGTTGAATGACCTTCGTGTTTTGGGTTTTAGCGAATTTCCCTATAGGGAAGTAGCTATTACCGTAGGTCTCATGGTAAGACCTAAGCCCGGGACCGATTTACTTTTTCATTTTGATTTCCCCAGAGGCCAAAAACACCATTCGTTTAAATTTATATATATATATATATATATATATATGTGTGTGTCCATCCGCACGATAACTTGAGTAATTTTTGTCCGATTTTGATAAAATTTGGTTTGAAGGTGTAAGGCGGGACAAACTTGAATGAGTTCGCAAACCAGCATGATCGGACTATGGGAACGGGGGTTTATGGGGGGTTTTATGGAGTAAAAATAGGTTTTTCCCATTTTTGACCCTAAAAACACAAAATTTCACAATTTCTTTTTACACCATTTTATAGAGCTTAAAAAAACAAATAATTTAGTATATTGAAGCATTATTATGCGCCTAATTGTTACGGAGGAAATTAAAAAAAAATGTAATTTTAAAATTCCCATGTTATTATTATGGAGAATAAGTCAACTGTTGTAGTTTGCTTGTTTATGAACATATTTTGATCGATTTTGGAAAATATTTTTATTTCTTACTAAACTATTATCATTATATAAAAAAAATCTTTTTTACCCTCCCTGTTGCAGCAAACCTTAAGTACTCGTTAAACTAATTCTATTTAAATAGGAAATAAATGTGCTATTTTTATGAAGGCATTTTAGTGTAAATCCAATCAGGTTAATGGACATTCGCTTAGTCTGCAGGTTTGCTGCGGCGGGGTTATATTTGCATGTTTTGCCGTTAGTGCCGCATCGTCAGGGTATCAAACACATAACAGTCACCCGCAAACGAATAAATAAGAAAAACCTAATCGAACAGTATTAATTAGTTGTTATGGCTATCATGCAACTGGACAGTCCCGTTGCAGGAAGTATTTATTGCCTGTAAATTTTTTTAATAATCCTTAATTTCAAAACTAATCACAAATGAAATTATCGTTTGTGCAGTTTTTGAAATCAATAGTTATATAAAACATGACACTCATTGAGCATATAAAAATAAGTTATTTATACTTGTTATAGTCTTCGAAAATTCAAATTATAAAAATTACGGCATACATTCGTTTAAAGAATTGTGTTATACTTGATCAGCAAATAACTTTACTAATATCTCTATGAGAACTGCCATGGAAAATATATAAATAGCACATTAGACCGTTATACTTTTCTTAGCAAGTTTTTTTTTATATTTACAATTGTATATTGAATTGATTATAATTGGTAATGAAATTGTAACAGATAAAGATATTTTTAAATTGTACACATGCCTAAACCCTAAAACTAAATTTATAAACTTATATACTCATATTTTAGCTGAGGTAAACTTATATTTCCATTGTTCATTTATAGACGAATTCGCGCGCAATTCAACGATAACATGAACACATTCCCGCGTTGTTACGACCCCCATTGTTGTTATTGGCTGTTACTTTCACACCGTGATACGCCTCATATCCTCTGTGTCTGTTATTGTTATTGACACTTTTGTTGTGTTATTTGAGCTGAATTCAAGCCAGAGACAATGGTAGAGGAAACAATTGAATTTTTTTGATAATTCTGGCTAACAAATTTAAGTGGATCAAAGATGCATTTTAGTATCTTAAAATATCAATAAATATGTATTGTTTGCACAATCTCTAAGCTTTTTTACTAGGATAGTGTTTGTTTTCGAGTTTGGACCATTTTCATTGAATATTTCATAAATTAATTAACTAGTAAAGATTAAGGATGTTAATTTGTCAATAAAAACTATAACTTACAATACATAGCTCAATGATAGTTTCATCCAGTAATGATTAAAACCTTGTTAACTACAGTAGATGAATCATAACCTCGACTTGCCTAACCTAACCTTATAGAGCCTAAATTTACCTCACCTAACCTAATTTTCAATAAGGCTTGAAATGTGCAGAAGAAATAAAACATACATATTATGTGCTATACCAAACGAAACCAGAATTGTAACCCAAACTGGTATTACAGAGGTACTATTTACATATTATAACAGTATTAATTTAATCAGTTTTCAGTTTACAAACATTTATCATTTTACATCATTAATATTTTAAGACTAGATTCAAGATTCAAAACATTCCAAGCAGAGATTCTACAAAATGTATCGTAAGGCTACTATGTTTAAGGTACTATTATATTTGTGTGATCATACTGAGTCAAAATTATAAAACAACAGTATGAATATCTAAATACATACCAAAATGTTATCGTTGTACTTATGTTATAATTTAAACTTTAGGTGGTTTGATAACTTGGATTACACACTCAACTTATGAAAAAATGATCCAATTTTGATGGAATTTGGTATAAACATGTAAACCTACAACTATTCGAACGAGTTCGTGAACCAGCATGATCGGGCTATGGGAACAGGGGTTTATGGGGGGCTTTATGGGGTATAAATGGGGTTTTCCCATTTTCACCCTGAAAACATAACATTTTGCAATTTCTTTCTTGACAATTTTGTAGAGCTTAAAAAAACTATTTAGTGCATTAAAGCGTTGTTGTATGCCTAAGGGTTACGGAAAAAATCGTAAATTTAAAATTACTTTGTTATTCTAATGGAGAATAAATACACTGTCTTAGATTGCTTGTCTATGGACATATTTAAATCAAATTTGGAAAATTTGTTTACTTTATACTAAGCTATCAATATTTTAATTAAAACACGCCTTATTGTCTCCCTGTAGCAGCAAACTTACGTACTCATTAAAAATGGTATCTAAATAGGAAATAAATCTACCAAATTTAAGGAAATAATTTAGCGGAATTCCAGCCAGGTGGATGCAAATTCCTTTAGTCTGCAGGTTTGCTGCGGCGGGGGTATTTATACTATGTAAAATAACGAAAAACAAATTGTAGGAATGGTGAAAACTGTAGTAAATATAGTTTTATGATCGTTGTTTTCAACAAAATTACCAGACATCTATTTTTGTCTGTAACAAAGGCTACTCATTTGTTACGTAGCTTCCTACTTCCCTATTACACCTGATATTTTATTGCAATGATACGCCGTTATTTGTCAAACTTCTCGTGAGTTCCAATGTTTTATTTTTTTATAACTGACTCACACAAAAATAACTTAATGATCTATGATGGATATATGCATGAAGAAAGATTTTCTTACAGAAATATGATTGACACATTAAATCCCTTAGAAAATATAAAATTCTCTGACTCATACTTGTTTTTGGACACATCCGACAGCAGATTTGAGCTATTTACTTTATTGTTATTTCGAGTGGAATTTCATGATATTTTCCATTCAAATGCATCTTTTTTAATAAATTAGTTCATAGATTATTGCAGCACACTAAAAAATGGCAGTCGTCAATCGAAGTGAGTGACACCAACAAATTGTTTAAACATTTTTGGATTTTGCTAGTCTTTACACGTGGGGGAGTTTAGCATTGTTGTGGTGGGGGAGGGAGTTTCGTTTGCACCCTAAAACGACATAGAGATTTTCCACCGAATCAAAGTACGATGAAAAAATAATACTTAAGATTAAAGAGTACGATACAACTACTAGGCTACATATGAACTACTACGTACACAACTTTGAATAAAATCCTTATATTTAGGAGATTAGGCTACTTTTTGGACTTCAAGAGTTTATTTTATAATTAAAATTTGTTCTTTTGAAAAGATTTTAGAGATACATATACATCCATTCATTGATTGATTCTTTGATTGATTTTGATCTACCAAAGATTCTGCGTCGGTAGTATTTTAGTACATGGCCCTTTGATTATTGGGAAGAGACTTATTTAGCACTTTGATAGCACTATAGTTATATAAAGTACTGGGTATAAAAAAATGGATCAAACGTAAACTTGCATAACAACAAGTTAACATATCTTTCCCACTAACTTGCTTAGTTTTTTCTACCATGGTTTCACCACCTAACTTCTAAAAGTCTCACACTCAGTAACCTCTAAAAGGTGTAACTAGTCAAACATAAAAAAAAAAAACATTGATAATAACATATGAAACACATTGATAATAGGTAGATAAAAAAATAAGCCTCATTATATCTAGAGAAACACTTTAATTCTAAAGATGATGACACATCTTCATGATTTTTTACATGAATGATAGCAAGAAAGAAGGTTGTGGAAAACATAAACAGAATATCTACAATGCCTTGTATTATTTCAAGACGAATGAAGCTTTTCGGAAACGTTTTTACTCAGAATCCAGGTAATTTGTCGTTGACCCCCCAATATGGCCCATTATGGAGGGGGGGGGGGGCGTTTTAGAGAGAAACCTTCTCCAGTTTTCCTTGTCCGTAGAAAACGGCGTCCAAAAATACTATAACAGTGCATTACAATATAACCAATATATTTTTTTCCAGTGAAATGTTTTCTGTTAGTTAATAACAGTTATAAAAATGTAATTAGTATTTTGTATCATTTGGATATACTATTATATAATTAATAATGTAATGTCAGTATAGACACAGGGTTTCTGGTAGTTAAAAATTAAAAAAACAAGTTTCCTAGGCTAGGAGAACTTTGCTTATAAAGGAGGTATCCTTCTGCACAAAGTCATTCAATACTCCTTTATCTAACTTGTTATCCATTTGGACAAATAAAAACTAAAATGATTGTCTGTTCATTATTTCGCGTCCTTGACACCTTAGAGTTATAAAACAGAATTCTTGGTGCTATCACTTTTAACTAACGAAAGATTTAATATGTAGCCTATTAAAATAATTGTTCATTATATAATACATATTTTGTCAAATATTCAGCTAAACAGGAAATCCAAAATACTGAATTTACTAAATGCTAGACAATAACTAGCTGTACAATGCAATTGTATGCTTGCAATATTGAGCGGAGCTAGCATAATCCAATACTTTTCTTAAGTCAATGTTACATCTGTTCCTCGTAAATGAGATTAAATACTTGCAGTATCCAATGTCACGTAAATGAATCCATGGTTCACGTAAATGAATTGTCTACTTGCAGGAACCAAGTATATGTTTCATCTGGTTCTCATGTATTAAATGTCTAATTACAGTATACAATATTTAGTTCGCATAAATAAAATGCCCATTTGCATGATCCAAAGTCAATGGTACGCCTGGTTTATATAAATGGAATGTCTATTTGTAGAATTCCAAGTTAATGATACGTCGGGTTCACGTAAAAGAATTGTTTACTTGCGGTATCCAAACTTAATTGTATGTAGGCCTAGATTTTACACATAAATGGAATGGCTATTTGGATTATTTAAAGTCAATGGTGCATCAGCCTTATTTCGCCGACCATAATTATTGGTTTTTCATTTTGTAGTAAATTATGCTCAATGATATTAATCCGATTGTTCTTCCCTTTATCTTTGTACGGTATTTGTAATGTGCTATTTAGATTATTCGTTAACTAACATATGTTGCGACTGTTGTTTACCTTTTTATTGTTATCTCGCAAATAATGTCATGGCAACCAATCAACCCATAAGGCCCATGTTAAATTTCCAAAATTATACACGTAGAGAAAAGACCTGTGGTCGGATTTGTACCATTTCAGATTTATACCTTCCCATAGTCGGTTACTATGATTGTGCTAATTTGGTGCAGATCGCTTTAGCCGTTTGGGAGGAGTATTTGTAAAACAAAAGCAGGAGTGTAGAATGTATAAGAGCTTCGCTCGCTTCGCTTCGCTCCGCTCCGCTCAATTAAACTAAAATTGTGATTCTTCTCTAACATGCTGTTTTTTTGTTTTTTTTTAAATAAAATTTACAATAATTATAAAGTTAAACTGTATACATACACCTATTGTATTTGACTGACTGATGGATACACTATAAACGTACATCAAGCAAATTGTAATAACTTAGATCTTTATCAATTTGGGCTTAACAAATCGAATAGATCATTTTAAAGCATGAGTTTTATTAAATGTGCAATACTTATATACATCGCACACATGTAATCCATTTGGACCATTCCGCGTCTCGAGTCCAAATGAAACACGTGTCTCTGAATTCTTGCAGCTCCATCACGTCTAAGATATAAACTTAAACTCCACTTTCTCCTTTATTGAACTCAGTGAATTGGACTGACCACCCTAGAATCCCTTTTTTCCGTTTTTGAAATGGTGTATGAAAATGGTATTTTCCATTTACGATTGAATGTTAATTGTCTTCTTTAAATCTTTACAAATATTCTATAGTACATAGATGGTAAAAATTCTTCCAATGAATATACTTTGTAGTACTGGGCTTAGGAAATACGTTATTAAAACGTTTTCATTAGCTCGCTAGTGATGTTAATTGTAAAAATTAGCATGTGCCCCACGTTTTTCGTTTTAATTCTTACAAGTATTTATTCTCTCAAAATATTTATAAATTATTTTAGTGACAACATATTCTGGGGTGATATTGCGTACATCAACTTGGATGGAATAATCTATTTTCATGCTACAAAAATTTTGTGTTTAAAAGCTCGCAATGTGCTCAAGGTAAAATAATATTTCTATTTTCAGTTTAAAACAGGTTATACAATACAACGTAGTTATTTTTCCTTTATCTTAAATCTACAATAAATAATGTGACATACGCACGTTTAGAATAGTAGTTTTTGTTACTAGTCCCTAAAGTAGGCTTTTTTGGGGCGATATCATGTTTAACGTCACAAAAATGGGGGAAATTCGAAACACAAAAAAACATTTAAGGACGAGTTACGAACAACATGTTTCATTACATTGTCATATATTATAGCAGAAAATACAAAATATAGCCAAACCCGTTTGATTAAAAAGGAATGTTTATTTTAGAACAGCTGATTGGTTTTTGAGATAAGCTTTGACATAACCATATGATTCGAGTCCGTAAAATTTTACGGACTAGTCCAAAAAGCTATCTTTAGGGACTCAAAACGACCCATAAGACAGCTGATTTTGAGACAGTGTAATAAAAGAGGTTTTTTGTAATTAAAAATTGAAGCATCCTCTATTGGTAGAGAAAGTTTACAAACAGCTGTCAAAAAGTTTGTTATTGCTTCGTCTCGTCAGTGTTACCAACAGTTGGTGAACCATGAACAATATTCCCTCTCTGATATAACCTTAGTAACGATAAAATATTACAAACCTACTTATTGAGGATAGAAAACATGTCTCCTGTTTGGAAATGCACAAAATAAACAAACACCTTCCAGAGAGGTTTTAAGTTAAACAAATTTACTAAACTCCTCTTTATGTTAGAGGGGTTAGATTAGTATTTTACGCAACGATTGCGTTAAGTTAGTCTTTACGACACGAGTAGAAAATTTAAGAATTATATAATTAATATTGTTATATAATTATATGATTATATAATTATAATTACGAAATCTTAAAAACTTCTACGAGTGTCGTAAATACTATTAACGCGAGTTGCGTACACTACTTTACCTACGACCGTTTTTTTAATTACTAACATTCTGGTTTTTTATTCCTGACAATCCCTTACTTTTTAGAGAGGTTATGTTTTCGTTTATTGTCATTGCCACTGAAAGTGATGCAGCGACTTATTGTATAATCAGCTGATTTCATGTAACTACGTGTTTGCAAAACTTTGTTAAATAATGCATTACTTTTTCAGGGAATAGGTTCTGCTAATAGCAACATTCTTACCATAAATACTGTATCAGGTACAATAAGGGAAATATTGCATATTTTTTTGGACAACTGAATAATAGTGAAACTGTTAATTTACAGTTAGATTTCAGCATCGAATATGTAGTCCACAACGAGTTGTGTGAAAAGTGGTTAAGCTGGGTTTTCCTAGACGCGGAGTCGGCCAGCGGAGAGAGGAACGCGGAGAGCGGAATTGAAATTAACATGGCATTCCGCTCCGCTGCTAGGAAAACAGTAACATTAAATTACCTAAGACAAGCTGAGTCCGCTCTCCGCGTTCCTCTCTCCGCTGGCCGACTCCGCGCCTAGGAAAACCCGGCTTAAGAGGGTTTCAAAATAAACCAGAAGCACATTTTCATTAATCAATTTAACCTTATTTTGTTTCGTCCATTTGAAGAATTGCTGGCATGTAATTTCATACCATTTTTTCGATTTTGGTGGCAAAAGATGAGCAACAAACAGTTTGTGCTCTCATTTAAATCTCGTCAGCTTCACTTTTACTAACTGACATTTTAAAATCAGTTTAATCTACCTTCCTTTAACGTCTACCAACTTAGGTTAAGAATACGCGAGAATCGACAGGAACTAGTCGAATCAACAATTACAATTGTCAACTCATCAGCTGATCAGCTGATTAGTTGACGTTCGAAGCATTACAATTTTTGATCAGCTGATTAGTTAACGTTCGAAGCATTACAATTTAAAATCTTTTCTCTCAATCCTTGAACCTCATTGGTCCGTTACCCGTGTTGTTATGAGAAAAACTATGCTGTTATGAAATGAAACTATGCTGTTATTAAAGTAAACGGCTGTAAAGTGATATTTTTCAATTCTGAGTAGTGAATCTAAATGGCTACTTTAAAAAAAACGGTCGTAGGTAAAAGTGTTTAACATAAGAAAAGAAATATGAGTTTATATTTTATATTTATATTTTTATATAAATATATTTATATTATATTTATATATTTATATTTATATTTATATTTTTATATTTTATATTTTTAATATGCGACAGAAAACATCAAGTTGGGCTCTTGTGACCGGAAACATGCGGTTGTATGCTTCAAAACAGTTAAGTAACGATAATATCAAACAATATGTATTTTACCAAACTATTATGAATAACCAGCCTCCACAGAAGAAAGTAAATGTAGTTAATTAGAGAAGTAATACACGTACTTAACGAGGAACGTATTCTCCTTTGCAAGGTAAACCTGACTTCCAAGTTACCTCTCTATAGGAGTGACAGACTGGACTCATTATTAGAACGGAAATCATCTTGTCGAACTAAATTACTAACCAAGTTGACATCGTACCCTCAGTAAATTACAACAGCATTGGTCTTTACGTGGGCGGAAATTATCTAGTAATCTCACTGAATTGCAGATGATACTTTGAATAAATTTATGTATGAATTGGCCTTAAGGGTAGGATGCATTTTTCTTGTATTGGTCTAATAAAGCTGAAATTCAGATGACTATTTTAAATCTGCTAACAATGGTAAGTGCTAGAGCTATTTTTAGACCTACAAATACATACGGGATGGATTGCAATTAATATTACCTGATTTAGCTTAAGATTGAATGTTGCTATGATTTCAGGAAAGATTCATTTGACAGTTTGGCATCCATGATGTCTTATATAACTTAATCATAATCCATGCTACAAACTAGTAGTCAATAAAATAAGTAAAACTGGAGTAATTTTGAACTAAAAAATACACATAATAGAAAAAGAGAACGACAGTAAATTACGCGATATTTCTTTTTAGACCCAAACTGTAACTGTGTTGGCAGCAAGTTGCAGAATGACTAATGGGGGTTTGTTTCCAACAGCTTTGCTTGCTTTTATTTTATAGTTTATTTACTTATCAGGTAACGTCTTTTGTTCATTTTCAGCCTCTGGATCACTGATTTTTACAACAAAATGTTTAAATTACCTGTATCCGTCAAGTGATCCTAGATTTTTAACCTCGCTCCCGCACCTGCACCCATGCAAACGAATTGGAAGCGTGATTCCATGTGCAGGAACGAGGAGCGGCTCACAAAAAACTACCAAACAACCAGAAAAACCGTGGAGGAAGGTTCAAGAACAACGCGTCATATGAGAGAAACGAACTGTAATGAACAGTTAAAATCAAACAAGGAACAAATTAATAACAATAATTCATCATTCTCAAAAACTCCAAAAAATTTAGCATTCCCATCACTACTAGATCACAATCATGTCTTTAATTATCATAAGATAATTAACTTACACTTCCTTTAAAAATAAATTACTAAAATCACAATTTTTTAAAGATATTTTTTAAAGCATTAGTCATGGAAAAATTACCATTTTTAGGGGCCCCATATTTGAATAAATAAATTAGAAGAATAAATAGGCTACTATATATATAAATACATGAACAAACTTAAGTCTCCAACGGTGAAATAAATATCCATATAAATAACAAGTAGGTTGTATCTTTATCTAACTTCTCTCAGTCCATGGCGGAAGAAAAAAAGTTTAACACATGCACAATAACTTCCGATAAATTTTGCGGGCCAAGCGGATGGCACCGGAGGGTCCATGAAGCTGGGCGGGGAAGGGACCAGAGTCCAAGATAGGTCCAGATGGTCCTAGTTTCCCCGCCGAGGCTCCAAGTGCTCGTGTTGTCCTCCTCCGGGCCTCATCAGGTACACACGGCGAGCGTAAATTACTTCATAGTTTCGTAGACGACGCACAAAATAGAAATAAATAAACTGCTTTGCATTTTAAATTACATAAAAGTTGATGCAGTTCGATTGAGAAAATTTTCAACGAAGTTTTCAGTTTTGACGTCTCGGAGCCTATGACAACTTCACGGCAGGAGTAAGAAGAAGTGCATGACACACATATTCACTGGAAACGTCAAAACAGTTACATAGCAAAGCAAATACTAAACAAAACACAACTTGAACACTGAAACAGAAAATGAGTCGACTTGTAGTTGGTTGACTACAGCTGTTTCGTGTTTATAAACTCATCTTCAGGTCAAATGTTGCATATATTTATTCCATGGAATGGTCGTCATGAGGTTAATTTCACAAATAACACTTCCACGTACACCAAACATTAAACATAAATTGGCCAAAATGTATTAATTTCATGGAATAAATCAATGCAACATTTGACCTGAAGGTGTGTTTGTTAACACGAAACAACTGAAGTCAACTAACTACAGTACAATCTAGGATCACTTGACGGTTACAGATAATTTCAAGCTTTTGTTGTAACGTCTATCTCATTTGGTGCTAATATGCTATATGATTATTTATTGAGTCAGATGATAGTGTGGTTCAACTTCGATATGAATCAGTATAGTAATCTACTGTCTGGTACTTAAAAGTTCAAAAAAAAATTTTTAATGGACCAAAATTAATACTGTATATCCAAACAGTTGGTTATATTTAAATATCGACCTTTAACTGCAAATATATAGTTTTTTGTTTTGTACGTTTCATGTCTTTGATACGTGTATAAGTTAGAAAGGTAAAACGTTGTCTCTGCTATTGAGAGTTTTTGACCGCCGACTATTTGAGCTATACTTATTATTAAATAGACAACTTGAGTTCATTATGCTAAAGCCTCAAGAAAACGCAACAAAAGACTTTAAAAAGCCTAAACGTCTTATAGAGTTGTATTCTGGCCTAAATAATGAAGGCTGTGAAAATCCCAATTTGCATTTGTTAGCAGTTCGGATAAATCGAGTTTTACAAACAATAAAGCAGAATGAGAGTTTATGTCAGTACATTTCCTGAAAGCAATATGTCGTGAATCTTTGTTTTAACTTGTTTGTATGAAGTAAGTTAACTAGTAACAATTTTTAAATATACTAAAGCACTAAACAATTCGTCCATACGAGTATAAACGATTTTTTCGGTCGAACAATTTGCTCATACAAAGCTCAGAATTTTGTAAGTCTATTGTACCTATAAATCAAATATATGTAATAAAAGTATTATGTAAGAAATGAAAACGATTATAGGTTAGGGCCTATTACTTGATTATTGCTAAAAAGAAACATCAAAATCTAAAATGTCACAAAAAATATCGAGCAACGTATCATGATTTAAAATGCATAAGCTAGTTATTTTCGACATTATTAAATCCATAAATCTAGCCCTGGCAGCAAGATATGATCCTGGTAAAAGACATGATAATGTAACGGATCACCGAACCAGGCCCGTCTCCGGATAATAACGTTTTAATGACCTCTCGATGAAGAAAGCATGCAATACGATGAAAAACTGCTACCTTACTATTATACGTTGCTTCTTTTACACTACATTCACCTTTATTATTTTTTAATAATTTGTTTAAGATTTTTATCGTTAAAAAACTTGTAATACGGTCAAAGAATAATAATTGGTTAGCGAACGAAATGTTTTACAATACTAAGATTGTGTTACCAGTTGATCTCAATCCATAAAATATCTGGTACTTAGAAGACATTTTACTTACTTAAGGATATCTATAAGGTATACCATGTTATGTTTCCACAGTAAATGTTGATAACAATTTGTTCAGCTGAGAGTAAAAAGTATTCCTGAAAATTAAAAAGAGATTTTTATGTTTTCAAACAAAACACACAAATAAGGTGAATTTAAAATGGAAAACAAGATATTTTGTAACTAATGCAAGTAGGACAGATTCTACCAGCTTGTTAGCCAGCCCACTGTATTATAATGGGGATTGTTGTGAAGACATCCTTAAAATGAGTCTAGGACATATTGTCGTCGTATAATGCTGTCTTTTTGTTTTACATATAGTTTTAAGCATACAATTTTTTTTGCGTGAATTAAAATTTCAGAATAATTAATAGGACTTTTAAAATGGATAATGGATTCGGCCTTGATATGGGTATTTTTTATAGACTGGACTATATGCTGAACTGTATGCATTTTGTAGGTAAAATTCTTGAAAGTAGTCTAAATATTGATTGGTCAAAAATCCACAATGTTTTAATTTGCAACGCCAACATTCACTTTTATAATCTTTGGTCACTTTTAGCGAATTTCCCATATAGGGAATAAGCTATTACCGTAGGCCTCATGGTAGGACCTGGACCCGGGACCGATTTACTTTTTTGTTTTGAGGTCTCCAGAGGCCAAAAACACCACCCGTTCTAATTCATATATATACATATGTCCGTTAGCACGATAACTCGAAAAAAATTATCCGATTTTGATGAAATTTTGTATAAACGTGTAAACCTAAAATTATTCGAACGAGTTCGCGAACCAGCATGATCGGACCATGGGAACGGGGGTTTATAGGGGGTTTTATGGGGTAAAAATGGGTTTTTCCCATTTTTGACCCTAAAAACAAAAAATGTAGGAATTGAAATAATTTAGTTTAGTGAAGTATTGTTGTATGCCTAATGGTTACGGAGAAAATTCAACGAAGTGCAAATTTAAAATTTCAATGTTATTCTTATATAGAAAATGAAAGCTGTGGTGATAAACTTGTTTATGGATATATGTTGATCAAATTTGGCAAATTTATTTCTTTCGTCCTATACTATTGACGTTTGGTCAAAAAACACTGTTTATCTTCCCCGTAGCAGCAAACCTAAGCACTCGTTAAACCTAATGTTATTTAAATTGGGAATAAATATGTCTTATTTATGGAAGTATTTTAGTAAATTAGTATTTTAGAAAATATGTAATCAGACAAGTTGAAATTCGCTTAGTCTGCAGGTTTGCTGTGGTGGGGGTATTTTGATTTCACAGTGAAACAAAGCTATGAAAATGAATGAAAATGAAAATGCTTCTTTATTGAGGCGAACTTTAGACCCCATGGTCTTTTCTTGCAGTCAAACTCTACACAAAAAAAAACTTTAGTCTTTAATACCTAGTACTAAATACTTAGTACTTAATAGTGTAATACTTGTCTTTAACTAAAGCTTCACGTTCGTTATTTTTGATTCTATAGTCTAAATGGTAAGTTCGTAACTGTTTTATGAACCAAGATCAAAGTTTCACCTCAATCTACAGAAGTGCAATGAATGAGTAAAATAGTAAAGTGATACTCAATATTAGAGTGACTCCTAAAGCAGGGATGTTTTTGTACATCTTTGTTGATGTTTTATTACTGATTAATCTTATGTCCTAATAGTTATGGTATTTTTGAATAGGTACTGCAGTGAACTTTACTTTATTCTTGTAATATTTATGTACTGAGCAATTTCCGGAGTACTTGTGATAATTAAACAGATGTATACTAAGACTGTACTTCGTTAGGAACACACCCCATACGTTACTGTTATTGTCGTAATTCTTTTATCATGTGTTTCACGCGAACTTTAAACCAAACATCTCATAAATTAATTTGATTTGTCATCTTCATTGCAAAAAATCTATTCCAAAAATACAACTTACGAGAGCTCACCCAGTGTTAAAAAACTCAACCAAAAGTATGTATTGTGCGAACTTCTCAATTTTCACCCAGGCTGTAAATAAAACATGTAATTGGAATTTCTTCAATTTGTTTTGCTTTTCTGTTTATATTTTGATGCTATTTCGTCACCAACATGGCAACCCATAAGGCCCAAATTATTTTTTTTATGATTTAAAATTATTTTTTTTTTGCTTATTTTTGAACCTATTTTAATTTATTAAGGGATTCTGCACGTCTAAAGGAAAATATCTTTCATTTGGTACCAACCATGTGTAATTCGTTCCACCTTTTGCAACCAAAAGGTGAGTGAGCGTAGCGAACGAACTTCAACCTGGAGGCGAGTTAGCGTAGCGAACGAGCTAACCTGAAGGCAAGTGAGCGTAGCGAACGAGCTCCAACCTAAAGGTGAGTGAGCGTAGCGAACGAACTTCAACCAGGACGTGATTGAGCCATGCGAACGAGCTCACTTATGAAGTTAAACGGGGTAAAGCCCGCGGGCACATATCTACAGCTAGTATAAGATAAATGTTACATACCTATTTAAGTTTTTAATAAACACCAGTATTTGATTACATTCGAATTACATGAATTGGATAACATTTTAAAGGACTATTTTTTGAACATTAATCTAATAACTTAAATATTTCTGTCAGCTAGCTTTTTAGCCAGAGTTATTTTTAGCAAGAGACGTTGTGATAATTTTAGCTGGGTCCAGGTTTGAAACATCAAGAAAGCAACTGACTTTTCTCGGGGTCGTACCTGTACCAGTTATTTTTGACGGGCATCGTTATCACTCAGCTAATTAGATATGCTATTTATAACACTACTTACAATAAAGATTACTAGGTGAAACCCGTCGAAATCGACGGTTACTTTCAAGGCTTGCGCTAAATTATCTAACTGCGACAAATTGAGTGAAATTGTACATATTTTGAGCATTTAGCATTGTTTAAAGAGTAATAAGTGTAAAAACAATAATGATAATTATTGCGTTAGTTACAAAATATGGTTGATCATTCAATGAATAAAATATTTCCCATACCGTACGTCATCAGAGTTATTATTAGTATGTTAACTGGTACCTCTTCTTTTAGAAGAACCTTTAGATAGTATTAAAATCATATTGGAGGATCTTTTGTAGTTAAAACTTCCACGATTTCATCCGTCTAATAAAGATTAATCTATGATTTTATTTTAAAAAATATCTGTTTATTGAAAAGACACGTTCTAACTTAAAATGGAGGTCCATCCGTTACAGTGTAAGTTTGATTTTTCCTTCGTCACATCGCTTCAGTTCATACCGTACTTCTGTGCCAGTAAATAACCCTCTAGCATAGTTTTGGGAAATTGGTTGTGGGGATGTTGAAGCTAATAAGACACTTCTGCACTTGTATTATTTTGCATTGTATTACACAATCGAAGATTTTTCCAATGATTTAAAACATGTATGGCAATAATCTCATAGTATGATAAAATATAGCCAAAAGTGGTGAAAAAGGCAGACACCAACCCGTACAATAAATATAAGATAGTTCAATAAGAAATAATTGTTAACTAACAGTTACTGTTATAAAAGCATTTTCCACTGATTTCGTAATGGAACGTTATATTGCAAAATATGACATGATACAGAAGAAAATCAATTTTAAATTTAGAAAATGACATTGCAAATACTCCTTTTGGACAATTCAGTAACTCCCAATAAATGTGTGTTGTTTAAAATACAATTTTAAATTAACAGCTGTTTCAATAAAAAGTATTATCCACATGGACAAAATGTAAACAAATCTGTGGAGGGATCTTTAAGGGCTTCTGGGGCAAAGCCCTAACGGGATTCACTTAGTTTTTTCTTTTGGTAACTCATCTAGGGACCAAGACCTTTCTTTGGACACCTCTACCAAGTTTCTACGCCCAGTCGTTCTCTCAAATTAATGGAGACAAAGTTTCCAATTAAATATTTAGATTCCCCCATGTTAATCTTATGGGAGAAAATCCAACTTTGGTGGAAGATCCTGCCCAAACTAATAAAGATTTCAAAAAACGAAAAAGACTTTGCAAAACTACATATCAGGGCCATTCATTTGACACTCTAATCATCAAAATCGGTCCAAAAATGAGGGAGGAGTTCTGTTTACAAAAATCGGCTTAGCGTATTATATATATAGATAGATTAACTATCGTTATAATCGAATAATCTGAACAGTTGTTAAAGATTTCTACATATAGGTTTCAGATTCTCACAAAACACCATTGTAGCACAGATGTTTTTTATTTCAACGACCTACATATTATAACTTAGCCATAGTATGAAATAAGATAACAATAAATAAATTATACTTTAAAAAATTCTAAGAGGCATTTAATAATTTTAATCATTCACATGTCACGCATTGCTGACTATTCATTATATAACGAAAACATATATTTACTGGAGAGGTTATGCAGGAACAATTTAACTTACTTATAGGTTCCTCCTCTTCCCAGGCTAATGTGGTTTGTTTGGATAAACCTGATGTATTTATTTCTCTCCTGGTGACAATAAATCTCCAAAGCCTGTTTCCAAACCCAATTCATTCTGGCTCATATTTACGGTGTGTCAGCCTATATGGGTTTTATCCGTGAGTAAATGTATTGCTGATTGAATGTTATATATCTACGAATGTCATGTTACAATTATCAACGTACATAATACAGCAAGTTTCATAAAAACTCAAGCATTCAATACAAAATAATGTCCAGACTGAATATACGTGTTGAGCAAAAACTGTAAAATATACTTATAGTTTTAAAATATAAACTACTAGCTGTACCCGCGGGCTTTGCCCCGTTTAACTTCATAAGTATTCGCATGGCTCATTCACGTCCTGGTTGAAGTTCGTTCGCTACGCTCACTCACCTTTAGGTTGGAGCTCGTTCGCTGCGCTCACTTGCCTTCGGGTTAGCTCGTTCGCTACGCTAACTCGCCTCCAGGTTGAAGTTCGTTCGCTACGCTCACTCACCTTTTGGTTGGAAATTAGCTGTTGTCATAAATAAAAAAAAATAATAGTGCTGCACCCTGTTGCTAATCCTTGTAACTATTATGCTATTGAACATCATAGAACAGAACCAACTTGTTTAATTGAAACAGCTGTTAAGATTAATTAATTCCTTTTAAATATGAAAAATCATAAGATTTACATGGGGAATGACAGAGCCACTGGGCGGAGCCCGAAAGGGTTTTTGAGTTAAGAATATGCTTTAATGTTAATCGGGAATGTGAGCTATCATCATGCCAAATTTCAGCCCAATCCGTCGAGTAGTTTATGCGTGATTGAGCAACACACACACAATCACACACACAAACACACACACAAACTCACAAACTTTCAGATTTATAATATTAGTAAGATATATTATTAAGCAAGCATGTTTCTTTAAAACCTTTTTTCTCAGCTCGTGTGCATCGCAGGGAAAATCTACGCATACTGTTAATTTGCTTTTTCTATTGCTTAAGTGCAGTGGTGAAACATTATGGCTATGGTAGATGTGTTATACTATAGTATACCGTAAATTTAAAGAAAAACAATTCTCAAATTGTGTCCTTCCCTTTGCAAACGCAGAGCACAAGTATAACTGCAATAACCATTTTATACTTATACGCCAACCCCTTATGAAGGACGAGTACTCTGCCAGTACTTAATAAAACCACTCGAAATTCACAGTTACTATGTACAGATTATTAAAAACTTCTACTGGATGAGGAGGGATGATTTATGGTCCCTAAGGAGGGGTTTGGGACCAACTGGGTTGTATGACATAGACAGTATTAAATAATTATAATCGGTTGCTATTGAGTTCGTAGATATTTTTTTAAATTTTAATTTCATTACTTCATTGATCGGTGGAAGATTAAAAAATTGTAAACAATACGTTTATTGTTACACTCACCAAAACATAATTTCTCTATAAACGTATGATTTAACATAATATTATTAGGGGTATTTTTATCACGAATAGTAATAAAAAACACATTGAATCACCAACAAATTTAATCACTAATCATGATGCAACATACCAGTAAAGATCTCTTTAAAAATATTAACTCACCATCACCTAAAAAGAACATGAAATATCGGAAACCAATTTTGGTAGCAATTATATCAAATGATACAGGCCAAATAATAATAAACTTCTAGTTTTATTTAAAATAAAAAAAATCTTAATTAAATATATTTCTACCAATCCTAGAATTGAGTATACGTGTTGAACACTTACATTTAAGAAAAATATGAAACATACTTTTCATTTCAATGTGATGTTTTTAGCTGCTTTGCATACGTTAAATGGTGGCTGAAAGTTACGTTTTGCAGACCACGCCAGCTGTCATTGTCATTTGGGGACCGAGCAGGTTTTCAAATCTCTTGGGCCGCAAAATCAGCTGCCCGCTTTCTTAAAACGTGAATTCATATTAAATACACAATCAGTTTCCATAGCATTGCACTAGAATTTTTTTATTGTCAACGTTGCCTAGCAACTATTTATTATTATTTTTGCTCAAGATTCAAGATTTATTTCGGCCATTAAGTAATTTACAATAGGCTTTGTCTTACATAAATATATTAAACTAAAAATAATATTTCAGTCTTTTCCTGAAAAAAAAACATAGAAAATAATCCACTGCAAACCAAACAACAGCACTTCCGTCAAAAATCTTCACACAGCAAACCATGCAAAACATAATTGTCAAACAAACATACCTTTCAGTAGACGTACATGACTTGTTAAGTATTTAAGTTTTGTGCAGCCTTCATGGCATCAAAACAATCATCAACTTTGTAATATGGGTTCAACTCAAGCCAATTTTTTACAATGAATACAAATTTTGATCTCCTCTGGGAACGGACAATACCAGGGAGGGCATTGAAAAACCTAATACCTGTAACAGGAAAACAGTTTTGTGATTTACTTAATCTATTACTACTTATATGTACTTTTGAGCGATTTCTGGCCATGTAAGAGTGAACATCCTTATTATATACAAGATCAGCCTCCATATCTTTAATTGCTATTAAACATTGATATATGTACATATTGACTACTACAGTCATGATCCGAAGTTCTCTAAAAAAATAAACACAAAAATGCTCTATAAAATGAGTCTGACACATGACTCGAATTGCTCTTTTCTGAAGTAACAACACTTTCTTAGCATGTGGGGAGTGACCCCAGAGCCGCGTACCGTAGACAACGTGTGCCTGAAAGAAAGAGAAAAAAAGCAAGCCTCAAGAAATGAAATGGCAATTCATGAGATAAGTTTCTTAAAAGGAAAATCACTCGATTGAGCTTAGCACAGAGGGTGTCAATGTGGTCACTCCACACAAGCTCAGAATCCAGGGTGAAGCCCAGAAGCTTTACAGGATCACTGCTGGCAACATTTTTGTTAAGACTAAACATAATTTCCTGAGTCTTATCTTTGTTTAAAGCTAATCTATTTCCAGCAAACCATTCAGATGCTGCATTAACCAATGTGTTTACACAATTTATAGCTGTAATAGGGTCAGTGCTCTTAGAGAACAGAGTTGTATCGTCCGCATACAGCAACACATCATTAGAAACATTGTGATAAAGGTCATTCATTGTGACTATAAATAAGAAAGGCCCAAGCACCGAGCCCTGTGGGACCCCATGCTGAACTGCCAGATCTTTTGAGTTCACACCTGCCCATGACACTACTTGAGTCCTATTATTAAGATAGGACTCGATCATTCCAAGCGCACGGGGACCAACCCCATACTTAGGAAGCTTCTGTAGCAATATAAGTCATGTGAAACACAATCGAAAGCCCGTGATAAATCACACAGGACAACGGAAGTTGAACATTTTTCCTCAAATGCCTCCAGGATGACCTGCAGAAGGGAGCCCACTGCCGAGACAGTAGATTTGCCCCTCCGAAAACCATGCTGGGCGGGGACCAGGAGCCCGTGCGCTTCAAAATGATCACAGAGTTGACTTAACATGACAGCTTCAAAAATCTTACCAAACACAGGTATCAAGGACACTGGCCTATAGCTAGATAAAACATGTTTGGCACCCTTTTTGTACACAGGTACAGTTCTGGCTGTCTTTAATACATCAGGGAAAATGCCCTGCAAAAGGCAGCAGTTAAACAAGTGGACCAGCAAAGGAGCAAGTATCTTAACAACCCTTTTGATTAGTGAAGTCGACATATCAAAGATGTCCTTACTGTCAGAGGACTTAAAATTATTTACAATATTTATAACATCAGATGCATTTATGGTTTTCCATTCAAAACTAGCACTAACCAATGGAATTGAATCACTAAAATTGTAAACATCACTATTACACAGTATACCGCCAATAATATCATCTACTGACTCAACAAAAAAGTGGTTGAAGTCATCGGCAGTAGCGAAATCAAGTTTGGCAGCTGCTCCCCCTTTGGGCCTACTCTTGCTAATCAGCTTCCATGCCGCCTTGCAGGGATTGGCAGAACTAGCGATGTGGGCTGCAGCGGCTGATTGCTTTGCTTCACGGAGACGGACACGATACTCTCTTCTTAATTCACGAAGATATGGGAGAACACCCGGTTCACGTTTTGAAATGTCATGAACCAGGAGTATATGGCTCTTAAAATCTGCAAGTTCGCTCGTGTACCAGTTTTTGATCCTATTGTTTGATCCCCGAGTATCACGACAAGCCGAATCTACAGTCTTTCGTTTAAGTGGAAAATGCAGATCAAATTTTGTCTTAAATTTTGAGAAAAACTCATCAAAAGCTTCATTTGCTGGGAGAACACACAATTCATTAAGCCATTGGGCTGTCTGGTTCGCAATATCTTCACAAAAAGATTTAATACGGTTTAAATTTTTCAAGCCTAACCTAAAGAACACAGTTTTAGGTATAAAATCACTCGTGTCTTTTGGTGGTATACACAAATCTAATTTTAGGAATTTATGTTTGTGATCAGCAATTTGATCGTCACTAACCACAACTTGATAATTCCATGAGTCCAGATTGGTGATGAATGAGTCAAGGGATGCATTATTTCTAGTCGAACTAAGTACGCTACTATAAAACCCAAAACTCCGAAGCAAGTTTAGGAAATCAACTGATTCTCTATTTGACTTTAGCAGATCAATATTGTGGTCAGTACCAATAACCACTGCCAGGCCAAAAGAAGTCAAGAATGTTAAGCAAAGTTCTAATAAGGCAAAAAAGCGTTATACATGGCCATTCGGGGAGCGATACATGGCAACTACTATTAAGTTAAACTCGTGCAAAAGTACAGCAGAAAACTCACCTTCCAGTTCTTCACCGAAGTCACTTAGATCTATAGCTTCAAAACTTACGCCAGAGTTTACAAATATAGCTGTCCCACCACTAGGATTTGCCCTGCAGAAATAAGAGGCAAGCTCAAGATCGCTGACCTTATCGTAGTATCCAACTTCTTCTGGAACTAGCCAATGTTCGGATACACACAAGACATCCAAGTTATTCTGATCACATAAGACATCAAGCTCAGCCACTTTATTACGCAGGCACTGCACATTAATGGAGCAAAGATTTAAATGTGCGCGCGACAATGTTTCGAGTCTCAATAGTGAGTCTGAGCCTGACTCACGAGCGGCTTCGCTAAAAAAGTCTGTGACCTTACGAAGGTTGTTTTGCGGGACTGCACCACGAATTCCCTAATCAGGGTCCCAGCCGGCCAGAAGGCGTCACTTAACACTTTTGTTTTGTCTTTGGGCTTAACACCTAACTTGAAAGACTTGTACGAGTCGTGCTTGGGCCTTTACTCAGTGCACTCAGCTTCGACATCGGCGTTCTTCATATAGCTACATAAATCTTTCGCACTAACATCTGTTTGAAGCCTTGACACGACCAACCAGTCCTTCCTCTCAACAGCTCGCTATTTAGAAGAGTCGGGCAAGTCAATTTTTGTTCTAATAATAGGCACACTTTGTCTCTTCGCAGCTCTCCTGACACGATTTCGTCTATTTGTTATAGTGTTCCACTTTCCATCTTGACTGTTTTTGGCATCCGCATCAAAAACCGGGAAGTTGACATCGTAATCATCAATGTTGTTTTGGTTTTGAAGTTCCGAATTCAGTTCAGTTCTACTGTGAGGCAAACAGGAGTAAGAGCGGGAGCAAACAGACTCATTCGCCGTCTGAGTCGGATTCACATCTATTTGTACTGTCTTGGATTGAACAGCAATTGGAGTCGGAGTCAAAGAAGCTATAGTAGCCGACGCATTTTCTGCTACCGGCCTGTTGTTGTCGTTACTTTTGACTTTAAATTCCTGTATGTTCTCGTCCAATATCAGACTTAACCTATCATTAATAATCAATCAATAATCAATCGTTAAGATGGGGACGCCACCTAGGTGCGTATTTTAACCCAAATATGAGTGAAGGATGAGTGTAGAATGGTGTGTGATCAGCGGTTTCATTAGTCAGGATCATTTATTTAAAGCCCAATGATCAGGAATAGCTGGGTCCAGTTTCGAACCATCAAAAAGCTACTGAATTTTCTCAGGATCGAACCGGCGACCTTTTGATTAATAGGCGAGCACTATAACCACTCAGCTACCCAGCCAGTTTCATTAATTGTTGAAAAACCTTCAATTGTTTTATTAATTGTAATATTGTCCTGCACTAGGCTATTTACCGACTTAGCTAAGCTGTCAATACTCCCACGTAGGTTTAAAAGTTCATCGATGATCCAGGCGCTGGCAATCACTTTGTCCAACTTCGCAGAACAAGGATCACAGTACCACTTGACACAGTCCGATAATGCCGTTATACTAGCGTAATTATCTTCATTTAAGTTAACACAACGAGGGTGATACCACCCACTACAAAATCCATCACAATAAATACCATGGTCATCCCGCTTTATTAGTTTTTTACACATTTTACACGGAGCAGACGAACAATCGACACCACCATTCACCATGATCGTACACGTACCATGAGTATCATCAAAGTTCATCAAAGCTGATTTCTCTAATTATTTCTTTACATAACCTTAAAGTTGTAGTTGTGTTGACTATTAGTGTGAATTATTATTGTGGTGAATATTGGTAATAGGGTATAGTGTGGTGAAAAATAGCGTTCGTACCACAGACCGAAAATGTTTTGCAGCTCTCGATCGTTTTAAATTCGCGTTTAAATACCCCCCGCCGCAGCAAACATGCAGACTAAGCGAATTCCCATATACCTGGCTGGATTTCTACTCAAATATTCCCTGAAAATTGTTACATTTATTTCCTATTTAAATAACATTAATTTTAATGAGTACAGGACCTAGTTTTACTGCTACAGGGTAGGTATTGAGATTTTTTTATTAAAATGTTGATAGCTTAGTTAGTATGTAATAAACAAAATTGCCAAATTTGATTAAACTCTATCCATAAACAAGCAAACTACAACAGTTGATTTATTCTCCTTAAGAATAACATGGGAATTTAACATTTACATTTTTTTGAATTTTCTCCGTAACTATTATGCGCAAAATAACGCTTCAATATACTAAAATATTTCTTGTTTAAGCTCTACAAAACAGTCTGTAAAGAAATTGTGAAATTTTATGGTTTTAGAGTCAAAAATGGGGAAAACAAATTTTTACCCAGTAAACCCCCGTTCCCATAGTCCGATCATGCTGGTTCGCGAACTCGTTTGAATAAACGTAGGTTTACAAGTTTCTACCAAATTTCATCAACATTGGATCATTTTTGCTCGAGTTATCGCGCTAATGGTTACACATATATACGAATCTGAACGGAGGGCGCTTTTGGCCTCTGGGGACCTCAAAACGAAAAAGTTAATCGGTTGCTGGTTCAGGACTACGGTAATAGCTATTACGCCACACTACATTATTTTGACGAACTTCCCACGCAAGGATTTAGTCCAGAAAACAGCTGTTTGCCGCCAGCTTATTCAAATGGGGTTTCATTGCGTACTACTGTTCTGCAATGAGTTTTACCGGACACCAATCAGCTGATTATACTGTATTTTCGTGGCAATTAGTGGTTATAAAGAAAAACATAACCTCTCTCAGAGGTGATGACTAGTGATTGTTAGTCCTTTAGTTGGTGGAAATATATAAGGATTGGTACGGATTAAGTAGTATGGCGTAAACTATCGTACGTTACTCGTCCTAAATGTGTGTACCGGACTCGTATGGTAATCCCGTACTCGACTTCGTCTCGCACGGGAACGACCACACTCGTCCGGTAAACACTTATTTTCAGGACTAGTAACGTAATATACTATTTCATTATAAGGGAAATTCACTAAAACTGTATCGAGCCGGTAAAACCTCATTTTCAGGCCTAGGTACGAAATATACTATTTTATCTACAATAAGGATAACCGAGAGCTTAAAATCTATGGTTTCAAGGGTGCTGAAATTGGACATTTAAAACGAGCTTAAAACTTTTAAAAGTATTTAATCATGTCATCATATTGCTAAGCTTATATATCTTATCTTTTATACATCTTAAATATTAGGCCTATATATTAAGCAAGTGCGTTTCTTGAAAAAGAAATCTCAGCTCTTTTGCATCGCAGGGAAAATCTACGCATACTGTAATAGTATAGTTCATTACTAGGACCGAAAGTGGCATTTTCCGTCGCGCACTCAAGTTTTTGTGTGAGGTGAAACCTCACACAGGGAACCCCAAAATTTCACGTGTGAGGCGAAGCCGAGGACGGGAATAATGGAGCAAGTGCCGGATAATAACTTTCGGTACGAGTTATGAACGATACTTTTCATCATGACGCTAAAATACACAAACACAGATATGCAGACCTCAGTAATATTACAACTATTTCATTTCTCAATTAATTTGATTGAATATCAAAATTATCTAAAAAGGAAACCTACGTATATTTCTCAATGAATTTTGTTTAAACATGAAAATAAAAGAATAAAACAACTTTTAACAATACATACAGCTTATTCAAATCATTAAATTAAACCTTAACTAAACACTAGCGCGCGTAGAGAATAAACGGAGAACTAGTTGAGAGCGAGGGAAAGTAAATTTAGAGCGAGGGAAAATCAGCTGATCGATTTTCCCTCGCCCTAAATTAGAGCTTGGGAAACGACTACTTCCATTGATGTCAGCTGTTATTGAAAATAGTTACTTTCGTTACGGAGTGATGAAAACAATTTATCTGTCTGTAAATGTGCAGAATAACTTTGTAAATTAAAGCAGGTTAAAAAAAAACAAAAATTTAATTTAAAATTTAAAAAGTTACATAGGCCTTATGGGTATACTAATAAATAATATACCCATCGATGTTGAAAAAAATACTTGTGAAGAAATAACAACGAAATAGAAACAGAAAACTGAAACAAATGGAAGAAATTTCAATCACATGTTTTATTTATAGTATGGGTTGAAAATAGTGATGTTTGCACAATACATGTATTTTTGGTGGAGTTTTCGACCTTGGGGTGACCTCTAGTATAAATTAATTTGTGAACAAACATCATAGTAACTTGCTATAGCACCTCACAGACATCAACAACTAGTAGGATTCAGCTTCTTCATATTCAGTATTAATCATAATTCCTGACATTCAACATGTAATAAACATGAATACAGAAAACAACTTGTAAAAATGTACGTTATGCATTTGGACGAGCAAGAATGTTGGCACATTTACACGGATGTATGGCCAAATGTATCGTCAACGGCTCTCTTTATTGTCACGTGCCACAAAACACATTCTACGTTCTGGAACCGTTATCCCTTGCTGTATCACTATGTGTAATAGTATATTTCATTACTAGGACCGAAAGTGGCATTTTCCGGCGCGCGCTCAAGTTTTTGTGTGAGGCGAAGCCGAACACAGGGGACCCCAATTTCACGTGCGAGGCGAAGCCGAGTACGTGAGAGCTATTTTCACATACGAGGCGAAGCCGAGGACGGGAATAATGGAGCAAGTGCCGGATAATAACTTTCGGTACGAGTTATGAACGATACTTTTCATCACGACGCAAAAATACACAAACAGAGAATAGCATACCTCAGTAATATTACGACAATTATCAATCAAACAATTTGTTGAAACATAAAAATAAAATAAAATATTCTAAAAGTAAACCTATGTTCATTTTTGTTTGATTTTTAAAACATAAAAATAAAATAAAATATTCTAAAGGAAACCTTCGTATATTTCTCAATACTTCAAACATCAAAATAAAGATTAAAAAGACTTTGAACAATACATACAGCTGATTTAAATCATTAAATTAAACCGTAACAAAACACTAGCGCGCGTAGTGAATAAATGGAAAACTAATTGAGAGCGAGGGAAAGTAAATTTAGAGCGAGGGAAAATCAGCTGATTGATTTTCCCTCGCCCTAAATTAGAGCTTGGGAAACGGCTACTTTCATTGATGTCAGCTGTTATCGAAAATAGTTACTTTCGGTGAGGAGTGATGAAAAAACTATTTCGCTCCTAAAATAAAGTATCTTAACTCTCGCTATTTTGCTTATAACTTAAATAAAAATGTTGAATAATAGGGTGGAAACCAAAATTGATTAAAATCTCGTGAGAAGAAATAAAGGTTTAATATTATTTATTTACATTTTAGGACTGTAAATAGTGTAACCACTTACAGTAGGTATATGATAATGTATTTCTCATCACTTCTTACCGAAAGTAACCATTTTCGATAACAGCTGTTTTGGAAGAAAGTAGTTGTTTCCCAAGCTCTAATATAGAGTGAGGGAAAACCGATCTGATGATTTTCCCTCGCTCTAAATTTACTTTCCCTCGCTCTCAATTAGTTCTCCATTTATCCACTATGCGCGCTAGTGTTTTGTTAGGTTTGTTTTAATGATTTAAATCAGCTGTTTTTATTGTTGCACGATCTAAATCAATACAGAAACACGTATTAGTTTGTGTCGCTGTGTTTTAGCATAGTGCATGTTAAAAATTGCTCAAAGTATGTCTAATATTACTGATGATTTGATGAAAACAGCTTCAGGGCTAACTAATCACCTTCCACCAGATAAATCAAGGGGAAAATAAGAAAAGGAATAGAGACAGCTTAGAAGCCGGTGGTACAAATTACAAAATGTTAAGTCAATTAAAGTAAGTGACGAAGTATTTATTAATATATTTATCTAAACAATCTACAATTATGAAACCATATAATATGTACGTTGTGAAGTGTATGTTCAATGATAAAGAGTAGTCTAAAACTAGTTTAATACTAACTGAGGTATGTTATTCTGTATGTGTGTATTTTTGCGTCATGATGAAAAATATCGTTAATAACTCGTACCGAAAGCTATTTTCCGGCGCTTGCTCCATTATTCCCGTCCTCGGGTCCTCCTCGTACGTGAAAATAACTCTCACATGTTCGGCTTTGCATCGCACGTGAAAATTGGGTTTCCTGAGCTCGGTTTTGCTTGAAACTTGATTGCGCGTCGGAAAATGCCACTTTCGGTCCTAGTAATGAAATATACTATTTCACAAGACTGCAAGACAGCACTGGGAAAGTTTTCAGACAATCATTAACTTCACTGAAATTCTAGCAAGTTCAGTACTGAATAAAAAAACCTGTTTATAAACTATAGTATGATTTATGTAATTCAGTTACAAAAATAAAACTGCACGTTTTTTAAATGTTACTAAATCATTTTTTGGCCTAGGACTCTAGGCACGAGCGTGTGATTGTTTTTTACATTACATACGGCTAGACCTAGGGGTTGTGGCATTATCAATTGTATAAAACCAATTGGTGATTAAGCGGTATTTGAACCCGGGACCTCAGGGAACTAAGTTCCACACTTTACCACTTGACCAGCTTACTCCTCATTACTAAGCCATTAGAATATAAAACTAAAAGATTTTTGTTTAAAATAATCATATTTTGCAGGTACCCTATGTATATCAGTTTATCAAAGAAGTAGCCTATTCCTATGAAGGCTTTTTAACAATAATAAAAGTGGACTGATTTATAAGGGATGAATAATTTAAGTTTGATTAAAAAAGAATAATGATGGACTTTTGGTTTAATTTTAGCACTATTACCGAAATGACGATCTACAAGCCTTGGAAGATCTGGTAGAATGTTGTCCCGTCAAGAAGATATTTTTGATGAATGTCCAAATGTTCTCACATTTTAGTACAGTACACAGAATTTTGAGTCAAATTTAAAGGGGTTTATTAAATGCACAAAAAAGGACAAGGTAAATGAAACAAGTAAAAGAAAGGTGAGAGAAATGAACGATGCTAAACAAAGAAACTATATTGCGAGAAAAGCAATGCACTTGGAACCAGAATGTTTTTATTTTTTAATTTGGTTGTTTTATTGTTTCGTGGGGATTTTGCAATATACTCTTTCTCTCTCTCGTATATTGACATGCAGAAACATATCCGTATCGCATACAATGGGCTACACAATTTAAACTGAACTCTTTTCCTCCAAAGAAACTATCATAAAAATTTAGTATTGTTAGACTTCACAACACTTGCATTTTATATAACTAGTGCACCTATTGCTCAAATTCGAGCAATTGCAAAGTATTACAGGTGTCATTTCAAAACGAATAATAGTCATAATAAATTTCCGATGACTTAAAAGAGTCAACTCAAAGATAATGTAACCAATCACTCCACTCCAGTTATCAAAACTGAAAACGACCTCACTCTGAAAACAAACGCTTTTGTGTTTATCATGTGTTTACAATGAACAGCTGTAATTAATACAAATTATTTGTCCATTTAAGTAAACAATAGTTATTTGTGTAACTAGTGGTGAAAGTAGCACTTTGCTGCACACGAGAGCAATGTTTACACGAGCGGAATGATCTCGAGTGCAGCAAAGGCCTTTTTCACTCGTGTTACACATTATATTTTTCCTACAGTCACTATAAAGCATATAAATAATTAGTCTTTCAAACACTATACAACAAGTGTTTAGGTTGAGCTGGCAACACAAATGGTGCCATAGAGAAAGTAGTACCCGCGGTCCGTATCACTCCGCTATTTTTCCTCGGCAAGAAATGTGCTCCGCGTTTTGAGAATATAGTCCCGTATGTTTTGTGATTTGAAGTGGCAAATGTTTACCAATAATCAAACGGTTACTGTTGTCTGTAAACGTATTTCTAACTCATCGTGTACAATTGTACACGAATATATGTTTATTTGTTTTGTAAACACTAGATAGTAGCCTTAAAAAAAAACTCATTTCAAGCCTTATTAGACTCAAAGTTATACTTTTATTCTTGGTGTTGAAGGTTAAACAAATAATTTTAACATAACCTGCTCATGAAAATTCAGCTATTTATGTTTATAACATCACTTATATTGTAATATATTGGATGAACTACTGAAAACTATGGCAGTTTTATTGCATAGGTAGAACAACTATCAGATCTTTTATAAGATGATATATATATATATATATATATATATATATATATATATATATATATATAGGCCTAAACAAATACATACAGTATAGTCCATTATGGTTGGAATTGAATACAAATCGGTACTGTCGCATACTGTTGTGTAGGTACTGACAGTAGTAGTTAATATGTTAATGACATATGGTAATTGTTCAACATATGTTTTGATATTTTGATTGAGTTTTTGTTAAAATAGAAATACACAACCTTTCATGATCTCAGTATAATTATTTAATAATTAATTTAATGACATGGTGCCGAAACCCACACGGAATAGAAATAAAAGGTATGCCTTTAAGGAAGATGATGATATCCATTCAAACCATACAGAAGACAAGGATAATAATGTAAAACCACCAAAATGTCTTGTGGTTTCAAGTACTCAGATGGCTCCTTCTTGGAAGAAATGGAAGCAACAGTGGAACTGGTACTACACAGCTTCTGGCCTTGATAGGAGATCAAATGCAGTACAGGTAGCATCATTTATGTCTAGTTTAGGCCCAGATGTTATAGATATATATAACAGTTTTGGTTTCATTGATGATGATGATATTAAATTGGATGAAGTTGTTCAACGATTCAATAAGTTTTTTGTTGGTAAATCTAATGAAGTATTTGAGCGATTTTTGTTCAACAAAATCACCGAAGAAATCCATCAAAGTTTTGAAGATTTTTTTACAAAATTGGTTAACCAAGCTAATTCTTGTAATTTTAAGCAGCTAAAAAACAGTTTGATTAGAGATAGAATAGTAATAGGCATAATCAGATTCTAGCTTAAGGGAAACATACTTTCTACTGATAACCTTACCCTAGATGATGCGATTAGTAAGTGTAGGGCACATGAACAAGCTAAGAAACAACTAGCAGAAATATCCTCTGACAGCCCTAAAAATGTTAATGTCGTAAAGAGGGGCGATTCCTTTTCTAGGCCTACGTTACAAAATTCAGTCATTGACTGTAAACGTTGTGGTTTACAACACTCTAGAGGCCAATGTCCAGCTTTTAATCGAACTTGCAATCAATGCTTGACTAAAGGTCATTTTGCTAAGATGTGTAAAACTCGAAAGAATCTCTCTAGTAAGAGTAAAAATACTGATGTTTTAGAGGTTGTAGAGAATGAAGATTCTGATTATCCGTTGCATGTTGATTGCATCTCTAACCCAGTCAAGAATCATGACCCTAACTCTCCTGTGACTCTATCTGTGGATTCAAGCAGTTATGCAGTAGGTGCTGTTATGTTACAATCTGGGCAGCCCGTAGCTTATAATTCCAAAGCATTGACTCAATCACAACAGAACTACAGTCAACTTGAAAAAGAGACATTCGCAATACTGGCTGCTTGCAAAAGGTTTCATGAGTATGTATGGGGATGCAAGGAGTTGATTATTGAATCAGATCATAAGCCTTTAGAGGCTATCTTTTAGAAACCGTTTTCTGACGCTCCTCAGAGAATCCAAAGAATGTGTTTGGAAATATTACCATATCGACCAAGAGTTGTCTACAAGAAGGGTTGTGAGCTTCATCTGGCTGACACCTTGAGTAGAGATTGCTACAATGACAACCAAGATGATGAACCTCACAGCTTTGATATTCAGTTGATAATTCCTATGTCTTCTGATACAGTTTCTCGAATCAGAACTAGTGTTGGAAAATGCACAGAGCTTTCTAAATTGAAGGAAATGATCTTGAATGAATGGCCCGAAGAAAGAAGCACTGTTGACAAGGAATTAGTAAAATATTTCACTTTCCGAGAAGAACTAAGTTGCTATGATGGTCTTTTGTTTAAAGGAAGCCGTTTGATTATACCTGATGAAATGAAACTTGAAGTGTTACAGAATATTCACCGTCCTCACAAATGTGTTCAAAGTTCAATTAATACAGCACGTGACTATGCATATTGGATTAATGTGGAAAAAAATATTGAACAATATGTAGCAAGGTACAATGTATGCAGCAAATATCAACGAGATAAACCTCAAGATGTGATCCTTCAAGAAACAGTACCAGTGAGGCCATGGCAGTTCATCGGAGCTGATGTTTTTGAATGTGGAGGTAAAGACTTCTTAGTAGTTGCTGATAGTTACTCAGGATATTTTGAGTGTGGAAATCATAGGAACAAAAGTAGCATCACTGTTATTACACACGTAAAAAAGTACTTTGCAACTCATGGTATTCCAGATGAACTAAGAACTGATGGAGGACCATGTTTTGCTTCTATGGAATTTACTAAATTCGTATCCGAATGGAAATTTAATCATAGAATTTCATTTCCTCATTTACCAAGATCCAACGGGCTAGCGGAGAGGTATGTCCAAAGAAGGAAAAAACTTAATTGTCAAGTGTCAAGAAGAACAGTCAGATATTTATCTTGCACTTCTTCATCACCGTAACACACCAAGAGGTAACCTAGGTTCCCCAGTTCAGCGGCTGATGAGTAGGAGGACAAAGACTCTTCTTCCATCTACGACCAACCACCTTATTCCGATGGTCATAAAGAATGTTTCAAAACAGCTAGAAAAAATTAAAAGACGAGAGAAGCTATACGGTGATATGAGGAAGACAGAGCCTGATCAGTTTCAACTCGATGAACCAGTGCTTTTCAGATTCAAACCAAAGTGTTGGCTGAGAGCAAAGATTGTTCAAGTTGGTCCTGAACCACGATCGTACAAAATCCAGACTGGTGATGGACGAGAATACCGAAGAAACTCATGGTTCCTAAGAAGAGACAAGTCATTCAGAATCTCCCATGATGTGAACAAAGGTCAATCGTCCAGGTCAGAATTACAAAACAATGACTCAGCTCCTGTTATAAGACGAGGGGAAAGGATTAGAAGAAAACCAAATAATTTTGACTTGTGAAGGAGGGATGACAGTAGTAGTTAATATGTTAATGACATATGGTAATTGTTCAACATATGTTTTGATATTTTGATTGAGTTTTTGTTAAAATAGAAATACCCAACCTTTCGTGATCTCAGTATAATTATTTAATAATTAATTTAATGACAGGTACTTGGCATGTAAACACGTGCATGAACTTTTTTAATAGATGAGTGAACGAAGTGAACGAATCTATGTATCGTGTATAGCGGAGTCGGAGAAAAGTTGTCCGCTTGTCTGTGAGCGAGTCCGTGAGTGTGTTTTTCGTCAAATCTCAAGAACCGTTGCACTTATAGCGTTCAAATTTTGCACACATAATTATGACACCAGTGGGAATACCCCATTAAAATTCCAGACGATTCCGCTCAGTAGTAATTATAAAACCCTAAAAAAAACCTTTTTAAATTCGTCCCATAAGAATAACTTTAGAAGCTACCTTCTTCTTCTTTTTATTTGTTTACGTTTTGCGACCAACAATTTTGTCGTCTACTTAAGACAGAGAGAACGACTTATCCTCTAAGCTCTTTCATTCATGGAGTAAAGAGTTTGACGTTTATGAGTATATACGACATCATAATTTCACAACTTTCAGAATAATAAATTGAACTTTACTATATTAGTCGGCAGTTATACAGTTTTATGTTCAGGTCAATTCACATTTGCATTACAAATGTATATATTTAGTACTAAGCAGCTATTTATTTAATTCAATTTAATGTTGGCATTTACTATTAAATAGTCAAAGATGTTAGTCCATTGTTATACTAAAATGCTATGCGAAGGGGGGGAAACAGGTCCACGACGTAGGAAGTGGTGAAGGAAGTAGTCGATGTGAACAGTCTGGAGTGTGGGAACCCTTTGTGACAGTTATGTTAATGTACCTACAATACTAAAATACTATGGGAAGGGAGGGACAGGTCCACGACGGAGGAAGTGATAAAGGAAGTCGTCAAGGCGAGGGTCCGGAGTATGGGAAGCCTTTGTGACAGTTAAAATAATGTATCTGGAATTCTCAAAATGCCATAGGAAGGGATGGGACCAGGTCCACGACGATGGAAGTGGTAAAGGAAGTAGTCAAGGCGAGCAGTCCGGAGTGTGGGAACCCTTTGTTACAGTTAGAATAATGTATCTGCAATTCTGAAGTGCTACGAGAAGGGAGGAAAACAGGTCTACGACGTAGGAAGTGGTGAATGAAATGAAGTGATAAAGGTGAGCAGTTTGGAGTGTGGGAACCGTTATTGGCAGTTAGATTAATATATTTGAAATACTAAAATGCGATGGAAAGGGAGGGAAACAGGTCCACGACGTAGGAAGTGGTGAAGGAAGTAGTCAAGGCTAGCAGTCCGGAGTGTCGGAAACCTTTGTAACTGTTAGTTTAATGTACCTGCAATACTAAAATGCTATGGGAAGGGAGGGAAACAGGTCCATGACGTAGGAAGTGATAAAGGAAGTAGTCAATACGAGAAGTGCGGAGTGTGGAAACCCTTTGTGACAGTGGGATGTACGTATCTGCAATACTAAAATGCTATGAAAAGGTTGGGAAACAGGTCCACTACGTAGGAAATAATGAAGGAAGTAGTCAAGGCAAGCAGTGTGGAGTGTGGGAACCGTTGGTGGCAGTTAGATTAATGCAACTGCAATACTAAAAGGCTCTGGAAAGGGAGGAAACCGGTCCACGTCATAGGAAGTGGGGAAGGAAGTGGTAAAGGCCAGAAGTTCTGAGTGTGGGAACAGTTTGTGACAGTTAGATTAATGTACATGCACTACTAAAATGCTGAGGGAAGGGTGGGAAACAGGTCCACGACGTAGGTAGTGACGATGGAAATGGTAAAGGCAAGCAGTTCGGAGTGTGGGAACCGTTTATGACATTTAGATTCATTAGTTAGATAAACATATATTGGATTATTAATCATTTTTAGGTGATATAATAGCGCTATCGTTAGTATGTGTTATACAGTATATCATCATTATAAGCCATACGATATTTTTAAGAAGACTCCTTTACACCGTGCCGTCGCAATTAGGTTAAGTTAGATTCGTTCTAGTTGATGACTTGATAGTTTTGTTTATGATAGGCCTCATAACAAATAAGGAAATAGGCTTCATTTAGTCAAAAGACGTTTTGTACAGCAACGATGGATTTACCTCCTATCGATAACTGTTGGAAATCCATTACGTATATTACCAATGACTTTGGTTAAGTAATGGACGAGAAGTTAGGATTGTGTTGACTGAGATTTGGTTGATTTGCCTATACAAATAACACTGGGTTCTTCAGTGACCCCGGTTAGTAGGCTAGGTGCGGATGGACTCTTCCATTGTTGCGCTCACGTTCACTCGTCCCATTACGCGCAGGATAAGCGTACTACTAGTGAATGTGTAACAAGAATCTGATTCAAGTTTGCAATGAATTAAACATAGGTATTGCTTTTCTTTTGTCTAAATATATTGATTTATTAGAAATAAATTGTTATAATGCAAATGTCACATAAAATAAGTGACATAAGCTCTTAGAGTATACAAAAATTAGTCTCCGGATACTAAAAAATCGAGTACCATACCAATGATTTACAGAGCTTACAGTATTACTGTTTTTTACATCCAAGAATTACAGCTAGAAACTACAACAGGCAAATGTATGGTTCAAGTAATTGGTCAATAAGGGCTGATAGCTAAGCAATGTTTTTATTTGACAAACCCCTCTTGTACGGGTTGTGTGTTAAAAGCTGATTATCGGCAAATTGTTAGTAATGTGTTTACTGACTAATTGGCAGTGTATAAAAACCACTTTAAGCTACCCTAATGTGAATTGACGTTCGGTGTATAACACTTACGTTTCATTATTTTCAATTAATATTTGTAAAGATTTCATTGCAAATTTTGTATTTAAAAATACTAATTAAATAGTCTAATGTAGGTAAACTTTATAGTGCCCAGTTTATGGTCTTATGTCTTACTTAATTTCCGGTTTAACAACATTGCACAAACAAATTGCAAATTGTGTCTTTTGCATTAAACTATAAATAAAAATAAAAAAAACTAACCACCCTGGGCATTGGTATATATTTACTAAATATAACCAAAACATCCGTTGCATATATCTGCTTATAATAATTTTTTACTGACGATTATATTTAAGTCGTTAAGACTATAACAAACTTTCTCCAATACTATTATGACTTGGATTTCAGTTTAAGTTATGATAGAACTGGACAAAAGTGTGTGTACGTTATGGTGTGTAGTATTTCCATAGAGGTTTTCATGGGCCGAATGCATGTGATAACAAAAAAACAAGGTGGATTTTCTCGTCGATCTTTCTGTCGAGCAGCGATTTAGACTGTCAGCGAGTATAGGTTACATATATATCACACTTATCTCATACCCACACAATGATTTCTGGATTCGTTCTCGTTTTTAAGAACTGTTTTTCAGGCGACCTGTTTCACTAGGTAAAAATCAAAATGTTTATGTTTTTCCTATATACTCTGTTGGCAGAGGAAATACTTTAACGCTTTTTTGAAATCGGTCCTAGCCCATTAGTGTTGTGGGTGTGCCAGGAATTGAACCCGTATCTCCCGCACCCAAGTCTAAGACGCTTACCACTAGGCTAGCACACACCTTAATTTAAACGAATAAAAATCAATAAAATCGTAAAATTATTTAAAAAACTGAAACAAAACTAATACAAAACTATTTATCAACATTGTTTGGCAAAAGTTATGTATTGAGTTTAACGATTTCGATGTCGTGGAGCGCATCCTTAAAGGAAGGGACACAATTAGAACACGGCTCTCTAGATACGATCTTTCCTTTGTATCTTAACTTTACGGTCCTGCCCTGTAGACACTTATAGTTTCCTCGCTTCATTAGCCGTATATTAAGCATCCCCGCCGCTTTCCTTTTTATGAATACATTTAACACATACATGTTAATATACTGTCAGTTGTAAACCATTTCAGCAATTGCCATGGATGATATTTTATGATCATACATTTGTTTATACTTGTGAAATAATTTCAATTCATTGGTACTGCTGTGGTGTTTATCTACAAAGAATATGTTGGTTGACCAGGTAGACGTGGTAGGTTTTTTAGTGAGCTCAATCGCAATTGGTATATGTTAAAGACAAATTTCTCATCACTAAACTAAGTATTAGTGCTTATACATCTAAAATTAGTTTTGAATGAGAAAAACAAATACAACGGAATTACTGATTTCTAAAGATCAAAATAAAAAGTTCGCTTGATTTACGACTACCTAATCTGATACTTTTTAAATTCCTATCGATTCTGGCCCAAAACCATTGTCCACATAACTTCAGGCCAGGTCAATCAATTTAATAAAATGCGTTTTTTGGTGGGGTTTGAACACGGGGACTCAGGGACCGAGATCCTGCGCTCTACCATGAGACTTAATAGTATGTACCTATATTGCTTAAGGAATCTTGAAATGAATTTGAAAGTTTACTTTTACAGGACTTAAAAATGGATATCTTAAGTGGTCTCCTAGAACAAAGACTGCATTCACGTCAAGCTCCCTCCAACAAAACCAAAATCATGAAGCTTGTTGAGAATATAAGAAGAGTCCCATTCACATAGGTATAGGGCCTAGTACAATGTTAAAAATGTAGGGATTGAGAGATGCCTCAAAATGAATATTCCTGATAAAAAGGATACAAGAAAGTGAGAAGGCATGAAAATTGTATTAATGGATTAATAATCAAATAATACAAAAACAATAGTTTGAACAAACAGTTTTTACTCCACCCTTTAAAAAAAAAATGGGAAAACATAGGCTACCATGATAAAACACAAAAATACATAATCTCTAGTGGGTATTTGCAAAAGTTTCAATTTTCATTAGCCTTTATTCACACAAAGTTTTTAATAGTTAGTCAGAATCATCTATAACTATGATTTCTGGATTTTTATACACAGCAATGCTCACAGCGTACTTAACATTAAGTCTTTCACGAATATTCTTCATTCTACGTTTTATCTTGTTGTAGTTAATATTTACTGAGTTGCGAATAAAGCGACATTCTAACATTCCATTATGACAGCATCTTTGTGTGACTGTGCTGTCATATAACTCATAGTTGTTGAGAAAGTCCTTCTCCATAACTTGACGTAGGTGTTGTGGAAGGTTGATTGAGTAGTCGTTGTCCAACATTCCTACAACTGCGACTCTGAAGGTTACATATTGTATGTATACGTTGTACTTGTCCGCTTCCCTTGGGTGTTTGTCCTGTCGGTACCCGGGCTCGTTGTACAACGGATTCTCGTTCATGATACTCTGGATGGTGACGAGAACGCTTGATATATTCTGAGCGGGAGTCCACCCTGGACCACTCCACGTACCTAAGATGCTGAGGCAGACTTTACCACTGCTGTAGAGGTTGGGGTTGAATCTGACTGTTCCTCCACCCGTGGTCATCAACTTCACTTTCGGAGGTTCAAAAGGGTAGTTCGGAGGGAAAAAGACGATAAAGTAGAAGAAACCCCCGTCGTAAGGGGTGTTTTCAGTGCCTTTGATCAAACAATGGAGGTAGTTCATGTCGTCCTCGTCAACTACTGCAGTGACTCCTCGAGGTGGGTCGTTGAGTATCGTGGTAATGTCACGCTTGATTCTTCTCAAGTTCAGAGACGGATTGGCCTCTGTAGGAGTGTTTTGTTTTCTTCGATTAAACGGGTCCCAATCCATAATTGTAACTCTGGGGAAATGTTAAGATTTGCTAGCACAAGAAGTTTGCACGCGTATTTTGCTCAAGTAATGATTCGAGCTAAATCATTTAGACTGAAAATACGTGTGTTGGATTTGTTATTGATTGTATTTATGTTTCAAAACATATGTTTTTTAAGATTTAAAAATTGTATTAAGCATTCATTGGTCAAGACTTTAGGAGAAATATTTTTGAGCGGAGCGAGCGAAGCTCTTATACGTCGACTAATATTATAGATAAAACATACTCCCTTAGTAGATTTCCCATCCTTATGGAACAGCTGAAGCCAATTTTATTGTTAGTTCTGTACGGTTTTCTGTAGAGGTCGTGTTTTGTTTACAATTTGTTTCCCGTTATTACAGCCATTTAAAACCTCGTTTAACCAAATAATACGATCTAATCATAAACAATAACTTGTCCCCTAGTTATATAACCAAACAGTAAAGCACAAATCAAGAAATTAACCCTAAAATAATAGAAACAAAGTTTCGTCGACACTAGCGCCTTTGTGTCACGTACATGAACTAGACACGAAAAACGTGCTTCAAAATTTACAATGGGATGAGAAGTCTAATATGCATTTCGTAATACGCAAACTCCTCCTAGACGGCTGAATCAATCGTTTTCAAATTTTGCATGGTGATAAAGACCATATCGGTGAGTGCCAACAGTAGTAAAAGCGAGCAGTCAGGAGTGTGGACACTGTTTATGACGATTAGATTAAGGTATCTGCATTCCTAAAATTCTATGGTAAGGGAGGAAAACAGGTCCGCGACGTAGGAAGTGGTAATAAAAGTAGTAAAGGCGAGCAGTCTGGAGTGTGGAAACTGTTTATGACGATTAGATTAAGGTATTTGCATTCCTAAAATTCTATGGGAAGGGAGGAAAACAGGTCCACGACGTAGGAAGTGGTGATGGAAGTAGTAAAGGCGAGCAGTCTGGAGTGTGGAAACTGTTTATGACGATTAAATTAAGTTATCTGCATTCCAAAAATTCTGTGGGAAGGGAGGAAAACAGGTCCGCGACGTAGGAAGTGGTGAAGGAAGTAGTAAAGGCGAGCTGTCCGGAGTGTGGAAACGGTTTATGACGATAAATGACGACACTATCTTGGGGTTCGTGACGTATGAAGTGGTTAAGGAAGTAGTAAAGGTGATCAGTCTGGAGTATGGAAACGGTTTATGACGATAAGATTAAATAAGGTATCTGCATTCCAAAAATTCTAAGGGAAGGGAGGAAAACAGGTCCGCGACGTAGGAAAAGGTGAAGGAAGTAGTAATGGCGAGCAGTCTGGAGTGTGGAATCTGTTTATGACGATTAGATTAAGGTATCTGAATTCCTAAAATTCTATGGGAAGGGATGGAAAAAGGTTCGCGACGTAGGGGTGGTAAAGGAAGTAGTAAAGGCGAGCTGTCCGGAGTGTGGAAACTGTTTATTACGATTAGATTAAGGTATCTGCGACCCTAAAATGCTATTGGAAGGGAAGTAAACAGGTCCGCGTCGTATGAAGTGGTGAAGGAAGTAGTAAAGGCGAGCATTGTGGAGTGTGGAAACTGTTTATGACGATTAGATTAAGGTATCTGCATTCCTAAAATTCTGTGGGAAGGGAGGAAAACAGGTCCGCGACGTAGGAAGTGGTGAAGGAAGTAGTAAAGGCGAGCGGTCTGGAGTGTAGAAACTGTTTATGCCGATTAGATTAAGGTATCTGCATTCCTAAAATTCTACGAGAAGGGAGGAAAACAGGTCCGCTACGTAGGAGTAGTGAAGGAAGTAGTAAAGGAGAGCTGTCCGGAGTGTGGAAACTGTTTATGACGATTAGATTAAGTTATCTGCATTCCTAAAATTCTGTGGGAAGTGAGGAAAACAGGTCCGCGACGTAAGATCTGGTGAAGGAAGTAGTAAAGGCGAGCATTCTGGAGTGTGGAAACAGTTTATGACGATTATATTAAGGTATCTGCATTCCTAAAATTCTGTGGGAAGGGAGGAAAACAGGTCCGCGACGTAGGAAGTGGTGAAGGAAGTAGTAAAGGCGAGCGGTCTGGAGTGTAGAAACTGTTTATGCCGATTAGATTAAGGTATCTGCATTCCTAAAATTCTACGAGAAGGGAGGAAAACAGGTCCGCGACGTAGGAGTGGTGAAGGAAGTATTAAAGGCGAGCTGTCTGGAGTGTGGAAACTGTTTATGACGATTAAATTAAGGTATCTGCATTCCTAAAATTCTGTGGGAAGGGAGGAAAAGAGGTCCGCGACGTAGGAGTGGTGAAGGAGGTAGTAAAGGTGAGCTGTCCGGGGTGTGGAAATTGTTTATGACGATAAATGACGACACTAGCTTGGGGTCCGTGACGTATGAAGTGGTTAAGGAAGTAGTAAAGGTGAGCAGTCTGGAGTATGGAAACGGTTTATGACGATAAGATTAAATAAGGTATCTGCATTCCTAAAATTCTAAGGGAAGGGAGAAAAATAGGTCCGCGATGTAGGAAAAGGTGAAGGAAGTAGTAAAGGTGAGCAGTCTGGAGTGTGGAAACTGTTTATGACGATTAGATTAAGTTATCTGCATTCCTAAAATTCTGTATGAAGGGAGGAAAACAGGTCCGCGACGTAAGAAGTGGTGAAGGAAGTAGTAAAGGCGAGCGGTCTGGAGTGTAGAAACTGTTTATGACGATTAGATTAAGGTATCTGCATTCCTAAAATTCTATAAGAAGGGAGGAAACAGGTCCACGATATAGGACGTGGTGAAGGAAGTAGTAAAGCCGAGCATTCTGGAGTGTGGAAACCGTTTATGACGATTAGATTAAGGTATCTGCAATCCTAAAATGCTATTGGAAGGGAAGGAAACAGGTCCGCGTCTTAGGAAGTGGTGAAGGAAGTAGTAAAGGCAAGCTGTTTGGGGTGTGGGATCTGTTTGTGACCATTATATTAAGGTATTTGCAATCCTATGATGCTATGGGAAGAGAGGGAAATAGATCCGTGACGTAGGAAGCGGTGAAAGAAGTAGTAAGGTGAGCAGTGTTGCGTGTGGGAACTGGAAACCGTTTGTAGCAGTTTTAATGTATCTGTAATGCTGAAATACCATGAGAAGGGATGGAAGCTTGCCCACGACATAGGGAATGGTGAAAAAAGTAGTAAAGGCTAGCAGTACGGAGTGTGGAAATGGTCGTGGCAATTAGATTAACGTATCTAAAATACTTAAATGCATTGGAAAGTGATGAATACAGGTCCACGACGTAGGAAGTGGCTTAGGAAGTAGTAAAGTATGAGCATCAGCATAGTTTGAGATTCGTCTGTGGCAGTTAGATTAATGTATCCTCAATACTAAAATGCTATGAGAAGGGAAGGAAACAGGCCCCACGACGTAGGAAGAGGTGAAGGAAGAAGTAAAGGCTGGCAGTGCAGAGTGGGGGAACCGTTTGGGCAGTTAGATAAATGTATCTGTAACACTTAAATGCTATGAGAAAGGAAGGAAACAGGTTTATGACGTAGTAAATTGTGAAGGTAGTAGTAAGGCTAGCAGTGCAGAGTGTGGGAACTGTCTTTGGCAATTACATTAATGTATCTGCAATCCTAAAATGATATGGGAAGAGAGGGAAACAGGTCCACGACGTAGGGTGTGGTGAAGGAAGTAGTAAAGGTGAGCAGTGTTGAGTTTGGGAATGGATTAATGTATCTGCAATGCTAAAATGCTACGGGAAGGAACTGTAGACTGTATTTAAAAATGATTTCGAAGCACGAATCGATATATATTTTCTATACATGCAATAGTTTACATTTGAAATTTACAACTGAGTTGACAACAGCTGACTTTTACTTCATAGAGGCTGAAATAGTTACCTATTTGTGTAACTAGTGGTAAAAGTGGCACTTTGCTGCACACGAGAGCAATGTTTACGCACGAGCTGCAGGCGAGTGTGGAATGATCTCGAGTGCAGCAAAGGCCTTTTTCACTCGTGTTACACATTATATTTTTCCTACAGTCACTATAAAGCTTATAAATAATTAGTCTTTCAAACACTATGCAACACGTTTTTAGGTTCAGCTGGCAACACAAATGGTGCCATAGAGAAAGTAGTACCCGTGGGCCATATCACTCCGCTATTTTTCCTCGGCAAGAAATGTGCTCCGCGTTTTGAGAATATAGTTCCGTATGTTTTTGTAATTTGAAGTGGTTTCTGCGCCTAAAAAAAATGCTTAAAAGGTATTTTCTTGTTTATTAAGATCGTAGGAAGGTTTTAAAAACGTTTAAAAGAAAAGTCCAGAAAGTTCAGAAATACCGAAACTATAAACACGAAATGACAGGTTAAATCGTAGTTATAATAGTCAATCAGCTGCTCATAGTATAATTATCTTTAAGTGTTGCCAACCTATTTCCAAGCGTACACGGATTACGTGCATAATGGAACCACGCTGTTTTGTGTTGTTTCGTTGGAATCCTGATGTGCGGCAAAGTATAAACCGTACGGCAAAGTATAAACCGTACGGCAAAGTATAAATATGCAGCAATTAGCAGCTTTCTGTACTATAAACAGTACAAGGAAGCCAACTTTGTCGGGTGACTGTAGGAAAACTATTTTTACTCCCTAAATATTAAAAATGCTACTTTAGATCCGCACACGCATGCATTAAAAACTACTGTTTTAACTGAAGTATGACCAAAACAATATAATATGAACCCTTGATGACTCCACTCCGCTCAATTTTGTGGATGCCTCTGCGAACGCCACCTAGTTATTTTTCACTACAGTCGTTACGTTGTTGGTTATTATGAGACTTATTGGATCTGATCTAAAAAAAAACACACAATTAGTGTTAAGCTTTTAAATGGAGAAAGATTTTTTAATACAAATTAACGTATTCATTTGGCAATCGTTAGAGTTCTTTGATGTTAATCAAATATTTCTTTCGGGTTGCCAAGACTTTAAGTAAACCAAACTAAACAATAACTATAATGGGCTATTTAAACATCGTTTACGTACCAAAGATTATCATAGTACAGGAAAGTTGGCGAGAAATGAGAATTTCATATTATAGCACACTGTGTGAAAGACTCAATCAATAACTTTAAAAAATAAATAATCATAGCTATAGCTAATCTATATAGATAGGATGTCCATAACATTATTGCATTCAAGCCAATGCTATTGTAAAGAAGTGTTTTTGACTCCCAAGAGAATTTTTAGGTTAAAGATACAAAGGTACTCGGAGCAGCGAGCACAGAATATAAACTCGGAGACACCAAAATGACTCTAAAGGAGGGGAAAGATACTCCGAAGGGGAGGTAAGGTACTCTACCCCCACCACTTGGGTACCATTTGGCGGGTAACACTTAACCAGGGTGTTTAGCACCGAGAAGTCAGTTGGGCCTGCGGGCCCGACCCCGCCGGGTGGGCGTGCTGAGCCACCGGTGTGGGGTCTGATGGGCGTGCTGAGCCCCGGATACCGCTGGATGGGCATGTTGAGCCCCTAGCACCGTCGGACGGGCGTGTTGAGCCCCCGACACCCTCGCATGGGCGTGTTGAGCCCCCGGCACCCTCGCATGGGTGTGTTGAGCCCGCGAGTTACCTGATGGGCGTGTTGAGCCACGGGTACGCTAGACGGGCGTGTTGAGCCCCCGCACCGTCGGACGGGCGTGTTGAGCCCCCGGCACCCTCTCATGGGCGTGTTGAGCCCCCGATACCTCGCATGGGCGTGTTGAGCCCGCGGGTCCGTAGTCGTAGCTGGAGGGGAGGACTTTGGAGTCCCCCACCACCTTAAAAAGCGTATACGTAGGTATACGCTAATTGTTGACGGAGTTTACGTCGGATTGCAGACCGAGTAGACTGCCTAGAGAGTGCTAACTTCTGAGCAAGTGACGCCAGAACCGTCTCCATTGGAGAGCAGTAGCACATTAAACCGGCCCAGCTTGACTTCTGTGCAGGAAAGCCAGAACCGTCTCCAGTGGAGAGCAGCAGCTAGGGGACCGAGGATTCCAGGGTGAAGGTGCCAAGGATCTAGACCGCGGACCCACACGGATATCTTTTAGGAGTGTCGTAGACCACCGGGCCAGTAAGGGCGCAAGCAAGACTTGATCCAACCTCTGCCCAACCCCTGAATACGAGCCCGGAGACACTGCCTGGTAGGAGGACTATGGACCCAGGATCAAGATGTATATACGATTGTACAAAGAAACATATGTGTTAGGATAAGGATAGTATGGAATAAAATGGAAGTGTAAGATACAGAGTCTTTCACTTATCGACCCTTACCACCCTTGATAAGGCTTAGTGCTCTGGAGGAAACTTCCTCACACTATATCACATTATTTGTATACTCATCATAACTATTTTCCCCTGCTAGACCTACTACTGTACTGTCTTATTGTAAGTTTTAGTAAATATCATTGTTAGATTGTTTGCTTACAAGGTGTCATATAATTCCTTTCTATCTGTACATTGAAACATCTGATCAAATGTTTAGAAATTGTTTTTGTTTACTTTGATGTTACAAAAATTCACAATAAAAAATTGATGTGGAATCTTGGTGGTTCGTATTGTAAACTTTTATATCATGCTAGATTCTTTGTTCAATAAAGCCTAACTAAAGGTAATTTCGTTTTACAATTGTTTTATTCATTCAATCTACAACAATTTATTGAACAAAGAAGATTTTATTAAAATATACATCAATCTTTTTTTCATGGAACGAGTACTTAGACCTAAAAGATTTAATGCCAATCCAAATGAAGTCAATGCAAGTCAAGATTGGAAACATTGGTTTCACACTTTTGAAAACTTAATTGAAACTAGTAAAATCTGTGAAGAACTGAGGCTTAAAGTATTAACCAATTTCATTTCACCATCCGTTTATGAGTATGTAAATGACTGTGAAACATACAAACAAGCAATTGATGTGTTGAAAAAGTTGTACTTGAAACCTGTCAATGAAATTTACTCACGTCATAAACTTAGAATCAGAAGACAAGAGACTGGTGAGAACATGATACTTATGTAGAATCTCTAAAGCACCTTTCCAAGGATTGTAACTTTAAAGCTTTAAGTGCTGTATCTAGTAGAGATGAATACATCAGAGACATATTCATTGATGGCTTGCTATTGCCTTATATTCGTCAACGATTGTTGGAGAATTCTACTTTGACTTTGGATTAAGCAGTTTCTCAAGCCAGATCACTCGAACTTGCTAAATATCATTCTGAACAGTACAACTTAGAGAAGTGTTTACCAACCATTAACGCTGGAGCTTCAAAACCTATTAGTGAAAAGAATCGATACTTGTCTAGTCCTGATCCAAAACCTTCTGCTGCCGAACCAGACTCATATCCATCTCAAGAAAATATAGCATGTTCACTCAATCAGACATGTTACTTCTGCGGCTTTAAGAAACACAACAGAGCTGCTTGTCCAGCTAAAGAAGCTATATGCAGAGGATTCGGCATTAAAGGTCATTAACAAAAGGTATGTAGAAAATCAAAAACACCGACATCTACAGTAAAGGCCTCAGTCCATCAGTCAAACTGTATTGCCTCAGTACCATCGTGTTTGGGTAAAGCTGTAGTCCCGGTACAATTAAATGGAGTATATGCATACGCTCTTATAGAAACTGGTAGTTCTGGTAGTTTTATCAATCAAAGCTCAGCACTTAGATTCAACATTCCTGTCATTACATGTAATGGGGGAGAAAACAATTATTTATTCATTAAACAACTTCATGGAAAAATAATTTCTAAACATTGGAGGACAATTTTAATCATAAAAAACTGTTAAATTCTAATAAACCTAGCTGCCGTACCCGTGTTTTACATCGGAATGGATTTTGAAGAGAAAAAGTTTTATACACGTCACATATTTCAAATCCCACTCCAAACACGTCATGTTAATACGTTTACTTCCTTAAATTAAGAAAGTCACAATCTCTAATTAACAGGCTCGTAGCAAAAATAAAAAGTTTCACAATTCGAATCGTTTCTACCTTTTGGACCGCGAAATCAAAGCACTGCATTGACAGCATTTACAGCTGACATCGTTTAACATTCTGTTATCTACATTCTTCAAGAAGATAACAGGATAAACAACAGGATAAACAATCAAGGAACATGATTTGATTAAGTACGCACAAATCACTGAGTCTATATCTTCATTCTTTCTTGTAAAAATCGCTTCGATTGTGGCTATATAAAATAGGGAAGTAAGATTTCACTGTACAACGAGCTCAAAAAGCTCGAGAACCAGCAATAAGATGGAAATAATCGACCGAACCTTTTAACCATCCAGTGGCAATAACAGAACCAAATCTTGTCCAAAAACAATGGAAGAGAATTCAAGGAGAGGTTAACAATACACTTAAAGAAGTGTGTGGTAAGAAAAAGAAGACTAAGAAAAATCCATGGTTCTCGGACGAGTGCCAAACTTTGGTAAACAGAAGAAGAGAAATCAAGATCAAATGGATTGCAAGCAGGAGAGCTGACAATGAAGAAGAGAAGAGGAAATCAGAGCAGCTTAGAGTAGAATACTGTGAAATTAACAGAAATACAAAACAAATGCTTAAAACATGTAAAAGAAACTTTCTTAAGCAAAAACTGACCAAAGCAGAAAACGACAGAACCACGAACAACACCAGGGATTTTTATAGAACAATTAGATTTTTCAAAAGTGGTTTCTCTGCAAGAACCTATGGAGTTAAAAATAAAAGTGGAAATGTAGTAGTAGATAAAGAATCAGGCATTAAAGTATGGAAAGACTATTTTGAAGAACTTCTAAACTGTGATGGACCGACAATTAGAGACATAGAAGAAAATCTAAGCTACCACAATGTTGAACCAAATGTTTTACCACCCTCAGAACAGGAAGTAGAAGAAGCAATTAGGTTACTCAAATGCAATAAAGCCCCTGGAGAGGACGGAATCACAACGGAAGTAATTAGAAGTGGTAGAAAAGTCCTAATCAAAGAAATTCATAGCCTTTTAACAAATGTATGGAATAATGAAATAATACCAGAGGAGTGGGCAGAAGCGATAATAATTCCATTACATAAGAAAGGTGACAAACAGTCTTGCTCAAACTACAGAGGTATCTCACTTCTAAACACAGTATATAAAATATTCTCAAAAATTCTATTAATGAGACTAAATCCGTACACAGAATCAATAATTGAGGATCAACAAGCCGGCTTTATGAAAGGTAGATCGACAGTAGACCAAATATTTTTGCTTAAACAGGGAATCTCAAAATATTATGAATATAATAAGAGTTTTTATGGGATATTTATTGACTTCAAGAAAGCTTACGACAGCATTGATCGAAGGACCTTATATAGGAAAATGGAAAAACATGGCATACCTAAAAAGTTAATAAATTTGACAAGATTATGTGTTGACGAATCAAAAGCGAAAGTAAAGGTAGATGGAGAAATGTCGGAGAGCTTTAGTATAAATACAGGAGTGAGACAAGGGGACGGGATTTCCCCTACTCTTTTCAACATAGCGATTGAAGAAGCTCTGCAAAAAGTAAAAAATCTAAAGAGGGGCCTAAAATTGGGTGTAGACTTAAATGTCATGGCCTTTGCAGATGATGTGGTGATATTGGCTGAAAAGTCGGAGGATTTGTGTTTTCTAGCCGACAAGTTTATTCAAGAATGTAAAAAAGTGGGTTTGGAACTAAATGAGGAAAAAACCAAAATAATAAAGTTTGGACGACATCCCATCAATAGAGGCACCAATTTCAATATAGCCAACTATTTAATTGAACCAGTAGAAAGCTTTAAATACTTAGGAGTTACTGTAAATAGCTTTAACATGGAAGATACAGAAATATTAAGTAAATTAGCAAATGCCAATAAATGTTTAGGTGCATGTATGAAGCTACTGTCATCAAGACTCCTATCATCTGATACAAAAATAAGAATATATAAAACCATTATTCAACCAGTATTATTGTATGGAAGCGAGACCTGGGTCCTATCCAAGAGAAATGAAGGACGCTTGATTGTTTTTGAAAACAAGGTCCTAAGAAAAATATTCGGCCCAGTAAACGAAGAAGGAGAATGGCGGATTAGAAAAAACAGAGAGCTACGAGCGTTATACCAGGACCCTGATATAATAGCTTTGATAAAGGCAAAAAGATTAGGCTGGCTAGGTCATGTATTGCGAAGGGAAGAAGGAACAAGACTGAAGGAAGTATGTTCTGCTGTACCAACTGGAAAGCGTCCACTGGGTAGACCAAAAATGAGATGGTATGACCAAGTTAAGAGAGATGTGAGTCAGTGTGGAGGGACAGTGGAGATGGCAGCGGACAGAGAAGCGTGGAAGAGGCTGATCTACGAGGCGAAGAATCGACTGCGATTTGTAGCGCCCCAGCAGTAAGTAAGTAAGTAAGTGGCTCGCTAGTCGCTACCCCAGGTCGGTCGGTAGCCCATCAATGGAACCCGTTTAGGCTCGCCCCGACCTCTCGCCGCAAGAGAGACAAGAATTTTGCCTTGTTCCACGCGCCTTTGATTGTTTGAGGCGGGAAAACTATTTGTGTGATACGGCTTGCGCAACAGAGGTTATTGTTTTCGTATTAGTTGGCCTTTTTCTAAGATGACCGTGACCGTTAGCTTTTTTTATGGACTCCTTTGGAGAATAATCAAAACTACAAAGAACATTTCTAATCCCACAGTATACTAGCTATTTAAATTATAAGCTCTTTAGTGTTAAAAAAAACATGAAAAAATATTTTTGGACGATAAATTTTGCAGCTATTTGAAATTATCCAAGATGGCCGCTTGCCTCCAAGGACTCAACAATAGGCCTAATTGTGCCACTATAAAGCAATAACTTTCCATCTTGCGCTTACGAATTAGCTCGGTACATATTTGTATCCACAGTTGGCAGGACGACCGTTAAGACGACCAAAGATTACATTGGCATTTAGGTATTTAATCTGTAGAATAGTAATTGTTAAGTAATCTGGAAGACAACTAATTAAAATGAAGTGCGAAAGATTGGTTATGAAAGTGCTCAATGCCTGAAGCATAATCCGTTTGTTTGAGGTGCGGATTTTCAAGCTTGTAGAACAAATAAATATTACAAAGTAGAAGGGCAGGGGTGAAAGTGACTGAAGTGACGGGATACCCGGTGGATTTTCAGTGACTGGATTCCAGTGGTATGCGGTAAAATATAGTGACTGGCTTAGCAGCACAAATTTTACGTGACTGGCTTTCCCATGCAAATGCTAGATAAAGATAAGTATACACCACATAATATACATAAATATTTATCTAGCACAATTTTGCGATTATGTTCTTAGTTTCTAAATGCACAATGTTAAAATGGGCTAAAAATAATGTTATAAAAAGTTCTCATGACATTAGAATGCATCAAGATTTTTAAAAACGGATTGCAGCATCGTATGTAGTTTAAAACGATGGGTCACAACCCTACCTTTACATTAGAAAAAAAAACTTTGTATCCAATATGGCGGATCCAAGATGGCGGCCAAAAATTTACACCTAGTCAAAATGAAGTACTTTCTACTCTACAATGATCCGACGTGGTCCGGAGTTGATATCTTAAGAAATGTAGAAAAAATTAGGGGGGGGACTCATTTAAAACTCACCCTGTATATATATATATATGTGTGTGTGTGTGTGTGTGTGTGTGTGTCCATTAGTGCGATAACTCGAGCAAAATGATCTGATTTTGATGAAATTTGGTATAAACGTGTAAACCTACATTTATTCGAACGAGTTCGCGAACCAGCATGATCGGACCATGGGAACAGGGGTTTTATGGGGAAAAAATTGGTTTTTCCCATTTTTGACCCTAAAATTTTAAAATTTAGTAATTTCTTTCCAAACCATTTTGTAGAACTAAAAAAAAAACAAATAATTTTGTATATTGAAGCGTTGTTGTGCGCCTAATGGTTACGGAGATAATTACAAAAAATCGTAAATTAAAAATTCCCATGTTATTCTTATGGAGAATAAGTCAACTGTTGTAGTTTGCTTGTTATGAACATGATTTTATCGAGTTTGGAAAATACTTTCATTTCTTACTAAACTATTGACATTTTACAAAAAAAAACAAACACTTTTACCCTCCCTGTTGCAGCAAACCTAACTACTCGTTAAACTAATTATATTTAAATATGAAATAAATGTGATATTTTTATGGAGGCATTTTAGTGTAAATCAAATCAGGTTAATGGAAATTCCCTTAGTCTGCAGGTTTGCTGCGGCGAGGGTATTTTAATTACCAACAATCTGGATTTTAATTACCATCAATCACTACTCATAAATTCTTAGAGAGGTTATGTTTTAGTTTATTGTCATTGCCACTGTGATGCAACGACTTATTGTATAATCAGCTGATTTCATGTAATTTACGTGTTTGTAAAACTTCGTTAAAATACGTTAAATTTTTCAGGGAATAGGTTCTGGTAGCAGCATTCTTACCGTAAATAATGTATCAGGTTTGTTTCGTTTGTTATTTCGTCCATTTAATGAATTGCTGGTATGTAATTTCATACCTTTGTTTCGATTTCGGTGGCAAAATGTTCGCACAAACGGTTTGTGCTCTCATTTCCATCTCGTCAACTTCACTTTCACTAATTGACATTTTTAAATCAGTTTAATCTACCTTCCTTTAACTTCCAACAACTTAGGTTAAGAATGCGCGAGTATCAACAGGAACAAGTCGGATCAACAATTAAAACTGTCAACTGATCAGCTGATCAGCTGTTTAATTGACGTTCAAAGCATTAAAATTTTACTTCTTTTCTCTCAATCCTTGAACCTCAGTGGTCCGTTACCCCTGTTGTTATGAGAAAAACTATGCTGTCATGAAATGAAACTATGCTGTTATGAAATGAAACTATGCTGTTATGAAAGTAAACAGCTGTTAAGTGAAACTTTTCATTTCTAAGAACTGAACTGAAATGGCTACTTAAAAAAACGGTCGTAGGTTAATACTTTAAAGTATAACAATAACATTTGTTCAATAACGCCCATTTCTTCAACTGACCGGCTACAATTTGCAGCGCGGCAATCTACGGCAAGTGGAGCCGCGGCCTCAAGCGCACAGCTGATTTCTGGCGTTGAACATCGTTAGCTTTTATTTTATTTTATTTTATTTATAGAGCTATATAGCTCTTTATAGAGGTATATTTTATTATGTCGAGCACTCAATGATATTTGAAACGTTTCATTACTTCACCGAGTGAGTTTTTGAAACTTTACTTCACCGAGTGAAGTAAAGAAGATGTTTACATCACGCTTAGGATAGAAAAGTTTAACAAGGCGGGTTGGGTAAAGCTATTTTTGACTGTAGATTTGGAAATGCACAGAAAAATATAAATAACTAGCTGGCCCGACAGACGTCGTCCTGTCCTATTGTGGTTTTATGTCACATGCTCGTTCATTTTCAAGATGAGCTCGTTCGCATGGCTCAATCACGTCCTGGTTGAAGTTCGTTCGCTACGCTCACTCACCTTTAGGTTGGAGCTCGTTCGCTGCGCTCACTTGCCTTCAGGTTAGCTCGTTCACTACGCTAACTCGCCTCCAGGTTGAAGTTCGTTCGCTACGCTCGCTCACCTTTTGGTTGCAAATTAACTGTTCTCATAAATTAAAAATAAATATAGTGCTGCACCCTGTTTGGTAAACCTATTAACTTTTTAATGCTATTGAACATCACAGAATCAAATTGTTTAGTTGCACCAGCTGTTAAGATTCTTTAATTCCATTTAAATATGAGTACTCATAAGGTTAACATGGAAAACTCCAGAGCCACTCGGGCGGAGCCCTATTGACGGATCTGCACCAAACTTCACACAAACCATCCTTGAATAATGCTTAATAATACCTGAAAGTTTCATTACAATCTGTCGAGCGGTTTTGGAGTCCATAAAGGACAAACATACAAATATACAAACATACATTGGATTTTATATACATAGATAATTATGGTCAAACGGATTTTTTAATTATTATTGTTTTGGTGCCTAAATATCAATCTCTTTTCGATAAACGAACTCACAGCAGATAAAGGATTTGACGAGTCAAACGATATTTTATGCATTCTGAAATTTACATCACGCATTAGTAGACTCAGATACAAGACTTAATCTGATGTATTATTCAACACTTTTAACAACGCTAAAGTCAAAACCTTCTGATGGACGTATGATAATACAATACCATCAATAGTTTATTTTTATATTTGACTATTTGGACTAATATTATTCTAACATTTTCTAAATGGCAAAGATTTAGATTTGCGGCTATTATTTTGGTAAAAAAAATGCATTTTTGGGTCCTAAATATAATAACTGGAAATTTAGCTTTTTAGTGTTCAAACACTTACAGTTTTACTAGGCATTGCACTTAAATTGAAAGTATAACTATTTTTACTTTCACGAAAAGATATCTTTATTGACCATAAGTTGAACCTTAGTAAGAAATACCTAAAATGAAAATGAACTTCAGACAAAATAATATTGCAGAAAGGCAAGTGTTTATGGCAAAGGTAAAGGTCATAAAAGAAGTCAAAGATTTAAACGAGTAGTGTTTTTGGCCTCTGTGGACAAAATGAAGAAGTAAATCGGTCCCGGACTCAAGTCCCACCATGAGACTGTGACGGAAGTCCCAACTCCATTGCTTAAAAGGGTGAAGCCAACAGGGTGAATAACAACACAAGAGCTGGCTGGACACAAATATAAATTTATTCATTCAAAATATATATATATATATATATATATATATATATATATATATATAGAATTAAAAGTATGAAATAAATTGAAAGGGAAAATTATAAAACATTTTAAACAGAATTAAAATTTAAATGAAATATAAAAGTTAAATTTTGAGTAGAAAGCCTAGTTAAATTGCCGGTAAAAAGATTACAGGATTTTATTATAAATCAAAACGTTGATGTTGACTAAAATTTCTTCATGATGGATGAGACTGTCTAAATGGACTGGACTGACCTGGCCGTAAAATCTTGTTGGATCCCAGGAAGCAGGAGGTAGAAGTTGGGCCGAGTACAGGATGGCCACCCCCCAGACACGTCAGCACGGTATTAGGCCGGAGTAGGTGTAGGCATCGCTATCAGCGGGTACGGCCAACGAACTATACTACGTTGTATGGGAAGACCGGGAGGTGGTAAGCTGCTCCCCCGTGCCTGGGACGCCAGCGAGTGCGTCGTGCAAAATGCTTGTCTTGACTGTACTCTTCCATTCCTTACCTAATCTCTTAAACCCTTCCTTGCGGGTGTAAGTAAACTGTTCTCCCTTGGCTGTTGCATAAATTTGATATACGTTCACTAAACTATTGAGTTACAGACTAGTTAGAGTTAAATTGTGTAATAGAATGTAAGTAATAAGTTGAGCTTTTAAAACTAGTCTGAAAGAAAGAATGTGGAGTGGTTTAATATAGATACTGGTATTTCTGTCAGTGAATGTTATCTGAATGTTTAAATTATTATCTATTTATATGCTTGTTTCAGGTGTTGGCTATATTTGTTTCTGTTTTGTTAGATTTATAAATTTTATAAGATATTGTTATTTATTTGTTATAGTCTATTGTGCTGTTTCTCATTGTTTCTTAGTAATACTATTTATTTATTGTTATTTATTTATTGTTATTTTCATGAGATTTGGATTTAAATATCAGTGGTTTTTTGTAATATATTTATGCATGTAACTCTCAATGGAACACGTTAGGACACTCATAGAACTGTGTTGATTGCTGATTGAACTAAACTTTATATATTAATTAACTAAAAATGTTTTTCATAATATGTTGGTGCAGACAAGCCTTGTATGGTTTTTGCACCTATTGTATAATATGCATGTATTCATTATAGTTCAATAAATAAATTGATTGATTGAAAGGTAACAAATAAATTACAGCAACCCATTCTAGTTTACAAACACTATGCTACAATGATTGTCGTACCACTACGCAAATAGTGCGTTATCAAATTTGGTTTTTGAGCCATGCCACACCGAAAGTACCATGCCCTCGGCGGGAGTTTTGGGATGATTTTCATCACAATTTGTTTTACATAATAATTACATCTTACCTAGGACTTGTAAAGTTTTTGTAGCAAACTGTTTTTAGAAGTAATTTAATTTTTTTAATATGGTTGAGACTAAACTATTCACTTTCAATTTTGTTTTCAACGTTATTTTTCGGTACACTACAAAGACTAATTACTTTTAAAATAAAAACATTCATAGGAATACTGAATTTCTTTAATCCAGTTACGAAAACTTCAAAACTAATGACATTTTTTACCTAGGCTTTATATAACGAGTCCAAATTTACATTGATTGTACAGTTTTGGTTGTTCCAAATTGAAACTGTTTATCAAACAATTACAAATAATGTTTGTTTGTTTACGTCGACAACATAAAAAATATGATAGTAAACATTAAATTTGCACCGTAAACATTCTTTTCGCACGGAAAACAATCATGCATCTTCGGGTGATAACATAATACGAAAACAATTGATTTTGTGTGGTATGTCTGAGGTAAAACGTCCGTGCGCGGTACTCCCGCGGAAACAACTGACAAACTAGAGCACAATCTACAGCATAACCATGACCCCGACGAAAGCAAATATTCAGTCCAAGCGATATCAAGAATAATGGCTTGCAAATAGCTGCAAAAGAAAAGCAACAGAACAGTTGTTTGAGAAACCCGAGAAAATCATTAAATTGGAATTAGAATTAAGTAGTGGAAAGGAAACAGTCAATGAAAAAGATATCTTGAAGGTCAGGAAGAATATTTACAATGCGAGAAGAAAATCTTTGCCTCCTCTACCTAAAACTTTACTTCAAACTCAACTGGCGCTGGATAGTATAAACATTGAAACCGGCCGGGGAGAGAACTTTCTATTAGACAACGATAAGTAAAATAAAATTGTGATATTGGGAACAGAGAGAAATATAGAAATGCTAAAAGACAGCGACTTTGCTAATGGATGGAACCTTCAACTATTGCTGTGACAATTTCAAGCAGATGTTTACAATTTTTGCAGCGAAGAATGGACACTACATCCCACTTCTGTTTACCCTACTTCCTGATAAGAAGGAAACAACATATGAAGTTCTTTTTAAGAAGATTCAATCTGCAATGGGTGACCACTGTACTTACCTTTGGTTGCAGATTTCATCTGACCCAGAGTTGTTAACTTGTTTACAAATTTCCTTAATGGATCTAAAGTATTATGACCGTACCAACGGTAGTAGAACCGTAGATGCCGTGTTAACAGTTACTGTAAGTACGCGTGTATAACCTTTAATTTTGGTATCCTTAAAGGCAAAATTATTAATAACATTGATAAACACTATTGATTTTTATACCTACAAGATAATGAGTTACTATTATGATATACTCGGTATTTTGTTATAGAATATTTGTATGTGTTTACCCTTTGTGAGTGAGCTGGTGTCATTCCAAGTATGTTAAGATCAATAGTGTGAAAGACAAGCCACGGGTGAATGGAGGGAAACAGTACAGGAAGAGAAAAAACTAAGTAAACCTTGCAAGAGAACGTTATTTGAGTGGTGCGATTTCGCGGAAATACTTCGTTCAAATTGCTAAAAATTTCGCAAATTTGCGATTCGCAAAAAAATGACGGACTTCGTTCATGCTTCGTACATGTGACAAACCTTAATCATTTTCAAGAGTTGATTTTGATATTTTACCTACAACCGTTTTTTTAAATGCCGTTACAGTTCAGTTCTTAAAATTAAAAAGTTTCACATAACAGCATTGGTTACTTACATAACATCATAGTTTTAGTTAACTACTCGGGCAATGTATCAGTTTATTTTAGTTAACTACACGGGAACATTACTTGACCAATGAGGGTCAAGAATTAAGAGAAAAATTAAAATAATTTAAAAAAAGTTAAATAATTATTGTAATGCTTCGAACTTTAACTAACCATCTTTTTACCAATTGAAATGTTAACGATAGGTGTATTTAGTAATTGGTACAACGAGTCGTCGCATCTATGTCAGTGGCAATGAGAGATTATACATAAACAAAAACATAACCTCTTCTGGAAATCGGGTTTAGTGATTATTAGTAATTAAAAACCGGTCGTAGGTAAAGTATTCCAAGAAACTCGAGTAAATAGTATTATTTCTATATTGATACAGTAACTAGTACGTGTTTTTAAAATGAGTTTTTATTTTTTCATTTAGTATTATTGATTATAAAGAAAGTTTAATTATTTTCAAGGGTTTATTATAATGTTTGCTTTGGAAAGTACAGTGTTGATTTTAAATGGAGAATATCGATTTTTCTATATTGTTAACTAGTATATTTTATTTTTCATAATGAACATATTTTTTATAGTGAACAATCAAATGTATGCAACAGCCAAGGGAGAACAGTTTACTCACAACCGCAAGGAAGGGATTAAGAGATTAGGTAAGGAATGGAAGAGTACAGTCAAGACAAGCATTTTGCACGACGCACTCGCTGGCGTCCCAGGTACGGGGGAGCAGCTTACCTACGCCCCGTTGTATAGTAGTATAGTTCGTTGGGTACGGAAGTGGTACGGCGCAGTCCCATCAGTTCAGGAGAATGCTCATGTGAAAATCTGTTAGCCTTCTAATGGTGGCAGGCTTCAGACGGAGTCACCGACCCTGATACAAAGTATAGATCACTGACCTGGTCTAATTAAGGCTAGCATGTCCCAGAGTCCATTTATATAGTTTGCACTAGGCCTGAATAAATCAAAAGAGCGCAAAACATTATCTTTACCTGCAGTCAGCGACCACATTTTTACAAAGTTGTTCTCGCATAGGCTAGCTTAATAAACATGGTTTTTTTGGAGAATAGCAACATGATCTCACATGAATAAAAATGCATGAATGTGCTTGCTTACTGTTCACAAGGTAAAGGACAAACAAAATTGATTTTTAAAAAGGTCATTCTCTTGGCTAGGCTACTAGAATTGATCAGAGCAAATATTTAGGCTAGCAAAATAGTTACTAGCACATACAAAGTTAAAACTACTTTAGAAACTTTTAACATGATTGGGTCCATTCCAGCTCACAATAAAACACAAAAATTACACAAATGACTCAAAATGACACAGAAATAATATTAACGCTTTACTAACTTGATATTTTAACCTCAAACATGAAAATAGGCTCACCTTAAAATATTACTTGTAAGTTACTGACAAAGTTAACTTAACGAGGAATGCACATTGTGTTATCTAGATGGACTCGAAACTCTCAGAAAACAGTTCAATTGACATTAATACAACTCTGGAAAACATTTCTGAACAATAGTGAAACAGGAAAAATGAAACAAATGAAATAAGCGAGGACTTGGCCTGGCGAACTCAACTTACCCGTGGATGATGAAACTCTAGCCAAAAACACACTCCATTCTTGTGCTTGGTGAAAACGGCCTACGAAGAAAATCGGTAGGGTTCTCAAAAGGAAAACTCAGCCGGAAATTGAACCCCATATTTGGGAAACTCTCAAACCCCGAAAATATTGAGAAACGGTTGACACAAAAATGTTACTAGACGAAACGTCCGGCAGACGCAGCCAGTGAGTACCAACTTCCCAACAACTAAAACTGTGCCGTTGAGCGTTGAGCACGTACACACGGCACAAGACCTATGGCAATAGCTACTTCCCTATAGGTAAATCCGCTAAAATTATAACTAATAATAACAAACAACATCTTGAAGACGCCACTATTAAAAAAAATCTTGTTGGTGCTCATGCTAAATGCCACACTAATAAAAATTAAATTTAAATTTCTTTCCCAGTGGTAAGAATTAAACATTTAATTTTCGTCATTTCGCTTTAAAAACCACAAATGCGTTGAGATTCAAAATTTATTAGTTTAGTCTTTGGATGATAAAATATGTTTGATGATCGTTATCGTACTAGGTAGTACTAAAAAGATCGTTCTTGATGATACTTCTGATTTGAGGTCATCATAAATCAATTACAATTTATTCGATTACAAATAATTGCAACATGCATTGTTATTATCGAAACATTCATTGTTGTATTGTTAGTGATTGTTATTAGTTCTGCGTTTCCCGTACACCGCTGGTGAGTGTCACGATGGGCGAAGTTTATTTATTTATTTATTTATTCACGGTAACACCATTTATACAATAGTAGTTAGCATAATCAATTACAAGATGGCATAATTTGCAACGACACTACATTACTAATACAATTATATCAAACAAAACTGAACTTGAAAAAAAAACGTTGGTTAAGTATGATATTCAATAAAAACAACAGACAATAATAACAGGCAATGCAGACAAAAAAAAAAAAAAAAAAACAATCAATACAGGCAATGAAAGACTAAATACCCCCGCCGCAGCAAACCTGCCGACTAAGCGAATTTTCATTTGTCTGAATTGATTTTAAATTAAGCGCGCGTACAGATTGGCCAATGGTTCGAGGGTCTTTTCTAACATACAGATTGACCAAAGGTCCAAATGAGCAGGGTCAAAAAATGGGGGAGGAGCTTACAGCAGTGATGTGTGTGGGGGAGGAGCTAGTCTATTCAAGTAAACTGTTTGTTAACGTTTTCTAATCTTACCAGATACAGAGGTGGTCTCTTTAATGCTATTGAATATCGTAGAACCTACTTGTGTAGTTGAAAAAGCTGACATCATTTTTTAATTCATTTTAAATATGAATACTCATAAGGTTAACATGGGAAACTATGGAGCCATTGGGGCAGAGCCCGAAATGATTTTTGTAATAAGAATATGTCTAGATATGTTAATCGGGAATGTGAGCTATATTCATACTAAATTTTCAACCCGATCCGACCAGTAGTTAATGCGTGATTGGATATCAAACAAACGAACAAACTCACAAAATTTCTCAATATTAGTACTACGATATATTGTAGTTTTTAAGGGTGAAAACATGATGTCTCATCATATTTCTATTATATTCATTGCGTGCGCGATCTCTTCAAGGCAACTTAGAAAGATTAACTAATGACACATACTATGAAAACACAAAATCTAACGTAAACCATTTTCTTCTTTACATTTTATACAAAATAATACAACATTTTCTTGATTTAACTTAAACATCACCGACTTACAGATAACCCAATTTTCGTATGGATGAAAACAAAATTGTACTATGGACATATGTTTTGATGTAAACAAAATTGCATTGTAAACTTGAAAAAGTTCAAATGATTGACAACAGAATTCAGCACAAACTTTGCAATTTTAAAAGCTAATAATGACGAGGTTATATGCTTTCACGGGATATCATCCAAACGGAATAATGCCTCCAATTTGGAGTTATTATTTTCTTTTAGCGGCAACTGAAAATGTAGCTGACTGAATATTAATAACAAATTATTATTTATTTCAGGATTTTAAGGCAAGATGTTAAGAATTATTTGAAGTTTAGAATTTTAATTTTTGGTTCACGTAAATGTTGAATAAGTGAGTAGATTTTTATACTCTGTGGTAGAACATTTTATTCGGGTTATTTCACTTCCAATGGAATATCTTTTTCCTTTTTTTAACTTTTGTTAAAATACTACTCCTATAATGAATATTGCTAGATTGGTTTTGTGAACTTAAAAATGAACATCGTGTGCGAAATACTAAGTCAGATATTCAAGGTAATTTTCAAACAATGTGTATACACATAAAAACGAGAATGCTTATGCTTTGAATCTTGAAAAAACACTTCAGGTCTTTTAAATGGTAACATTATCCTAATTGCTATAACTAAGTCAAACAAACTAACAATTTCGTAACCAACTCGACCTCCCAAAAAATGTACTTTGTGTACTTGAAAAGAAATTGATAGTGAGTTTATAAGCAACTAGCTGTACCCGCGGGCTTTGCCCCGTTTAACTTCATATGTGAGCTCGTTCGCATGGCTCAATCACGTCCTGGTTGAAGTTCGTTCGCTGCGCTCACACGTCCTGGTTGAAGTTCGTTCGCTGCGCTCGCACGTCCTGGTTGAAGTTCGTTCGCTACGCTCACTCACCTTTACGGTTGGAGCTCGTTCGATGCGCTCACTTGCCTTCAGGTTAGCTCGTTCGCTACGCTAACTCGCCTCCGGATTAAAGTTTGTTCGCTACGCTCACTCACCTTTTGGTTTCAAATTAGCTGTTGTCAAATAAAAAAAAAAATAATAGTGCTGCACTCTGTTGGTAATCCTTGTAGCTTTAATGCTATTGAACATCATAGAACAGAATCAACTTGTTTAATTGAAACAGCTGTTAAGATTCATTAATAATATTTAAATATGAGTACTAATTAGGTTAACATGGGATACTCCAGAGCCACTGAGGTGGAGCCCGAGAGTCCGATCAGAATAAAAACCACTTAGTTTTCCTATTTAATGCCTAAAGAATCAGTGTACCAAATTTCAGCCTCCTACGGAAGTGGGAAGTGGGAGAATTAGTGATGAGTGAGTGAGTCAGTCAGTGAGTCAGTGAGGGCTTTGCCTTTTATATATATAGATTAGTTAGATTTTATAGCCTATTATTTGTATTAGAATACCGCACTGTTTTGTTTAAGCTACAGTTGAATGTAAAAACCTTATTTGTTTACTTAACAGTTTACATTAAACTTAGTGTTTTAAAAAGTAAAATTCGTCTCCTGAGTTTGGCCACCTCTGTGACTGGTAAGATTAGAAAAAGTTAACAAACACTTGACTTGAATAGACAAGCTCCTCCCCCACGGGACATCGCTGCTGTAAGCTCCTCCCCTATTTTTTGCCCCTGCTCATTAGGACCTTTGGTCAATCTGTATGTTAGAAACGACCCTTAAACCATTGGCCAATCTGTATGTGGCCTAAATTAAATATATTTAAATAACATTAGGTTTAACGAGTACCTAGGTTTGCTGCTACAAGGAAACTAATAATGTGTGTTTTTAGTGAGTTATTGATAGCTTAGTATAAAATAAATAAATTTGCCAAGTTTGATCAAATATCCGTAAACAAGCAAACTGCAACATTTTACAATATTTTCCATAAGAATAACATGGGAATTTTAAATTTACAATTTTTTAAATTTTCTCCTTTACCAATAATTGAACAAAAATACTTTTATATACTAAATTATTTGTTTTTTTAAGCTCATTAAAAAGGTCCAAAGAGAAATTGGGAAATTTTGTTGTTTGGGGTAGAAAAACCATTTTTTACCCCATAAAACCCCCCGTAAAGCCCCGTTCCCATGGTACGATCATGCTGGTTCGCGAACTCATTCAAGTTTATCCCACTTTACACCTTTAAACCAAATTTCATTAAAATCGGACAAAAATTACTTAAGTTATCGCCTTCACAGACGTATATATATATATATATATAAATATAAATTTGAACAAATGGTGTTTTTGGCCTCTGGGGACATCAAAATGAAAAAGTAAATCGGTCCCGGGTCTAAGTCTTACCGTGCCACCTACGGTAATAGCTACTTCCCTATAGGGAAATTCGCTAATACATGCTATAAATACAAGCTATAAATACGTCAAGCAATAACAGGCAATGAAAGGCTATAATGACAGGTTATAAATAACAGGCTATAATACGAGCTATAAATACTGAAAACAATAACAGGCAATAAAGTACATGCAAAAAATAACAGACAATAAAAATACAGAAGCAATAGAACAACAGGCAATAAAATACAGAGGCAATAGAATAACAGGCAATAAAAAAACGCTCAATAGAATTCAGACAATAACGTGCAATAAATAAATACGGACAATAATACAGGCAGTGGATGCAGTTAACGATGGTGTCCTTTCAGATTTATGTAGATTTTTTGGCGGTCATAACTGAGATGTTCCAAAGGTCGACGTGAGGGGACAGGAGGTTCCCAATCCTATGGAGACGGGGGATCACACTGTTGTGCTCATAATTGTTGGCATAGGCTTGAATAGCGAAGAGGTTCCTTGAGCGAGTTCCTACCGGAACTCGAAAGTTGATCCGACCAAGTAGCTCAAGGCACATCACCATTTAGAAGATTTACGAGAAAAGAAACATCAGCTAATTCTCTTCTCAAATGTAGAGATTGTAGTCCCAATTGAATTTCGATGTCGCTGATGGGAATTGTTGCGTAGTTATAACCCATCTTGAGTCCAACAACTCGAAGAAACCTTCTTTGGATTTTCTGTAGGTGGCCGATTTGTCCAAGTGCATATGGAGCCCACACAATGCTGCAATATTCAAGTACTGAGCGAACAAGGCAGATGAAGAGATACCTCAGCGCTGTGATGCTGAGACCATGTCTAGAGGTTCGAATAATAAAGCCCAGTGCCCTTGATGCCTTGCCACAAACCAACTCCATATGGTCAAGAAATGTAAGGTTTGATGAGAACACCACCCCGAGGTCACGAACTGAGGTCCTCCTAGGAATATCACTGCCATTGATGGTATAGTTGAAGATAATAGGCCTCTTGCTACGGCTAAAGGTGATTGCAATACATTTCTTGATGTTGAGACTCATATCGTTTGAAACACACCAGTCGCATATCCTCCTGAAGCAGTTCTGGAGTGTTGTACAGTCTTCAATGGAAGAAATGGCCGTAACAATCTTAATATCATCAGCAAATAACAGTTTATCCACATCAATGAGTTCTATGATGTCATTAAGATATAATGAGAACAGAAATGGACCCATGTGTGAGCCTTGAGGGACGCCAGATGTTGCAGTGAAGGGCTTAGACATTGATTGTTGAAACTTAACAATAAGTTCCCGGTTATTCAAGTATGAGCGGAACCATTTCAAGAGTTGTCCAGTGACTCCATAACCAGCCATTTTGGAAAGTAGTATCTGGTGGTTAACACGATCAAAAGCCTTCTGGAAATCCAAGTAAATGCTGTCAACCTGAAGTCCCATCGACATATTGGAAAGAAATTCTGGTAGATTACTAGGTTGGACGAGGTTGACCTGCCAGTCGAGAACCCATGCTGGTGAGTTGAGAGGAGGTTGTCAAAAAGGGCTTTAATTGGTCTAAAACGAGACTCTCAAATACCTTCCCCACGGTGGGTTGAATGACAATCGGCCTGAAGTCACTTACATCGGAAGAGTTTTGGACTTTGGGAATGGGGACGACAAAGCTGGTTTTTAATGTATTCGGAAAGATTCCTTCTTGAAGTAAAAGATTGAAGATGTGCGTCAATTGAGGAGCCAGTAGCATATTACAGTACTTCAGTACAGATAGAGAATTAGGTCAGGCCCCGTTCCCTTGTAAGGATCGAGAGATGCCAGCTTCTTTTGAGCATCATTACAACTTAGTCTGCAGGAGTTCAAATTCAGTTGAGTTTTGAAATCGTAAACTGGAGGAGTCACTGCTGGCTGCTGGTAAACTGATGAAAACTAAACTCCAAAAAGGTTGGAAATATCTTCAGGACGTTCGGCCTTCTCATCGTGGTAGTTGAAACAATCAAAGCTGCTAATATTTGATTTAAGGCTGTTTACAAAGCCAAAAAAGACCTTATGTTAAGTGGAATAGAGTTATTAACTCGATCAATGTATTGTGCATAGCAATCTCTGCTTAAGGTCTTACAAAGGCGACGAACACGGGAAAACTCTTCGTAGTCATGCAGTGATTGAGAGGCTTTAAATTTGGAATGCATGGCCTTCTTCATGATTGTGAGCTGTTTCAATTGGCTATCGAACCAGCAAGGAAATTTTGATGGACAAAGTATCTTCATAGGTGTATGCCTTAGGATGATTTCACGGATAGTGGAGACAAATGAGTCAAAGAAGCTGTTTATATCAATAATATTGTAGTAAGTGGTTCCAAGCTCTCTACTGAGTTCAATGTAGACAGCCTCGACATCACACCGCCTGAAGTCCGGGACGAAACCAGAAACATTGTGAGTACTATCCATGCATTTGTTGACTACAAAAGTAAAAGGAGGGTGAGCCTCTTCAACAGGAAGTAAAATGTCTTAAGCAGCCTTAACAGTTGAGTTGGACGACGAGGTGAGCACCAAATCAAGCAGCACGCCCCTGGAGTTCAGGATGGTATTAGTTTGTTTCAGCTGATAAGATGTCATAAGATCTATGAGTTATTGATGGGATCTGCTAGGATTAACAATTGAACCCTCCGGGGACCATTTGGCATCCGGAAGGTTCAAGTCACCCATAAGGTATAGAGAAGAGAGATCGTTGGAGACAGATAACATGACTTCCTCAACTTCCTCGCAACATCCCAGGTAAAGATCTTTTAACGATTCGTATCGAAATATAATAGAAATAGCCCAAGAAATTCAAGGATGTTTATTCGAACCACAATGATTGGCTCGAAGTGATCTACTCAACAACCGATAGTTATGAATGAACCGAAGCTATGCATGTGCAACAAGGTGAAAGATATATTTGAGGTTATAAAGACACAGAACGTTAATTTTACTTTTGTTTTGATTTAAACCTTAAGCTTTTTGGCAGTATGACGGAAAATATCACTTGGATCAAAAGTGTCTTTTATACTGACTGATTTCCCAGCCTCAGCTTCGCCTCAGCAGATAAACTGGAGCTCGTATTAAATAGCTTATTTCCTAAATGGGAAATACGCTAAAAGATCCACTTTTGATCTTAGTGATAAAATGTACTACCTATTATATTATTATGAAAGAAAAAATACTGAAAAACAAGACAACCTAAAATAACTTAACATCATCTCTACTAAAAGTAGTAAGAACAGAGGTTCATAATAAGTCATACTAAAAATTGCATAAACTAGTTTTGGACCCAAATTGGTTGGTGTGTCTCCGTCCTAAAATCATCCCTCCCTGCCAATAAATATCAAATAGAGAATAAGTTTAAGTGTTATCTAAGCTAAAGGATGCTGTGTACGGAATATTATACCCATGAGGCTGTCCGAGCAGATATTCTGAGTGCATTTAAAGTGTTTTTGATCAGGGTTGAGAGCTTCCTCAATAATGCATAAACGTCTTCGAGTCTTCTACCACAATATTTGAGTCAATATATTACAGAAAAGGTGATGTCTCAATAGAACTTGACATCTTGTGATAAATATTGGTACCATGGGATTATTTTATTGTCTTTAATAAAAAAGGCTAATATTAAGGTACTTAATAGTTTTCCATTTTCTGGTTGTAATTAATTACCAATAGTTATTTAAGATGTCAAGTTCAAGTTGACCAAGTTGGCAGCCGGCACTTTCGTTGGCCAATGGGATATTAGTAGGGATGCCATAATAACTTATTGTCATTCAATTATCGGATCAATTGATGATTGGAGTGTCTATAGTCCTTGCTACCCTAACTTGAGGCAGCCCAAGGCTGCACGCCGTATATCTAGTGCAGCCTTGGGCTGCCTCAAGTTATTTACCGTCTTTTAAATGTATTTACCATCTTGTGAGTTAAGTCTTGTAAGTATTAATACGTTTCAAGAGTGTCATTAAACGAATTTTAGTTACTTTCTTTTTAAGTTCTCATCAAACCAATTCACATAAATAATTATTTAATACAAACGGTTACAAAATGTCTTCTTTTTTAATTGCTCAACTAGATTATGCCTAAACTGAAACCTAGTGAAAGATGTTTTCCTAGAATGATTATATACACAATGATATCTCAACTTGAATAAATTAAAAGTCACCATAATAGTATATCATAAGTCCTTGAGTTCAAAATAGATGTACTCTTTCGCAATTTAGAAAATTACGAGATTTCCAAGCTGAAACAAATTTTTCCATGAATAATTAATATAGAAAAAGAGAGAAGTATTTGATTTATATAAAAAAAATTATGTAAATGCGTAATCGTTTCTGTGACTTAGTGTATCCGTTCGGGTTTTCCATTAATCACAGCAGCTGACTGTTTTCTACAAACAACTCAACATTGAGTAGGCAATGTGGAATTTCTTGGTGGATCTTTAATTCCTAAATTATTTTAAATTTATGACTTTGTCTCGTACTCAGTATTCTTCTATGAATTTTCAGTTGATCAATTATTATGGTGGGGATGCCACCTAGGTGTACTTTCTAACCCAAACATGAGTGAAGGATGCGTGTAGAATGTTGTGAGATGATATGTGTAGCTTTGTTACTGACTTAAGAGTGAGTGTTTTCATCAGTCCGGATCATTTATTCAAATTCCAATGATCAGGAATAGCTGGGTCCAGTTATGAACCATCAAAAAGCTACTGAATTTTCACTGGACTGAACCAGTGACCTTGTAATTGTTTGGCGAGCACTAAAACCACTCAACTACTCAAATTTCTTTTTATGAAATCTTTTTTTCATACAGAGTGTTAAGTAGTTAGTGTCAAAGACGTTTGGGAATTGCTACAAACTGCGGTAAAAATACGCAATTTGAAGTAAAATTAAGGGTTATTTATTCATACAGGCAATGTTAGGGCCACATGGTCCTTTCTTACTCATAGCCTGTACGTAAATGTGATACAAACAAAACAAACGGCATTTTTCAATAAGGTCTTCAGTAACAATTTTCAACTTCAGACCCCAGTGAACATATGGTATATGTTGTTTGTCTCACAACACATTCTATAAATGTATAGTTAGTTTGGGGAACCATTATTTCTATAATAGTTCAAGATTCTGGATTTGTTCATTTCAGATGACTTGAACTAATTATAACTTATATCATACGCTGCATTAAAAAATAAAAACGAGAAAACAAAGGACACAGATGCAATTACTTCTTTGAAGAACAATATTGGAAAAGCAATTTTCAAGGACCTCGGACGAATGGAAATTCACCCTTCGTATAACACGTGTAGGGCCGAGCACCCTCGCAACCTGGGATAATAAAAACACTTTAGCGTTCGGAGTTTGTTGTTTGATCAAATAAACACAATATATATATAGTGGAAATCACAGGTAAATGTTTAAGATTAAACATGATTAAAAATAAAAATTAGTTTTCAATGGTAAACTTCACAGACAGCATTTAGGCGATAAACATAATAGTCGTAAATTTTAACATGATTTTTATTATATATCAAGAAATGCTTAGTGAAATATATGGGCTTAATCTATTTCACAGTAAGCGTAAAAAAGTAACTTGAGTATTGAAAATACTAACAGTAAAACCCTTATCTATATATATAAAATCCAATGTATGTTTGTATTTATGTTTGTTTGTATGCATGTTCGTTTGTTTGTCCTTTATGGACTCCGAAACTGCTTGACAGATTGTAATGAAACTTTCAGGCATTATTAAGCATTATTCAAGGATGGTTTGTGTGAAGTTTGGTGCAGATCCGTCAAAAGGGCTCCGCCCCAGTGGCTCTGAAGTTTTCCATGTTAACCTTATGAGTACTCATAATTAAATGTAATTTAAGAATCTTAACAGCTGGTTCAATTAATCAATTTGATTCTGTGATGTTCAATAGCATTAAAAAAGTTAATAGGTTTACCTTCAGGGTGCAAATCAAATCAAATCAAATCAAATCAAAATCCTTTATTTCGTATAAAATAGACAATATTTACAAAATGTAATATATGCAATAGAAATAGGTTTTAAAATGTATAACTAAAGTAAACGAAATTAATCCCACATGGGATAACCCGTGCGTGGGAGTGAGTCTTATGATGTTTGATTGGAAAGAATTGAGAAGGTTTGATAACAAAAAACAGGTACTTATACTAATAATTAAAGTGCGGGCAAGACTCCAAAGCGCCAGCGGAGTCATGACATAGTAGATTAGGCCCACTATGTACTTTTAATCTACCATGTAGATAACAACTATCAGTGTCATAATGACCTACCCCACCCCTAACCAACCCGATCGCCCCCCCACCCTCCCCCACATACACACACACACACACACACTTGTACACACACACACACACACACACACCATCTCACACACACACACACAGCAATGTCACGCACACCTGTATCAGCTGTCAACCTATTGTCTGTATATAGAAACTAATAAACTATTAGCTCCATCCCTACCAATGAGATTAAGCCAGTGAACAATATGTTTTTTGTACGTTGAAATTGAGTGTCTGCCGTATTCTCGTAAGTCTAGTGGAAGGTTAGAATAAATGATGTGTGCAACATAATAACAGTTAGTGGTAGAAAATGTCTTTGTAAGTCTGGGTAAGCGTATACCTTGGCCTAGTGCACGTCGAGTATTATGGTCATGTTGTGGACGGTCAAAGAGCGTCTCATGGTGTTTGTAAATAAACAGTGACACTGTTCTGATGAAAAGTTGTCTTACATCAAGCACATTCATTTCAGTGAACAGAGTTTCAGAAGGGTATTGCCTACACCTGCCGAGTGCCGCTTTTATGATTGCCTTTTGTGTTACAACGAGAGGTTGTAGAATACTGCTGTAAGCACAACCCCAGGCAATTATCCCCCCCTCAAGCAGCGACTGTACATAAGCAAAATATGCATTTTTAATTTCATCTTTTTCAAGGAATTGGTGTAGTTGACGAAAAGCAAATATCAACTTTCTTAACTTTTTGTTTAAATATGACACGTGATCTGTCCATGACAGTTTCGAATCAAATACAACTCCAAGATATTTATAATTTTGAACTCTATTTATTACTGGACAAATACAGTTATTTCCGGTTTCTTGACCACATGAATGAATTTTGATTTCGTTGCGAAGTGTGTCACTTCGAGCTCTTAAGGAAATTGGAATGAATTATGTTTTGGTGACGTTTAGCATTAAAATATTCTGATCAAACCATTTTTTTTTCGATACACCTCTTTCGGCATTTGCAAAAGCTGAGTCCCAAGTTTCGCCTTGGAATTGCAGCACTATTATTTTTTTAAATAATTTATGACAACAGCTAATTTGCAACCAAAAAGTGAGTGAGCGTAGCGGACGAACTTCAACCTGGAGGCGAGTTAGCGTAGCGATTATTTTATAGTCTTTTAAGGAAAACTTAATATTTTTCCATTTTCTGGTTGTAATTAATTACCAATAGTTATTTAAGATGTCAAGTTCAAGTTGACCAAGTTGGCAGCCGGCACTTTCGTTGGCCAGTGGGATATTAGTAGGGATGCCATAATAAGTTATTGTCATTCAATTATCGGATCAATTGATGATTGGAGTGTCTATAGTCCTCGCTACCCTAACTTGAGGCAGCCCAAGGCTGCACGTCGTATATCTAGTGCAGCCTTGGGCTGCCTCAAGTTATTTACCGTCTTTTAAATGTATTTACCATCTTGTGAGTTAAGTCTTGTAAGTATTAATACTTTCAAGAGTGTCATTAAACGAATTTTAGTTACTTTCTTTTTAAGTTCTCATCAAACCAATTCACATAAATAATTATTTAATACAAACGGTTACAAAATGTCTTCTTTTTTAATTGCTCAACTAGATTGTGCCTAAACTGAAACCTAGTGAAAGATGTTTTCCTAGAATGATTATATACACAATGATATCTCAACTTGAATAAATTAAAAGTCACCATAATAGTATATCATAGGTCCTTGAGTTCAAAATAGATGTACTCTTTCACAATTTAGAATATTACGAGATTTCCAAGCTGAAACAAATCTTTCCATGAATAATTAATATAGAAAAAGAGAGAAGTATTTGATTTATTAAAAAAATTATGTAAATGCGTAATCGTTTCTGTGACTTAGTGTATCCGTTCGGGTTTTCCATTAATCACAGCAGCTGACTGTTTTCTACAAACAACTCAACATTGAGTAGGTAATGTGGAATTTCTTGGCGGATCTTTAATTCCTAAATTATTTTAAATTTATGTCTTTGTCTCGTACTCAGTATTCTTCTATGAATTTTCAGTTGATCAATTATTGAGGTGGGGATGCCTAGGTGTACTTTCTAACCCAAACATGAGTGAAGGATGCGTGTAGAATGTTGTGAGATGATCTTTGTGAGATGTAGCTTTGTTACTGACTGAACAGTGAGTGGTTTCATCAGTCCGGATCATTTATTCAAGGTCCAATGATCAGGAATAGCTGGGTCCAGTTATGAACCATCAAAAAGCTACTGAACTTTCACTGGACTGAACCAGTGACCTTTTAATTGTTTGGCGAGCACTAAAACCACTCAACTACTCAAATTTCTTTTTATGAAATCTTTTTTTCATACAGAGTGTTAAGTAGTTAGTGTCAAAGACGTTTGGGAATTGCTACAAACTGCGGTAAAAAATACGCAATTTGAAGTAAAATTAAGGGTTATTTATTCAAACAGGCAATGTTAGGGCCACATGGTCCTTTCTTACTCATAGCCTGTACGTAAATGTGATACAAACAAAACAAACGGCATTTTTCAATAAGGTCTTCAGTAACACTTTTCAACTTCAGACCCCAGTGAACATATGGTATATGTTGTTTGTCTCACAACACATTCTATAAATGTATAGTTAGTTTGGGGAACCATTATTTCTATAATAGTTCAAGATTCTGGATTTGTTCATTTCAGATGACTTGACCTAATTATAACTTATATCATACACTGCATTAAAAAAATGACAGAAAACAAAGGACACAGATGCAATTACTTCTTTGAAGAACAATATTGGAAAAGCAATTTTCAAGGACCTCGGACGAATGGAAATTCACCCTTCGTATAACACGTGTAGGGCCGAGCACCCTCGCTACCTGGTAAATTAAAAATACGTGCTTTAGCGTTCGGAGTTTGTTGTTTTATCAAATAAACACAATATATATATAGTGGAAATCACAGGTAAATGTTTAAGATTAAACATGATTAAAAATAAAAACTAGTTTTCAATGGTAAACTTCACAGACAGCATTTATGCGTTAAACATAATAGTCGTAAATTTTATCATGATTTTTATTATATATCAAGAAATGCTTAGTGAAATATGTGGGCTTAATCTATTCCACAGTGAGCGTAAAAAACTAACTTGAGTATTGAAAATACTAACAGTAAAACCCTTATATCTATATATATAAAATCCAATGTATGTTTGTATTTATGTTTGTTTGTATGCATGTTTGTTTGTTTGTCCTTTATGTACTCCGAAACCGCTCAACAGATTGTAATGAAACTTTCAGGCATTATTAAGCATTATTCAAGGATGATTTGTGTGAAGTTTGGTACAGATCCGTCAAAAGGGCTCCGCTCCAGTGGCTCTGAAGTTTCCCATGTTAACCTTATGAGTACTTATAATTAAATGTAATTTAAGAATCTTAACAGCTGGTTCAATTAGTCAATTTGATTCTGTGATGTTCAATAGCATTAAAAAGTTAATAGGTTTACCTTCAGGGTGCAGCACTATTATTTTTTTAAATAATTTATGACAACAGCTAATTTGCTGGAGGCGAGTTAGCGTAGCAAACGAGCTAAGCTGTAGGCAAGTGAGCGCAGCGAACGAGCTCCAAACTAAAGGTGAGTGAGCGTAGCGAACGAACTTCAACCAGGACGTGATTGAGCCATGCGAACGAGCTCATCTTGAAAATGAACGACGTCTGACGGGCCAGCTGGTACTTAATACAAGTAACATCCTCTGTAACATCCTTTTTCATATGTTCTACTTAACTGATTTTTACGATTGTGATGTCATTTGGAAGCGCACCTGCGAATGGTAATGAAAAATGTAATTTCCTTAAGGACTTCCTCCCCTTGCTTTTGAAATTATATCTAGAGTTTATTTTCAAAGATCCCGTGTTGCTGACAAACGTTCTGACGGGATAAATATGAGTTGTAATCTAACAGCTGATCCTTTAGTTAGGTGCAACCATAGACTAACCAACACAAGTAGACTTCTCATCCCATTGTAAATTTTGAAGCTCGTTTTTCATGTCTAGTTCATGTACGCCACACTGGGCGCTAGTGTCGACGAAATTTTGTTTCTATTATTTTAGGGTTAATTTCTTGATTTGTGCTTTACTGTTTGGTTAAATAACTAGGGGACAATTTATTGTTTATGATTAGATCGTATTATTTGGTTAAACGAGGTTTTAAATGACTGTATTAACGGGAAACAAATTGTAAACAAAACACGACCTCTACATAAACCGTACAGAACTAACAATAAAATTGGCTTCAGCTGTTCCATTAGGATGAGAAATCTACTAAGGGAGTATGTTTTATGTTTTATCTATGGTGCAACACAGATTGAATCCTCCTGCAGATAATAATACATGAATGCAATACTAGACACCGTAGTTCGGCAGTAGTGTCTTTTAACGTTAAGCCAGAACTTTGTGTTTTGAGAACAGGTGTAGCTATGTATTCACCACTTGCTTACGCTCCTTTTTCATTTCTCAGTAATGAGTCACCCACTTTCTTAGCAGTAGACATACTGTAAAACTATGAATAATATTGTATACAAACCTATATAGAGTTTCTGAATCAAATTCATATGGTATGGTCTAAATATATTTTTAATTGGATTGAAAGTTGGTATATTTGAACTCGATCACTTGTAGGTCCGGACAATGTTGAATCCTCCTTGTAAATAATACATGAATATCTCCCAACTCTGTCCCTCGCTGAATTACAAATGTGTTCTAGGAGATTGATTACATCTCAAATGTTTTCACAGATCCGCACACTCCAGCGCCTTTTCATCGACTTGGTTTGAAATATTAAATAAAAACGTTTATAACCGTGCTAAAACGATCAAAAGATCCGATTTCAGATCCCAAAACGCCGTCAAAAATTGGTTTTTATTCATCATTATAAAAAATGTCCTCATCAATCCCTAAAATACCATCCATCCTCCATTACCAAAAATGCCTTCATACAATGATTTTGACTGGACCAATTAAAATTTTTGCCGTATTAGCTCACTTTATTAGACTGACTGCAATTTTTAAGGATAAAATATACCCTAACTTGTTTTATAAATTAGAACAAAAATTATGCTTGAATAAGGCAGCTGGTACTTTAGTTAAGTCCTATCGTCCATAAAATCTTGACCTGATATGAAGATTATTTATTATTATTTTTTATTTATGTGTCTTTCAGGACAAAAGTTTAGTTTGATTAGTTGCAAAACTAAGATAGAAAACGGAAATTTGGTTACTTACTGTGATGTAATAACTAGTGTAGAGATCCAGTAACTTTGTAGATCTGTTTGTTGCGCTCCCTTGGTTGTTGTAACTTTGAAGTTTGTATGACCGTCTTGGGAAGTAACTGAAGGTATCTTTAGTGGGGTAGGTTTAACTTACCTTAATCAATCAAATACTTTTTATATTTGTAGGGATCATTTTTACACAATAAAAATAAGAGGTAATAATGTATATTAAGTACTTATGACATAAATTAGGCATTGGTACCTTGGGCACTAAAATGACGAGTGTTACCCCCCCTTCCCAAATTATTTCATGAATACTGCAAAATGTCACCTGATTTTAGATAAAATGTTTCCTTTACTTGCGGTACAATTGCTTTAAACGTATTTTTTTTTCTTTTTAACAAAGTATTTAAAAGTTGAATGAAAGTGTTTCCACTTTAAAACTTATAAGGATCCGTATTGAGAGACCATATTGGACTAAGACGTATACAATTCAAAGGATAACTTATTTTATGGCTTCGTATCTTACTAGGTTTGCGTTATATTTTCATATATCGCTGAAGAAAGAAATTAATTCAAACAAAACAAATCATAAAAGAATTCACTAATTTAAATTACAGCGTTGTTATAAATGACCTGTAAAACTACACCATTAATAATTTTCACTGCGGAATTCTAATTCCAATATTTCAACATTATTGCACCAACTCATTAAAGGCAAACCGTTTATCCTGATTCTGATTCGTTACTAATTGCATTCAGGAGTTTCATAAAACAATTTCATCTATATTATTTCACCATCAAAGTTAAACTAAGTGATATTTTTTCAAGAAGGGCATAACTTAAAGTTTTGTTTCTTTAAAATCAATGACTGTATAGTATTAATTTGCTGTCACCAAAGTTTGGCAGTTACTATTTTAATGGTATATGATTATATAAAAGCTGTAATGCAAATTGGTTAATATGAAGTGTGGTAGTTGTATTTCATTTTACCATAATGTTTTGCTATTAAGTTCACTAAACATACTGATTGGTTCAATAAAGGTTTGCCAAAATACATTTACTACTGAAAGAGATCTTTAGAATATAAAATTTTTAACAACCCCTAAAACTAATCCCATGCTCTTGTTTATATGAATATACAATTCCAAAACCCTGGTAATATAATAAAATGCTGTTGAAAATGTAATTGTTTATGTTTTATTTGGCAAACATTTGTTTCGTATTGTGCGAAAAAATAAACTTTTGCATTCAAAACCTAAACTACTAATGAATCGTGTTAAAAGCAATAAAAAGTTTACACTTTTAAGAGTAAGTAAAATCATTTAAACCACGCAAAACAAAGATTTTAAAGACTTTTTTAATACAATCTTTAATAGGTTGGCATGGAACAAAATAAATGATTACGTTTAGCTTAATTAATTAGTTACCAAAGTTTTATCAATGTTTTACCTAAGCCACTAAGATAAAAAGATAATATGACTTTTAATGGGAAAAATCCACGACTTACACTTAGAAAGCGTACATTATATACTGTTAATAAACTATTTCATTATAATACTACTTAAGAAAGCTGCAGCGTACATTTTAAAATTGAACATTTACTAATAAGAAAATTCGTATTCAGGAAGGGAGCCGTTCTTTCGATGTTTAAAGAGAACAAAGTCATGCCTACTTTGTTTCAGTGATAATGTTTGAACTTTTCTCAGACAATTAGAATTTCAATTGGAATTCAAATTTCCATAAAATAAAACTTGTTTATAAAAAGTTTATTTTTCTAAGCTATTAGTTCAAAGCTAATATACAATTCGTTTTTTAAAGTTAGCAAACAAAATGGATGATATCTTGTGGGTATTTTTCATTTAAGTTTTATTTTGATCCATTAAGCTGATTGCAATTTTTTTACTTATTTCCGTTCTTACTTACGCGTACACCGTACCTCTACTTTATCGATAGAAACAACAAATAGGTTACATTTTCCCCTAAACAAAGCAAACCTTTAAAACAGAAAAAACTTCATATACAGAGTTTAGTTTTAAATTTATTTCCATACATACATTTATTTATCATATAGCCTGCTTATTCTATTTTTATTTCTACAAGTTCTATGATTCTTCTATCAATAGATCGCTTTACTGCTTATAAAAAAGCATACCATTCAATCGACGAACCCGTTTTGTTTTAATGTTCATGAAATCAATAAGTGACGAGCAGTTCTAAATGCTACACGAAGAACACCAAATTATCCTTAATACAATGAAGTTTTTTTTATAAAAGTCGTAAAATAAGAGCTCATACACACGAGAGGATTGTCAATACGCAGTGGAAAGAAGATATTTTATGGGAGAGGGTATCCAAAATAAATGGAGTTGTCGAAGTGTATAGGGCAAGTCAATTTCTTATCTTCTTCTGCAGCTCGGTTTCCACGACTTCACCTCAATATCCAGACGTGTAAGTCTACCTTAACATTCTAAAAGCGTATGTTAAGTTTTACAAAGAGTATAAAAGCAAATGGGGCTTACCTTGGTTATACCTAATCGCTTATCATAAAAATTACATGTTTCTCTCGGTTTCTAAGGCATAAAATGTTATGCAATTTCTTTCAAATACTGATATTACTTTCTTATACGTACGACGTACGATGATTAAGCAACGTTTGCTAAAGCAAAGTAATACAGTACAATGTGCGAGATATAAAATAAATACTTGTAATATAGAATTGAGTTGTTTGTTTATTTGATAGTTATTAATTCATTGAATTGAATACACTTTATTATTTTCTAAATTATAACATTTTAACGCATTCTAAAAAACTAATTTTCAAAGGGATATCTAAATCCAAACGAATTTAATTCTGATTTGAAATAGCATTTTGACTACCTGAAACAAGTAAATATGAATTTTTGAAAATTCGTAAAAAATAGTTCTCTGTAGCTTTGGTATGGTTACACATTTCATAGTGTAACAAATAGTCCAATAAATACAGGAAATTAAGTCTTATCATATGCTCCAAACAAACTGAATCTTAACATATGATTTTTGGAAATCCATAAACGAATTTTAGGTCATTCGTCCAGAACTCTCATTTAATAGATACGTCAAGTTATCTCGTCTGGCTTATATGACGTCATAAACCAAAGACGTGATGTTTGGCCCATACCTTAGCATCAACATGGCTGAAGTCTGTGTTCGTGTTAGTATTAAAATTATGAATTCTATCCACCATGACTTCCCCTATCTTAAGACTCAATTATAAAAATGTAATACAATTTATTATTATTATTATTATTTATTTTTATTACAAAATATATAAGACTAGCTGTAACCCGCGGGCTTTGCCCCGTTTAACTTCTTAATTTTCAAGATGATCTCGTTCGCATGGCTCAATCACGTCCTGGTTGAAGTTCGTTCGCTACGCTCACTCACCTTTAGGTTGGAGCTCGTTCGCTGCGCTCACTTGCCTTCAGGTTAGCTCGTTCGCTACGCTCACTTGCCTTCAGGTTAGCTCGTTCGCTACGCTCACTTGCCTTCAGGTTAGCTCGTTCGCTACGCTAACTCGCCTCCAGGTTGAAGTTCGTTCGCTACGCTCACTCACCTTTTGGTTGCAAATTAGCTGTTGTCATAAATGTAAAAGAAATAATAGTGCTGCACCCTGTTGGTAATCCTTGTAACTTTAATGCTATTGAACATCATAGAACAGAACCAACTTGTTTAATTGAAACAGCTGTTAAGATTCATTAATTCCATTTCTCATAAGGTTAACATGGGAAACTCCAAAGCCACTGGGGCGGAGCCGATTGGACGGATCACGAAATTGATGGTGTATAAACCTATTCCATGAAATTCTACACGTATGTACCAAGTTTCGTGGCAATCGGTTCAGCGGTGTCTGAGTTTATCACTGCCAAACAAACAAATATATAAATATATATACAAACATCCTCTTTTATACTTATAGATATTCATAGAATTAATTGATTACAAAAACACTACTAACAGCCAGTTATTGGTTTTACCTACTCCTTTAAAAAAACCGTCGAACGTTAGTTGTTTTGAAAAGAGATTTACTAATAGACTTTAGCAAAAAGGATGTTTGGATGAAAGTGTACAATTAAAAAAGTGAAATTTAACCTAGTATTATCATTGACAATTGAATACTGAAGTATACATTCTATCTATAAGGACCAGCTTTCACCAAGTTTTATTGAATAAGGACATAGTTGTGTGAGTCAGCCACAGAATGCACTATTGTCTGAAATTCGATTTTGTATCTTTTATTTTGTTCTTGACGTAGTTTGTGAGTCATAACAGTTTGCTAACAAGAGTTGCTCCACCTTTCCGACTTGGTAAACAGGTTTTTGTATTGAAATTATATTAGTAATTTTAGATCAGTGCAATCTGTCTGTGGCTCACATAAACTACATGAACTACGATTTTGATCAAAACAACTGCCAACAACTTTAATATGAGGATGGGATGTCCAGTATTGTAGTATCAATACTCGAAAGTACTACATACACAGGTATTTGATCATTGAATGTCTAAAACTCCAACTCAAATGTCAAAGGTCTTGAAAAGTTTATTTTCATGCAGTAATCGTTATAAAAGATTCAGCAAAACATTTTGTCGAACAAATAGCTTTTAATCTGTAAGGTTTAAAATATTACTTTGTTTGTTGTGCGACACACTTTTCTCGCACTCGAAAAAAATATTAAGTGGTAATTTGGTTAGCTAATATAGCTTACATAATTTTCAGTGCTCCTTATACAGTTTGTGTGACTTAAATTGACCAATGAAGTAGTTATTTGTGTTGTTGATCGTTTTATTCCTACATGTAAATACTATTCCCGAAAACAATAGTATTTATATATTTTGTACTTTCTTTTTTACCTATGTGACAAATAAGAAAATGGGAAACACATTATGACATTTCATAACATTAATAAAGTAAAATTATTAAAATACAGATTTTTTGTAAACATGTTTTTTAATTTTTTTAGAAGATGGTGTACTTTATATCCACACAAATAAATTACTTAGTTGTTACAATTTTATATTTTGAATATCATGAACAAGAGCGCTCAAAAACCTTATTCATGACAGATAAAAATCAAACTAAACCTCAACTTGGTAAATACATTTCGTATCGTTTGTCAATTTTTATTCATTATTCTAAGAGGAAACAAAATGTCACCGTTTTTGTTTTATTTATAACAAACCTTCAAATCACTGGCGCTAATGCCCAAACATTGAAAACCGATTAGGCAAATATAATCAGATTTTATGTGAAATCTGATATTGACAGCAAGCAAAAAGATTTGATGGTGCTAGGATTGTTTTGTATTTCGCTGACAGAAACTGATTTAAATTTTCAAAAGAAATAATGTGTGAAATAGTTGAGAGATATAAAAAAAGAATTATTTTTGCATGGATTTCATATACTATCTTAAATGTCAATGTAACTAAATGATCATACTTAAAGATTACACTGTAAATAAATATATTTTTACGTAAATTTGTACAGTAATTCCTCTTGTTTTGCAAGAGATGTGTCGTGTGTGTATCAATATGCGCATATTTAGGGTAGGCATATAGCTCCCATGTGCTGCAGTGTATCTATTGAATATATGACACAGGCTGGCTTTGTTTTGTATTCATTTTCTGCCAAATATTCTGGATGGAATCATAAATAAATCTTTGGTGGAAGTATATTATTCTAAGAATAAATTTCATTGTCAGCAAGTTGAATTTATGTTCATTTTTTTACCTACACAATATTCCTAAGTGAAAACCATCAATTAATATTTGGTCTATTATATGTGTATTATTTTAAACTTTTTCTATCTTTATAATTAACAAAATTATATAATATTCGTCAAAGGCTACATTAATCAAGTGAAGATAAGGAAATTTTATCTGTTTTCACAATAAATACGTTATTGTCGTAAAATGATTTCATCATTGTTGATTTATTATTAAGATATATTGTTAAATATAGTAATTAAATTAAATTAAGGTTGTCCCTGAGTATTAAAAACTTTGATTTTCATTTAGATAACATCCAGTTCTTAATTGAATAGGGGCTATAAGGAACAAAAGTTTGAACTAAAGGTCTTGATTCTCAAAATAACATCTTTCCTTTGTCCTTTAATCTGTTCAATGTTATTGTGCTTTGTACTCTCTTGTTGTGTCTGCCCTTCATTTGCTTCTACTTTATTAAACAGTTTAAGCCTAATGAGATTTTTGAAGGTAATAGCTTATTCCCTATATGGGATATTCGCTAAGTCTGGGGCATTAGGAAATGAGACGTATACCAGCATTAAAATATCTGCCAACGACAATAATAGAGCCCATGTAGGTGCAGGATTTTCTTTTTGTTATCGAATAAAACCTTAAAATTCGAACATGGAAAAAACTGGTACCTTAAACAATTAATTTAAACTGTTATTATATATGACTTCAGTATAAATTATCTTTATGAATCTAGTGGCATGCATTTTTTACTCATATTGTTGTTTCCAAGGTCTCGGGTTAAATTTTTGCCATTTACCAATGTATTTTAGCTATAATAAAATGCATCAACCTTCTAGAAATATTCTGAAGTAATGTGTTAAACGATTTTGGGAAGTGTAGTGTTCCAGTATTCTAGGGTGGGGAAACGATTTACTATTTTTACTCTAATAAGGTATTAGGTCCATGCACCTGATTTCGTTTAATGTTTACTTTCTAACAAATTACTTCTTTAAGCTTAACTGGATGTGCTATAGCAGTATATAAAAAAAAACTAAAATCAAAGAGAGTTGTTTGTTTTATCATGAATTTGGTTTTTTAATAATAATCATCAACAAAATATGATTAATAGAAAGGATGTACTGACAATTATAACATTTTTTATCAAATCACCATTTTCAAATAATATGAGGATGTAATTTATATACTAAATGTTTGATCAAACGCGGTTAATATTAAGGGTTCTAGGATTTAGCAGGAGAACAGGAAGTTCTGGGGTAAAAGAGCTGTTATTGTAAAATAAAACAAAGATAACGTAATATTCCCATTCATCCATAAAATATTTAAAAAAATGTATAGATATGTATGAATGTATAGATTTGTATTTTGCAGAATAGTTTGTAAAAGCACCTAAAATGACCAAGTACTGTATATCTTACAATCTATATGTTTTTTTATCTATTCAAAACTTCGAAGATATCCAAGAGGGTATATTTTTATATAAGTTAGTTTAACTGTGTTTTTCTAGTTTTATTTCGTGAATTAATAATAATCAGACAATTTATTTTTTTGTTAACTAATAATTTTTTTTATCATTCTGACTCTCAACTTTCCAGCTGTATCCCAAACGTTAAATATATGAGTCTATTTATTTACAATAGTAAATTTTTTATCAGTAATAAAATATACATCAAAAATTAATCATATAAATTTATATTCCATCTGTTTGCCTGGAAATATCCACAAGTCTGAGTAGTATTTGTTACCAAATTTTAATTGCATATTATACATTTTACAAAACTCACACCATATATTTATAAACCTTAAGAATTATAAGAAATATTAACATCCTTTTAAGTTCATATTGTAAGAATATTTTATACAAATTGAAAAATTTTATTTTCTTATAAAACATTCTTGGCGATAAATGGAATAAATGTTTAACTTTGTACCTTTAAAAGTCTAGACCAAAGCATTAGGCTTGTTATTAAGAAGGTAAGGCCTAAACAAATTAAATTTCAATTCGGTAAAGTTAAGCCGAAGATGTTTATATACTACAGTTTTTTTTATTTTTGTGTGCAGCAAATCGACCCTTAATTATTTGTTTTTTTAGTCATATTGGGTATAAATTTAAAGCTCTTATCCTCTAGATGTGCCTTTTGCGGGTTTAGATGATATCTCGCGAAAACCCTTCGTCCTATAGGCAATTTAAAATATCATAGTTTGTACTGAATTCTGTTCTAAATAATGGTGTAAATACCTGCATTTATGTGATCAATGTGTTGCTAAATTGCAACCGGATTCGACTCACAAAGGAGTCATCGTCGGGCCAGTACAGATGTCTTCTTGCTTCTTTCGAAGGTCGTCAATATAATGAATTATGTTGTCAATCATCTGAACTTTTTCAATTTTACATTTGTTTACATCAAAACAGATGGCCATGATACGATTTTGTTCACATCCATACGAAAATTGGGTTATTTATAGTAGTTGGCGTTGTTTCAGGGATTAAAGCTTTTATTAATACAGCTGCAGTGTCTAATAGTCAACGATTCAAGTAAAATATTGTAATGTTATTTGTATTAAATGTAATGAAGAAAATTACATACGTTAGATATCGTGTTGTGAGAGGGTTTTGTGTTTTCTTAGTGTGTTTTATCGATCTTTTAGGTAATTCACGTAAAATATTGTAACGTTATTTGTGTAAAGTATAAAGAAGAAAATGACTTACGTTAGATTTTGTGTTTTCATTGTATGTTTATTTAGTATTTGTAATTTTTATAAGATGCCTCGAAGAGATCGCGCACGCAATGAAAATATTAGGTCTCGCAATGCAAATAATAGGGATATGATGTGACATAATAGTTTTCAACCTTATCAACTATATATCAAATATATAATGGATTTTGAAGTCATAAAGTGACACCGGTTTCTAGTTGATAATTAATGACAGAATGGACCTAAAAGGTAAGCTTGAACTGAAAATAAAAAAACTCAAAAGAAACTTAATTCAAATCTTAAAATGTGTTTCTAACTAATGCATTACCAACTCAAAATAATTGTTGATTACACAACAATCATTTTTATTTAAAGGAAGGTTATATGATCATAATATTTATCAATAAATCATTCAGTAAATTTGTTGATCATACTTACACAGATTTACTACCCTACATTTTCTTATATACGTATGGTGATTATGTTGATATGCTTTATGCAACGTTATGTTGAGATAGAATTACTTGTATTGAGGGGTTTTATTCTTATTTTTGTTATTCAAGCCCTGCTTCTGGTTTAAGTGGAAATATGAGCTAGTTTGATATTTTAGGTGTAAGGTTTAAAAGAATAGTAATATTTATAACGAGAAATACTAGGTAATCTGAAATGGATATTACACTTGTACTGTTACTAAACATAAGTTTTAATCTATTGTATAAACTTCAGGGGTTGGTAGACTTATAAAATAGAGGCTTAGTCTTACCTAGGTATTATTAATTAATGCATTAGTAATATATTAATAAATATAATTAATAAAAAAATATGTATTATAAATTATAAGAAATACATTAATAATTAACAATTAATAAAACCAGCAAGTGAGTAATGACATGGAAAGGTAATTGAAAAAATATGTAGGCCTACTTTAATTAAGAAATCTTTATAAATAATTATCTACAAAAATCGGACGTGCCAATTTCAGAAAAGGTTTGAACATTTACCAATAGAGAGACTTGAGACAAATGTTCTCGGTCAGTAAAAAAATGTGTTTCCGGACAGACTTGGATTTTCCTGAATAATACATAACGCTTTGCCCCTCTGTTGCCTGCGATATTCCGAACCCAATTCATGTGTTTTACTTTGTCTCAGATTTCACCCCTGAATTATCCTCCCCCCCCTATTTTTTCAGATAGGGAATTCATCTAATTTTATTAATTGGATTCCTGGCATAGTATTGAAAATGTTATTTTGGTAAATGTAGAGTTCTGCTACATATTACGACTTGCGAAATTATAAAAATTCAAATACTAATCAATTTATGATTCACATATTTGACATTGACTAAGAAATTCATTGTAAAAGTGCAATACCTCCATGAATTTCTTGTATCTTTCTTTTTTCTTGTTTGATGCAAACCTTAATGTCTATAGTAGAACCTACGAATACTAGAACAGAGCCAGTACATAAACCTAAACCAATGGTGTTACTGGCCCAAAATGAATATTACTGTATTTAACATCTGTTAAATGGTACTTTTAAAACTACATTTTAATGCTACAGTATTGGTATAGGACTTGAGCCAGCAACATAATTTGTTTATGTTTATTCTCCTGTGGTAGCCTCTTATGAATGATAATTTTACCGTAATAATATATTCAATGTAATATACTAACAGAAATATACGTATTTCCTTATGCAGCCTTTATATAATGTGCATTTAATGAGTTTTTTCACAATACCTGAATGCGAGGTACAACACGTTAGAATGAGTTTTTGCTACGTTTGCATAACGTGATTGAGGTTTACTACCTTTGAGGCATTTTGCAGCCCGGAAGAAATAATTTCGTAAGGTTGTGGTAGTCTCTTTACTGTCTTTAGTCAATGACAAATAAGTATACTTTGCTTCAGTTTCAATGTGAAATTTCCTTACACTCTACTTGATATTTACTATAATTAACATTACATTAATTAGGTTTAAAAAAAAACTTTTGCGTGAGCAAACCTTAGAGTCTCCCAAAAGTTTTAACAAAAGTTAGACACATTATTAGTTGTATGAACTATGCTAATCGTGTGATGAGTGCAAAACATTGTTAACACTACAAATCCTGACGTCACAACGTTGATAATTAACGAGTAAACTCTACTCTCACGAACCATTTTTACTCTAATTGTTAAATATAAGAGCCTAAACCTTTATACAAGTAGTACTAAAATGAAATGACAGTTTTAAATTCCTCAATGTCGCAAATGAATTTATAGAACAACTTATAACATTCCCAAAGATAATGACCAGGTAAATTGGGGACAGATCAAAATTACATTAAATGAAATAGTTACGTTTGGAGCTAAACTTTTACAATGTAAATCCAAACTTTACAGTTACTTTATCATTAGAAGATCTAACAAACATATTGTACAAAATCCGAACAAAATCCGATAGAAGAATTGTAAAAATTCAGTAAAAAGGAGATTTGTTCAAATATTAGACTAAGCACAAGTCTTAATTAGAAGATGATAAACATAATATCACAAGGTTTTGTTTGAGCACTATAACGAAAATCAATTCTAAACATGACGTACTTAAAATTAAAATTTCTACGATACTGAGAACAATTATAAAATCCTGCTTTATAAAAAACGTTATATGCAAATATTTAAGCACTAAAGTGCTCAAAAAAATATATATCTTAAGTGTTTTTTTATGCTTTTATATTCTAACAAAACATTCCTCGACTGGTACATTCAGGTTCTTTTATGTGGTCGTAAACGTAGAACATAAACCAACAGAGAGGAGATCGAAAACCTTAATGTTCTCTTTGTGGTTAAAGCCAACATTTCATTATAGAACTAAGTGAATTCATCATGAAGGTAGTATACGATGTACTATCAACCATATTCCCTGTTCATAAATAAATGTTTTCTAGGTGATAAACTCTTTGAAGTTTATTAAATATCAAAATGCGTATAATAAATGCTGCACACCTGTTATACAGGCATGATACCTCAATGGGTTTACATACATTGTACGCATGACCACTACTTCCATATTTTACAAATTGTTTGTTACTTGAATTTAATTTTTTGAAATACTTTAATATATTTGGAATTATTCATGCACTTAATGACCGCACAGACAGTTGCGGTCTGAGCGCCGATGAGGAAGGACCTCTTATCTCGTCGTTCCAACCTTATCTGAACGCGTGCCTAGTCCTGCTCAGTGCCTACATTACCGTCTGTTTTAGGTTATGTAAGACTTTGCAACACATGTTATTTATTTAATTATTTATCTCGTTTTTCATTTCTGTGAGTCAGCATGAGTGGCAAATGCGGAAAGTGCGACGTCTTATGTTCGTCCGGTGAGACTACCGCCAAGTGTACCGCATGCAAGTCTACGTTCCACGCCACGTGTGTGCGCGGCTTTACTAAAACTAAGACTCGTTCGTGGAAGTGCGAAGGGTGCAGTGAAGAAGCCTCGTCAGTGTCATCCCTCGACAAAGACTCAAGTGAAGATAAGTCATGGTTTCTCAGTGCCCTAGATGACCTAAAAACTAAAATCAATTGTAACACAGACGAAAGGGTATCAGCTCTTCAACAACAGCTGTCTGAGTTTAAAATTCAGTTAGACACCATAGTCCGGCGTACAGACTCCGTGGAGACGTCTCAACAGCATCTGGAAGAGAGATGTACCAAGTTTGAAGAGGAAAACGTGCGGCTTCGTGACGAGCTCCGGACGACGCGCATGCAACTCGCTGACATCGAGCAGTACACCCGTGTCAACAACCTCGAGATCACCGGCATTCCTATAACTGCGGAAGAAGACATTTACACCTGTCTAGAGATGCTAGCCAATGTCATCGGCGTTACATACAGGAGGGCGTTCATCTCCATTGCTCATCGGCTTCGTTTGTTCTCGGATAAACTCGACCACCCTCCCATCATCGTACAATTCACCTCGAGAACAGCGAAGGACGCCTGGCTGTCAGCGGCGAGGCGCAAGAAGACCATCGAGACCAGGGAGATCGCCGCAAACCTTCGTCCAGGGAAGGTGTACGTCAACGAGCATCTGACACCTCTCAACAAAACCATCCTGGGACGGGCCAGACGTCTGAAAAAGGCAGGGAAGCTGCACTACGCGGGATTCGTCAATGGCAAGATCCTCGTCAAGCTGTCCGAGGAAGCAGCCGCCATCCGGATCCAGCAGAAGGCAGACTTGGATAAATACGATGATGTTAACAGTAATTAGGTAAAACTACCATTTTTTTCATAATTTATTTTAGGCATGCATAAAATATACTACAAATCTACTACAAAATAAAAATTTATAATATTTTAATTTTATGATAAACTTATATGTTGTATTCAGTTATGTTTCTTTCTATGGTTAAAGCTAAAGTAGTTTCATTTTTATCAAAATATTTATTGATCTCAGTTCAGTTAGTTTTGCTCTTTGAATTTTTTTTTTAGAATCACTTTTTTAATGTTTCATTTAATCAAGGTCGTTGTTAATGTTATGTTTATGTCTATCACATTTTTTTTTTAAAGCATGATTATTGCAACATAAATATGTTTCATTATTCATTAACTTTTATTTATTATTTGCAAGTGTTGACTTATTTTTTTTACCAGCCTTTATCACTACTATTGAGAGAAAAACTAATTATCTAGTACTCTAAAGATCATGTGTTGAACAATTGCATGTAGTTTAATAAGTGAAATATTTCATTAAATTATTTGTTACCTCAGTTCAATCTTTGTAATAGCATGTTTCTTTGCATGTAAAATTAGTAGAATTATTTATTCAGTATTTAATTGAGATGCAAGGGATGCAAGAAAAGTCCATTAGTTACTTTATAATATTTATTACACCAAAATACCATTAATTTAATTTAAGCTATTCAATAACAATTTTATTTATTTAGTTCCAAAAGAAATTTATGTATTTAAGTGTTCTGAGGTAAAGCAATCCTAATGGTAAACTTTTCGTGTATTAACTCATATTATATCTAATTCAAGTAATTTTCGATGATTAGATTTGTATGGTTTGATTAATAATTGCATAATTTCATTTTATGTATGTAAATATTAATTTATTATTTAAGTTATCAGGATAGGCACGGGCAGGGGGGCCTATGCGGGACGATGATTGGCAACATAGATGAAAATACACCTTTTGAATACGATTCTTGCTTGGAGCTGGATAATGTTTTTGAAAGCGAAATTTTTTTTAATGAACCCCCAATAAATAGTAGTCTTAAAATATTTCACACGAACATCAGAAGTTTCTCAAAAAATTTTGACAATTTATCAGTGTATTTACAGTCTTTGAATGCTAATCTAGATATCATCGTCTTATCAGAGTGTTGGTTGAGCGGGGGGGAGGTGGGTCACATGGACTGGTTTGACTGTACAATGACAGATACACAAAACAACAAAAATGACGGAGTCATTGTTTTCATCAACAAACAACTGTCTGCTACCGTAACACAAGTAAACATCAACAGAGTTTTTGGTATTTCTTTGGAATTCAGTCTTTTTAATAAAACATTCAATCTGTTAGCTGTTTATAGGACTTTTGATTGTGAAATTGATCATTTTATATCTGGTTTGGAATGCTATTATAATCGCATAAGTAAAGATACTAACTGTATCTTTTTGGGTGATATTAACATCGACTTACACAAAACTGATGCAATAACGGATCTTTACTTAAACACTTTACTAGGCGCTGGACTAGTCCAGTGCATCGACAAGCCGACCAGAGTGACACACAACACATCTACTTGTATTGACCACATTTTTGTCCGTTTCCAAGATATGAGACGAGTCAAATCTGCTGTCATACACTCTCATATCACTGACCATTACAGCACTGCTCTTACAATCACTAACACCATTCTGACGCCTACAGGAACTGGAACTGACACTCTGCCACAGAACCAATTTCGCACCTACATTGATCACGCTACATTAACTGAACATATTACAAAAACAGACTGGAGTCCAATCATGAGCAATCACGAGGTTAATCAGTGCACAGCATGTTTTTGTTCGACACTGAGTAACTGCATCAAAGCCTCAACTAAAACAATCAAACATCACTCTACAAGATTTAAAAAAATAAAGCCTTGGATTACCGTAGATCTCATAAAATTAATTCGAAAACGAGACAAGCTAAGTAAAAAGATCAAAACCCAACCGTTTAATTTATTACTACTAGATAGATTCAGGGCCCTGCGCCTATCTTTAAATCAAAACATAAAAATTGCAAAGAAAAATTATTACAGGGGTAAAATTTCAGAATCTAACAGGGATCCAAAATTATTTTGGGGCATAGTTAGTGAAATATCAGGCAGGAATTGCACTAAGGACCATTTCCCATTTGAAAAAGTTTTACCTGGTTCTTCGAATAATGCGAACATTAAGATTAAAATAGCAAACGATTTCAATAACTTTTTTACATCAGTAGGTTCTAAATTGGCCAACTCAATAAATTCAGCTGGGGCTCCAGTCGTAAACGACGCTGACTTTTCACTTGACACGAATTTTACATTCAACACGGTCACACACGCTGACATAGAACGTTACGTCCAGGGTCTGCGCGGAGGGTCTGCGCCGGGCCATGATGGTATCTCGGCCTTTGTTCTTAAGGAAAACATCCACTCTCTATGTGCTCCTCTTCTGCACATTGTCAATATTAGCCTGACATCTGGTATATTCCCAAACGAGCTGAAATTGGCCAAGATCATTCCATTGCACAAATCTAATGATTTCACAGACATGAATAACTATCGTCCGATTTCTTTGTTAAGTGTAATTGCTAAGCTTTTAGAGAAAATTGCCAAAGACCAACTTGTTTTTTACCTCCACCAGTGCAATATTTTAAGTGAAAATCAGTATGGTTTCAGGAGTGACAAAAACATATCTGATGCTTTATTTGATATTAATAAATACATTAACGAGGCAATTTATGGCAACAAACGAAGCATGTTAATTTTCTTAGACTTGAAAAAAGCTTTTGACTCAGTGGACAGAAGTAGATTGTTGCGTAAACTTGAGCTTGTCGGGGTGCGTGGCACCTCGCTCGCTTGGTTCAGCAGCTACCTCTCTGATAGGCTACAAACTGTCGCACTTGGTGACGTGGCAAGCGATGTATTGCCAGTGGAGTATGGTGTAGTCCAGGGTTCGACCCTTGGTCCTGTTTTATTCCTCATTTATATTAATAATATTTCTAAAATTCAAACAGAAGGAAAATTAACATTATTTGCTGATGATACTCTAATATTTGTAACCGGAGCATCCTGGGAGGAGGTTAAAAACAGGGCAGAATCAGACCTCTGTTTACTAAAAAAATGGCTTGATCAAAATGTATTGTCCCTTAATATATCTAAAACAAAATTTATGCCAATTTCATTACGCAAGATAACCGAATACAAACTTGATAACCTAACTATTCATGTCTGTGGAAATCATTTCAATAACTCTTGTTTTTGTAGCAAAATTGAAAAAGTTGATTCATACAAATATCTTGGTATTGTTTTTGATTCAAAGATGAAATGGTCGGAACATGTTGAATACCTAAAAAATAAATTACGTAAATATATTTATGCATTTAGGCAACTTAGTGATATTCTCGAAGAGCAAGAAATTAAAATAGCATACTATGCATATGTTCAATCATTGTTGTCTTTTGGAATTATTGCTTTTGGTGGTGCTTACAAAACTATCTTGCAACCTGTTTTTGTAGTGCAGAAAACAATACTTAAAGTTGCTTTTAAAAAACACTTTAGATATTCAACTGACGATCTTTTTGTAGAATCGGGAGTTTTGACAGTCAGGCAGTTATTTTTAAAATTTATTTTAGTTCACATGTACAAAAACTTTGATAATATTTTTGTAAAAATTACTCATCCCCACAATACGCGCTTTTCTCGAAATGTTGGTGTAAGTGTTCCACAAACTCTCAAATCATTTTCAAATACGAATTGCTTTCACTTAACCCAAATCATTTATCGTAACATGTGTAACAGATATCAAAATGTCAACATTCTAAATTCACCCTCTCTCTCTCTATTTAAGAAGCATGTTGTGGGGTGGCTTGTTGGTCTGAGTACAGAGGACACCGAGGCCGTTATCGCGTTGGGTGGACCTGACCGTTGACCCTACACAATCACTGATACACCACTTTCACTGACTGACTAATACACTACACCCCACCTCTCCTCTTCAATCTTCACCAGATATTATAAATTACCTCTGTTTGCACAAAGAGTTTTTTTTTACCGTCAATTTATTCCAGAACACTAAAAATTCAGCTTCAAGCAAGATAAATAAAAAAAGGTTTAAATTATACGATTTTTTTTCTCCTATATATTTTTTACTTCCCATTTAAATTAATCTTTTCGCAACTCAGTCTACGCACAGGCCCTGCCTATGTAGACTTTTTCCTTTCTTATAGAATGTATTTTTTTTTTACACTTTTATTTACTTATTTCTACAGTATATAATTTTTGTTTTGTTATCTAGTTAGTAATATTTTGCTGTTTTATATTTAAGAAAAGAAAAAAAATACAATGTACTTGTCTGTAAATAATTAATGGGAAATAAAATATTATTTCATTTCATTTCATTTCATTTCATTTCATTTCATTTCATATTTCACTTGTTGCGAAACACAGTCTGTTAAAAAAATCTATAAAAATAGTAATACTATATTCATGTTAGCATTATAAAATTTTACCTAAAATTAAAGATGCTTTACTTCGGTAGTCACCTTTTGTTAGTGTATTATCAAAATTTACTATTACAATTGTTTGACCAAAAGTAAACACAATTTTCAGAAGATAAACTCAGCTTTGTTAAAGGACATCGGTGAAAATCCCTCAAATCTTTTTCCAGACCATAAATCGAACCTGGCACCACTCAAGCATAGTTTGTACGATGCAAGAAAAACAATTAGGTTTAGCCAACTAGTTGTACAAAAAAATTAAATATTCTCCTCATGAAAACACTAATGCTCATCTTTGTGCTTGATTTTATTTTAACGAGCCAAAAGATGTTTCATAAATTACTCTTTAAAAGGCACTTACACCCCTGCGTTAAGATGTGACGACCATTTGACAAGATTAAAAGAAATTCGAATCAGTGTTTTTTATTGTTCACCAAAATATTTCAATGAATAACGGTTTTCTGTAGACTACTTATTTGTTGTATTGTTAGTTTAAATATCCGGTTAGAGTAACTTATTATTTTTTTGACTTCTACCAAACCCTGAAATATACGAAATTGTTAACATATCAACTGATTAAGTTAGTGAATACTAAAAAAGTGTGATTTAACCATATAAGTAAAATTGAAAAAGCTTTAGCGTTCGATGATAAAACTGTTTTTACCAAAACAACCTGACATTAAAACATATCCAAAACGGTATAGTATCATTTTGATCGTATTTTAATCACAAACTAGCTAAATGTGTTATCTAATTGAAAATTAACAAGCTGGCAGCAGACTGCCAAATTGCTCTTAGTTAAGCTTCCTCAGCGTGATCGTACCCTGGCTGGAACTGGAAACAAATTATAAACTTTAGGGTGGATAGTTTGGCGAAGTTTATTAGGGCTGTATGTCCCTTCGGTTTCATTTTACATTATGTAACCAAACATCTACTAACTACATGTTTTTTTTTAGATATTGTTTTCAGAATAAAATATGATGTCATGTTTAAAATAGTTCTGCTTTTGTTTCAAAAATTTAAGTAACATTTTGTGATGCTGGATTATTTAATTCTTTATAAATATCTTTCAAGCTCAACAGTATTGTTGAAGGCAATTTGATAAAAGTACTTTTTTAAACATGAATTATATTTTATATGCTTTTAAAATGAGTTTTTAGACAAAACTAATACATTTCTGTCTACTTTAAAAAATTTAAAAGTGGGTTTATTCAAAAATAACAAAAAACTAATTAAATACTTCGACATTATTGACATTTTGCATAAAGCAACGATGTTTAAATAATATTTATAATTAAATTTCAAACCTAACGTTTTCACTTTTACTTAATCTTTTCATGAAAAATAAAGTTTTGGTTGAATATTTCTTGCTCACTACAGTTATTGGGTAATAAAATCGAATTATATTATCATAAATAGTTTATCGTAAATTTTATTCTGATAAATTAGTTTCTGAACTTTGTTTAGAAACAAAAAGAAATTACAAAAATACATACCAACGTATTTAAGCAACCAAAAAACTATACATCATCAACGCTTTCAAATTTTTATCGAAACTGAAACAAACTAGTTCTAAAACTCTACAAACACAAATATAATACCAAATAAATGACAGCCCTAATATACGAGTACAATTTTACTAAAGCACACTAAATTACAAAATATTCATCTTTACAAAACTTTCAAGAAGCTCTACAGGCTTGTTGAGAAAGTTACCCTTCGTTCCCTCCAAAAGTGTTTACGCGGCAACACAGGCGTTCACCCTCTATCAGCTGACAGCGAGCACGTCTCACAGGTGACACGTGACCTGATAAGCATGACACGCAGCGGCCATCTTGGAATACTGATTACACCAAACCTAGAATATATCAAACTCATTGCTGCCACTGCATGCGTTAATTAGTTTTTGGCTTTTTGACAAAATTTCGTCAAATTTGTCTAAAGTTTTTCGACTGACGAGTAAAGTATTTTATGTGGTTACTATTCTATTTGTAATTAATGTTTGGCCTTCTATAGATTCATCATCTTTTTAATATGTTTTATTACTCGGTTTGGATAAATTAAGTAGCATTGTCCAACTTGGTCTGTAAAATAGCATAATAAGTGTTATGCCGTGCTGATAACATTTTAAAATTCGCTGTTGAAGAATTTTTGAAAAGAGAAAATGTTTCTTAAGAATTCAACCATCTTGGAATAATATGATTTTAATAATTACCAGTAAACCTTCATCCAAAGAGTCTCTATTTCACTTCAATTAAATATAAGGACTATGTCTCAGCACGGATTTCCCCCAAATTTACATATCTCAAATACCAGTAGGGACATATAAATACAGTGATAGATTCGTATGTATTGTATTAACGACAGGTAAATTTATCATGACAAAACAAGAAAAAAACACTAATTGAACAAATCCAGCGCAGCTGTAGGCCTCATGTTTACGCCTAATTACCTGCCTGTCGATGTGACTTTTTCATTTCAACCCTAATTAACACATGTGTAAAACGCCATGATTATTAAATTAATATTTCCAAAAAATCCAATACTATACACTATTTATTTTTGAATTGATTACAAACTAACTAACTTCAAACAGAGCAGTTTGTGTTTTGAACTATAATCCCTCCTTATACAGGTTTTAAAAAGTTCAATAATTATAAAGTACACTCTAACACGTAACTTGAAGTTCAACCATTTAAAAAATATGAAGCAAATACCTTAAAACTGTACAAATACTTAAGTATATTTGTTATCATTGAAATATACATTTCTAACTCAGAGTATTATATATTTAAAAATGTTATTTTGAGGAAATATGCTACAAAAAAGGACCTCTACTACATTATAGTAATGACTTTAAAACAATTTTACATTATTATTTTTTTTCCATGTTTTGTGACATTTTTTACACATGACGACGTAGTGTATTTTTTAAGTTTCATTAGTATTTCACTTTTTTACTCGTTCTTTTCATCCACGTTATTTGTAACGGTAACCACAAATACGTAATCCATTTTTCTGGTTATACTTAGTGGAATGGCCACATATAAAAATATAACTATTATTACGGAAACAATGTTTTTCAGGAGTAAAAAGTACCTGCATTTTTGTATTTTATCCTTGTGCTGTAATGGCAAACAATTAATTCCAGCTCATATTACGACTTGATCAATATCACACAAATACCAATCACAGTGCTTGTACAATGTCACATAAGTAGGGAGACAATGCACGTTGATGAGGTTTACTGATGGAGCGATGACGTAGCATACTGACTAACTTCCATCCGAGTAAATCAAGGGAGAAGTAAGGGCAATTGTGTTAAATATTCCCTAAAAATGTCCAATCGTTCCTAAACATTTTAGACGTCTAAGTCTCATGAAGTATACTAAAATTTTTAGAGGTTTAGGATTTAATGTGATTGGATCCGGTTAAGGTTACCACTTTGCAGAGATTACAAGTGGGGAGGTTCCACTGCTGTAAGGATTCGACAAAAACAACCACAAAAACAATACATACAGCCATGTAATAGCTGTATATTTGACGCTTAGTTTTTATAATTGTTATTAAAATAATAATTATGTTGTTCCGAGATTGATTCAAAGACTAAAACAAGAAACTAAAAAAGAATGAGACATTAACTTGTTCAAATATACAATAACAACATCTTACGATGATTATAACTAGCACATTTGTTTTTACCTAATAATACTTACATATAGTACGCGAACTGTACGGCATAGTGCTTAAATCAACCAGAACCCGTTGTCAAGGACTTATTGCATGGAGATAACAGACGATCCCTTTCTGGTGTCACAAAAACAACAATTCCATAGTACTTTAGGCAAGCTAGTTATTTCACAAGTCTTTCCAAGACATAGACAAACCGAGAGCCTCATTAATTTTTCCTCCCCATTTGTTTCCCTCTGCCTATTCTTGTTATATTAAGAGATGAGTTGATCATAAATAACATAACATTTTACAACCGTTGTTATAAATAATACAACAGTTAGGTATAATAGAGTAGAGACCTACATTATAAAATAAACAAATGTATTAAAAGACAAGTAAATCGTTTTAAGCGCAGTAGTAATATTTGCCAAATTGTGATAATTCATACTGCATCAAAATCCACCCCTTATTGTAACTGACCATCGAGTTTTTTGGAAGAAATTAAATTAAACTGAGCAATTGATTTCCTTTTCTAAAAAAAATAATAGAAAGAGGAGTGACTCTGTTTTTTTAACAATTATTTTTACATGGATTACAAACGATTTATAAGGTCATAGGGTAATCATCTAGGTCAACAGAGTCTGTGATAGTCATCTTCTCTATTTCTAAAAAAACTCAGTTTTGCATGCCAGGTGGTGCATGGAATAATTTATCATATCGCAGATTATTTTTGTTTGCACTTAATTTGTGTCAACATTGTAATTTACACCAATTAAATTGTTTTTCTTTTTTTAGTTTCTAACACACTACTTAATAAAAGTTTCTTATTAGTCGAAGCATTAAGATGTTACTTGAAGAAATATAAAATTTGCAAATAAACCTTACTCAGATGGTAAAAGTAACATAATGTATAAAATCAGGAACTAGAATATTTAGTGTTAAAAGGATTTCGGTGAAAATATTATAGAATATGTTCTCAACCGACTGTAAATTCGATTGAACAAAATGGTTTAATTGTGCATAATTATGTTTTACTGACATCGTACATTGATATAATTAAGTAACTAAGTAAGCTACAGTATATTCAGCGCAATACGGACTCATTTTTAAAGTTTGATTAAACTTTACCAATCCCAATAAATAACTCTTTGTGATATACGGTACAGATATATATCTTTTGATGTCGATGGGAGGCAAACCACCACTAACAGAATCATTCTCTAACGTATCCCCGTTCTTCACGCTTAGCTCACATTAAACCTACACCTACACTATCCCCGCCAAGTTTAAACATCATAATTAATTTCAACGCAGTAAAACACGTCACCATCCGGTCGAGGATAAATTCTCGCTTATTTGTGCGGGAGCCGCAAATCATAATGGTATCTGCAGCAGAGCTGCGACCGCTCAGCCGTCGTGCATTGTAATTATTCAAGGGAGGCCTGAGGGTGGCTAGTGGGAGATGGGAGGTGGGAGGTGGTGGGAAACAGTGAAAGGTGGGGGAAGCAGTACCAGTTGAGGGTGAATTTTCTCCGCGTAAAGTCGCGTGAGTCGATACAATGCCGCTGTGGTTCCAGCTCACTTGATTTCCGTGGTGCAGTGTAGTGAATAGTGTTGGATAGTTTATGTGGTGAATTTTGGATATCGTAGCATAAGGAGTCTTATACAACTACCTGGTAAGAGTAAAATGATATATTTGTTGTACCGGTGTATTGTAGAATTTCCTGTGGTCAAGCTGACAGAGTGAATAGTTCTATAAAGATTTTGGTCGAGAGTTGTATTGACAGTTTATAGTTAACTTACGCAGAACAGAATAATTCCTGTGCCAGCCCGTTGTTGACACAGCTGCAATGGCGTGCATTTACAATACGGGTCGAATCGTTCATTTCATTGTAAGCAGTCCCAAATTTGATAATGGGTAAAACATTAGGAAGAATGTTCGTGTATGTGTATTTACCTCCTCATTGCACTGTGTTAAAATACTAAACACTTAGTTGTAGTATTAAATCCCGGGTACAATTTGCTGTTAGCTGCATGATTGACATGTTTCATTGGTTGACCTTAAATTAGCACCTTGCAATATTAACTACAGTTCCATTCCAAATGTATAAATAAAAACATAATAATAATATTTGGCTACTTGTACATTAATGGTGTATATAAAGACTGGTGGCCTACAATTATTTCCAATTTGTTATAAAACCAACAAGGAAATACTACGATATTATATTATATAAGTGTATGTTTCATGCTCCTAATGATCCGATTACCGTGATGCATATTTTAAGTCGTTTATAATCGTATTTTACACGAACTTGTAACACAGTACCGTTAATTTATCTGTTCCGCAAAATTAACTTATTACGTATTTAATGATAAACATTTTTTTAGGGTATTAAAAAATGTTAAACATACTTTAGTTGAATACAGATCACAAAAGTGTCTGTTGAAGTTATTATTCTATTTTTATATTTAAATCAACACCAGCTGTAATATTTCTCACAATTTTAAACAAATAATACTATAACATAGAGTGTCAGTCATAAGATTCGTAATTTCTTATCAGATAAGTGAATAAATAATAAGAGAATGTTTCATGCTGCACTTGTTTTCCATATAATTGATTAGAAAAAGGCTAAAACCGAGAAAAAAATACTTTAATACATCGTTTTCTGTATTAATTATTTAAATTTGCTACCCAAAAAAATTAATCAAGAGGAAACCATTGTATGCGATATTTTAATGTAGTCTGCCAAGTGTAAATAGATACCCAGCAGCCACCACTACCGGTTTCACAATAAATTTGTTTTAAAACATTTTGACCAAAATTTAGTAGGTCCTTTAATTTTATAGATTTAAAAATATTAAAAGCAAAGACATCGGGTCGATGAGAGCTTGGCCACGTGGAGTTGAATGGTCTCGTATTGATCTAACTTCCACCCCCAACGCCCTACCGCATGACTCATACAACTGAGGGAAGTCATACAAAGATAAACTCATCAAACAACACTGACTGTAGGCTAAACACTCTTTGGCATCATCTGATATAAACAACAAACATCGACCATCAGCGCCCTACCGCATGACTCATACAACTGAGGGAAGTCATACAAAGATAAACTCATCAAACAACACTGACTGTAGGCTAAACACTCTTTGACATCATCTGATATAAACAACAAACATCGACCATCAGCGCCCTACCGCATGACTCATACAACTGAGGGAAGTCATACAAAGATAAACCTACCAAACAACACTGACTGTAGGCTAAACACTCTTTGGCACAATATGATACAAACTACAAACATCGACCATCAGCACCCTACCGCATGACTCATACAACTGAGGGAAGTCATACAAAGATAAACTCACCAAACAACACTGACTGTAGGCTAAACACTCTTTGGCATCATCTGATATAAACAACAAACATCGACCATCAGCGCCCTACCGCATGACTCATACAACTGAGGGAAGTCATACAAAGATAAACTCATCAAACAACACTGACTGTAGGCTAAACACTCTTTGACATCATCTGATATAAACAACAAACATCGACCATCAGCGCCCTACCGCATGACGCATACAACTGAGAGAAGTCATACAAAGATAAACTCACCAAACAACACTGACTGTAGGCTAAACACTCTTTGGCACAATATGATACAAACTACAAACATCGACCATCAGCGTCCTACCGCATGACTCATACAACTGAGGAAAGTCATACAAAGATAAACTCATCAAACAACACTGACTGTAGGCTAAACACTCTTTGGCACAATATGATACAAACAACAAACATCGACCATCAGCACCCTTCCTCATGTCTCATATAACTGAGGGAAGTCATACAAAGATAAACTCATCAAACAACACTGACTGTAGGCTAAACACTCTTTGGCACAATATGATACAAACAACAAACATCGACCATCAGCACCCTACCGCATGACTCATACAACTGAGGAAAGTCATACAAAGATAAACTCATCAAACAACACTGACTGTAGGCTAAACACTCTTTGACATCATCTGATATAAACAACAAAGCTCGACCATCAGCGTCCTACCGCATGACTCATACAACTGAGGGAAGTCATACAAAGATAAACTCATCAAACAACACTGACTGTAGGCTAAACACTCTTTGGCACAATATGATACAAACTACAAACATCGACCATCAGCGTCCTACCGCATGACTCATACAACTGAGGAAAGTCATACAAAGATAAACTCATCAAACAACACTGACTGTAGGCTAAACACTCTTTGGCACAATATGATACAAACTACAAACATCGACCATCAGCGTCCTACCGCATGACTCATACAACTGAGGAAAGTCATACAACGATAAACTCATCAAACAACACTGACTGTAGGCTAAACACTCTTTGGCACAATATGATACAAACAACAAACATCGACCATCAGCGTCCTACCGCATGACTCATACAACTGAGGAAAGTCATACAAAGATAAACTCATCAAACAACACTGACTGTAGGCTAAACACTCTTTGACATCATCTGATATAAACAACAAACATCGACCATCAGCACCTTACCGCATGACTCATACAACTGAGGGAAGTCATACAAAGATAAACTCATCAAACAACACTGACTGTAGGCTAAACACTCTTTGGCACAATATGATAAAAACTACAAACATCGACCATCAGCGTCCTACCGCATGACTCATACAACTGAGGGAAGTCATACAAAGATAAACTCATCAAACAACACTGACTGTAGGCTAAACACTCTTTGGCACAATATGATACAAACAACAAACATCGACCATCAGCGTCCTACCGCATGACTCATACAACTGAGGAAAGTCATACAAAGATAAACTCATCAAACAACACTGACTGTAGGCTAAACACTCTTTGACATCATCTGATATAAACAACAAAGCTCGACCATCAGCGTCCTACCGCATGACTCATACAACTGAGGGAAGTCATACAAAGATAAACTCATCAAACAACACTGACTGTAGGCTAAACACTCTTTGGCACAATATGATACAAACTACAAACATCGACCATCAGCGTCCTACCGCATGACTCATACAACTGAGGAAAGTCATACAAAGATAAACTCATCAAACAACACTGACTGTAGGCTAAACACTCTTTGGCACAATATGATACAAACTACAAACATCGACCATCAGCGTCCTACCGCATGACTCATACAACTGAGGAAAGTCATACAACGATAAACTCATCAAACAACACTGACTGTAGGCTAAACACTCTTTGGCACAATATGATACAAACAACAAACATCGACCATCAGCGTCCTACCGCATGACTCATACAACTGAGGAAAGTCATACAAAGATAAACTCATCAAACAACACTGACTGTAGGCTAAACACTCTTTGACATCATCTGATATAAACAACAAACATCGACCATCAGCACCCTACCGCATGACTCATACAACTGAGGGAAGTCATACAAAGATAAACTCATCAAACAACACTGACTGTAGGCTAAACACTCTTTGGCACAATATGATACAAACTACAAACATCGACCATCAGCGTCCTACCGCATGACTCATACAACTGAGGGAAGTCATACAAAGATAAACTCATCAAACAACACTGACTGTAGGCTAAACACTCTTTGGCACAATATGATACAAACAACAAACATCGACCATCAGCGTCCTACCGCATGACTCATACAACTGAGGAAAGTCATACAAAGATAAACTCATCAAACAACACTGACTGTAGGCTAAACACTCTTTGGCACAATATGATACAAACAACAAACATCGACCATCAGCACCCTTCCTCATGTCTCATATAACTGAGGGAAGTCATACAAAGATAAACTCATCAAACAACACTGACTGTAGGCTAAACACTCTTTGGCACAATATGATACAAACAACAAACATCGACCATCTGCACCCTACCGCATGACTCATACAACTGAGGAAAGTCATACAAAGATAAACTCATCAAACAACACTGACTGTAGGCTAAACACTCTTTGACATTATCTGATATAAACAACAAAGCTCGACCATCAGCGCCCTACCGCATGACTCATACAACTGAGGGAAGTCATACAAAGATAAACTCATCAAACAACACTGACTGTAGGCTAAACACTCTTTGACATCATCTGATATAAACAACAAAGCTCGACCATCAGCGTCCTACCGCATGACTCATACAACTGAGGGAAGTCATACAAAGATAAACTCATCAAACAACACTGACTGTAGGCTAAACACTCTTTGGCACAATATGATACAAACAACACACATCGACCATCAGCACCCTACCGCATGACTCATACAACTGAGGGAAGTCATACAAAGATAAACTCATCAAACAACACTGACTGTAGGCTAAACACTCTTTGGCACAATATAATACAAACAACAAACATCGACCATCAGCACCCTTCCTCATGTCTCATATAACTGAGGGAAGTCATACAAAGATAAACTCATCAAACAACACTGACTGTAGGCTAAACACTCTTTGGCACAATATGATACAAACAACAAACATCGACCATCAGCACCCTACCGCATGACTCATACAACTGAGGAAAGTCATACAAAGATAAACTCATCAAACAACACTGACTGTAGGCTAAACACTCTTTGGCACAATATGATACAAACAACACACATCGACCATCAGCACCCTACCGCGTGACGCATACAACTGAGGAAAGTCATACAAAGGTAAACTCATCAACCATCATGACGGTAGGCTGAACATTTGTTTACACCTCGTATTCAAGAAGGTGTTGTGTCAAGTAAAACTTGTATTTTTCTTTCAATTTGAACAGTAAATAGAGTAAAAAAGTTCCCTGTTTTCTAGTATTCAAACTACTAAACAAACAAAAGCATATCTAAACCTCAACAGTGTAGCATATGGTGGAATAGCTTATAAAATGGCACAGTTTTTAACATATTTGGACACCTTCTTGTATACAGGGTGTAAAAAAATGCAATAGACCAATGTTATTAAATGTTTATCGAACACCATAATTTTTTTCTTTGGATCCATTTACAATGGACATTTTTCTATTGATCCTCCATCGTTTTCTATTAATCATATTCAAAGTTTAATTTTGAACACGAAAATGGTATTATCTACTCAAATACATTTATAGGTAATTGATAAATTGCTGTATTAAGTTTAAAAACATGGTTATTTTAGAAAAACTTAAAATAATTATTTGGGAAGCCAATTTTTTGAGTTGGGGCCTCTTATATGCATCATCACACTTCAATTACTTTTTACTTACACCAAAACAATTTCGTCACACTGAGTACCAATCACCCTGTATTTCATAATTTAATAGAATAAACAATCTGCAACATTATATGCATAAACTATATTTGTCAACTACTGGTAGTTTTCAGCTTCGTTACTCAAACTGGCTTGCGGCATATTTAGATTACATCTCTGGCTGTAGAAAACCATTCTTTTCAGTAGAAGGTTGTTTACTTTGAAATACATTTCTTTAAGATTTAAATTGTCATTAAAAACATTACTTTTTTCAGTCTAATGATAAATATAGCTTTTAAGTACATTTTTAGCTCATACGCTATTGTGTACTTGTAGTTAGGTCTATAGTACGTAATTATACATAATTAATGTTCTTTTGAACTCTTAAATGCCTTTAAATTATATCCTCCTTGGATTTGTTTGTTCAACAAATACAATATACCGTATAATAATTATAATTTTAATTTTAAATTTCATACTATGGGTTTCGTACTTTTTGCGAATAGAAGTAGTAATAACTTTTACTTTGCTTGATTGTTATGAAGAATTGTACCAATTTATGCAATGTTATAACAAACTTTTAAAGCTGTCAAATAGGTCGATAAAATATTGATGGAACTGCTTTTCTGATAGCAGGATGGTTACACTTTTATCCGTATTGAGAGCAAAGTATCATCCTATAGGCCATGATAATATTATATCAAAAGGAATGTAGAGTCTTTCAAGTGCATGCACTTACAAATAAAATGTTAACCATGAAAATAAAATAAATAAAGCATTTTTATTACTCACTCAAAAATTAATACATGTTAAAAAAATTATAGTCAACAAATTGTCTATAAAAAAATTTTTCTTTTATCTTCAAAAGAGCTCCGCTTTACACGGACAACGTTTGCTAGTCAGCCATCAACTAATCAAACATTTCATGCATAGGTAGATCCTTTGATACTTTGACATCGATAAACTAAAAAGGACCCCCTTTAGTCACGCTAGAATCGTGTCGGTTCCCTTCAGATATTGATTCAGGGCATGGGAAGTAATTTATAATGTGTAGTAGTTCTCTTTAGTTTATGTGTTTTCCATTAATTAAACATGCCTGAAGAGGAATTAGAGACAATTTATCACTGATGTAGGTTTTAAATGTATGACGGATATATAAGACAACTGTTTAGTAATTTATTACTATTGCCCTTATTATTTCAGAATATATGTGACAAAAATCGGCGATTGGTATTTTATTGTTCTGGAACAAAACACACTAACTGTAATGTGGTGAATCCTATATTATGCATGCTAACGTAAGTAAAAAAATGAAACATTTAGATTTTAATCTAATATAAGTTTGAAGCTTCCTTAATTATGCACGTAGGTTCATAATTATTTCCTCCCGTGGTCATTAAAACTTTGAGATTCTATTTAAAACTTGTCGTATCGTGTTTTGAGGGATCTCATCATTCAAAGTCAAGTTTATAAATTTACTTTTCTCACTCCGGCTCTAAGTCTAAAAAAATTGTTGTTATCTACAGTGAGTTAAATCTTACTCACGCTTTAAAAACTAATGTGTCCGTAACTTGTGGTTGTTTTAGGCATAAAAGTACACTTCACACGTTTAGAATATTTAAAGTCGTGTTCACTTGAGGCAAAAGTAAGTGTTATATACTTGGTGATTCCATATATTTCAGTATCATGTGCTACATTTCCTTCCAGTGATGTTTCAGTCCAGTGAGCTGAAACCCTACTGGACTGAGGATATTTTGACGAACCATATAAGTATCTGAATACGGTACATAGGATTGTTCTGGTTTGTTTGCCTTTGTCGGTGACTTCAGTTCGGTGTTTATTTTAAACGCATGTTGGACATTTATAAGAGCAGTTACTCTTGAATTAGTAATAACCTTCATATCCTACGACGGTATACTATATACTCTACTTAACCTTTTTACTGGCTAGTTATGAGTTTGATTAGTTATAAAATACATAAAACCTCTCAAGATATTCCCAGAACCCTCGATAAGACCAATACATATGCTGGAGAAAATCTTTTCTAACTAATAGATTTTAAAATGACCCATTTGTTAAGTAATTTATTCCAAGAGACTAAGGCAAGTATATTAAGAAATATTTTATAATTTTTCAAACTAAATTTCCCATAAATTTAGTTTGGTGTAATGTATTTTTTACCGTGAAAATATTGTTACTTTCACATACTTTCATTACGGTGTGCTAACATTGAATGTCCAAAATAGTTCAACTGAACATAATCTTTATCATGTACGACTTGTCCTAGAGTTCATACAAATAAAATTCATCATCGAGAAGATTGTACATCCCCTAGTCTTAAAAATAACTGTTTCAACAAAAAGAAAGGTACAAATAAAACAAACTATCTTTTGTATATATTAATTTGATATTCCGAGTTTAGATAATCATAGTGAATATAGCAAGGACATTTTCCAGGGTCAGAATCAAATCCAGTTAATCACATGTATATCTTTTTAGTTTTATCAAGTAAAATTTACTTTTGGTGACGAAGTAGCTCATAAAAAGTAAAAATGTAGGATCATCCGTTTTTCTAAAAAAAGAATAACTCCCAGGGAAAGCTCTCTTTTAAAGCAGGTCATCCTTCAATCAAATCTGGAAGATACATATTCTCAGTTTATCTTTACAATTCAACAGATTTAACGCTAAACTCTTTTAATTAAAAGTAACATCAATTCCACACGTCTCAGGCCTGTTAACAGTGATCCTATTGTATCCTATTGTTTCACCAAATACTATTCCCGAGTGGTACAACATTATCTCCTTTGTGATGACCGAGCGAATGAGATTGCCAGAACCAAACTACCCAAAGGCAGTGTTTGAGTTAGCCTTAGTGTATCTCAGTGAAGCCTGTGTTAGATTGTAATCAACTACAAGTTGTTCTAGTTAACAACAACAATTGATAGAGCAGTAAATTAATAAAAACCAGTGACATCAACAGCAACAAATGTGACACAATAAAAACTATAATAACAATAAATACTATAATGGATTTGCACTTTATGAAACCATGGTAGACCAACAAAACATGGCTGTAAGTTATTTCAAGAATGTTACTTATGTAAACCTGAGAAATTTTTGTTTGATTTTGAAATTTAATTTGAAGGTGTGAGGTGGGATAAACTTGAATGAGTTCACGAACCAGCATTATTAGACCATAGGAACGGGGTTTTATTGGGTAAAAATTGGTTTTTTACATTTTTGACCCTCAAAACATAATGTTTCCCAATTTATCTCTAGAACTTTTTAAAGAGCTTAAAAAGAAATAATTCAGTATATCAAAGTGTTTTTGTACGGTTATTGGTTACGGCGAAAACTCAAAAATTTTTAAATATAAAATTCACATGTTATTCTTAAGGAGAATATTGTAAAATGTTGTAGTTTGCTTGTTTATTCGAACGTACATTTTGATCTAACTTGGCAAATTTATTGATTTTATACTATATTTATTTTACTTAAACACACACTTTATTAGTTTCCCTGTAGCGGCAAACCTAGGTACTCGTTAAACCTAATGTTATTTCAATAGATTAATTGAAAATCTTTTCGTTCAAATGGAAATTTGCTTATTTCTAGTCAAATATTGGTGAAGCTGGTACATATAGATGGGACATCTACTTCATTATCAAACGGTCAAATGTCTTACAACGAATTCTATTTAATTTTTCAATCAGACGTCTGGCAGTGTTGGGTAAAAATTCATTTATTTTATCTTGCAGGATTTATGTAAACCAATCGATACTGTAATTATCCTAGGAGTAGTACGATTATCTTGGCCTTAGAAAGCCATTAAAAAGATGACGGAGCTTAGTACCGAAACAGGAGGGGAGCGAGCTGGCGTAGTGGTTAGATCGCGGGACTTCAGTCCCTGAGGTCCCGGGTTCGATCCCCGCCAAGTCACCAATGGATTTTATCCAAGTGATAATGCCGCAACCCCTAGGTCTAGCCTGAAGTATAGTGAAAAACAATCCCAGGCTCGTGCCTAGTGTCCCAGGACAAAAAAAAAACACACACAAAAAAAGTACCGAAACAGGATTTACAAGGAAATCCTCCCAAGAATATGTGGAACATAAAAAAAATAAAGCAATCAGATGAAAAGTCCAGTAATGCATAGGTGACATACAGACAGTAAACGTTATTTCCTGTCATAAAATTTAGTAAACTACTAAACATGATTCCCAACTACAAAAATGATTCCCCAGATATAAAATTTCCCCTTATCATTTGTTTCGCTTTATGTTGTACCTAATTTAAATATTATTTTATAGAATATTATTATACAATATTATTTTAATATTATTTAATAATATTAAATTTAATCCCAAGAAAAATATAATGTATTCTAAAAGAAAAAGCTCACACAATTTACGTTATAAAGTCTTAAGTAGCAAAACATCTACATATCCCATACTTTCCCGAGTTATATTAAAATTTTCTTTGTAAAATCGTTAATTATGCCATGAGCAAACAAGATAAAAATTAAAATATATTCTCTTTCAACCTCAGTTGTGCAACCCGCATCTTTGATGTTGAAATTTACATTTAAAGCCGTTGACAAGTCCACCCCATTTCTGCTGCCAAGCGAAGGAGCAAATGTATTCATGTACGTAATAAGGCAGTGTCTTGGATGGGGGTATAATAGGCTCCTAATTAGGGCCAATCTCAAGGGAGCACCTGACGCAATGCCTCTTGAAATATGGCCTAAGTGGTTAAGCTTAGACATTATATGCTACGGTAATGAGCTAGTTGGAAAAACCAGACATAAATCACATTCATACTTTAATAGGGTATAGTTGGTATTTATTTTAAGTATTACTGATACAAATCACTTTACTGTTTTACTATCGGTTAAGTCAATAAGGACCTTAATAGTTGAGAGGTACCTTTAAAAAGGTGAAATAGGTCAATAAAAACTGAAACGCCAGAAATATGTTTCTATAACAAAGTTTATTTCATGATTTCTTATGATTATTACTTTTAGACACATATAGCTACGTAAAGGATTTAAATGTGTTTTCGCTACACTACTTTGAAATCATCAGTTTCCGTAATATGTTTATCACCTGCAAAAAAATAGTATTATTATATTATTTACTATACTAAAAGAATGTTTCCTATGCAAAAGAAATTTTTATTATTTTTAGGGGATTTTGCCGATGTAAACAACCAAAGTAATCTATTTGCTACAACCAAAAATTTACAATCAAAGTAAATTTAAACGCTGAATCTAGAAAAAAGTCATTAGTTTTACATGTTCTTAACTGTAGTAAAGAAATATTTCAGAGTATATTTTTAACTAAAAAAAATAATTATTTGCTGTAGTATAACGAAAGGTAACGCTCAAACACAAGTGAAAGTTAGTCATTATATAGAGACCATATGTTTAATGAGCGAGATTTATGGAGCCTTTTAAATATGATCGAGACCACTGGACCGCTGGAGGTTGCTGCAGTGCATGTCGAGGAAGTATTACTAAAGCTGCCATATCTCAGTAAATAATCGCCCAATCTTAAAAAAAGGTGTCAATCAATTTGTAATTAAATGTGCCTTGAAAAAGTTACCATACACTCTTTGTAAAATCAACGGTTTTTGAGTTATTTAAGAAAAAAGAATTATAAATTGCCACCATTTTGTTTTATGAATTTGGAAAATGTTCATAATTTATTTGTAGCTTTGCCTAATTGTCATAAATGTTTGTGCTAAGTTTCAATTTCGTGTGCTTGAAAAAAAAGTTAATAAGTCAATATAACAAAATGGCAGCCGTGTGAGTAACTAAGGACTCCCGGACAATCTAAATATGATATTTAGGTATGTTTCTTACCCACGAACAATGCTCTAAAAAAATTGGTAGAGAGTTCCGGGACACCCTGTATAGTGATATGAAAATAATAGCTTAAAAAACCTTAATAAGTAAGAGTATCTTGAATATTTGGGAGAGTTACTTATTACTCCATACACCTTTTCGTTCGTTAATAGTAGTAAGAGGGAAAATGTAATCATGGATTCTCATTATTTTGTTTTCAGAATTTTTATTAAAAACGATTTTCTGTGGCCAGATGTTCTTTGTGCTCCTGATTGTGTCTTACAAAAGATTGTGGTTTACAAAAACATTGTTCATTACAAGGCAATTACCTGGGGAAGACGGCCTCAACAATGATATTGGATTTTCATTTTCTTTTTCGTTTAGTAGCTTAAAAACTACAAGAAAAAATCTTTAAAATATTTCACCTACGGTTCTTTAAAGTAACTGTTTAAGTTCAGTTCTTAGAATTGAAAAGATTCACCTAACACTATCGTTTACTTACTTAACATCATTGTTGTTTTACTTCAAAACACGGGTAACAGACCAATGAGGTTCAAGGATAGAGAGAGAAGAAGTAAAATTGTATGCTTTAAACATAAACTAATCAGCTGTTCAGACAAATAAAATTGTTGTGATACAATTAGTGTTGGTACAATGATTCGTGCACTGTCAGTTGTACTGACAGGCTGTAAACGAAAACATAACCATTAGTTATGAGTAGTGATTGATAGTAAAAAACTGTCACAGGTAATACAGTGTACGAAACTCATGTACATATTCTTAACGACACCCATAGATTTTTTAAGGCACTCGCCAATCCTTAAATTTGTACTCGTGTGGTTAACACCATCTTTAAGGGATCTTTGCATAAACTATGATTATGTACATCATTAGATTCTTAGGTCCTCTAGTAAAACATTTAGCACTGGATATTTTGAAAATAGGTAAAGAAAAATACTGTATGTTAGAGCTTAGATTTTAACCGATTTCACAAATAAAAAAATATTCAGGTCAAAAAATCCTATTTAAAATTACCTTTGCAATGATAAAACTGTTATTTTAAGTGTGGAAGTTAAACATAATATTGTTTAGTTTTTTTTCATACATGGATAATGGTTTTAAAAAGAAGACCAACACTGAAAGCTCCCTAAAATATTCCATTAATACTGTCTTTTCTCTTCTTCAACTTAATTAGTCCCAACAAAGCACCCTCCCAATTTAATCATTGAAATTATTCACTGGTTTCGTTTACATTGGCAAGATGAATTACTGTGGTTTGCCAGTGACGTTTGCCTCTGAATTTGTCTTTCAACTTGAGATGTATGATAACAATTTTTATATTAAAAATATTTTATTATTCTTGTGAACTTTACAATGGTTTAATTGCAAAAAACACATAGCTTGATTGGTTTCTAAAATCATTGTTGTCGGAATAAAAGGTTAAGTTATATTTTATTTGTTTGTTAAAACTAGGCAATATATGAAATACCTTCACTGCAGCAAACCTGCAGACTATGTGAATTTCCATTTTCCCCGGGGGATTTACACTAAAATATTCCCTTAAAACTTTCAGATTTATTACCTTTTTATATAACATTAATTTTAGTGAGTACTTAGGTTTGCTACTACGAAGAAGATATTGAGGTGTGTTTATTTATTCAAATGTTGACAGCTTTGTAAAAGATAAACAAAACTTGAAAACACAATACTGGCACTACTGTAATTCATTATTCCCATCGTTTAATTTGGGCATTTACGCTGCATTATTCTTACCCTAGGGCTATTTTTTTTACCGTTTATGGCTAGTGAAATATAAACTAAACAGCGCGTTAGTTGACAAATATCATCGATTGACACAGGTAAATAGATAACTCCTAATAAATGTAAATGGCGTCCCAAACTAACATAGATGATTGCTTTCTTAATTCATTGAACTATATAATACAATAGGAAATTTGGAATAATATAAAATTCCCAGAAACTAAATCAGTGTTGCAACTACAAAGAGTTGTATTTTGTTTTATTAAAGAAATTCTGTTGTAGCTAAAAATATAAATTAATGCCTGTACACTTATCAGCAATATTTTTATAGACATATAGGTATAAGAAAGATTTTTTTAACACCCTAATAACTCATTTGTGGTTGCTTCTTTGAATTCTCACTCAAACTGGCTTACAACATAATTTGCACTTGGAAACCCGGTCCACACTATTTTCATAACAAGTAATTGGTTATGTTTCCTACAGTGGAAAACAAACAACTCTTGTTTTGATATAATTTTAAAAGCCAACATGAAATAATTAAGCAACCTACAATGTTTTGTTACCTAGAGATCTATAAACAAGCAATGCACATAAATTATTGAGTGTACCTTTCCTAGGGAAACATTAGAGACGTGCTTTATTCAGTACTTTTACAATCTAGGTAACAGTAATCCTTGTACAGTAAATAGGTTTTAAGCTGATTTTAATGCAAACTAAAAATAATTAAAATAAAATAAGAGTTGGGTAAAAACGTACATGAAAAATATTTATTTAATAAAACGTTTAGTTATACAATGGAAATCTTGGGTTTATTAGTGCAACATTCAATTCATCAAGCTGTTTCCTACCTTGATAGAAACAACAAAAAGCTAAACATGTCCAATTGCTGACAAAACAAAAAATATTCAAATTTGTTTTTGCATTCTTTCATCTTATTTCACCCCGACAAAGGGGTAGCTTTGTTGGTCTGATGCAATCACGCTGATTGCTCTCTGGTTATGTTTACATTGGAGGGGTAGGTTCGGTTACATCTTCTCCCCCAAGCTGTATCGTCTGTTCCTCCTACTCAGATATATTTATCTCGGAAAACTGGAAATTTGGAAATTCTATATATAGTTTTTGGACCTAGATTAATTTACATGTGTTAGCTGAAATTAGCAAGTAATCTTTTGTTACGTTGGTTAATTCTTTAAACATATTGATGATCGATTTAGATTTGAGACACCCCCAGGATGAATCATATCAATTAAGGTGGTAAATACCTACGTACAATATAAACAAAATAATTATAAATCTACTTTATATCATATAAATTAATCGCGCGTAAATGATACAAAATATTTTTGAAATCAAAATATTAACATTAATGCCTAAACTCTGACTTCCTTGCTGGCTAACCTAGGCCCAAGCTTTGTGAAGAGATTGAAATATCAAATAAATTTAAATCAAGAAATATTGACTCAAAAATATATCATACCCTTAATAAATAGGTTTCATTGATAAATGTCTCTAAAATTCAAATAGTTTATGTTAAACATTAACTATTCAGTCACATGTTATATAAGTTTTTTTGTAGATTTAATAATAATCTTTCATAAGGAGTGATTCATTTTGTTTAGAGTATTAACTTTTAACCTGCTGTTAACATAATTATCTTAACATACTATCCAAAGATGAAACGTATATTCCCTTGCTTGTCTTTGAATTTCCGTTTTTTCTAATGCCATGCCTTCTTTATTCATTCTATCTTTCTTTTATTATGAACATTTATCAATAACAATTGTTAAATAACTTAAGAAAATCGAAACGTTAATGTTAATCTGATGCCAAAATATTTTAAGTCAACGAAATTAATAGACCTTCAAGTTTAAATATTTTAAAAAAACCTTCCAAAAGTAAATAATGAACTTACTCATGTCCAAGAGGGATGCGTTAGGTTGATACAATGGGATGTTATTTTAAACCTGAAGGCTTTTGTCCTCCATTAAGCAATTGTAGATCGTGAAAGAGATATTTCCCCTCCATTCTCTCTTACCCAAACCTCTCCCCTCTCACAATCACCAGCTAAAGTAATTGTTGCGAGAAGCACCAGGCATCGATCCCACATTGGGTAAACAACTTCGGCGATGATCGGGTTTAATTCTCTTTAATTTAATCAGTTTCGATGGCGTTTTACATTATCGGTCTGAAAATTATACATTATATGCCAAAACTATATGAAAATAAAGTGCATTACGTTTTGTGTTGGTAATAGGCCTAGATATAAGAAAATGGTAGTTTTTATCACTATGAGCGAAAATGGCTCTTTTTATTACGCAATCGTGTTTAACTTTGAGCTAATGTTACCTTTACGTCAATGGTATCTGTTTATCATAGGTCATTTATACATACAAGTTAACTATTGAATTAATTAGAATCGGTGAATGAATTGCGAGTTGAAAAGATATAGAAAACCCAGGAAACAGAGAGCCACGCCTCAGCATAAAGTCAATCCTCGATTATGTGCGGGATATTTCATAGCTATGTGCAATAGTTTTGTTTATGTAAAGTATATCACAATACTAGCAGCAACATACAAAATGCTAGCCTTTTTGTATGGGATTTCATTTACGAGTGTAAGAAATGTTTGCTATTTATACAATTATAACTACAGGTATGTTGGATCGAATAGGACAAAGACTACTAACATTTCATGTAGAAATGAATAAACTCGTAGGGCTATGTGGTTATGAATACCTGTGGTGATTAAACACATTTTTATTTTGAAAACAATAATTGGGTACTCGTAAGATTGTAATTAGTTATTACTATCAGGTGTAGTATGGGTTTTAAAATGTTCCCTTACATAATTTTTCAAAAGAGCCCTACTTATAAGCTAGAGTCTGAAAAATACAAATCTTCAATACCTTTTACACTTGATTTCAACCGTGTGATAAATGTCCAAATAATTCTTAAGGCATTGGTTAAATTTACTCTAAAGAGGTTCGTAGGAATATCTTTTCAAAATATATAGTACATATATTAATCGTAGAAACAACGAGATTCTAAATAGCCAGCAATTATGTAGCCTTTTTTATTAAGATTAATAGTCCAGTGATTCATTAATTTAATTGTATGTAAATGATATACTACAGCACGAAAGAGTAAAGTAGATGTCTCATTTGTGTGAATTATGAAACCGGAGGATAAGCAATTTAGAAGGATGAATTAATGAGAACGGTTTATGCGGTAGGGAGAAAAACAAAACGATTTTCAGAAGAGATGGAGTTGAAAGGGAAAAGAAGGGAAGGAGAGGAGAAGTGGTAAAAGGGGGGCAAACAATCAGATGATAATGTTCTAATTTCCAGCCTCCCAAACAGTCTCTGATTTAGAGTGAAATATCACTCTCAGCTCTCTACAAAACGATCTTACTTCTCGTTGATTGTGAGGATAGTTATTAATGGATGCAACGGTTAAAACTGCAAAACTAATGAATCTTAGGAATTAATTAGCTTACGCCAATGTTCATTCAGCTCACAGTTTAAAGCGTCACTCGCCTAACAGCAACCATGTAAATATACATCACTTTAATACAATAACTTTTGTATTGAAACACTTGGAAGTAGCAAGTCTCTCGGTTTGTTCGGAGTTTTTGTTTCACCACTGTACCAAAAGATCTTTAATCAGTATTTAAGAATTGTTCGTACAAACTTCAATTTAAAAACAATTCACACGCTTCTTATCTTAAAAGATTTCTAGCATTCATTTGAATGAACTAAAACTGAAATATTTTAACATTGGTGGTTGATCAAATCTGCTTGTACAACTTAAAATCGTTGAAAACTTAAGTTAACCTCTAATGTGTAGTAAATAGTATATTGATATTGCGTAATACAAAGTGCATTCTTGTTCAGTGAACAACAATGGTAAGATTAGGCGTATGAAAGTAAAGTAATCCCTACTTCTATTCGGTACTTCTTATTCTCGCCATTTCTATGAATGTAAGTAATATTTATATAGTTTAGTCAGTCAAGTCTCCCTAAGTTAGGTGGGTAGCACGACTAATGCTAATCGTGTTTCCATTTTCAAATAATTCCTACTTACATTTAAAAATTTAGATAATTTACAATCTGTTTATTAAGTTTACGTAACTCAGCCTTATATGGCATAACCTTTCACTTCACAATCAGCGACAAACAGTTTATGTACATAAAGAATGGAGGTAAACAATTAATATATTATCACTCTTAATAGCTTATTAAAAGATAGTCTACTTTGCTACAAGAAAATTACGTTAGTAATCAACAAGTTAGTTAGACACAGAATTACAATGGTATTAATTACAATGTATTTTAACAACTTATATAAGTCTTATTATTACATTATATACAAAGAACGACTATAAATAGCATAACTTATTATCTATACAGTTGCTTCTAAGTTCAACGATTTATGCATTACTGAAAGGGCAATGGAAAGGTCAGCAGTTTGCTCTTCATATCCCATTAGTTGATCAATGAACATCTCGTAGCTAACCTCTATATAAAGGTTATCTCGCGATCAACAATGTATTGTTTATCTATTCAAGCGTTATTTACATGAATGGAGCGATTAATAATTTTCATTGGTTTGTATGTTTGTGTAACAATATAACTTTTATATTTAAATCATTTCTACATGTTTAGATGAAATTATTGTAGCGTTTTAGTCTTGAATTCATAGCTAAACAAGCTAATAACCTCCAATAATTTTGTCCCAACATGTAGAAATTATATAACTATAAAATTTGAGTCGTTGCACAAATATAGAAACCGATGAAAATTATCAATCGCTTCAGTCATTTAATCTAAGCTTAAATAGATAAACAATAAATTTGTGATATATCAATGGGCTATTATTTATATTTGTATTACTATACTTAAATGAGTATGATCATATGATTTCTTTATGATTTTGATTTCCTTATTCCGAGATTATTTTATAATGTTCACTGTGTGCTATACATAGGTAGTTTTAAAAGGAGTGTCCCAGTACTATTGGTCGAAAAGCTTGGAGTTTGAGTGTTATTGTGCTATATATCGTTGAAATAATCGTTTATGATGTGCAGTATAAAATTAACACTTTAAAAATTGCATCAAAATACAAAGTTAAGTTGGTACAATCACAATGCGATAAATTAAAAAAAAACCTCTATTTCAAGGGATTACAAAAATAAATAAAACCATAAAATAAATGCAGAACATAATAGATATATTTTCCGACTTTTAAGACTTTACATTATGTTTTCCCACACAATTTAAAGTTGATGTACAAGACAGTGAAAATGTTTGAAATGTGTTGGATGGTGAACATTGTGGAGATAGATTTATCCAACACACTCAAGATTTGTCATATTTACTTTCCTAAATAAGTAAAATAAAACTAAATATTTTACAAACCAGAAAATTGTTCCCCAGAATCTATATAGATTTATCCAACACACTCAAGATTTGTCATATTTACTTTCCTAAATAAGTCAAATAAAACTAAAGATTTTAAAGCCCAGACAATGTTTCCCCAGAATCAATAGATATTGCAGTTTAGTAATGCAAATGTCAAACTCATTTCACAAAAGCCAAACGTTCCCCTGTTGAGTCGATAAAGGTCTGCCAAAGAGTAATGAGGCGTCGTATTGAAGAAGCGAAGCGTCCACCAGTCGAACCTGACCAGCCTTTGATGTTAAAGTCAACATTTGCATTAGAGAAGAGGTTCAAAGGTTTGATTAACACTCTTCCCTACATTTCACAAAACGCAGTCATTCAGAACGACCGTTGAGAGTTTATTTATCCATATTGGCAAACAGTATTTATTGGTTTTGAAATAGTGTATATTTCAGTCAATTTACTTTTTGTTTTTTAGGTTATCTTCCATATTATGCTTAATTATATGTTGTAGAGATCACATCTTCAACATAAAATTAAAGTTTTGTCCCACAAAAGGACTGAAAAAGAATAATTGAAGAGGATGATGTTATCGATGATTCGATGATCAATACTTTAGTACTGTATTTGGTGATTGATTAGGTAATCGATTATTGATCCATACTCATTATATTCTATTCTGCGTATTGAGGTACGCCCCTGGTATTCTTTCGTCAATGGGAAAGTCGAGCTGTTGTAAGAAAGCATAATTTCAATGACACATGGAATCTTAGTTTTGACTTAGCTTAGAATCGAACCAGCAGTCTCTAGATTTGAAAGCGAACACTATAACCTTTGGGCTACCCAGTTATCAAGGGAATCATGCTCAAAAGATCTGTGGGATTAATATAATTTAGTACCCACTCCTTAGAAAGAGCCAAGTATATAATATGTAATAACGTAACGTGTAATGCTATGTTTATGTAATAGCTGAGTACAGAGCTATGTACACAGAGAGTGTTGTGTATACAGTGTGGGTTTGTGTACATCAAGTTGTAAACACAACTCCCACCCACCACTGTTCATAGACAGAACCGTTCACGGAGGTGTTTGTGTAATACAATTTACATGTAACGTATTTGAGAGCTCCATTTGTCAGTACTGAGTGATGTATAAAAACTAAATTGCTTCTACGACCTTTACAACGGAAATAAAGCTATAGAGAGTAAAGCGTTGCATGTTTATGGTTAAATTGAAAGTGTTTGTGTACATAAAGGAAGTTGTAAAATATATTTTAGTACATGATATAATGCCACTTAATACTATAAATACTGCTTTAGCTATATTTAGCAAAGTAGACTAAATTTGTTCAATAGTATCAAACTGTAAAAGTTTAATTTGACTATTTTACAGTAATCTTTGTGGACGCACATTTTCATTATGTCCCATGTCTTGACTTTAAATTTGTCTGAATACGTTTTGTGGCTTCTCATATAATCTTGCTTAAGAATTGTTTTCTAGAAAATAAAGAATATGTTTAAAGTCGTTCATATACTCGGCTAATATTTTACTATTTACTGCATCTAAGGCTCCTATCACATATGATAGAGTAACCAAGTAACTAAAATATATGCAACTGTATTGTCTCTGATCCTATATTTTTCAAACTGAACGAAAACATTAAAAAAGGTATAACAATTAATGAAACAATTAGATAATGTATGCACATAGTACATCTTATATTAAATCAAGATTAAAAGTATATTTTTTAGTGAAATTCATCTACAAAACTGTATCATCTTTAAAAGGTTAAAGTAACAATATTATTGTTAAGTTTACGCATCAACTGAGATAAAATAACAAACAAACTCGTTGGTAAGAAGCAGAACAATTACGTAATTGCTTGGAATCATCCCCGGGCTTGGGATGATCCTTCTTTTCCATCACTAAAGGTTGCCAGAACACTGGCTTAAACTTTGCTCTTTTAACGTAACGAAGGGTATATTAGTAGCTTTAATATTTTATCAACGCGTTAGCACTGAAACCAGATGTTAATTATAATATTTAAATTAGTTAAAGTGATCTTTGAAAATTATGTATATCAAAGAAAGTGGTAGTAAACCCCAAAAAATTTGAAAAAACTTACCAAAGTCCTAAAATGACAAAAATATATTTAAAGGACGTGTCACTTGTAGTTTAGGGGTTTTCTTAAAAACATTTACCAAAATTTAGTCCACGTACTTAACTAATATCTGTGACTTATTGAAGTTTTAGGGAACCACCCTGTACAAAAATTAACAATATATTCCACATACATATGTATATATTGGTGGAGACTAATAAAATATGAACTTTTTTTCAAATAGAATCTTTGTTGTTCTAGAATGTTATTTAAGAAGACATTAGTTTGATCCCTCATATCACTAATCAGTGTCACTAATTTTTTTACCACTGTATAGTTAGGTAGTGACAAAGGTCTTTGGTTTATTCGATCAAAACTTAGCACTATATAAGCCATGCAAAACCTAGTATGCAAAAAATTGGATAAGGAGCTTTGTAGGTGTCAAAATGTCTTTTTGAATGCGTAATATATTTTTTTAAATTTTATTATTAATCCTAGCAATTAAAAATGAATATTAATCATTAATATATTACCTATTCGTTTTATATTGGTACATGTAGACCGGTCGGTCTCGATTTCACATCCACCGAGACAAACACAAGATGAATCATTCATCTCAAAAACATATAAACCCTAAATTAATGTGTCTTAGTACAGACTAGGAATTTCAATCTAATGAAGGTAAATGGGAGGCTCACAGATTTCGAGTAATCTTAAATTATGACGTGAGAGATATTGTTTAACATCAAACAATGAAATTGAGAGAATCAATTTACATCTTTCCTTTCAGACGGTATCAGGAGATTATTTGCCTCAAACAGTTCGAATACCTCTACAATCAAATTATTTCTCCCCAACCAATGTTTAAATAATCTTGGCCATTTGTAATCAAATAATTTAAGGTTTTAGTTTTTCTTTCATATTTGTGAAGCTGATTAATATTTTAATTTAAAAACTGAGAACATCAAAACACACGATTTACTTTGAAGGCATTTTGTAAAACTGCGACTTCATCAAACAAAAATGTCTTGTTGGTCTCTATAGTTTAATATTTGTTCGACTGGTTATAAAGTTATATAAATAAAAGTTAATAAATATTTCTTTGAAGAATTATTCTACACATAGGCCTATCATAGATTTTTCCTAAGGTTTTTGCTTATAAAACAAATACATTCTAGCAAATATTTGTGAAATGCAAATTTTTTGACAAAATCTTTACTGTAGCTACTCTTATGACTATCAAAAATATCTTTAAATGACGGCTATTTCCAATTACGCAGTTTTACTGTACTGTAGAATCAATGCAATTCACGCAATTGCCAAATACATATACAAAACACGTAACAGTTATTTTTTCCGTAACTCATTGATTGTGAAAACTTGAAAACACAATTTACATAAAGACTCTTATAATCATTTTCAATTTCTATGAATTGTGGTTCAGAGAGACGCACATATAATATGAAAATACGTTTCAATCATCATTTTTTTAATTCAACACCTTAGACAAAAAAGTGTTAAAGACCATTTAGAACATGGAAAGGTTTACTGATTATTTAAAAATAATCCTCCCCTCATATCGAAAATAAAATGTATTGCTATCGATTATTTAGAACTGTGGAGTTAAAAGTACAATACTTACATCATATCGCTTCGTATGGATTTGCGAGTAGTAGCCTATGTTCTCTATGTGTCAGTTCACTTCCGTGAAAGAGGCCTGTCTGTTTGATTTATACATAGTCTACTTCAAAATACAGCTATTACGAATAACCAAAAACTACAACTAAGTTACATTAGTTTTACACAAATGTAAAATTATATAATTGTCAACTTCAAGAAATGCATAACTGCAAAACGTTGAATGTTCTTCAATGAGTTCTGATTTTACATTAGGTTATTTCTTTAAAATTATATATAAATCGCTAAGGTCAGTGGACATGTTGGGCGGTAGCGTGGTAGTGAAGCGGGGAGTTGCTATGGAAGCGTTTGCCAAGTTATTGATAAGCTTCTGTGTGGTTTCGAGTGACTTTGTACATTTGTGTATAACACCAAACCCACGGTTTGCCTCTTCATACAACATTCAGTGGGTTTGGATACATGTAGCATTGCTTTTGGTGATGGGTCATTGTGGTGTGGTTGGTTCAAACAACAGAATCTTTCGTTTTATTTAAGCACTCTACTGCTTCACATGGAAATCGATGTTTGTCAGTGATCTAAAAGACTTCATTAGCCTACAAGTTTACGAAATCACAATAAAGGTTTTAGAATGTGTTTTATACAAACGTTTATGCTCATTTCTGGAATGAACAAAAATAATTTATTAATAAAAATAAACACGTCTGCCTAAAAAAAGGTTGCCAGAGAAAAATGTACACTTAAAATATTAAATGATTATAACAGCTATAAGACTGATTAAATTGTATGTTTACCATGTAAATAATTTCTCTTTATAGTCAATGAACCCCTTAATGCTTCATGTACACTAATTTTCGAAAAAGATCTGTCCAGTGTCCAAATCATATTATTTCTAAAATTTCACGAAACATTTTCATAATAAATTAGTCGTAGGTCTTGCTTATATGGTCTCCTTCATCCAAACCCTCGCCCCATTAACTACATGTCTTCTCAATGTTTAAATACAAGCTGTGTACAATGCACTTGGTAGATCAGGTAAAATACAAAATACAATCCTGAACCGGTGCTGTGACTATTTTGTAGTTATTTAAATGACTACTTGAAATGTATTTAATAAAAGTATAGCTTTCATGGATCGCTGGAAGTAGTTGACAAAGTGATCCAGTTTACAACACTGTAAACCTTTCCTGATATTTTATCACCCTTTAAAACCAATGATATGTTGTCAAAGATTATTTGAAAATGTTCAAAGTACACAAATATGAATTATCAATACAAACTGAGCATGTAGATTCCTCCTGAGTTCAACAAAATTAAAAACAACCTTCAACAAATACATTTGAGGTTCGAAGACAAAATAACTACACATTTTTGTGAGAGCCTGAATGAGTAGATGGGGCTACCGTGTCAGGTGCAAGGTAAGATGATACGGAACCACCTCGCATAGCACCTGTCTCACGGCCACCTTTGCCACCTGACGGTTCAGGCGAAGCTCGATGTCATATGCAAGGATTGGTAATTTGATACCAATAAAGCGATTCAATTTAAACCCTGATACTTAAAACGCGTTCGCTCCGACGTGGCCAATGGTGGCGCACGAATTAAATTTCAGTCCAAAGTAAATTTGTGTACAAATTACCATAGACTTACTATAAACTACCAAAATGAAAATGTGTTGATAGGAATAATTAGATATAGTTAATTATTCATCAAATGTACACTACTTGTACAGTTTAAGTGACAAAATAAGGTAATAGTTATGCTAATTAACACGTGTACCACCCGTGGTACACACCAACCTGTCATAATTTCATCATGTTGAAAACTAGTACATTCTATGAACTTGAAATAATAATTTCAGTAGAAAAAATTACTTTTTAGTTCAATTGTTTATATATAAAAGTTGTTGAATTTTTTGTTGCAATGGATAAAAACACAATTTTTATAACACGGTGTTTTATTATTAATGTACCTGAATTTGTTTCGTGTGGACTCATTTTATGTGGCTTCGACAAACACGAATACATAGTAAAAATACTCACAAAGACTCCAAAATGCCATTTTGTTGCTTTTAACAGTGTCCACCGGTGGTACATGTCAGAGTTTTCAAAAACTTAATGAATTGGAAAACAAATTATCGGAACAAACGTGTTCTCAAATCACCTATAGTATCATCATAAAAGTAAGTTAAAAATAACATTGCTTCCTAACAGTAATGTACTGAATACGACAGTAACATTTTTTTTTGTCCTAGGACGCTAGGCACGGGCCTGGGATTGTTTTTCACATTACTTCAGGCTAGACCTAGGGGTTGCGGCATTATCACTTAGATAAAATCCATTGGTGACATGGCGGGGATCGAACCCGGGACCTCAGGGACTCCCGCGCTCTAACCACTACGCCAGCTCGCTCCCCAATAAACATAAAAACATTAAATCATTAAATCATAATAATATGTGAATGCAATATTGCAATAATACGACGATATTAAGACTGTTGATATGAGTTCATATGAGCTGTTGATATGAAACTTCGTGCAAAAGTTATATTTTTATGCATGTAGTTGGTTGTTAAATAAGTGTTTTATGAAATACCCTTAGGACACCTAAAAGGAATATTAATAAATCTTTTTGTTGGTTTTGAAATTATTCTAATATTTGCCACAAATAAATCTGTCGTGGTTATAAACATTCAATTACGAATTATATCAAAGATTTTAGTTATTGGAATATATGGATGTACGCGTTTTAATAATGAACTAATTGTTACGTTCCAATAACAGGTTGTTACAGGAAATAACGAGCTCGTTTTATAAAATAATATAGTTCTTTCTAAAAATATGAAAATCAATTTTGATAACATATGAAGGGTCAGTAAACAAACAAGATGAATGGAGTTTGCCGAATTTATTTTAAGTAAAATTGCAAGAAATAGGTGTTCAATTTAGTTCTGTATTTTCATTGTTTAAGGCAAAGAAATCACAACTCGATTGCGTAAATCTTCACTGATTGTGTGTTTCTAGAATCAAAGTCAAGAGGTACAACAATTGCAATAAGCTCTTTGTGCGGCATCGGGTAAATGTAGTTTTACATTTTCATGAACTTATCTCCTGAAAGAATTCTCTAAAACACACAGTTTGGAAGGATGTAGGAAAGATTATTACAATTTGTGAATTTAGCATAATCTTTTGCTTCTTTGGTTTTAAATTTTATCTTATTAGGTATGGTTTTTAGACACATTTTTTATGTTTTTATTACGTACCATAGGTTACGTTCCTTAGGCATTATACACCTTAGATAGTGAAATATGATGTAAACAATTGTTAAATTTTATAAGGCAATTTTAATCTTTTGAACTTTTGGTCAACGCACAATTTTCTCAATAAAATTTTACTAGAGTCTAAAGTTGAATGGGATGTAAACTTTTGTTTTGCTATATAAAAAATGTATTTTTCTTTTACATTTTTCAAATTCCAATCCATGATGTCACAAATTACAATAAAAAATTTCTTTAACAGTACAGGATGATATAGTTCTGCTCTTAGAAACCCGATAAATTTGAAAAATTAAAATAAAATATTCTGGTTCCAAACACACGTGACCTTGAGTTGGCGTGGTTAATATTGATCGTGAAAATTTAATTTTTATAGATATTTAATCTTTGCGCTACAATAAACATGTTTCCGTTCATTTGAAATATTTTTGCAAATAAACGCAAATGCAAATATAGTGCTGCATTGTTGGTTGTCTATATAGCATTAATCGAATCTCTTGACTATCTCACTTCTAGTTAATATTTATAGCAAATATGTAAACGACAAGAACAGACATATTCATCTATTACCCATCAGAAATCTTTCTAAACAAAAATTAAATTGAATTGTAATTGAATTGCCTAACCAATATGCATCAAATACAAAACAATTACACAACTTTACATTCTAACGTTTTAATCTATGTATTTAGTTAGTACACTAATGTAAGCTTTACTGTGCAAACAATGTTCTTCTTTGACAGTAAAACTTGAATAACATTTTTTCTTCGTCTAAATAGAATTAAAGTAATTTTGTTATGTAGGAAAACTCTTGAATTTTATTCCGTCCAACAATAATATTTCCAATAACCTCACGTCTTTGTTTGTGCAGCCTGAGGCAATCAGCTTGGGGAAACAAAAACACAAGTTATGTTTCCCCAAAGTAAATAGCTTTGGGTTTGTCCCGGCCGTCCTGGTCCCGGCCACCAAGGAATTCTGTTTTTATTCCGTCAGATGTTTTTAAATTGTAGATTCCTGCTCCGTGAATTTGTTTTCGAAAGGAATTATTAGATTGGTGAAGATGAAACAATGAAGGACTTGACTTGTATTTCATTTTATTTTTGGCGGTTACAACTAGGAACACTTATATTTTGAAATGTTTGCGTTTTTTGTAAGGGAATAGTCCAAACTATTGACTATAATGGCGGCATTTGATCGAAAGCACAACGTTAAACGGCATAAGGGTTCAGAATTTATCTCACTTAAATAGGTCAGTAAGAGATTTTAATCGTACACTTCCACGAAACAATTAGGCTAAACTCGATGATGTTATTCTAACGTTGTTTCTTAACACTTCTTCACAGTTAAACGGATATAACATCTAATGTTACATCTATATTTCTCTACGCCTAAGAGATACATCCATACAAAAGTCATAATGAGAACTTAAGACTAAATAAGATAATTAATTAACATCCACTTATTGATTGGGGTTGAAAAAGTGGTATACTGTACGACTATTTATTATAATTAACCGACAAGTAAGTAAACAGGGATGTAAGTTGGTCTAGTTTTTAGTTCGGGGCTTTAGTCACACAGGTCCTAAGGTTCAAATCCCGCCAATTGCCTATAATTTACAAAGTGATAAGTGATAGTGCAGAAACCCTCTAGACGCCTATCCTAAAGTAATGTATAAGAGATTCTAAGATAGATCCTAGGTCCTAGGATGTGGAGGTGGGTTTAAATAAGTTAAGTAAACAATATTTGTTATGTTTGGAATTTGATGTAATATTCAATTCTTAAATTTGTAATATTTTATGTTTCAGGTCCTGTAGAGTAGCGCCATGTTGCTGTGGAGATCTACCCTCGTAGTCACGGCGTGTGTCTTATCAATATCACATGCTAAGGTGAGGGAAATTACAATTCTAGTGATAAACTAAGATAGTACAATCAATTGACAGAATAACAAGTAATGAAGACGGATAAATAATTACGATACAAATGAATAAGTTAAATAATACAAACCAGTTCATTTGAAATCTTACAATATTATATAATTATGTTTATATGTGTTTTAAATGTTTACTGGGTCAACCAATCCCAAGATGATAAAATATTATTGAAAATAGAGTTTAAACATGTATGAACATTTAATATAGTTATTATTTATATAAATAACTTGTTATATTTACGTCAATTACACATATTTTTTAAAAATTTAAATGATTGATTATTGAAATATATAATTTTTTACTTATTTTGGAGAGGGCAGCTACAATTTTGTAATTAAAATATTTCCTAATAACTAATAACAGAAGAAATCCGAGATATGTATCATATGCTCTTGCACCTTGTATGTATGTGCTACACAAATAAAGTATGTGTAGAGTAATTTACCATCATAACAGTAAAGATTTGTTCAAAGTCACATTTTGCTAAGTATTAACAAAACGCCTCTACCATGCGAGTCTTAATCTAATTCCCCTTTCTCGCTAAACTAATTTTCTATATAAAATGTTTTTCATGGACGTTCTGAAATCTTATTAACATAATATTTTTGGAAAACAAGAGAAAAGGTCGGCACGAAACGAGTCTTAGGGGGAAAGTATCAACTTAAAGGGGTAATAAAGGCACAAGAGTTCACTTTCTTGTGACTGCTCGAATAAAGAAAGTAAAAGTGTGTTTTTACAACTCAAGGCTTTTACAAATGTAACTTGAAAGAAAACCACTACTAAATGTTTTGGGGAAAATTACTTGTATGTTAATGTTAACACTTATATTATGGTTATATATAAATTCGAGTTCGTTTGCTACTGTAAAACAATGTAAGTGTTTCCATTCTGATTAAGTTAAAAAAATATTGTGAAACATATGATAAATGAATATAAAAAACGAAATAAAATATTTCAATGCAATTTTTAAACATTATTACTTGTATGATGCAAGTAATTTAATGTGTTAATGGTAAGTTTATTTACGGTAATAATACAATAATAAAAATACTAAATTATTACATAAAATTACACTATACCAGAATATTGATTACAAAGATGGATATGTTCAACATTTGTTTGCAAATTTTTTAAGTGGTTTTGCAACAGAACGACCTAGGCCTTATCCTACGACAGAATCAAAAGCGGACTGAAAATGAACTTTCCTTTGTTACTAAACTTACCCTCAGGGCTATATGGGTTGCTTCTCTGTCCACAAAAGAACAAAGTTGGCATTGTGGTAAAATACAACATGACTGAATTCGCAACTCTGCTGCTTAAAACATACAGTGAAAAATGTAGGATTTATTTAACAGCAGTAAGCTTAATGCTAATATACACATTTATAAATTTATTCAAACGCAGCTGGTAAATTATTTTAAGTCAATGGTATTAGGTTTCAACCCGTCTTTGTGGTTTGTTTTATGTTAAATGACTACAAGAAAATATAACTTAAAAATTAGGTTACAGTAGCCATTGGTGTATTACGAGGGCAAAGTACGTCATTACAGCTCAAGCACTGTAGATTGCCGCACGAAGCTTTAGCTGAGTGTCGCCGTACATTTCGAGAGCGGCAATGACTATTTGTGCTCGTAATACACGTAAGATTTATCTTACCACCGTAATTAACTCCACATAGCACACAGATTAACTTTTTGAATGTATGTATATAACGTGTCATTTAGGTTATGTTTGCATTTATATGTTTTATTTGCTTACCTGTTTTAACGTACCTGGTCCGTGGCCGTGATTGGTGTAGAAACGACAACAGTGAAATCAGCTGATCAAGCAAATGAGAATTGCCCATTCTAGATCTAGAGCTAACAAGAACTAATCCTTAAATAAGCCATTTTGCATCCTGTTTACAGGTATGGCAATGTGATAATTTTGTAATGGATCGTTTGACACCTTTCCAAATGTTCCCGCACTTCACTAAGTCTATACATTGATACATTCAGTGTGGTAGTAGGAAAAACATATTTATATCTCATAATGCTACAAACAAAATCATATTCTTGTCTTCTATTGTGGGAATCTATATATTGTACATGGTGGACCAAATAAGGTACTCATCATTTCCCGGCAATGAATTATTATTTATTAGCTGTATAAACCACAACAATATTTAAAAATAGTTGAAAACATGCAAAGACGAATGGAATATTTAATAAACAATGGTGGAAAACATGTAGAACACTTAGTTTTAAGAAAGAGTAAGTTTGTACAGCTTATAAATAATACAGTATTTAATTGGTGTGAAATGATGAGTACCTTTTATTTGGGCCACCCTGTAAATTCTACAGTTATGAATATAGAAGAGTTGGTATTTTTTTAACCAGTTTAATTGGGTTGGCACTGCTGTAAACTCTTCCCAAAAATATTTAACCAATTTCTAAAAGTTTGTCACAATATACTGTTTTAGGTTTTTTAATCCGTTTTGGCTAGAATACACCATTAAATTACCTACACTAAATAAGTGAAATAATTTATTCTAGAATGTAAAACCAACCACAATGTAATAGAGGTATTGTTCTATTTTCATCTTGAACACGTAGAGATCCGAGGGGGATAACAGTGTTGTTCCAGTATTGATTGCTGCTGTGTCAGTCAAGGTGACACTATCAACACCTAATACCTACTCAATTTATCACGGATTCCAATCGGTAATCTATGCATAGTATTTCCTTAGCAGTATAAGATTAAAACCCTAATTGAAAACAGTGTGATGGTTTTTGAATAACACTAGCTCAAATAAAGGTACTTTCTCTCTTTGTTTTAAATTGAATAAAAACAGTTATGGATTCTATATAAGTAATAATAATATATCATCAGTATATTATATTATAGGGTGTCCACAAAGTCTTGGCCTGATAAGGAAACCGCATAGTATGAAAACGAGTGATAGTAGGATAAAGATTTATTTACAGATATAACAGGTTACTTCTTAAGATTTTATAACCATGTACAAACGTAACACAACTCTTACGTGTGCGCCTCCAGTGGCCTGCAGATCTTCTATACGTTTCAGTTTGTCCCAGGTTTAGTCAGCATATCCCGGGTTACAGACGCCACAGAATTCCTAAATCCCTCCCACAAGTGTGTGTAAATTATGAACCGGGGAAGAATAGACAGTATCCTTGCCAAATACCCACAGCAAAAAACCCCTGGGGGTTACAGCGGGGGAACGAGATGGCCATTTGGTCGGGCCATCACGCCCGATCCAGCGACCAGGGAAGTGAAGATTTAAAAAATCCCTCACACATTTAGCCCAATGAGGCGGAGCACCGTCTTGCTAAAAAATTATCATAAATGTTAGTTATTATTATTGAGGGACTACATACAACTCCAACAAGTAAGCAAACCCATTTACATTTTCTTCCGCAAAGAAAAATTATGCAATGATTCCATCATGAATTACACCGCACTCAATTATTCATCTTTGGACTGGCCTTTTCATTTTCAATCACGGTCCTGGGAATTTAACTCCCCCAAATTCTACAATTATTGTGTCTGTTAACTTTCCCACTTAAATGGATAGTCGATGAACTGCTATAGGGGATTGAGTTTCGTGAAACAACAAAACAAACTGTGATATTCGATATCTCTTGTAAACTCACCATTTTTTATTTGTTATTATATTGAATCATAACTGTATTGTTGTCACTGTGTTTAGGTGTTACCAATTTCATTAAATGAAACTTCATTAAATTACCTTCAAAACAATACAAGTTAAGCGTGGCTCTAATTGTTTTCGTACAGCAAAGCTATTAAATTAGACCAAGACTTTGTGGACACCCGGTACCTATTTTCACGTCTGTAAAGTTTATTTGAGTAAAAAGTAAAAAGATTACACGTGTGTTTACAATGCTGGATGTGAATTTAAAAACATACCAGTTTTCATTGACTACTGGCAATTTAAATGTTAATACAAATCTATTTCATGACAATACAATTTATTTTCACAATATTTACAGCTGCATAGACTTTCCACGTGGACCAATTCTCTTTACCTCTTCCTTGGTCTTTGTCCTTCGTAGTTTTTCTTTACATATACATTAAGAACTTTTTCCATTTTTTATATCTATATATATATCTGTCTATGTGGTAAATTTATACTCTTATAAAATATTTACATAAAAATTAATATTTACTGGATATATACATTAATGATCGAATTCGATCATGCACACCAGTTATCAACAGTCATAGTCATAAATTGAGACAATGAACACTCTTTTGTACAATAATTGGTCGAAGAAAGTTTCAGATACAAACTCCGATAAGCTCCAGTGACATCAAAATAAGCCAATTAATTTATTAATTAAATAAATTGAATAATACTTTAGAAACTTTCTTCAAGACTTTGTTATATACATTATCCCATTTATATGAAATCCCTTTTCGATAACTATTCGACATAGCTATAGCTATAGACCTATGTGGGATTTATATTTTCGTTTTTGAGTTAGCCATATTACCATTATAAAAGTATTTCTCGAGTTGATCCTTGGCGAACAGGCTTAGCTAAAAGCATTACCTGGTTTCTCTTGAGGTAAATTGACTCTCCTCGGTATCCTCTCTCTTGTATTTAACCATCTAGACTTGGCCAGACTTTAACATAGCCTTAACACATAGGCCTCTCTAAGACAACAATTACAGTTTTCAAATAATGGCCACAGTGGCTCACTTATATAATATAACTAGGTTGTTAACTAAATTAGTGAATTAGATTTTTAACAATATTGTGTTCAAGCCGTAAATATTTTATGAAGATAAAATTAGTAAAATATGATTTTTACATTTATCCATCCCAAGCTCTGAAAACACTTGACTTTTATTTTCTAATAGTTTATCTGAAAATACAAAAATATTTTGAATAAAACTTAATTTATTTACGTTTTATATTTAAGTTACTACAAAAATATATAGCATATATATAAAAGACATCTTTTAAAATATATTGTTTATGTATTTACACATCTTGCTGTCTTGCGAGTAAACAGTATAAGTGTAAATATTATTATTACAAGTGTTATTTGACGTATTTTTGTACTTTCAGCTAATTTAATAAAACGTATGATGCTAATCAAGAAATTGAATAGTTTCTCACTCAAGTTTAATTAAATTACAATATTGAAAAAAGATTCTACTAAAAAAATATTTACCTAGTGATACCTAAAGTACTGTACGTTTGACAACCCCCAATTCATCCCCTGTCCCCTGTTTTAACCCCGGATTTACCGGTTATTCACCCCCTACTGTCACATGCGGATGATTGTGTTGGGTGGAAATTGTGTTTTCATCATAGAGGATTGCGGTCTGAACTATTAATCTCTGTAAACCAGACACAGCTGTGGATAATTCAACAACACCCCATCCCACAGTGCTTACATTGATTAACGTTTTACGTTTTTACGTCTAATAGTTAAGTATGCAACCTTAATGTACTACTATTTCGCCCTTCTTACTTTTGTATTCAACTTAAAAAAATGTTTGGTATTATATTGACCACACCGTATAAATTGGGTTAGATTCGACACCTAGGTTAGTATCGGAAGATAACCTAACCAAAATGGTAACCTAACCCAATTTAGGCTTGGTCTGTATAATACCAAAGTATCAAATATTCTAAAGATTGACTGTTAAAGAATGTTGTGAGATTAATTATCAACGTACATAGTTGTATTAAAAATGAGCTATTTCAAGTTTTTAAGAGTGAAAACTTGACAAAAGAGAAAATGTCGGTTAATTTTTGGTCCAATTATAAAGTGTGCAATTGTGTTAAGGAAAAAAGACTCAATATGTGAACTATAGTTCGGGTACACTGATTGTGAATTTTAACAACACACACTTAAATTATAGTAACATTATGATACAAGTATCAGAATATGGTACAACCTGCTTTACTATGTTTTAAATATTTAATTAGATTAAGAAAGAAAAACTTTGATTTTAAGGTTTTGTAAAAAAACTTAACTGATCTCACGAATTGTGTTATTTTCCCAGGTAATGTCGAGGAAATATTAAGATCATTGCTTTGAAGTTTACATTAAATATTGATGATAAGGTATGTTAAACATAAATCTGAATGTATATATTTTTTGTAAATGAGCTTAAAATGTTATTAAAATAAAAGTAAATTCATTCTGATTATGTATAGTTTCCAATCAAACATTATTACAAACAATGCAACATAACAATCTAATACTTTAGAAGTTTATTATAACTTGTAGGATGCAATACAACGGAATCGGTGTCAAGTATAATATTGCTTCCGAAATACCCCTTCAATACATAGAGTTGTTGCAACTGATACAAACACTCGGAGGGGCTTTGAAACATAAACACCGATCTGTCAAATTGTTCTGATAGCTTTCAATATATAGACTCAGTGAAGTGCAGGAACATTTCAAAAGTTGTCAAACACTCCATTACAATGTACTCTTTTGAGTGGAAACATAATACCGAAACAGAATATTTTACATTACGAAAATTAAAAAAATAACAAATAAATAATTTTATTTTTATCGAAAGAAATGTTTAGACACAAGTCATTACATTCGAATATAAACTTATAAGCTTTTACCTGTATTCCATACAATTACATACCGTTTATGTATGTAGGGTATTGACATTATCTACCTTCCAACTGTTGATTAATACGTAAATGATCATAAAAAACTGTATTTGAATACAATTGTAAGAACGATGACAAAATCCCTCCACACCGTTATTCTACATAACTTCAATACTCATGAAGAAAAGAATTAAACACATTAGAAAGAAATCACGATTCAGTTACAAATTGATTAGGAAATGCAATAAATTTATGTTTTGATATGTAAGTATTTTGTGCTGCTTTTAATGACTCTTTATAACAGTTAACATAATCATTATAATAAGCTACGGAAGATGTCGTAATCGGACCGACTAAATATTTCACTTATCCTACAAATGTTAAAAGATAATGTTCAGTTCTATATTTGAAAAAAGCCTCTCTATACCCATATTTGTAATAGTATATTTCGTACCTAGGGCCGAAAATGAGGTTTTGCCGGCTCGAGATAGTTTTTAAGTTCGAGACGAAGTCGAGAACTTAAATCGATCGAGAGCTGCAAAACCATTTCGGTCCGTGGTACGAACGCTATTTTTCACCACACTATACCCTATTACCACTATAATAATGCACACTGATAGTCAGCACAATACAACTTAAGGTTATGTGAAGAAATCATTTGAGGAATCAGCAAAAATAAAAGTAAATAGTTGCTAGGCAACGGTGACAATAACACAATTCTATGGATTTTGATTGTGTATTTAAAATGCATGTTTTAAGTAAGTAAGCGGACAGCTGATTTTGCGGCCCCGGCCTGTAAAAACCTGCTCGGTCCCCAAATTACGATGACAGCTGGCATGGCCAGCAAAACGTAACTTTCAACCACCAATTGTATGTAATACAGCCAAAAACATCATAGTGTGGTGAAAAATATTTTATTTCGTAGGCTGTGATAATAGAACTATTTCTTAAGATGTTATAACTCTTCAATAAAACAGTGTCTACTAAAAGCTCCTCAGACCTCTAAAGGTAAATTGACCATCCCTTGATATTCTCTGCCTCCCACATTTAGAGCCTGGGGCTCTATCTTGATTGGACACGACTATACTTTACCTTGAACTCGGTAAAGATGAAACTTATTTTATCAAAAGTCTTTCTATAAACTTTAATATTTGTTTTTTCTTCATTCACTTATATTTTTACATAAAAAAATGTCTACAGACAGTCATGTTAAACTAAATAAACTTTTAAAATCTACAATAGATAATTTTTACAGGCTAAGCTGTTATAACTTATACCTTAATACTTTAATACTTTTCTTTGAAATAGCAACCATACAAAGTAGGTATTTTAAGCCAAGTATGAATGGAGATGAGTGTAAAATGAGTGGACCGATCTTGTAGTCTTGTTAGTGACTTGTTCCTTAGAAACAGCTGTTAACTAATAGTCCATTCAGCTAATGGCAACTAAGGGAACTACAGTTTATAGTGGAACCTGAACCACATTTATGCGAATATATACGAATTGGTCTATTTATCAGGATAGCACTGCGGATAGTCGTAGTAATCACTCGTGCGGACGTTAATCCACACCATGGAGTATCGCATCCACAGTGCATTCCTATAAATATCCACAATTCGTAACCTCCTAGTAGCTGGATTACAGGACGACGCCACCCGTCCCAGTTATGGTACAAGTATTAAAGACTTAACCTTTAATCCAATCAGTTAAACACACCCATGGCAGAATTTGTTATAGGGGTAGCGCGAAGCGTGAGAAGGGTAAACTGTAATGGATTACCCTGAAACTTTTACTCTTCCCTCCAATTTCACAGAGTCAATATGGCGAAAGCTCCAATGGCGGGATGTTTTGACTGATCGGTGTTTATATTTCGAAGCACACCTGATATCAAATGTCAGTCGTACCAACTTGCTCTGTGGGAAGTGATGATTGTTGTGGGTGTTATACAACTTGACAGTTTGCTAATGGTTTTGCCGTATAGATTCCTGTGTTTTACGCTCCTATATAATTAGTATATACAGGGTGAATTTTAAATGAGTTCCCCCCCTACTTTTTTCTACATTTCTTAAGATATCATCTCCGGACCACGTCAGATCATTGTTGAGTAGTAAGTACTTCATTTTGACTGGGTATACATTTTTGGCCGCCATCTTGGATCCGCCATATTGGATACAAAGTTTTTTTTTCAAATGTAAAGGTAGGGTTGTGACCCATTATTTCAAACTAAAATTTTACGCTGATTACAATGCCGCAATTAGTTTTTAAAAATCTTGATCCGTTCTAAAGTTATGAGGACTTTTTATAACTTTATTTTTAGCACATTTTAACATTGTGCATTTACAAACTAAGACCATAATCTCAAAATAGTGCTAGATAAAGATAAGTATACACCACCATTCATTGCCGACATATTTTCACTTGGTTATGACGGATGTAGTTTTTTCAGCCGCCATCTTGGATCCGCCATTTTGAAATGTGATCAATTAATTTAAATATGAAGGTGGTGTTGTGACCCATCATTTTGAGCTACCTTTTTATGCTGAACTCAATGCCGCAATCCGTTTTTCATTTGCATCTTTGGTTTTTGAAATGTTGAGATTTTAAATAAGACTATTTTAATATTTCATCAAGACAGCTTGATAACCAAAAACGGATTGCAGCATTGAGTCCAGTATAAAAAAGTAGTTCAAAATGATGGGTCACAACACCACCTTCATATTTAAATTAATTGATCACATTTCAAAATGGCGGATCCAAGATGGCGGCTGAAAAAACTACATCCGTCATAACCAAGTGAAAATATGTCGGCAATGAATGGTGGTGTATACTTATCTTTATCTAGCATTATTTTGAGATTATGGTCTTAGTTTGTAAATGCACAATGTTAAAATGCACTAAAAATAAAGTTATAAAAAGTCCTCATAACTTTAGAACGGACCAAGATTTTTAAAAAATAGTTGCGGCATTGTAATCAGCGTAAAATTCTGGTTTGAAATAATGGGTCACAACTCTACCTTTACATTTGAAAAAAAAACTTTGTATCCAATATGGCGGATCCAAGATGGCGGCCAAAAATGTATACCCAGTCAAAATGAAGTACTTACTACTCAACAATGATCTGACGTGGTCCGGAGATGATATCTTAAGAAATGCAGAAAAAAGTAGGGGGGGAACTCATTTAAAATTCACCCTGTATATTTAGAGTACTTTCTTTGTATTCATTAAACACAAGTATAACTTAGTTTCCTACGCTCAATTGTTTAAGTGCAAACTAATGAAAAGATCATGCTATTAGTGTGCTTCAGTGAGTTGTACAATACACTTTGAAACATTTAAGCTTTTTATCAGAATAAAATTAAAAACCAATAAAATCCAATAAAATGTGTAGGTTATTTTTTTTAAGGGAGAGGAGGTAAAAATGCTTTAACGCACAAAGGTAGCCAGCCTGTGTAGGTAAACAGTGGATCTATCGAACAGTAGAAGAGTGTAAATCAAATCCATTTAAGTATTAGTGACAAGATTCGATGTAACGAGCAAACAAATAACTCCCTTAAAGAAACAGGTATTTATGTTTTGAATCTCGTTCCAATGGGAAAACCAACTATTTTGCAAACTTGGTGAATTTTCCTTTTCATCCTAGTTTTTCCATCAATTGCTAAATATTTCAATCAGAAAATGGTCCTTACATTATTTTATACTTTATAACATATATTCATCAAACAAATCTATTATTATTCTAAGGTTTGATTATTATTACAATTAAATCTTTATTTTCTGTTCTAGTTTGATCTATTTTAAGCAAAACTAGTTTTTCATCCTTTCCCACAAATATATTTACATTATGGATAGCGTGTTGATACTCGTATAAATATGGACACTTGTAACGCAAGTTATTTCAGTGCCAAAAGGTCAGCTCGATAATCTGCATGAGATAACAATCTAGTTACAACATTAACGTAAATGTAGAATGACACGGGAGCGTGCACATTGTGGTACCAAAATTAGAAAACAGTCGTTATATTTTGTATTCATTGAGGGTGTTTGCTTAAAAAATGTTATTTAAAAAGTCTAAGTTGACCAAAATAGAAATGTATATTACTACTTTACATAACCCTTTGTTGTGGCATGTTTAATAAGGTGTATAAATCTTATAATAGATAACTTAAAATGCTTAAATGATCCCAATTACTTACCTTGCCTCCATCATTCCGTTGTGATCTTAGTTTTAACAATACAATAAAGTAACATTGAAAGCAAGAATGTTTAGAAGACTATCTAAGTAAACTTACAACATTTAGTTATTAAATAAAAGATGTACGTATTAAAATTAACTATCCAAAGTACATATATAAATATTTTCTCTTAAAACCTTCGTCATTGCAAGTTCAAGTTCAGTTAGAAATGTTTATTATAACTTTTAATTAACTGGCAAGCAGATATCAAGTTTCAAAACGGTGTAGTTATTGATAGTTCAATAGTTTGAAGATACTTTAGGTGTTGCGAAGTTTTGCTGATGACTTTACTATTACACTATTACACTTAATTAGTCCTGCTGCGTTTTCATTAAGTTAGCTAAGTTTTTTCCTACGTGACAATTTGTTACATACTATTAATTAGTAATATTCTATCATTTTCTGGTAAAAGTTAATTGATTTGTTTAGTAGTCATATAGAATAATAATACATTTGTAATTACTATCAAATGCTATTATTTTACAGTAAATATCCACGTAGAATTTTAATGCCCCGTTTTGAATCTTACATTGTAAACATAGTTTAGGTAAACATATTTTAGATTTTATTTTGACGTTTAAACTGCTGGGTTATATTTTGTATTTTAAGTGCATGTCCTCAACCTACGAAATCCATCTTAAGAAGTGATACGGTAATACGCTTTAAGGTCGTCTTCGACTTTAAGCGGTACTTGGTGTACAATGGGGCTCTTAAAGCTCATTGTTACGTCATGTCTGAGACGTTTCAAAACTTCTTTCATTCAAGTTTGTTGAACCAACTGATAAGTATGTTGCACACATTGCGTGTCGAGAAATTTTAGTTCAATCTTTATTGTTAGCTGAAAATATAACAGACATTATAACCGGTGTATGTTTTACGATTTGTTCCTGCTTGTTGGTTGACATTCACCCCGTGGTTCCAAAATCAGTACTATATTTTTAAGTTTAATGCCTAAAACTCCATCAAAAACATAAAAAATTCACATTGTAATAGTCGTGATTATTACTTAAGCAGTTTTTCATTTGATGACTATCTTGGTCCATTCAATTCATGTTAAAAGCTTGGTCAGTCCTCTAAGATAAATTGACCATCCCTTGCTATTCTCTCTAGAGCGGCTTATACACTTAACGGCCCAAGTCTCTATCTTGATAGGATATGACTTTACATTAGTTTGGACTCGATGAAGCACAAAATCTAAGCTTTTCTCTCAGATTTCGTCCTGAATGTTTTATTTATACGTTATGAAAATGATAAGGGTGATAAAGTATAATAAAATAAGGAGTAGTTTAACTCTATGTATGGTGTTAGTAAGTTGTATTGCTTTAGTTTAGGTTCAGTTATATTGTAAAAAGTTCACGTTAGGATATCTATAGGGCTAAATGAAGGAAAGTGCTATTTGGTGTGTTGAAACAACTTTATTGTTCTTATACGATCAAAAAGTTGGCGGAGGATAGGAAAAACGTTTTAATAACAATGAATACATATATAAGTTTAAGTTTTAAGTAAATAAGTAGACAAATCAATCAGTTAATTACTTGTTGATTAAGTAGTGAAATAACTCTATTAAGATGAAACATAAAACAATTAAAGTAAGATAGAAAATCAAGAAAATAAACTAAAAAAATTATATTAATTAACATACCAAATATATTTTATACTATAGAGAAAATAAATGTTGTAACGGATTTACACCTAACATAAACAGAACTAACTCTGTTCAGTTGGGAAGTTCAAAACACACTTACGAATCATCTGTTTATGATAGTTAACTAGTTTTCAGTTTGTTCAGCTCGTTGGGAAGTTTCAGAAATAACTTTGTTGTGTCAATATCATTCAAGTTGTCGTAGGTTGGATTGAAGTTTAATTTATTTATCTGCAGGTTGCAGTGTTACAAGTCTAAATCAATCCCCACAAAAACATTTTGATTACATAATGTAAATGCAATAGTCACCGGATATGATACGATGTTTATGTAGTTTTCTCATCATTTAATTGCAGTGTTTCTGACTATATTTGTTAACGTAAAACGAGTTAACCAATATTACTGAAAAGGAAAATATTAAAATTTATTTTATGTCACAAACTTGCAAATCATTTAACAAACTTGTTAGGTCAGAAGAATTCAGCTAAGCTTTTAGACCTATCTTATCACTGCAGTCTAACTGACTTTTCATAGTAAAACTTGCAATCTTTAGACAATTAGTTTTTCGATAAATTAATATGTGAACAGTAGAATCACAATATAGACCAGTTTTCTTTGTAAATAATTAAAGGTAAAAACAAAAAATGAAAGTTTTATCGCATTTGTGCTCGTTACAAATTTTCCACAAATTTTGTGTATCAACAGCAGAATTCTCTGGACTGTGGATATATGATAAGTTTTACTGTTAGTTTGTCTCGAGGCCCTGAGTGCTGTTGCTGTCAGGTCAAGTTTGGTCGTTTGACAGCTCTTGACAGGCTCTAGTCACCAGGGATGCCCTTTCAGTTTACGTTACTTTAACTCCTAACTTATGTAAAATTAATGAGTTTGGAGTTTAGAAAAATTAAAGAGGATAAGAGCAAAATTAAACAATGTTGTTTTGGGGTAACAATCTATTAAAAGGGGTTTTGCTTGTATGTATTACCATGAATGATATTTTAAATTAATGAAAGTAGTTTTTTTTAATGCGTTGTGTATTTAAATATAATGTAGGCAACATTTTTATTTACCTTTCAGGCAGTTGTCACGGTAAATAAGATTATCACGTAGATGGTATTATATTGTCTCTTAATCTTGTAATTGGCTATACAAGAAAAAGTAAACTCTTCGTAACCCTTGTAGTCATTTTGTAATAGGTTGACACCTCTGGTTTCTACTTATTATCCTCCACCAAAGGGCCTCGAAAATAATATGTCACTTAATGGGGTTTTAAATTTTGTATATGCTTCCCGAAAAAAAACACACATTTCCACTTTGAGGTCCTGGTAAAACATAGATCCCATCCTTATATTTGCCTAAATCTCATAATTAGAGTACAAATCAATTGGTTTTGGTGAAAGAAATGCCGATGGTAAAAAAATAGGAGCCAGTTGGCAGTATGATTCCAAGAAATATATGTGTGTCACGGAACAGTATTCCTTATATTTTATTTCACAGCAATGTGAGTGTATATAACTTAAACTAATTAAAAACATAATTTAGTACTTTAGAGCTTAACATTTGGCAAAACCTTACATAATATGGTTATATTTATTTAATAAATCATAATTAAATGTATAGATAAGTATCACTTCATCGTGCATCATTAACATGTCAATCCCCTCCTAAACCCAGATCGATAAAATACACCTACAGCCATTCCAAATCTGCATTACCAATTATTCCTCAACGGTTTCAAAAAGAGGGAGGCAATTTAACCCTGTAATCCCATTGAGATAATTATTCAACCAGTTGGCTGTGACACATTAATTACTTTTCTGCGGATTAAACAGTATTCAGTCTCGATAGAGTTGTGGCGGAGATTAAAGATGCCCTCGGGGGCGATGATCGATAAAACTCTTTCATTTATGACCATTTAGGGCTTCCCAGCTTTGGCTCTGATGAATGGCTTCACAATGGCCTTTGGTGATTACAGTCGTATTCCGGTGAACTAGGACGTGCTATGTTCACTGCCAAGCTGTAGATTTAACTGTGTAATGGTTTTGGATGAGCAAGTGTTTGATTTGTAACGTATTTTAAATACCAAAAATAACTTTTTTTATTTACATTGACAAAATATATATCAGGAAAAACTACAACTAACGTACTTACTAGGTACAGATTTTTTAGAATATAATTTGACAAGGTAATATTTCTCAGCAAATCGTAATATTTGGTTTCGTCAATGATTGATTCAATATAATTAATTAATATAATTACAATAATTAGTTAAAATAATTAAACAATGTGTATACATATTTTTTTTTACTGAAAAACTTTTTCGCAATTAAAGAAAATGGCATTTTTATTTTTTTAAATAGGTGTGTGGCTTACCTAAATTCATATAAAGCTGAAGAGAGAGGTACTAGCGAGGAATGTCTTCCATAAAATGCTACTGGTTGGAATAGCAATAGTATTTAAGGTGATTGTTACGTAAACACAAAAACTTTTTATTTAGATTTTAGTTTAGAGTTCCTGTAAACAAATACTGTATATCTTCTGCGATATAAATAAAGTAAAAAAATTCTCTGCCAGCGTTATACTTACATTTACTACTGATTCAAAATAGAAATTTATATATCACATATGGAGTCATATATTGGAAAAAAAACCTAAAACCAGATATTGCCAAGTGTCTTTTTACCAGGTTAAAAGTAATCCCACAAAGTAATGGACTCTCTAAACTTAAGACATGTGTAAGGGGAATTAAATCAAATAAAAAATGATTTGAGTTGTTTAGTAAACAATTTTTCTTAACAGTTCATTGTTTTTAGTTTAGTACTCAATCATACATGTCTAATTTAAGAGACAGGTTTTCTGTTTATAATTAATTTCTTACATTACTTTGATATTTTACAGAGGTCGAGGCATCGAAAAGAAGCCTCTCCACCACAACTGCCAATAGTGACAACGGTAGTGCCAGAAGACTATGTAGACAGCGTAGACTCTCTCACAGAACAAAGTAAGTCATGATTCAATGAGTAATGGAAGCTTTAGAATAGTAGGTAATAAATATGTTGATTACAAGTACTGTAAGACACTATGACGATGACACAACAAGCTCATACGTGTTTTATTTATGTTTTCTTTACTTTATTGCTGATGGCCTGAAATGCATTGTTGTGGTTGTCTGAGATTTAGTGTTATTGGAAATTTTATGTAAATGACATTCAAAATGGTGTTTTACAAGCTCAAGTTTTGTACGTTTAAGTTTGTTTTTACAGATCCGGTTTCTTAAATTTGGTAAGTCCGAAAATAGTTGTTTTACTTGAATATACCACTAAATGCTTTATTTCGAACATATCTTTGCATGATACCAATACAACAATACATTCTTTTTGAGCTTCCTAAAACGACAAGTTGGTTCTTATTCACAGAAGTTCTCCCCCGTAAATGTAATAGCTATGCAACTTTGAATAATGGCTGATCAGAAAATAAATAAATAAAACAGGTATACCAACTTGTGAGTTTTTTTTTGTCGTTACAAAGTGTCTCACAGCAGTTCTAATATGTTTTGAGTTAAAAAAAAAACACTCTATGTAACTTTTGATAAAGAATAACATCTAGAAATATATTGCAAAGAAGATATTTATGGAGATAAATATCTCATATCAAAAATATTAAATTCACAGCAGGATAATGTAACGCCCAGGTATTCAGGAATGGAGCTAAACTGGGCTATCGTAGGAACAGCTGGGTTTAAGAGCTGCTTAATATGCTACTACGTCCCTTACTGTATTCCGTTCTCAATAAAGAAGCTTGAATGTTTATTTTACTAGCATGTTTTAGGATTGGTGTGAAATTCTCTCTACCTGTAGAAAATATTATTCTCATAAACTTACAGAAGTACGTGTATATTATTAATAAATGTTTGCACCTTTTAGGAATGGATGTACTGATCAAACATTTAATATCTAATTCGATGACGGATTAACTTATATTTATAATTTCAAACGTATAGAAACAATTAATTATTTCCTGTAAAGGTATATCATGGAAGGTTTAAGATTAAAGAAATAGTTGAATAAACCAGATGAAGGTTTTTAAAGGACTTTAATAAAAAATATATATAAACATAATATATAAAATATTAGATAAAATGAAAAAAAGGCATTGTGTAATGTCCTGTGACCTGTCATGTTTTATAAAAAAAACATTAAGTAATAATATGTAATATTAAAATAAAATATTCAATAACTTACCTGATTTTGAATTGAAATGCAATTCATAAATCTTACCAAATTTATGAACGAACGAAAGGGTTTGAAGACTTTAAATAAATTATGATGAATATGAAAAGGTACTAAATTAATGGGTTCACCAATGAAATAGACCTTATACGGCTTAATTAAAAGTAATAATTGTCACGGCTTACGGTTATAAATAAACTTTAATTTAATTTAACAATGTTGTAATGGTTTTCACATTGTTCTACAAAGAGCCAATTTGTCCTGATCAGTATTTACAGCTAAACGAATCAGATATTGCAGTTTATTTTTACAGTTTCAATTACATAAAAGATTATTTTAGCCAGGTTTAATGCCACAACATTCTCTTTCAAATCACCAAAAGAAATATGTATGTGATCGAATGGTCTTTTTTCAGTGTTTTTGAATTAATTAACAAAATCTTCTTCAAACAATTTATACATCAGTTACGTTTCATGACCAATATTTTGAAACTTTTATTCCTCTATCACAGAATTATAAATGTTGAAATATTTTTCAAATAGTTTTATAAATTAGTAATGTTATGCCAGGCCCTTTCTTTTTTTAAGAAGACCCTTAAAAGGTTCAGGGTTAACTATAATTAGGCCTTTATTGTATCTTTTTCTATTTGTATAAAAGAATAGAGGTCAGAAGCACATAAAAAACTGTGTTTAAATCTGAATGTGTTCCCTGTGAACCATTTACATGTACCTATTGTTTCAGACATATGTCTAGTCCAGTATTGTGGCAAGGGCAGAGAGTGTCATGTAGTGAACGGTGTGGCACAGTGTGTGTGTCAAAGGAGATGTAGTAAGCACCAGAAGACTGTGTGTGGGTCTGATGGTAGACTCTATGGCAAGCACTGTGGAACTAACATATATTGTATTGTTTCAGACCCATGTCTAGTCCAGTATTGTGGCAAGGGCAGAGAGTGTCATGTAGTGAACGGTGTGGCACAGTGTGTGTGTCAAAGGAGATGTAGTAAGCACCAGAAGACTGTGTGTGGGTCTGATGGTAGACTCTATGGCAAGCACTGTGGAACTAACATATATTGTATTGTTCCAGACCCACGTCTAGTCCAGTATTGTGGCAAGGGCAGAGAGTGTCATGTAGTGAACGGTGTGGCACAGTGTGTGTGTCAAAGGAGATGTAGTAAGCACCAGAAGACTGTGTGTGGGTCTGATGGTAGACTCTATGGCAAGCACTGTGGAACCAACAGATATTGTATTGTTTCAGACCCATGTCTAGTCCAGTATTGTGGCAAGGGCAGAGAGTGTCATGTAGTGAACGGTGTGGCACAGTGTGTGTGTCAAAGGAGATGTAGTAAGCACCAGAAGACTGTGTGTGGGTCTGATGGTAGACTCTATGGCAAGCACTGTTGAACTAACAGATATTGTATTGTTTCAGACCCATGTCTAGTCCAGTATTGTGGCAAGGGCAGAGAGTGCCATGTAGTGAACGGTGTGGCACAGTGTGTGTGTCAAAGGAGATGTAGTAAGCACCAGAAGGCAGTGTGTGGGTCTGATGGTAGACTCTACGACAACCACTGTGAACTACATAGAACGTCGTGTCTTACTAACTCAAATATCGTAGTGGACCACTCGTTCTCGTGCATATCCCCAGGTAGGTGTAAAAGTGTAACAGTCGTAAAAAATTACTGCTTGGCTTTTTCCTTGAAGTTTGTGATTTTTTTTTTAAGATTTTATATAATATTTTGAATTTTGACATTGATATATAGCCTATGTTTTGTCAGTGACTTACCCTTTCATGGAATTTTTTTGGGATAAAGATATTTTGTGCAATCAATAATCTTCTTCAGTACTAAATATCGTAACCAATGTTGGTGGTACACCACAGCAATCCCCGTAACTGACAGGCTGATTTAAGCCACAGTAAGTCACTTTAGTTAAGCATCGTACGTGATCGTGTACGTAAGAGAAATAACTTTTTAGTGCTCCCAATTTGAATGGCTGATCAACATTTATAAACTGTCTTAGTCTATAGTAATTTTATCTATAGATGGAATTTCTTCTTCAAGTCTTAATGTTATTGTACACATTTTTCAAGTTTGCCGTTGACTATTCAACCGACTTTTTCTTACTTGCAGATGGGACTCCAATCAAGAAGGCTGAGAACATATCTCTAGTAGAGCTAGAAACAGTTTCATCTACGACATCTCCTGTAACAATTCCTGCTACCAACAGCAGCTTCCCTGATCTTCCCGACGGTAATCCCGAGGACAACGAGGCAGACGCAGACTTGTACTACGACAAAGAAGAGTGCTCTCTGCAGGAGTATGAAATACTTAAGGTAGTGTATATGGTTGTTGTACGTTTAAGGCTTATGCTATATGTATATGTAATGTGGAGGGATGGATAACAAGAGAAAGAAATGCAAGTTATTACAACCCGGTCGCCTTTTAACCATAGTAGGAGTGACAATTGTATAAAGTAGGAGATAGAAAACTTACTAGTGTTGACACAAAGATTAGCCTTAGGAGAAAACGAAGCCTTTGAAAAGGTCAAAAGGAAAAAGGTCATCAAAGTAAAGTTTATATGGGCTGTTTAGGCTCCATCTCAAAAGAAGTCAAATGGATTATGTAATTTCAATTAACATACTCTACTACCGTCACATTACAATTTGAATTAGTTTAAAGTTAAAATATGCGTTTTGAAACTCACGACTTTGGGTAGTTCACTGTAAGCTAACTTGACTCTGATTGTTTAATTGGGTGTATATAAGTTTAATGATGGTAAAAAGAGTATAAAGTTCATTTAGTTATCCTGTACATTAGCATTTTTCATATATCTATAAAAACTATTCTATTTTCACTTCATTTACTTAAAAGAGTCGATGTAACATTTTGTTTGATTATTTTTACTCCTATCAAAAGAGAAATTATAGCAAATTTTATATATTTTTATTAACAAACAAACAATTTATTTTTTTACTTCATTTACACAAAGATTCGATATAACCTTTTGTTTGATTATTTTTACTCATATCTCTAATGTATTCATATTTATATAATAAAACATTTAGGAAACTGGAGCATCTTTTGAAAACATTCTGTATGTATGGTTGTGGATACCAATGTATTCTAAGACCGAACACACAATGAACGATTTTATATAATTTATGTAAATACATAATTCTTGCAGGACAATCTTCTTCTGTTCAACCACGCCAAGATGATGGGATCTGACCCGCGAGCCTCTGGAAAGGAGTACTTGGTTTCCAAGATGTTCCGAATGTACGACGAAAACAACAACGGTCTACTAGATACTGATGAACTGGACCTAGTGAGTTAACGATTATTGCATATAGATTGTAGAACACAGTTTTTAGCTTTAACCCTGTGATTGCTATTAATATTCTATCATTTCACGTCAGTTTAGCACATTCTATCACAGTTAGGATGGATTGACAATGTTTTTGTATAAAAGATTACACCAAATCCCGAAAATCCTAAAAGATATCTTAAATTAACAATAGAAATATAACATCAGCTTAAATATAAACCAAATACGAGTGAAAGACGGGTTTAAGTATTGTGTTGGTTCAATCTGATAATGTTCGTTTAATAAAAGTGATTAATTAAATTGTTGACACCTGTGATTTGTTTATTTAAATTAAAAAGCTGCTGCCTTTTTCAACAATACGTTGGCCTTATGAGTATTAGGGTATATTAGGCAATCAAATTACCAACTCAGCTGCTAAAAATTTAGAACTAACAAATATATAAAGCAAATTTAGTTAATGGCTGAACTGTTTAGAAACCAAACCACTCTAATACTGCGATGATTTAGTCACTTGTAGGAAAACATCTGGAGTTGTTTGACATTATCCTTTTATCACGCATAGTTTCACTTTGATTATCATAATTTTAGTCAAATTAACCCCTTTTTGAACTCTTGCACAATTTATTCGTCCCCGCTTTGCAAGTAATCTTACACGCATCCTCATTCCGTTTCCATTGGAGAATACAGTACACTGTTATTGTTCTAAAGACGCTAGGGTCGATCCTGGGATCGTTTTTCGCATTATTTCAGGCTAGGCCTAGGGGTTATGGCATTATGCCTGGAATACATCCATTGGTGATTTGGCGGGATTTGAACCCTGTACCTCAATGACTGAAGTCCCGTGCTCTACCACTATAAATTGTGGATGTTTATAGGCATGCACTGTGGATGCGGTACTCCCTGGTGTGGACTAACCTTGGCTTAAAATACCTACATTATTAATAATTTTAAAATTATACATTTAAAGTAATTAGACCAGCTCGCTCACCCATTGGCGAAGACACTATCAAATAGGTTTCTTGATACTAAAAAGATTGTTTCCAACAGGTTGCAGAGCGAGAACAGTTGAGCCAGTTGTCCCAAATTTGCGCACTGAGAGACATGATAACATACGATGATGCAGACAAGGACAGTCAGCTTAGCAGGGCAGAGTTCTACGCTGCCTTCAGCAAACTGTACAGTAAGTGCAAAGTACACTTCAACATAAACTGGGATAGGATAAGTTAGTGGTGTCCTAGTAAACTTTTATAAATAAATCCTCAAGTTCTGGAGGTGATGCTTGTGATAGGTCGGTAAAGTTTGATGAGACAATATAGGGATATTTAAACCAGGCATTGAGGGTTGCTATATTATTAATTGGTAATATCACTCCCATCAAATCTATGTTCAGTTTTATGGCTATTTTTTACATTAATATATTTCTCTGGTGAAATAGGCTTGGTCTTAACTTCCATAGAAGTTGTTTTTGGTTTGTGTTGGACTTTTAGTTTAACTCTCGAGGACTCTAAGTATTTTTATAGGGTAAACTATTATTTGGTAAAAGGTATTTGGTAAACTAAATCACGAGTTTTTAGGTAGGAGCACATTTAGTTTCCTACTCGTTTATTATAAAAGTTAACAAACTAAGAGAATATGTTAAGGTATGTTCACAAGTATACTCTGTATGATGGAACCTTTCTATTGGCATTCGACTGACTACCTAGGATTGGACCGTGACTTAAACAATTGGCCTCTTCCCAGGTATATGGAGAATCAGGTGTAGGGCACTCCCCTCCGAAATCATCTGGCTATACCTACGAATGTATCTTGCAGAGGAGAAAAAGGATCAATGCAAGCAAAGCATGACATATAAATAAGAAATTAGTTAGCTATTATTACAGTAGTTATTCTAGAGAATAAATTAGTTTAAAACAGCTTCCTTCTCAAAATTTACACGTAGTTTTAATCCTTCAACTCAAAAGTAATTTATAGGTCACAAAACCCTTAACCTTTTTCAGGCCTATCAGTGGTTTCGCTGGACAAAGCGCTTGAGGTGAACCACCTGAGTGCAAGGGTAGGGGACAACGTGGAGATCAAGTGTGACGTCAGTGGTACTCCTCCCCCTCCCATCGTCTGGAGGAGGAACACAGCTGATCTGTCGTCTCTGGGGGAGGACGAAGTGAGGGTGTTTACGGACGGTTCTCTCTACCTGACCAGGATACAGCTGGTGCATGCCGGGAACTACACGTGTCACGCCCAGAGGAACAGAGATGTTACTCAGACCCACGTGCTCACCGTGCATAGTGAGTGATAACTACATGTTTGATTATAGTTAGCTTGTATAAATGTAATGTGATTAGTTGCTTTCGCATTACTACACCTAAATTGGTAAAATGAAGCCCTTAAGTTAGGTAAGCTTAGAGTAGGAAGATTTTGTTATTTAAACTAATTAAAATCTTATTTGGGAAGTCGATTTATCTGTGGGCATGGTATAATACGAAATTACCCGTTGGTTTGATCGTTTGCTATAAGTCAGTAGTTCGATTAATTAAGTTATTGAAATTAGTTCCATTCTAGCTTTTAAAGGAAAACTACCCAGCACACAGGTCCTAGTAGCTAATAATTGTTGATTCAAATAAGGTATTATCTTGAACTTAGTTGTATTTGTAGAAAGGAGTAATATAGAGGCTAGATTACCTTTTTGTACTTCTCTTGGAAAACTATGAACTAAACTCTTATTTGTTCGTCTCAGTCCATTACGTACCAAACTAGCCTAGTCGTAAAATGTGTTTGGTTCTGTAAAAAGCTGAATGTAAAAGCACGACGACCTTTACGGAATTTTGATTTTATAGTTCAGTAATATTTTCATAACGCCTCATTACTTTCTCTATTCGCCTAAATAATACCTTAACAATACAACACCAAAATTTTACCATGACAGTTCATTAACATCCAAAAATGACTCCAAATATTCTTCCATACAATACACAATCATTACATACTCAGACGATATGAGATCAATTCTGCGATTGGATACAAACATAATATATTAAAAATATATTATATTCAACAAAACGAAACAATGATCATTTCATTTTGTATTTAATTCAATCGTGTGATCATTTAATCGTATTGAAATAATCGATTACATATTATAGTTTTACATTTAAGTAAATTAAACACAGTTTTCATTCCGATTGATGCTTTAATCTATTTACAGTTTGCCTCACAAACCCATTTCATTTATTTAAATTGGAACCTGTAAGCAACATGCTCTTGGCTAATAATATCTAGTAATATTGATATATTGTTTGTCTATTTACGTAACATTCGTTCATGCTGTTAATAAATAAATTAGGATATTATTGATTTATATATATCCAGTATATATAAATTAGCGTTTCAGTAAATTAAACCCATGTAAATTAAACACAGCAACGTCAAAAAGACAGTTTTTGGTCGATTTCATAGTTTTATTTTTATATTGCAGATTTTATCACAAACTAATTTCATTTTAATTTGAATGTGTTAATGATAAGCTCATGACCGTCAATACATCTCTTGTATTGAATGTTTTGTCTATTTGTAAAAACTATTTATTATAATATAAATCAATCGTTATACCTTTAGGGAGAGTATTTATTTAATTGTTTTAAGACAATTTAGATTACTTTTTGATACCTTTTTTAAGGTGTCAAAACTTAATGTGAGCTTAACTATGACGTTAATTTCTTTACGAATTTAATCCTAAAATAGATTATTATTTTAATACTTAGACAAATGTAAAATCTTTTTCGATTCACAACCGTGTATTATTTTCAAACTTGTCTATTTTAGCTATACCTGATGTGAAGGTTACTCCCAGAATACAGTCTCGTCGGCCAGGTGAAGAAGCGGCCATGTTTTGCCACGTAATCGGAGAACCATTCCCAAAGGTAAATTCGCTTTTTTTGTAAATTTTCTGTAAAAAATCCATAAAAAATAAATATTTTGTTAAATGAGTTGGATATAATTTAAGAATTCATTATTTAATATTAAATACAGAAGAATAAGATCCCACTTATCATGGGAAATATTTAGTAGTCCGAAACTTAGAATACTACACTGTGCAGTGAGTGTAAATGTTATTTTCTTAACAGATTTTACGATTAAGTTTATTTATTAAGACCTTAAATATTTTTTGGCTACTCTCAAGATGATTTTAAAATCTTTTGTCACACTATTTTAATACTTTTTTCGTCCTCATTTATTTTGTGAATAACGAATTATTTTTTAAAGATATAAAATAGGATACACGTTATTATTTTCTTACACACTTTATATTGATCCCAATTATTTTGTTCATACCTACTGCACTTACGTTCAGAAGTTTAATTAGCTCTCTTGGTGTCAAGGTTTTCTTTTTTTCTTTTCTTGAATTTTTAATGGCTTATATTTTGATCAAGCTATTGTTTATATGATATTGTTATCCCACGGTTAAACTTATTTTATGATAAATCTATATTTATTAATTTTATGGTTTGATTTAAACTTTAAAAAAATGTGCCGATTCTGTTACCACTGTAGGTTATGTTCTACAAAGTGCTTTCCCAAGTTTCAAAAAGATAAGTTAATCAAATTTTCACAAATCTTTTTATCTAAATCATGCACTTTACACTACTTCTTGCCATATATAATTTTCTATTTGTAATTAATTGTAAATATTTATTATTGTTACTGTTTATTTGTAACTGTCCATTATTTGGCATTACTCATTTACTATTTATTTATTAGTTTATTTCTAGTTATAAATGTATTTTTACTGTTAAGTGGCTATGCTTTTGAAAAATAAAATAGATACATAAAAAAAGATCACCAATACATTTCCTCAGATATTATGGTAACTCTAAATTTAAGCAAATCATTAGTGAAAAATAACATCATTTTGCTCGTACTTTAATCTGTTCTTATATAGGTTGAGTGGCTGAAAAACGACGAGCCTCTCAAGCTGGACTTTCCTCACAAGTACAGTATCATCGGTAACGGTACGGAGTTGAGGCTCCACAACATCGGCTACGCTGACACTGGAGCGTACATGTGTCAGGCGACCAACGTAGGAGGAGTCACCAGGGACATATCATCCCTCATCGTACAGGAGGAGCCGACCCCTAGTGAGTCATAGTGTAGCTTTAGTCCCACCTTCACGTCATAGAACGCTTAAACGTTCTAGGCTTAGAAGGGTAAAGGTTCTTGGTTAAAATTGTGTAGCAGATTACTGCCTGTACCACTTTTTTCCGTGGTTTAAAGCTTGGAGGAGAGTGAAAGAGAGGATTTAGGGGAGGGAGAGTGCAACCTCCTCTCTCGCGGAACAAAAGAGATGTCCGCGGAACAAAATCGATGTTTAGGCCGGTCCCAAAATCTACCTGCTAACCCCCATAACAAAAGTGATATGAAGAAATCAGCCTTTAACTGTGGAACAAAAGTCACACACGCAGATTACTTCAGACTAGAAGAAGAGGATTGAGGTTTTATCACAGAGCTAAGTCATTATTGGGTGGAATTTAAACCTGGCACCTTGGGGATTGAGGTCCTGCTACCTATCACCAGACAAGCTCTCCTAAGTGAAAGCAAAACAGTATATTGATACAATTAATGAAGTCAAATTGAGCTACATCCAAGTCCAAGATGTAAATTACTTAATTGTTTTAAATTCGCAAACCGTTTAATCAGACCAGACTGAATAGACTGATAACTATAAACTTTCCTTTACGTATCATAAACAACAAGAGTATCAAAGAAGAGAAGGTAAAATTTAGACTCGAGCACACTTTGAGAATGGCTTGTCTAAATGTGTCCGTAGTTATACATTGAATATTGCCTACAGTTAGTCCATGTATCTGTGGCGTGTACATCGGTATCAATATGTCAATGATGGAGTTCTTCTTTACTACATTTTTATGTTTTTAAGATTTAAGGAGGGTTTACTATTTTTGGTTACGCACATAAAGACTTAAAGGAAACTATATTTCAAATATTGCACCTTTATGACTAACGGATCCTACAATTTTGTGAGGAGTTAGTTAGTTAGTGTGGGTGGTTATAATGTAGAAAAATATATATATTTAAGCCATGTGTAATCGATTAAAATACACTTTCGGTGTCCATATAGATGCCCTTGTTATACCAACTCACCATTTTATTCTGTATACATTTTTTCACCCCATGAAATTAATTTTCATAACACTCCTGTAGTATCCTCAAGTCATTATTCAAGAAAACTCTCTCTTGAAAGGCATATATAATAAATTATATGGAATTATAATCTCTTTAAAATATATGAGCTCAATGAGAGTATCATGAATCGTGTTGATCATGACTAAATTTAACTATCTGATAACAATAAACCTTTGTTCTACTTGTGTTTGCCCCAGCTGCGCCCAATGAGGAGAGACGATTCTTCTCCTTCCATGACTGGGGAGTGTCTGTGTACGAGCCTACAGCCTGTAGACTTTACCATCAGATACAGTCTACTGATATCATACCCGGCACACAGGTCAGCACTTTGTTTATTCATTTTGTTTATTATATGTTAATTTACATTTGCATACCTATTTGTTTATCTTCATTAGATTTTTGTTTTAATTTCCCTCCCCTATTTAAAATGCCATTAGTAAACGTAGAGTATGTTTATTTAACTTATTTTGTTTTCTCTTGTTTTAATCCATCCTTTACTTGTATTTCAATTATTTTATTTATGTATTTTTTGTCACTTGACTGTTTATTTAACAGATCTATTCATTCTGACATCCATTGTTTTTGCAATGATTGTAATATATTATTTACAATTTTTTTTTAATATACAGTGTAGCTTAGCCTTTTTTATTGAAATATGAACTTAGAAATAAGAATGTAACGTACCTATACGTTCCTGTAAATCCAGAAAATACGCTTTGCTAGGTACAGTTTGTGTGACCTAAATTGGACTCATGGTTATATCTAATTAATTATATTGCATACATTTCTATAGATTTTGAAAAAGACATTGAGGAACATAATTTTTCAAGAGTATGTCTTGTGTGAGTATAGTGGGTCTTTAAATATTAATGGGTAAAATATTATGCTAAAATAGACATTCTGGAAATATTTCAATCAAAATTAAAAATTATATTATTCATTTTAGATGAATAGTTTATTTTGTTATCTTTGCCTTCAGGAGTACGTATGCGGTGATAAGGGTGTCAACTGTAGCTGGGGTCAAGCAATCAACGTTGCCAACAGATACGTGTACGTCTCTCAGCCTCTAAAGGACAGAGTTCTTGTAATCAGCAAGATACAGATGGTCGTAGTGGATGTAAGTGTACCAGAACCTTTTTAGCTGTGATTGGAATAGCCCATAGTTAAATATGCCTGAGTTAATGTGTAATTAAATATTTTTATATTTTTGAATGGAAATATATAAACGATTTGTCGAGTCAGGTGTATGCACAAGCAATAAATTGTATATGATTTTTCGTGTGGTTTTTTATGACGCTAGAATGTTTTTGCCAATAAATGGTCGAAACCATAGTCTTACTAATAGAGTTGGCATTTTATTTAATAGAAGAACCATTGATTGATAGCCCACTAAAAATTACACGTGGGTCAAAGTCATACAATCATTGATATTAACAAATTTGATCGTCAGTACACAGCAATATTTATAGTTTTCTTTTCCCAGTATGAAGGTCACTTGTATAAGTCTAAGTGAATAAGTCCTAGACTTAGATGCCATTTGGTTTTTTGGGCTATCAATTATTTCATATAAACTTTTATCATCAATTTATGGAGTGCTAACGAAAATATTACGTCAAATAGTAATCAAGTTCTGTGTTTGAGCCATTCCAACAAAAACGTAAGTACATAAATAATTTAAAAACATGAAAATATTTCAAAGTAAAAAAAAAGATCCAAACATCAACATCTTCCCTCCAGGTGGTTGTAACCGACAAGAACCCTGTGGCGCTGCACTACGTACCTCACATGGATCAAGTGTGGGTGCTCAACTGGCGCAGTGAGCGAGACCAAGGTGTAAAGACCATCCAGGTCATCAGAGACGCCGCGCAGAAGAGGAAACACCACACTGTACACCCTGAGCCGATAGATGGGCAGTTCGACTTGGTGCGGGACCTCTTCATGCCACCTATACAGGTGAGCCAGTAGAACCAGCTGATTATATCACTGATTTATTGTTCAATTTATGTAAGCTTCAAGAAAAGCGTACCGCTAATAATAAATTCCACCAATGTGTTGGAAAATATTGAAAATAGTGTTGGAGCTCTATAAACATCTTTTGATTGGATAACTGTGATATAATTTGAAGAAGGTGATAATGATACTATACAATGACATTTGGACCGGTTTTGTCAATTTAAAAGTTTTTTATTGTTTTCTATGTTTTTACTCATTGTTTCCCCCCTAGGATATGTCCCACATGTTCAAGTACGGATATGTAAGTCACACCAACCAGAGAGGACTGTACAAGCTAGACCTAGCCAACATGAGATACATTCGTAGTCTGGACCTAACTCCGTACAACTGTGTACCTCACTCCATGCAATTCTCAGCTTTATGTAAGTGTGTAGAATAATTGGATAAGTGACGCACTATTGAATAAGAAAAATACTAGCATTAACATTGATAAGAGTTTTTGAATAACAATTAGGAGTTAGTATAAAATGGTTAATCAGGCAGTAAATTTACTAATCAGTAGGATTAGAAAACGTTTTTTTTCAGTAAAGATTTTATAGGTTGTTTTACCTCCTCGTCATTTCCACTTGGAGTTCTTGAGGAAGTTTCTATTTAAACAAGCATAAGTCACTCATGCCCATGAAAAGTACAGCAGCTATATTATTTGTAATGGAACATTCGCTTGGTAATTTTAAAGAAATAAGACTTGAAACATTTGTCCCCAGCACAAATCCTTTAAGGGGTTGTTTACTGACTTATGTGGATAAAAAACCTGTCAGCAGTAAAAATCTGGGTTTGATATGATTCGGTGGGGTGACTCAGCAAACAACCAGGTAACACAATAAATCCTTTGTGTTATGGAGGATTTTGTGTTTGTGTTTGTGAAGTTGAGTTAATGTATAAGGTAATTACGTTAAAAATAGTATTTTTGAAGGCATATCATGAGAAAGCATATTGAAAAATTTGTAATAGTACACACTTTTCTACAGATGGTTTCGTTATTGTCGAGTGCGAAGAGCCGGTGACAGGTCGAGCTACCGGTCAGATCCTCTTGGACTACCTGACAGACGCTGTTATCAGCCAGAAGGTCGGACTGTCAGGTCGTCCCATGGTCTCTCCCAACTCTAGAACTGTGGTCACCCTGGACCGTGCCAGAGATGGAGTCACTCTGGTAGTGCAGCAAGTCACTGGTATGTTTATATCATACTTTCAAATTGTCAGTACTAAAATAATTGTATCTTACAGCAGGACGACTATAACATAGCTGAGATTAGGCCTTTTCCCTTACAAGATACAAAAAATATCAAATTTAGGTAAAATATTTAAATACGACATAAAACTAGTACAAAAAAGGTACTTACAGAATAAAACATTTATAGATCAAAGTAGTAAGGTCGCCATTGGTTCCTCCCCTTCTCTGGTGTTGGCTGAATTGTCAACATGGCCTTGGTAAGAAGCTAATTTAAATAAATGATTTTAATAAGGTAAAGCTTATGTTAATGAACACTTTTTTACATGAAACGCACTTGTAATTAAATGTTGTTACACCACACTTACCATATAAAAAATACTCAATACGCCTTGTTAAGTTTAGTACGATTGTCAATATTTAATATGACATAGCATCGTAATAATCACAACGAGTTTTTCCATGTAGCTTATGCATATTTCACGGTGGGAATCATGATTAGGCATTTCAATAAATATGCACGGTAAATTACATATAAACATAGGCTATAGAAAACTCTACTTGTAACAAAAACTATCAAAATAAGTATAACTGCATATTTAATGTTACAGAGTCCGGACTGAAGTTTCTGTTCGACGTAAAGACGACGCTGAATGTCAGTGACATGACGTTCTACCCGTCCCAGACCACCCACGGGTATGACCTGTACGCCAGCGCCGTGGACAAAGAGGATATACTGTTCCTCAATCTAGTCACAGGTAATGTAAAATTGTTTAAGCAGATCCTTGAGGGAAACATGCCTTATTTAATGAAAATGTGTGTATCAATAATGGAAATGGAAGTAGGTCTATAACAATTTCCCAAACAATTGTACAAAACATCCATCTTCTATATACTTATTAATTAAGGGGTTTCTTAGTATCATATAGAGTCACTAGATTAGACTAGATTCATAGACTAGATTCACCTATCCTACTTAACCGATTCATACGACTTAGGTGTCGTTTTAAAGCTTATATCCAGCTGAATGACGAATAGTAATTGAACAGGCAATTGCTGTTATGCCTTCTCCCACCCTAGCATTTGTTCTATTTCTGAAGATAGCTTTCGAATGACCATTGGTTGCTGGTAACTTAACCTTAATTTTATCTTAAGTATAAACTTTCTTGTTTCCATTTTTGAATGGAAATTAATTGTAGATTATTAGCTGGCTACCTTCAGTTGGTTGGTTAACAACAGTGAGACTGTAATCAGCAGAACAAAACGGTTAACATTGAAATCGCAGATAAAAAATAAAAAATGCATGAGACAATTATTCAAGTACCCAGACAATTTTTCAGGCTTAATGTTATAAGAAAATGTTACTTATAACATCAATTAAGTATTACGTAGTAACAATCAATTAATCAATTAATTATCTACAGGCAAGGTGGAGATGATCACAGGTGTGGGGAAAGCGATGCACCCCTCCCTCTCCCAATGGGGCAACCCCAACAGACCAATCGCGGCCTCGGGCGTGTTCGGCCACTACATGGTCACTCCGGCCAACGAGGCGCTGTTCGTGGTCAACGGAGAGACTAGGACAGTCAACTGCGAGATCGGAGGCTTGGTGCATCCCCGGGCCGTCGTCTGGGTAACCATGCAGCTACAGTGAGGAACTCGACAGCCCACCCCGTGTACATTGTAAATAGCGTTGATTTTACCGTCACTTTTGATAATCACAGAATCGTGTAGTTTCGTTGCCACGTTTAGTGTAGTACGATACGAGTGAAACAATCATTATTTCGCTGTCGCCGTGTGATATCGCTTTATTTGTTTGTGGTCGTTGTTGGCCTTCCGCTGGAGCGGTGGTGGACAGATTTGTCACCGAGGCTGGTGACACGCTATTCTTTCAACTATTCAGCTTGCAGCACGTGAGCTTTGTATGAATCAAGTTCCTAAATTGAAATCAGCTCTTTGTTTCGGTATGTTTAACGCTATTCGAAATCAGAATGTTGATTTTTGTCGTAGCCTATGGTGTTATTAACACACCAAAATAGCCTGTGGTATTTTCTGTTATATCGATCACACTATAGGTTAGGTAAAGTTAGTCAGTTTATTTGTATAATTAAAAACATGCACTAATAAACCATAATAATCCAATTCAACCTAAAGTTCTTGAAATCAAGGTGTGATTGGTGTAACAAACATTACCAAATTAATTCTGATGTTTTTTATTGAGCTTACTTAAATAAAATTTTTGAAGTAAATGCGGGTAACACGTGAAGAATTGAAAGATGTTTCGCTTGGTTACATAGTATTTCTTCTATAAATGTCTTTCCATTGTTCATATCTTTTATCTTCCTTTAATGTTTGTTGTTTCAATCAACAGATTTTCAAGTCCAAATGATTATAAAAGGCACGGTACACATTCACTGTCCAAGTATTGAGATGCAGTGTTATTCGATAGAATTAATTTAGTTTGGTATTTGGAGAAAAATATTTTTGATAGTCAGTAATAGCGTAAAATGTATAGTCGATTCATAGATATTCACAGACATAGTGGTAAAGCCTCGATTACGACGCTTCTAGTCCTCCTAAGGTGCTGATGTACTTGGCACTTTAAAAATTAATCAATTTTGTTTTATAATTTTTAAAAAATCTCACATTGTTAATAGTAACATTTCTAGTCATTTTATTATCAAGTATGAAACTGTACATGTAAGGAACATGCTTTATATTGTAATATAATGGTTGTAACAATAAATACTTGTATAATTTTATGTACATATGTGTTTTATTACCCTTAAAGCCTTTGGATGAATTTACGAATTAGTTAATTTGTCATGAAGATTATTTTTAGATAAGTTAGGGTAACAGAAACAATATCGTGCGTTGTACTGCAGAAATGAAATATTATAGTAGTATACTGTGTACACGATGTGTGACTACACTTGTTATAACTATTTATCAAATATATTTCCAATATGAACTCATTAAATGAAAAGTATTATAATCTTTAAAATATTACATACTCATCCATTGAAAAAGAGAATTATATATCATCATTAAACATTGAATTTGTATTAACCAAACACGAAATCATATTTATTGAACCCATAAAGATTGTATCAATAACTTGCCGATGTAAAATCTGATTCAAAGTAAAAACGAGACTGCTTTCAGAGAAAGTAAAGATAACGACAAAACAAGAATCTGTTGCCGATATTCGATAAACTTGTCTAAAAAGAGCGTCGATAAGGGAAATAGCTTTTGTGAAGACACTTCAGTATTCTACGTACAAACGAAGCAAAGCTGGATTCAATGAACATTGGAGTGTTTGATATATCTAGGGTTTGATTTAGTTCCTTCCAGCTGAAACTCTGCCTCTTTGTGCAATCTAACTCCTGAAATCTTTTATCTGCTGGATATAATGTCGTTTTAAGAAATAAAATTACGTACAAGATCAATCAATTTTCCAAGTGAATTTTTCTTTTGCTTTGAATAAGTAACAACAACAAAATTATAAATAAAGCTAGTATATTTAAAAATTATGTCTACTATACTTTTAAGTTAAGAAGGCTCAACGTAGCACCGTTGAATGTAAACATCGCATAGATATAACACTTAGGACTGAAGACTACATTTTTATCACCCCATATTCACCTAAAACTCAACCCATTGTTGGAAGCTACATTTATCAATTATTCATGTACAGTAAGTTTTATCGAATGCGTGTAACAGCTATGTGTGTTATCTGTGTTGTGTAGTTTGTGTTTAAGTGTGCGTGTGTTTGTCACAGTATCGACATTCTGTCAGAACCAGATGACAGATGACTTTGTCACACAATAGTGCTCTATATTGCATATCCTGTCATGCATAATACAAGTTGACAAAAGATTATTTCAAATGCTTTTAGTGTCAATACTACAGTTTTAAATATTCCGTTTGACTGTTTGAATCCCATTCGATGGTTTCCAAATCTCAATACAATGATATTACTGTGGGTCAGGCTATGTATATTATATAAGTAATTACTACTCACATTTTGAGTTCAGATACCACTTCTATGGTTAAATGTGCGTTAGTTTGTTTTTAAAAGTCTTGGAGCACTGCAACCAAACTAATTAAATGGGTTTAAATCGATGGGTTTTAGCGAATTTCCCTATAGGGAAGTAGCTATTACCGTAGGTGGCACGGTAAGACCTAGACCCGGGACCGATTTACTTTTTCATTTTGATGTCCCCAGAGGCCAAAAACACCATTCGTTCAAATTTATATATATATATACGTTATATATATACGTCCGTAAACGCGATAGCTTGAGTAATTTTTGTCTGATTTTGATGAAATTTGGTTTAAAGGTGTAAAGTGAGATAAACGTGAATGAGTTCGCGAACCAGCACGATCGGACCATGGGAACGGGGCTTTACGGGGGGTTTTATGGGTTAAAAATTTGTTTTTCTCACTTTTGACCCTCAAATCACAAAATTTCCCGATTTCTCTTTAGACCTTTTTAAAGAGCTTAAAAAAACAAATAATTTAGTATATAAAAGTATTTTTGTTCGATTATTAGTAACGGAGAAAATTAAAAAAAATTTAAATTTAAAATTCCCATGTTTTTCTTATGGAGAGTATTGTCAAATGTTGTAGTTTGCTTGTTTATGGATATATTTTGATCAAACTTGGCAAATTTATTTATTTTGTACTAAGCTATCAATATTTTACTCAAAAACACACTTTATTAGTTTCCTTGTAGCAGCAAACCTAGGTACTCGTTAAACCTAATGTTATTAAAATATATTTAACTGAAAATCAATTCAGACAAATGGAAATTCGCTTAGTCGGCAGGTTTGCTGCGGCGGGGGTATTTTGTTATACTAATGGCAACTGTGGGAATGATATCGTGTTGTAAATATTAACATTCAAAACAGTATTAAACAAGGTCTACTCATAAATAGCACTAGTTATTTTAAACATTATACAACTTTTTTGTAACTAAAATTAAGAACGGCAAGTGTTCTTTTATAATAGTACTTTCTTTTATAAACTTTAACTTTTTTATAGAGGTTACCCCTATAACACAAGGTAGTTAACTGATTGACTTCATATGATCAAAATAAGAATCCTTTATCGATCAGTTAAGAATAAAACACATAACTCCACATAGATTAAAAAACAATACGTATGAAAATCTAATGAATGTTAAAACCTCAAACATTTTTCAATAGGTTTTTTCCTCGGTTTGTTTTGTTTTGGAAATAAAACTACTACAAACATGTATTAATGTTTATATATAATCTATGCGTTACATCTTAAGCTGTTCTGGAATATACCGTGATGCTGTTTGCATTGGTTGCCCAGTTTTTAATGTATTTAAATAGCACAACGTTCATAATGGAAGACTTTTCAATGACGTAATATACTACTAGGGTATATTGTAAATAAAATATCATTAAGGCTAGAAAGGTGTCTTCGGTCTGTGAGTCCGATGACGTAATATTTTGAAGTACCTGCTCCCCCCGCTGGGGTGCAGGACTTGTGTCTCCTGCTACCTTCCTACCTCGACTCAGTCACTAGTCAGTCTACCGCCAGACGCGCCCCCGTAATTCGGAAGTTAGGGATTCGAGTGCAATTGTTTACCTCGGTCCCCTTCACCGAAGACATCTACGGGGTGATTGGTCCATGAATAATAGTATATAATGTACTATACAGGGTGGCTGAAAAGTAACTTGCACCCCTCCTTACCTTTTGAACCTTTTGAGATATTTGGAATTGGTTTGCGGCAACCTTCTTAGAAATGAGGGTCTACAATAATTATGGTCAATTTTGAAAATTTTGCCCTTAGGGGTAGTGGGGGTAGGGGGTAGCTCAAAATTTTCAAATGACAAGTATAGTCATAGATAAAACATACTCCCTTAGTAGATTTCTCATCCTAATGGAACAGCTGAAGACAATTTTATTGTTAGTTCTGTACGGCTTATGTAGAGGTCGTGTTTTTTTCCCCATTAATACAGTAATTTAAAACCTCGTTTAGCCAAATAATACGATGTAATCATAAACAATAAATTGTCCCCTAGTTATTTAACCAAACAGTAAAGCACAAATCAAGAAATTAACCCTTAAATAATAGAAACAAAATTTCGTCGACACTAGCGCCTAGTGTGGCGTACATGAACTAGACATGAAAAACGAGCTTCAAAATTTACAATGGGATGAGAAGTCTACTCGTGTTGGTTAGTCTATCATATTGTCTAGTTTGGTATCATTTTACAGGTATTGATGAAACATAACAATTAACATAAAGGGAACAGAAATCGGACCTTTAATAACAAAATGGCAGTTCAAAACTACTTTTAATGACCATTGTCTTAATCATTTTTGGCTGCAATTTTGTTATTCATGGTCCGATTTCTATTTTCTTTATGTTAATTGTTATTTTTCGTCAATACCTGCAAATATCCAAACTAGTTGCTGCTAACCGATTTCAAATATCTTAAATAGTTCAAAAGTTAAAGAGTGTGCAAGTTAATCTTTTTGCCACCCTCATTGTTATTTAGATTTGAAACGTTTTAGGACGCCATTATGTTCATTAGTGGGCCAATTTTGGTTTTCTTTATGTCAATTGTTACGTTTTGTCAAGACCTGTAAAACGATACCAAACTCAACTATACCCCCCACTACCCCTAAGGGCAAAATTTTCAAAATTGACCATAATTATTGTAGCCCCTCATATCTAAGAAGGTTGCTGCAAACAGATTTCAAATATCTCAAATGGTTGAAAAGTTATGGGGGGGGGGGAGCAAGTTACTTTTCAGCCACCCTTTATAATATATTACTATTTATTATTATCGATAATTCCCCTTTAGGAGAGCGCTAAAACACTATCATCATCCTCATGGTCTCTTTTTCCGTATTTTCGTTCTTTCTTCCCAAACACCTCTCATGTATTCACTGTGTTCTCTCTTCATTTCTTCTGTCCTCTTTTTCCCAATCCTTTTCTTTATAGGTGTTTCTGTGAACTTATGTTTTCTGATTTTTTCTCTATACTCACTCCTGTTCGATATATCTTCTTCAGAGATGTTTAGCTTCAGAGATCTTCCATGGTTTCCTTCATCCAAGCGGTTTTCACTTTACAACGTTTAAATATTTTCTTGGTGAGTCTGCTGTGTAATACTATTTATTATATGAGGGAATGTAATACTATTTGTAATACTAAAATGTAATACTATTATATAATGTAAAATTATATAACAGTAATAATGTTACATTGTTTATATCTTGTATTTTCATACCCTAGATCAAATATTTTTTTAATACGTAAACGGTCTCACAGACCACCAAAGGTGTAGGCTAATCAAAGTCATCAATACTTCTGGGGAAAAGATGCATTATTTTAATTTTCAGTCAAACGTTAAAAATATACGGAATACTGATGGTTTATGTTTTTTTTTTTGTTTTTTTACAATAACTAGTCCATACACTTTCATAATACATCAGTAAAACTTCAAGAAAATTTAAGGTTTTACTTGATCAACTTTTTAACGCATTAGGGTTTGTCAAAAAATGTTTACCAACACTCAGAAGTGTTTTATTTTGCAATAAACCTCATAAGAATGTAAACACACGTGTGAGTTATAATTTTACTCAGTTTTATCTTTTATGATTATAGTAAAAATAAACTGTGATAAATATCAAGACTCCACTCTAGGGTTAAGATATTTACTTTAGCGTTTCGGATTTCAATAGGTGCAGTATCAAAGTGACAGGATGCAATATTGAACCTGTCATTAAATCATAAATCATTCCCGAAAACAATCTATGCTGTCACACGCAGTTAATGCGTGAATACAATGGGTTGTCAATTGTGGTAAAAAAGTTATAATCAATCAATTTACCAAAGATTTGGTGACAAGTGTTTTATGGCTTTTGACAATTTATATTAAAAAATTTTTTTTTTTATACTCAGTTATTGTACTTGCTTCTGTTTGTTATAGTAATACTAAGGAATAGTAAAAGAGAAGTTCGTTGTTTTTAAAACTATTTTTTCCACACAATTTGAAAAAAATACATAAATAAAATTAAAAGCCAAATTCGTGTCATAAAAAAATTTAAAGTGGTCCAACTTTATTCCATATACTTGTGTACATACAGCATATCGGGTGTATTGAATAAGAATGTTGTTAATCTGTATGATGGAACTTGAATCTATACGTGTAGTAAGTAACACGAACTTTTTAGAAAACCGTAAGTGTCACACCTAGCCACCCCTTGAATGAACAGTCTTGATATGAAACAATCTGGGAAATATTTTTCGAAGAACCCTCTCTTAAGGTCTGGAACCATGATTTCAGCTGTTACATATTTTTTCAACGTGTGTTTAATTTGTTCCTGAGTAAAGATGTTAATACAGATTTTCTACATTACACGATTAAAAGAAACAGTACATATTTACTAAGGTGTGTAATAGTGTTTACTTTAAGTTTCAAACATTTTGATATTAAAATAAGGTAAATTGTTTACATATTAGTAGCATTTGTGTTGTGAGCTTTTAAAGCGCATAAATAGATGTTGTTTTGTTTGTTAACGTGAAACAATAACTTAGTTTGGACGAAAACTCATGTATTCTACAGCAAAAAATAGCTCACCTTTGGTGTTTTTTGGCTATTCCTTATCGCCTTACTCCATTCTGACAATACATATTATTTTAATATAAAAAAAACTCATCTAAGAGTGCGTCGCTTTCACAAACAATTGACAGTAATTTATAATTTGTATTTTTACAGTTTATTGCTTATTTAAACCAAGAACAATCGTCCATTAAACTTCTTAAGCAGTTAAACGAAAGGTTCCTGCACATAAGTAAATAGTTTTGAAGCATTCTATGTAAAGTGAACCACCAAACTGGATACTCCATCAACTAAAGCTCCCTTAGCTGTTAGTGTAAGATGGACTAAGAGGTCATTAAATGACAATTTCCTTGTGGACTGATTGCCAAAGGAATCTACATTGCTGAATCAATATACATTTTCAATATACAGAGTGTCCCGTACGTAAACAGACAACCTCTAAATAAATCTTTTAAAGGCTACAATAAAGAGAAAATCACGAATAACATTTCCTCCAAAACGCCGTTTAAACCAGATGTACTTTCCAGCTGATATTTATGACTTGGTATGCATTTTGAGGTAAAAGAAACCTGTGTAAAAGATTGAGTTTATGCAATTTGACTTTTCAAAATGTCAAGAACACCTTTAATTAGCGTTTGACATGTCTTATCACACGATATCTAGTCCAAAAACTATGAATAACAAAATAGCTGAAATATCACTTTAGCTGTAAAATAAGGCAACGTAAGGCTCAGTCTAGCAAGTTAATACAACTAAAATCTTTATTCAACGAAATTATAAAAAATAAGATACATAAAAAGTTTCGGCCATTTGGTTAACAAATAGGTTTTGGAAAAATATAATAGATTTTTTTCTCTTTATTTCGACTAATATAACCTTTTTCGGAAGTTTAGCTGTTTATGAAATACCTATAGGGGGGGTTTTCAGGTATATAAATCCAACTATAAACTTACTTTGGTGAATTTTCCCAAAGGGAAGAAACATACACACTCCGTAGTAACTTACTCTTTCATCTTGATGTTCAAAAATTTATGTAAATGTGTCCATGAACGTGATATAATGCAATTGTAGTCCCATTTTGATGAAATTTTGCAAGAATATTTAGGGCTGGATGAACTTTAGTTATTCTGTGGCTTAGTCGACAGCGTCACAGACTTCGGGCCCAAGGCAGCGATGTCGTGGGTACGGTTCCTGGTCACTGCCGCAATAATTGTATCAGTACCAATCACCTTTGTACTGTACCGACTCCCTCCCTGCTTTTCTGAATGCGATTCACGCACGGGCAGTTATTTTATGTTGGTAGGGAAGTAAATAGTTCTAAAAACAAAAAGGTTTGTTTTAACAAGTTTGTACATAGGAGCGTTGTTGATCGAAAGATCACAGATAAAATTAAAAAAAAAAAAAAAACACATTTGAAATGCTTATCCTTAAGGAGAGTAAATAAACTGTTGTAATTTGCTGGTCTATAAACATACTTTTATCACATTCGGTACATTTATTTATTAGACACTTAATTAACTATTAACATTTTTTTTTCCTTCCCTGCAGAAAACCTTAGTACTCGTTAAATGTTATTTAAATATCCTACTAATATTATAAATGAGAAAGTTTGGATGTATCGTTGTATGGATGTATGGATGTATGTATGTTTGTGACAAGTAAACGCGAAAAATACTGGTCGGATTGGGCTGAAATTTGGTATGATGATAGCTCACATTCCCGATTAACATACAGACGCATTCTTGTCTCAAAAGTCCTATCGGGTTCCGCCCCAGTGGCTCTGGAGTTTCCCATGTAAACCTTATGAGTAATCATATTTAAAAGGAATAAAAGAATTTAGTCAGCTGGTTCAACTACACAAGTTGGTTCTATGATATTGAATAGCATTAAAAAGTTACAAGGTTTACCAACATGGTGCAGTAATAATATGTTGTTACATTTATGACAACATCTATCCTATAAAGGCCATAATGGTTAAATTATGTTTTTAAAAGGCTTATGTGTAACTATTTTATCAACAAATGTAAAGATCAAATTGTTTTTATTTCATGTTCTCTTTCCGTTGCAAAGCACGGGTACAACAGCTAGTAACACATAAAAGGAAATATTTTAGTTAAAATCAGCACACAAATGCAAATTTGTTAAGTTTGAATGTTTGTTGTAATGGTGCTATTTGGTTAAAATAACAACTGAAACAATAATGTTTACAAAACTTTTAGCCGCATGTAAATATGGATATAAACCACGTTGATACCTATCGTGTTCAGTGTTCATGAGCCACTAGTGGTCGTGTTCATACGTCTTTGTCAGGTTAGGCGTTATCAACATGAATTATCAGCTGCACGCATTGCTTTTGAGTCACAAATCAGCTACAAAATATTAGGATAAACCTCCTTTAATTACGAAACTAATAGAAACAAAGAGTGATTAGTCTGTCGGGCTATACTACTAATGAGTATTTGGGAAAGAACTCTGTTGTTGGTAAAAAAGAACAGAATAGAGTAGAAAGATTTTAATACTTTTTGATCAGTTGGATAAATTAGGAGAGGCTATAAAATAAATACATAATTTTCAGGGTATCCACATAATACTCAATAGTTTTTATGCAGTATCACATTTCACTTATTGACTTCGGATTTTTTTTATAAGTTAGTTCAACATCACTAATATCGTTGATGGACTATTAAAATGATGTAAATGTAAATAAGTATGACATGTACGTCAAGTTAAACATATTGTTTTTTTATATTCGAGAATTATTTCATTCAGAATCGTTTGATGGATCAAATATCTGTGCAATAAATATATTTGCTGCACAACTGTAACTATGGCGTCAAATCAAATCAAATCGTTCATCGAGCCAAATTAAATTGTATTGGCTAGGTGATTAACCTAATAGAAGTCTGCTTACATATACTTGATGGTACATATAATTGACTTATTAGAATCATAAATGAATCTTTATCGAGTTGATATGTATTAATAAATGGCTTTTAAAAAAACCTTGGTGATTCAGAATACCAGCCATTAATCCAGTTATTACTAACATAGTAACACAAGTACATAGTACTAGTAGTAGTTTGTTAGTGCCTAACAAACAAATCAAATCAAATAAAAACCAAATCATTTAAGCAATTTTCTTTTACCCAATTCAGTGTACACTTACAGCAAAAGTTTGTAATTTCATCGAACTTGTCTAGTCTTTTTTAAATAACTGCAATCCTTATTGTTACCATCATGCTAATAAAAATGTGATTTACTTGAATCATACAACATAACAAATTGGCCTAATATTATCATGCATACAACATTATGATTGAATAAATATTACATATTAATTATTTGCCTAGCATTTGATGTATTAAGCAGAATCGATTAAATTTTAATTTTTATCCAATGATTACGTTTTCAACAAGCAAAAAGAGGGTCCAATAATCTGCAAGGTCGTCTTTTTCAACCCCTGTGTAAAGCCACCCTCATCCCTACTCTCCCCTCACACATTAGCTGTGGTCAAAGCTGACCTCTCGTGTCACAAGCTCTGTGAGCAAGGTAATCAACAATGCATATCTTAGTTAAGATAAAATAAGATACTATTTTACTGATTCAATAAAGTTTTAGAAACCAACTATGCTGTTTTATTGCTGCTTTACACAAAATCATACACACTTTACCCACACCACTGGACGTCTAAGTCAACTAATGTGAACACGTAAAGCTGGCACACATGTAATGAAGATATTCTCTCAACGTGTTGGTCTAGTGTACTTTCTGTTTGGCATTTAGTCTACAATAATTTAATCATTGAATGATAGTATGCACAACATATCATTATGGAATATAAACTTAGGTTTCTCGTTAAGTATACAATTAAAGATTACGGGAAATATGCCTGTTATCTAATAACCAAATTTAAACGATTAACTATCTCTAAATATGTGCATTTTATACATTGTTTTACTTGTCTGCTAAAATTTAAACAAAACTTGAATTAATGTTAATTGTCTTAGTTTATTAAATGTTTCAAGCGATCTTTAGCCATTGAGTGTTTCTAGCTTTGAAAGAAATTGATGGTAAGGTATTACGTTTAATGACTTAAGTTTTTCTTTAATATAATATCTTTAAACCTCCTTTAAACCTCCATCTCTGCACTTTACAGTAGTTTGTTTTTGACCTACTTAGTTAATGGAGTAGTTCGAGATACCTCAATCTACTTCAAGTTTAGTAAAACAAATAACGTAGCAAATAAAAGTTTTAAAATTTCATTTCATAGCTTTCTTCGTTGTCCTGTTCTATTTCCTAAGAATTCTGTGCGAGTAGCATTTAAAACCTACCTTTTTTTGTGTTTTAGATGGAATGACTTTATCTTATCCCAAGGAACAAGTCCTCAAAATATGTCCAGACAATTTGGAAACACCCTGTATATATTTATAGGAGAGCATGTTTCTTTAAAACCTTTTTTCTCAGCTCGTGTGCATCGCAGGGAAAATCTATGCATACTGTTAGAAAAATATTTTCCTCTTGTTGTGCAGAATTTTTTTATAAATTAAAACAGGTAAAGAAATACACAAAAAAAAAATTAAAACATGAAAAATTAACATGAGCCTTAGAGGTTGCCATGCTGGTGACGAAATAAAAAAAACATGAAAAGAAAAATCAAAACAAATGGAAGAAATTCTAATCACATGTTTTATTAACAGCGTTGCGTGAAAATAGACAGGTCAAATTACATATTTTTGGTAGATGTTTCGACCACTGGACAACCGCTAGTTATAAAAAAAGGGATTTCAATATTGGAATCAAACCAGATAATCTTGGACTGGCAGGCTAGCTTAACAATCATAGAGTAGCAAATCTTTCGAAACCATACGATGGGTGTTTCTCAAAGCACATTAACTATTTGCTATTTGTCTCATCAACGAAGGCTTTGTTCCACATGTTATGATCATTGTTAAACAAAACACCATTTCAAAACTATAATATGATCTATATTTCAATACACGCAATGTATATAGACCGATTTCCAAACAGTGTAAGCTCTTAAGCCGATAATAAGATTATTACTAAGTGCCCGAAATACATGGTAAGTGTTTTGAGCTTAAAATCATGGAATGCATGGGTTGCTTATACGCTTATATTGGGTATTCTTAGATACGCCTATGTCGGCTACAGATAAAAGCATTAGATCTTTTGTTTGGGTAAAAAATTCGAAGCTGAGTAGTCTTCTGTCATGAGTTCAAATCTTTCGAATAATTTTTTTTACGGACGAGCAGTATTTTTATGGATGCAAATTACTCAATTTTTTAATTAAACAGAATATGCGTAAATGAAGTTTTTAAGAGTTACTTGACACATTTATATTTTATTTAATTCTTTTCTACCAAGGTTGTTGCTTTACTTATTAAGTTATTTAGTGAGATGTGTCTCGTATAAAATGAAAAAGTGTGTTTTCTTTTGCCAACATGACAGTATATTTAATTTTGGTTTATTTACAGAACGATGTTCATATTGAGTCGAGGATAAATTCCCAATGAGTACAACATGTTGTACTAAGTAACATTATGTTTGCTAACCCTGGCAGGATCGTTTATAAGTTCGGTCCGAAGTCTCTTTAATATTTATCATTTTAAAAGATCTCATTATATCTCGTCGTCATAGGTAAAACAACTGAAAGAGAGTTAGACTCATATAAATTGATTGATTCACTAAATGGCTCTTAAGAATGATTAAACTCATGTATCACCTTTAATGTTATCCTGAACTGAGCCGTTCACCCTTCCTAATGTTTTTTAGGTTCCAAACAGAAAAAACGTGTGTTTACATTTATAAGTAGATTTTCTTAATTCGTGTAGTGTTTTGAAGGATTGAAATATAGATATTTACCAAGGTATAAATAATCTTATAACCAAGACACCCTCTTGGTAAATGAAAGTCTGTCAGTGTAGCTGTATCAGTTAACCATCTGATGAAAGGACTGTCTCAGTCAGTAATTGATGACGAGGTTTCACCTTTAACGATCTCCACAGACTTGTGATGGTTTCCTAAACTTTTAACATCAATATCTTAATTGTTTTTCCGGTCCAGAAATTTCTACAGAGCGTAACTGATGTTTGCTCACTAGATTGTAATATTATGTTGCTAAACAGTTCTGTAAATATTCAAATGTAAACCGTCATTTTAGCCGATAAAATGTATAAATTTAAAACAAATGTACCGATAGTGCTTGGATGTTGTAACAGCTATGGAACTTAGTCAAGTAGATTTTTGTTAAGTGATGGAAGAAAATAATTATGCGTTAAGCCTTTCTTATTTTTTTCTGTGTACGCATAAATTGTGCATGCATTAGTTGATAACCCACGCATTCTAATGCAAGCAAGGCCCGAACGTCTGCGGCATGTTTCGTCACGCTAAATAATATACAGTAAATATAGGCTATAGGAATACGTCATAAAAACTAGTGAACCAATCATCTTTTTTTTATTTAACTCGAAACGTAAAACTCCTTTGCCACAATTTTAAGTACATTGTATTGGTATAAAAATGTATGTAGGTTTTCTAGAGCTAGTTACGTATATTTCCTTTTACTTGTGACATGAATTAACACTATTAATGTTAAAAACCATATATTTTGGTGGTGTTAACATAAATAATATTGAAATATATCAGAATACAAATCGGTTACATCTGTTAGGTAAATAGTATTTTCATTGACGAAGATTTTTAAACCATATTTTTCATAGAAAAGTTTTAAACCAATTGAAATCCTATTTGCGAAATTTATTTATTATCATGGTTTAAGTACTAAGCTCAAGAGCATTTTTTTGTATCATTTCTTTCAACTATCAACTTACGTTAACTGCTAGCCTGGCCACAGACAGGCATGGCACTATAATCAATTACAACTATCACATTTGACTCAAGAGTGTTATCGGCTACAAAACTATATGAAACACATAAAAACTTATAGTTCATAAAATTGTTCTATTCATCTGCACACATGTTGAACACATACTGCGCGTTTAGTTTGGTTCAATACCACTTGACATTTATTAATTCTAAAATTCTTATTGAACCCGCTATATCATTTTACATATGTATGATTTCTAGAAACAAATAAACAAGAACAGTCAAAGACAAACTCACAACGGTCGAGGAAACATATTGGGCTTTTGGGGTTTACAGTTTTGTCCGATTCAAGAGACTTGTAATCTTTTGTTCAAATGGGACACTTACAATTTTTCATATTTAAAATAGTAAGTACTACAATATGAAAATGTAAATATAGGCAATGTATCTGATAAGCAACGTTGTAATGTATATTCCCCTTTAAAACATTCAGCTAATGTAATCCATTTTAAATCTTACATATTATGTAATTTTTGTATTTATGTGGATTGATGTTGAATCAGCGCCAAAAAGACCTTTATACTTACAGTATAACTAAGTTCCGGGACAAAAACAATTTACCTGAAAATACTATTTCAAATAACACTTGTAATATTATATTTACACTTACAATGTTTACTCTCAAGATAATAAATACACATGGTCATATAAAAGATGGTAAGTGGTGATTGATTTCGATTGGACACTCCAATCATAAGCAGAACTAATGGGCCAAAAATAACTTATGGTATACCCAGGCAAAATCTATTATTGTCTTAATATGCATAGACACTTCCAAAAACTTATGGGTCTTATGGGATGCCATGTTTTCAAGAATAGGACAGTTTAACAAGAACGTAAAACAATGAATCGTAACATCAAATGTTTATGCTAAGCTAAAGAAGTCTAATTAGTGATTAATATCGTTGAGCATACTATAGTACAAAATTAATACAAAGTTATTTCCATACCAAGTGGTAAAACTAATGAGAAGATTGAACTTAATACTTTAACTTATATTCGTTTTTAGATTTATCAGGCAGAAAATTTGGGCTTTTATTTTGACTTAATCTGCTATAAAAAATTAAAAATAACCATAAAATAGTTATTTAAAAAAATATTAAAAATTGCCAGCCCTGGTTATCATGTCAGCACCACATGGGCAGTACAAATTGGTTAACCTCGTTATCGTTGGCCAGGCACGTGACTGGGGTTGGGGTCAAATTAAGGTGAGTACTGGTGAATATGTTAGAATTACGTTAGTGAAAGTTATAACATACTAGAAGGGTAAATAAAACAGACTGGTGCAAAAAAGGTTGGTAGTTATTTTAAAAAGATAAATAATGAGTTAACAAAAGTGATCGAACATATTGGATTATTTCTTACACTTATTACTATGTGTTTTAACAACCGCTACCTTGGAACTGCTGTTATCTTTCCCCAAATACAAAGTCAAGACAATGTTTACAGAAACACGCAGCAATGTTTTACATTGGACATGTGTCACTCCGACATTGGCTAAAGTCACGCTATGGACGAAACTGTTATAATAAAATCTACGGAAACCTTTTTTTGTGTTAGGAACAAAACGTTATTCATTTTAAATACTCTTATAGTATAAAAAATGTTATTCTCTATAAAAGTCTTTGATAATTCAAATACAATTCATGTAATACCTAGTTAACAGATGTAAGGCCAACTTGTGTAGAAAATATTAATAAAAAAAATTGAAGGTATTTCTTTTTTTTTTCTGTGTGTTCTCATTGGGATGAGGGTGTTAACTTTATCTCCAAACAAAATGGTATAGCACTGAAACATATAAAAATACAGTTTACAAGTAATTTCAATTTTTGTAATCTTAGTCATCAAATTGCATAGTTACTCCCACCCCTTCCCTATTATAATTGTTGATGAGAAGCTAATGGGATAAAGTATATGATAGTATTGGATGAATGTAGATGATGGGCTAATATTCAATATCTGGGCTAAAAGTACCAATGGACGTTTGCAGAGGTGGTACAAGATATTTGGTATTAAGAACAAAATTGTTTTAAAGAAAATAAATGTATTGGTTGATAAAATAGAATAAAATGAGAACCGGCAATGAGAAATAGCATCATCAGACCCAATAGGCAAATGACGTATCTCGAAATCGATCACCATTTACACTCTTTTATGTATATTTAACGTCTTGTGAGTAAACAGTATAAGTGTAAATATAGTTTTTAAGTGTTATTAGACAATTTTTTTTTAATTCCCCTAAATTTAATAACACGTACAATGCTGATCAAGACATTATCTCTATACTTTGACATAAAAGTTCTGATTAGCATAAACATAGCTAGTAAGGTCACCATTCTACTGTAAACAGTCGTTTGTATCGGCAAACTGTACAAATACAACAGACGATGTAGAGTCGACGACAAATAGACATTGTTCAGAGGAAACACCAGTGAGAGTACAATGGGAAACCCTACCTTGTATTGTGACTCAGATAATATAGCTGTATAAGGCTGGACATACAGTAATTATGAAGTTTGTTATTATTTGAACGGATAGTTCGAAGCTTAATAAATATACAGGGTGATCAACTCAAGGAGGTCACCATTGGGATATCGGAAACGGTAAGAATTAGAGAAAACTTTAAATGGGGGACATTCCTTTATTTTTTGTAGCTGTTCTATAAACAATTTCAAGGTTGGCCGCCATATTGGAAAATGGCGGCTGAATTTCAAAAAACCAAATTCATATGTTTAATTGCCACAAAAAATAAAGGAACGTCCCCCATTTAAAGTTTTCTCTAAATCTTACTGTTTCCGATATTCCAATGGTGGCCTCCTTCAGTTGATCACCCTGTATATTGTGGTATGATTGTGTTTAGATGATAGTTAAGTTGAAATTTATGAAACAGAATTCAATTCTTTACTATTTTGTTTTATTAAGATTTTCTTACGTTTGAAGATCAGGAGTTTACGCCAACTATTATTTTATCTGCTCCCCAAGAAGTATTCTGTCCCGTATAGCATATTTAAAAAATATAAAATTACTATTAATATAAATTTATATTTTCTGTAAAGGTTTTTGCTGCATGGTAAGTAATTGCTAAAAGTGCATTGGCAGTCTCAGAAGATTGACGCCTAAACAAATCATAAAAATATTATGTTCGTGTGTTATTAAATTCACATAAAGACAAAATGATAAGTGAGTGATTGGTGTAAAGTAGTCATAGAACAGTTAGATTGGAATATTCAATAATATATTGAAATGTTTATTTTCGAACAGAAAAAACCAATCGTACTTAAGGCAAACAAAAAATAGTTGTGCCAATTATGTGTTTTATAGTTTTAATATCAATTGATGTTCACACATGTTTAATTAGTTTCAATATTATGTCAACGAAAACACGCTAAAAAAACTTTCAATCCGTCACTCTTTACCGGGTTCTTTACTAACATTTAGTGCCATATAGAAAAAAGCACATTTTCCTACTAGAATGGTATATAAAACGGTCAGTATTCACTTTAGAATATTACCTAAAACCCAAGAGCATACTTCTGACTTGTAGTAAACGTGGTGTGCTTAGAACTGACTTTCCTTTCAAGCAAATATATCATTCATAATATATCCTGATCAGTAGAAGGTCAACAAAAACCACTGCAGAGAGTTTGTGGAAAATCCCGCAACCATCTCCGCATACCAGCGTGAATAAAGTATTCGCGGTAAATGAGCAACATGAATTGAGAATATTTGTTATGAATTAATATCGATGAACTACACTGGTGTGCTTGATTTTAAAAGGATTGTTCATAAGATGTTAATTAAAATAATTACGTGTACTGGTGAAATTACCTGCTGTCAAGTGATCCTTTTGACCTTGAAAGGCGACCGGTTTCGACCCTCACGGGGTCATCTTCAGGCGGACGTCGTCATCATCTTTTCGTTCTTGCGAACACGTCGTTTTTTTAAAAAACATTGAGGTTTACAGTTTTTAACATTTACAACACTTAACACAAAACACGAAAAATGGGCCAATAACTATTATGGTACCGATCGGTGGAGCGGCGGGCGACACGGAAGTTGAGTCTAGACTGACCGCTGCAAGCCGGTGTCATTGTTTACTTGTCCCCTCCCCTAATCTTTCTTATCAGGTGCACGCTTTTGTTTGTATCCATTTTCCAATAAAAATAGTTGAAAATGGATACAAACAAAAGCGTGCACCTGATAAGAAAGATTAGGGGAGGGGACAAGTAAACAATGACACCGGCTTGCAGCGGTCAGTCTAGACTCAACTTCCGTGTCGCCCGCCGCTCCACCGATCGGTACCATAATAGTTATTGGCCATTTTTCGTGTTTTGTGTTAAGTGTTGTAAATGTTAAAAACTGTAAACCTCAATGTTTTTTAAAAAACGACGTGTTCGCAAGAACGAAAAGATGATGACGACGTCCGCCTGAAGATGACCCCGTGAGGGTCGAAACCGGTCGCCTTTCAAGGTCAAAAGGATCACTTGACAGCAGGTAATTTCACCAGTACACGTATTGATCAGTGATTCGGAGGCTTAACTCAAACAAAATAAAATAATTAGTTAGCCATTAAGCTCGCATAGAAATCATGTATTTATAGTACATGTACAGGAGAATTAAAAGTACCAAAACGTTGATATTGTTGTCACAAAAATACATAATGTTTTCTTTTTACACCCTATGAGCCTTGCAATTACCTAATTGACCTCAAGTGATTTTCATAAAATTCCTACCCAACTTATGCAATTCTCTTGAATAAATTATTCTAGGACTTTTGATGAATTATAATGTAGTAAGCAAATTTCATGGACGCATTTTGGTCTACGTTAAGTTAGCAGAAGTGATTGACATCTCCAAACTGTAATATTTTCTCAGTATGAAACCTTTATTTTAAATAATCTTAACGGTTAGGTATACAGTATTAAAACAGACTACACTAACAACGTCATCAGACCAGCCAACGAGTGTTTAATGTTGGAGACAAAGACGTTATTTAAGTCAGCGTAATGATGCCTGATGGGACACTTTATATCATGGTGGTTACACAAGGAAATATATACCATAGTTATAACTACTTATTATCTCTCAAACTATTAATCAGTTAAAATTACAAACAAACAAGGTTTATTGTGAAAAATCATTAAGGTTTATAAATGCTTATAGCTTGAAAACCATGGATGAGTTGTTAAAAGTTAATAAATTGTTGTCAGAATTATTAAATTTTATTTTTTTAATTGTGAGTCGGTGGCTCAGTCGGTAGCGTCGCGGACTTCGGGCCCAAGGCAGTAGTGTCGTGGGTTCGGGTCCTGGTCACTGCCACTAAAATTTATCAGTACAGTTCACCTTTGTACTGTACCGGCTCACTCCTTGCTTTGCTGTAAACGTTCCACGCACGGGCGCTTAGTCTATGTGGACGGGCAAATGCAAGGTTAAAAGAGGCCGCCAACCTCTTAAAAAACCGTTATAGCAGTTTACGCAAAGGCGAGTGAATTAAAAACATCTACAAGTATCGTTAACACTATTTACCCGAGTTGCGTACACTACTTTACCTACGACAGTGTTTTAATTACTAAACATCACTAATCATAACTTCTAAGAGAGGTTATGTTTTCGTTCTTAACCTTTTTATTACCACTGACAATGATGCAACAAAACATTGTAGGACCAAACACTAATTGCACCACTCAACAATTAAATTGACCTGAACAGCTGATTATTTGAACAGTTCGAATCATTACAATTTTACTTCTTCTCTCTCAATCCTTGAACCTCATTGGTCAATTACCCGTGTTGTTACGAGTAAAACTATGCTGTTATGAAAGTAAACAATGCTCTTATGAGAAACTTTTCAATTCTAAAAACTGAACTGCAACGGCTACTTTAAAAAAACGGCCGTAGGTAATTTTTTTTTTTAGAGAAGTAAACTTATAATTTTAATTGTTTTATTCACATAAAAGGAAGAAAATAATATCTGTTTATATTTTATTTCCATATGATTTTATAGCTTAAAGATTTGTTTACTTCGTGTTTCATTTGGCTTTTACTTGCATTTTCATTATTACATATTACATTATTACATATACGGTATGATTATTACATTATTACATATGATGTACAGCTATGTTGTACAATCCTCGCCACACAATCTTGGTGAAGCAGCTGGAGTTAAGACCACTTAGGAGGTATTAATAGTAATTACAGTGGTGGCTTATAATGGACAGTAATCAAGGCATAAGATCCCATACATTGCCTATTGATATATTATTCTATGTGGCATCTGTATTGCACCATAAATTGCATTCCCATTCTAGCTTGTCAATACAAAACTTATTACTTGTATCATTAATATATGATAAGAAAACTGACATCTGCCTCTTCTGTATTATTTAGTTAAACTCCATAACGCATTGTAAATTGTTCACACTTATTCACTATCAACAAGCAAACAATAATTAATTTTGATGAAAACATTTTATACTTTTTTAAAGAATTAGCATACATGTTTACTACAGCTCACGATGTACACTTGGTTTTCAAAGAACCATTCTTTTCGATAACATTGAAAGGATGTAAGTAAATATACAATATCACTAGAAAATATTGAATGTTCTATTCATATAGGACTTATTACAATCCATTATATCCTATATCAATAGGTTAATATAGTCAGAGTCCAGTAGCAATTTCCCTAGGGACAACAGTAAGTCCAGACACGTGCCATATAACACCCTAGGGACAACAGTATGTCCAGACACGTGCCTTATAACACCCTAGGGAGAACTCCTGTAACTTGCTTGTTGGCTTCTACCATCTATAGAACCCTGAAACGTCCCGTAGAATTCTTTAATGTATTGCGAGTGAAATATAAGGTATATTGTTGACAACCTTTCTCCGTTTTATCTTACTGTTTTTGCTATTAGTTTTTGTACTACGTAACAGTAATTCAGTATACCCCTAGCAAATCCTATTACTATTTTACTTGATTTAAAGTCTCCGACATTCCTTTTTTAGCCTTATCACCAGTCTACTACTTTGTTTAAGGTTTCTGGATTAATTTTGTTTTAATTTCTTCTGTCTTTACTTCTGCCCTTTCATCTCGAAACGTTATTGCACAAAAATGTATTATTTTAAGGTGTTCTCATACAAAATAATATTTACAACATTATATAACAAATAAGTATTGTATTTTTATTTAAAAGACAATACACAGTAACCTAGTGCTTGTTTATTTAAAACAGTTTTCATTCCATTCCTAGTAAAGCTAGCTTGAATTTGTAAATGTTCATAGCTCTATATGCAGTTCCAAAATAGCTTACCTTGAGAGAATATGATCACCCTATCGAAAAATAAGTTGTAAAATTGCCTAAGCAAACATTGTGGTAAGTAAAGTATCCAGAAAAAGCAATACTTTAATCATTTCAGAGGATCCGAACCAATAACAGAAATTATATACAACCATTTGATTCTACGCATTGACAACCATTTATACAAAACTTTTTTTTTAAATAGTAGAAACAAATATAGGCCGTAATGATCATAGTATAGAAGGGTCTTTATGTACTTTCATGTAGTGAAATAGTACATAAGTTAAAATGTATATACTGTAGATTAAACTATAGATTATAACAGATTACGGCCGGCACACGTCACTGAACTGGTCGACGACGATGACTCATCGTACACACTGAGTCGACGCACGGTCGACACATTGAGTCATCGTCGTCGACCAGTTCAGTGACGTGTGCCGGCCGGCCAATTATGTTAAATGTCTACCGTGTTCGTGTTATGTTTGTTTGTGTGTTCGATGTATTTAAAAGATTTGACGACATTCAACGAATGTAATATTTTAACGTTCCGTCTGTGATAATGACTACGTAGTAGTCGAAACTATAGTCAACGGATACCGACTAAGGAATTGTGGACGTCAAGGTACGTAACCTGTTATAATTGATTACCAATTCCGGAAGGCTTCAACATGAATAAACTAAACTATAGAATGCATGCTGCAACACTAAATTATGATACTTTAAAAATTCATGTTGTAATAAAGCATTGTATTCAGTTCTTTTAAATGTAATCCTATTTTCCATATATCCTTACTAGTAAACTAGTTTTGAGTTGGTTTCCAGGGTGTTTAGTTAAGATTCTCTGAAATTTGTCTAGTTCTGCGTGAGGTAGGCCTATATTTTGTCATAATTTTGTACACACAAATAACATGTGTAACCATAACATCATGACATTTAGAGATGTTATCACGTATAAAGATAAAATTAATGGCCAAGTGCATTGCATCAATTAAAACCAGGTCTCCCAAAAAGAATTTATCAAAATTAAACGGTATAAACAGCGTTCACAATTTTACTAAAGATAAAAATTTTACTTAATGTATAATCTTTCCTTAACCTCCTAAATTTTTCCTGTCATGGTTTTACCGCTTAACTTCTACATGGTCTCCATTATTTTTTTGCTCGAAGAAATTCAAGTCAGTCTTCCAGCTGTCAGAGCACATTGTGATAGATTTCATTCGATATTTTTCCAAAGGCTTCCCTTATGCTTTAAATTAATCTATGTTTCAGATTGGCGAGGCGAGTGATACACTTGATCTTTCACAAACTCCTAAACAAAATAATAACACATATTTCGTCCCTATACACCATTGAATACACTGTTTTTTCAACTACACCTCCATATTGCAACTGTATGTTATGAAAATTCAAATGTGCTAACAACAATGGAACAGCTGATTACTGTTAAAGGGTACTAAACAAAACTTAATGATGCAAGCTTTACAATTTAGCCATTAATGACTTTACTACGATCCTTGGTAACAAGAATATTAAGCTGTAGATTTTATCCATTTTTTTTGTGACACAATGTAATGCATAATATAAATAAAAAAAGTGTAATCATCTTGGTTGATTCAATTTTAGATTACCGTAGTCGACAATTATTTATTTCAATACTAAAATTCACGAGATTCAACTATCCCTGCCTTAATCAGAATGGCATGGCATAAATTAAATCACAAGTCGTTCCCTTCTACTCTGGGTTTAATATTTCCCAGCAAGACCCACCAGTGATGTAGAAGTGAGATATTACAAGCAGATTATATCAGTTTAACCCCTAATTTCGTTATCTTGGCACCCAAGCCTGTCACCCAACCAGATGTTATTGGATGTTATACCGTCTACGAGCATCTCATATTATCATACGTCTTTTACCTGGTCATTTTACACAGGAAATTATATGAATAAAATTATTTTTGTGTTTCTGTACAAAATTATTTCTCATTCTGATCGTTATCCGTTATTTAAAAAAGTATGATATGATAGCAGTAGATACGCTCAATACTTGGTAAAAATATATTATGAAAATTAGTACAAAATAGTGATAGTTAGTACAGAATAGTTATCAGAAATCTAACACGTATTTTGTCCTGTTAGCTTGACAACAACACTTATCAGGGGCAAGTAACTGGTACTTGGTAGGGTAAGTAAGCGGTGGAAGTAACTGTGATATTTTAAAGGGGATATCCAACCGTGCCAGCATTGGAGATAATACAATTTTGTTTATACTATAAGGACCATAAAATACTGAATTTAAATAAAATTTGTTCGAATAGCTTTTAGTTAAAATCTAGTTTTTCAACTTTCGTTAGTTATTGCGGGGAAATTACAAACAAAAAATCAAAACATGAAAATAAATAAAAAACGGTAAGAGATACCATGCCTTACTTCATAAACATTGGAACAAGGATGTAGTCTGTAGCTCGGTACACATCCACACAGGCATCACTTCGAAAATCCTTTTGTACATTCAATACGGATATTTCCATTTTTGGATTACTTGACCTGAAAAATTTTGACGAAAACAATACTTTTTGCATATACTATTTACAGGAGTAAAACTTGAAAATCAACACGACTTTAATATAATAAAAGAATAAGCTGTATAGTTACATACACTTATTGTAAGTGCATTTAGTTATTTACTCACAGCCATTTGTTTAAACCCCTATTTCAATTACCGGACAAAACGAATTACGGTGAGTGAAGTAACATTTGTCTCATGACGTCACAGAGCTCCAGGCAATTACTGGACTTGACATTGACTAATTACTGACTTGTCTTGTAACTTCTCTGAGCTGAGGAATTTGTGTCACGGAATTAATTACTTACAAAACGTCTACAAGAAAAGGTCAGCAGAGGTACTTGCATATTTAAATACATACTGTGTAATCAAAGTATATTAAAATGTTCTTGCACAGATTATTAATTAGATCAATCGTATGATACAAATATACGATCGCAATGATAAACTATAAGTAATAATAAGTAGTCAATAATTATTAAACGGATTACAATTTAAATAAAGTAATATAAAAAAACCTTACCACTAGGCAACTAGGAAAAACACACTTCAATATCAGAAAATGTAATACTATTTTTTATTAAATATTTCATGATTATCACTTACTTCAACTCTATGAAGATAAGTGGCTAAGAAAGGAAACAGAGACATTAACGCAATCAATTGTTTCTGTTACTTCTAAAGCTATCTTTATTAATAATGAAATATCCTCTTGCAAAAAAATAAACTTTCAACGACAGGTTTTACGTAAAGGAGGTGCAATACTTTGATGCTGGCAAGTTTAAATTATACCTCACTCATACCATAATGTTAATCCAAAAATGTAATACTCTGGTAACTTGAAACAAAAGAAAACTATAAGAGTAAGCTTTATTCAGATGAATTCATTTTACAAGACCACTATTAAGACAAATTAATTTTACAAGACCACTATAGTGAACGACCAAAACATTACAAGACATCATGGAATCTATTATTTCTTCGGATACTTGCCAATAGTTGGTATCTACGGACACTCCTGACGGTGTACATGGTCGACAAATCACCGTATCTCCTAATCCTCAACATGAGTGACAGTAATCCTAAGACAATCACAACGAACACTACTGATCTTGAATACAACCATTATATCACGTGTTAGTCATTCAAGTATGCAAGTTTAGTTTTTTATTCAATAACAATACAAAGGTGAGTTTAAATAATTTTCATTTTATAAAATCATTACTTACCATTCACATTCGAATTTTTGCAATTACATAAGTGGATAAATGGCATTGTGCGTAGGAAGTTAACTGTGGCTGTCATTAAAAACTTACATTCTTAATGTTTTTACATCTCATGCCAGTTTTAAAATAAACAGCAAAACAAGTTCGTAAACAAGGGAGAAGATTAGATTGAAAGTATAAAGCTGTAGTCAATTCCCACAAGTCCCCAGCGTCATCAAGTTGAGGATTCCACTGAGAGATCGGTTCAAACAATGTAATGAATATACGAGTTTTATTGTACTGAATTATCAATAAATCAAGCGTTGTTTTAGGAATAAAATGTATTCAAGTTATTGCTTAGGCCTACCGCACACGAGAGACTTTTTGTCGGCCGACTATTTAGTCGTACTCGGGGGTCAAAGTCGGCCCCATAGGGGTAAATCTGAGCGCGCACACGGGCCGACCCCAGCAGGACAGTCGGTAGACTGTCTGCAGACAGTCGGGGCAGTTTGGTGCTGACCGATTTTCCCGCCGACTGCTCCCCGACTCAACTGTCGTGTCTTATTGATGAAGGCATGGAGATAAGTTTGAACGCGCACACTGACGACTAAAAAGTCTGTCTGTCTGATAGTCGAGTGCGTTGTTATCATGTGTATTATTATTGTTAAGTATTATTATTTGTGTGTTATTGTTATTATTATGTTTTCTAAAGAAATTGCGGAATCTTTTGTTTTTATCGTTAAAAAATGGGAAAACCTCATTTTTACCCGATAAAACCCCCCATAAACCCCCGTTCCCATAGTCCGATCATGCTGGTTTGCGAACTTCTTCGTATAAAATGCATGTAGGTTTACACGTTTGTACAAAATTTCAACAAAATCGGATAATTTTGTTTTCGAGTTATCGTGCTAAAAAAACAAAATATTCCGCAATTTCTTTAGAAAACTTTTTGCAGAGCTTGAAAAACAAATAATTTGGCATGCTAATTGTTATCATAATGGTTACAGGGAAATTCCAAAATATTTAAAGTTAAAATAGTCATGTCAATTATATGTAGAACAAGTAAACCGTTGTAGTTTGCTTGTTTATGGATGTATTTTGATAAAACTTGGCAAATATATTTATTTTATACTCAGCTATTAATGTTTTGATAAAAAAAACACCCTGAATTCTCTCCCTGTAGCAGCAAACCTAGGTATTCGTTTATTATAATTTTATTGAAATAGATTAAATAAAAATTAAATCAGGCAAATAGGAATTAACTTAGTCTGCAGGTTTGCTGCAGAGGGGGCATTTTTATTTTTATTATGACTCCATGCCTTTATCAATAAGACACGACAGTTGAGTCGGGGAGCAGTCGGCGGGAAAATCGGTCAGCACCAAACTGCCCCGACTGTCTGCAGACAGTCTGCCGACTGTCCTGCTGGGGTCGGCCCGTGTGCGCGCTCAGATTTACCCCTATGGGGCCGACTTTGACCCCCGAGTACGACTAAATAGTCGGCCGACAAAAAGTCTCTCGTGTGCGGTAGGCCTAAGCAATAACTTGAATACATTTTATTTCTAAAACAACGCTTGATTTATTGATAATTCAGTACAATAAAACTCGTATATTCATTACATTGTTTGAACCGATCTCTCAGTGGAATCCTCAACTTGATGACGCTGGGGACTTGTGGGAATTGACTACAGCTTTATACTTTCAATCTAATCTTCTCCCTTGTTTACGAACTTGTTTTGCTGTTTATTTTAAAACTGGCATGAGATGTAAAAACATTAGTAATGTAATTAAATTTATTTATGAATCTATTTTTTAATACATTTGGTTATTATGGCTAGTTTTGTCTTTATGTTAATATACTATACTTTTTATTGCGTTTTCAGGATATGAATGATTAGCCTATGTACGTACATTTAAACTAAAATCTGTGAATTCAAATCCTACTAACACAATTTCAAGTACAAAGACAGTGAGGGTTATCGTTCAGAATATGTAGTATTTAGTTTGTAATCACTTCTGTTTATATTCTTACTTGTAAGGTTTTTTGAATTTGTTTGTGGTAATTTCTTCAGTTGAGATTTAACAAAGCATACAGTTTTCCGCAATATAGAAAATCTTAAAATCTTGACACTCAATGTATGTGTTAATGGCGAAGAAAAATATTAGAAAACAAAGTCAGCCTTTAGATTTTTCTAATTTACCGTTGAAGTCGTTCTAAATTTTATACAGTTTCCTTGCAATCATTTTGTTTTCGTGAGGTTAGACCTTTTCCTTCTGTGAGCTTAAGTTAAATTACATCTGACCCACATTTTTCTTTTTATTGAAAGTGGTTTTAACGGTAAGGTGGCAGTAGCCAGCAACAAGACGAGAATTTTGGCCAAGTTCTTTACAAAGGCTCAAATATATTCTTATCTTTACTTAAAGATCTTCTTATATATATAAAAAAATTGGTTTTTCTTTTCCAAGTTCGTTTGGCTCTTCTACCCGACCGATTTTCATGATTGAGGTCTCAATATGAAGGTATCCACTCACAGATTTGTCATCAAGCATCGGCATATACGAGTATTTATCTATAATTCCACTCAGCTTATACGTAAACGAAATTTGCTCCCATGTATTTCTTATGGGAGTTGAAGTTTGCTTTTCAAGGATTTCACATCAAGCTTCGGCATATATTTACTTACTGTATTATTCGACCAAAAAACATAATTTGATTCATTTTTTAATTCATACTTCAATTTAAGATGTATTTCACCAGTTATAATTATATAATCCTATATGTTTTGGTCTAAGAACCTTCAGTGAAATACCGGCTTTCATTTAAGCTATTCGTTATTCAAATCAAACGAGTTTCAAGCAAACACAAGGTGAATAACCAACATAAATGTCTTTTCATAAGGGTTTTCTATGATTAAAAATCAATTTCTCCGGTATTGTTTTTGTTTTTTATATGTTTTAGACTCAAAATAATCAGTAAATTATAGGCATTAATTTGAGCTATTGGTCGTATGAATCAGTTAAGCTCAAGATACTGGTTTACTCGATCAAAAATCATAAATTTGATTATTTTTCGGATATAAAATTCATTTTAACGCTGAGGAGCAGCATAGGTCCCTTAGTTTTATTTTTAAAAATACTCTTGTATACACATTTTATGCGTTTCTAAGGCGACCGTTGGAAGGAAATACGTAAAAACTTCTCAAAACAAAATATCTAATCATAAAAATGGTTCCAGTTACGTACATGTACTAAAGAACAATAGTATATTAAAGAAGATTTGTTATTAAATAGCAACAGACAAAAATTAACCAAAGGATCAAGAAAATCAATCTTTCTAAATATTTTGTTAGTTTATTGTTTTTGTGTGGTGTAAGATAGATGAATCCACGACCACAAGATAAGATTGAATGGTTCCACGAAACAAGAGATTAATGGATAGAGATGTGGCTGTGGTGTTGTGAGGTAGGGAAGTAAGACATTATATTAGAGATTTAGGTAGGGTTTTGTAAATACAATAAATCGATTACATGTATTTTCTAATTAACATCATCTTTATTTTAAAACTAAACGTGATACGATTTTAACACCTTTGGTCAATTTTAACACGTTCCCTACCAACGATCACATTCCCCTATATCTGAGGGATGAGTAGTATGGTGGATAAGGTATTATATTTGTTATTTCTACGCGTGTTTAATTAAGATGTCTTTATTTAACTAATGTGATTTTTCAATTGTTAGTTATTTCTAGATCTTATTGTCCGTACCGGGTTTTAATTTAAATATTTATGTATTTACCTAAAAATATTACATTCGGAGGCAACGAACGTATTTCAATATAATCAGGTTAATGTTTAGTTGGATTTACACAGTTTATGTACAAGCCAAACAAATGTAACAAAAACAGTATATATGGTGCAGTTATCTTTAGCCAAATAATTATTTTTTACAATTTATAGGGGATACATTCACATAGTTATAAGGACATAAGAAAAATCTTGTATAATAGCTTAAAGGGTTTGCAGCAATGTGTTCTACTAACTAAGACCTTTAATTTGACACCAAACTCGACGTATGGTGCCGTTTAAAAATTTTACTGACTCCTTGTGGGGCGTCCCTCTGGATAAAAAAAATATAATAGACCTTATAAAAAAAGGGTCAAAAAGGGAAAAAATAGACCAAAAAAAGGGTAGACATTTATGGCTATTTGTCATATGCTTAAATAATCAGATGATTATTGTTGATATTATTGTTATTGTTTACATTTTATCTTTTGTGTTGAATTAGTTCTGGAATAAAGCTTACTAATTAATTTACGTGTATTTAGTATATTTTATGAAGATATATCACTATTATTAATATACCAAGTCTCATTTCTTTATCTATTGTGGTAAGAAATATATTACGCCGTTCCAGGACTTTTTAATCACACTGTATAGCTTATGTAATGGACGAAAAGAAGCTTTCAATTTGTTTGGCTCTCCAAAATTTTGTTGGACTATAAACACAATAAATAAGTTTGTTTTTTACTTGAGTATTAGATAATATTACAAATTTTAGATGTTGTTAACACGTCAGAAATTGTTTTAATATGCAATTTTGGCATAAACAAGTCTTGATAACCTTTAGAAAGCTATTCATTTGTGTAATAAACATCGATGGTTTTACTATTCAAATTTATAAAGTAAATTGAGTTTGTTTTCTAAGACATGTCCTTTATTAAGCGTACCGTATGCATGTTAATATCCCACCTAGAAACCCCCCCCCTCCTAGAAGCCCACCTAGAAGGTTCCAAGAAACACACGTTGTTGGTTTCACCACAATCAGTCAAGTAATCAGTCAGTGTCCCGACCAGTAATTGTCTAGCATGTAGTAGCACTGATGTATCTGACAATATAGAGGTTATGTTAGTAAGTTAGTATTAACAACAATAAATCTTATAACTCACGTTTTAATATACAGGGTGTTTCCAAATTGTCTGGACATATTTTGTTGACTTGTTCCTTGGGCTAAGACAAATATAAAATGCCATATAAGTATGGGTCTAAAATGCCTGGATTTCTGTTTGTCGGCCTGTTTGTAATATTTAAGAGTTACTTTATATCTTAAGCATTTTTCAAGATAGAAATTTCAAAATTGGTATAAATGTGTGTTTTAGTAGGTAAAAAGAGCGTACAAAGTTTCGTTCTAATATCTCAAGCCGTTTTAATATGACGGCCATTTAAAATCTGTAATACCAAATTTCATAAAAAAACCGTATATATTAAGAAAATAATTTTTGTTCGGATCAAAAAGGTAGAACATTTAAGTCCAAATCAAATGAGACCTTGTTTGTCAAACTCAGATGACAAACAACCGAGTTATCAGTTTTTTTTTCTACATTCAGTTATGCAATTTGATAGGACTACCATAGGTACTTCTCTGTAAAATAACAAACAAACAATACGGAAGTCCTATTAAATAATCCACCAATGGTAGTCAATGGTAGAGCTTATTGGTTAATGTGTTTTTATCTCAACAGGTAAACTTTAAAGTCACAAGAAATCAATCCACATACAATTTTTAACATTAAGCAGATTGAAAGATTTCAACCTTTGCAGACCTTAAAGTTATACAGTAAAATTGTTTAAGGATTTTAGATCCAGTAGCTATATGGTATGTATAAGATAATATTTAACGGAATACTTTTCAGCAAAGAGCCTTGACACAGTTGGACCAATATATCAGGATCAAGATTGAAAGCCTAAATACCTTAAAGGACATTGGATTACTGTCACTCTAGCCGAGGCTTACAGGAGATTCTGAGGCTGAGCTTGATGTGTCTCTTAGAGGTCCTACTTGTGTTTCAATGGACCAAGTATTGACATACTATGCTACGGATGACTATGAACACATGGTTAGCAATAAATATAACTACAATTATCAGTTATATGAGTGTTGTAAACATTACTGCTTGAGGTGAAACAACACTTCTCTTAATTCGACAAGTAAACGTAGGTCTATTCATTATTTATGTCTCTTTGAAATATTTCAAATTTAATAGGGATTCAGACAAGACTGTTCAATTTTAACCATTTTTTGTTTAATGTAATCCGTTTTTGCCTTGGTTACATAGGAAGCTAACTTATGTCCACAAACCATCGCAACATTTAGAGTATCGCCTAAGCTAAAATTTGTATACTAAATTTACATATATTCTTATGCTGTTTTGATTAAAAGAAATCTTAAAGAAAATGTTAAGTCATTTCTTTCCAGTTGTGAGGTTTTATATAATTTAATATAAATATATTATTTTATATAAGTTTAATATAATTTAAATCTACAATGCTTAGCATTACATCATCTGGTGTTTAGATCACTACTTACAGTTATGGTTAGTAAATGGAACAAGAGACTTTTATTACTATTTTCAATATCATCATTTATAACTATATCATTAATCTATGTTTGAACATTTCAAAATAAATACATTAGACGATTTGTGCAAGTTTTCAGAATATTTAATGAAAAGTGATTACTGATCATCAAGAACTCATTTTATCTACTATATTTTATACTCCTGTAGGTTTCACCGATTCTCAAAGTTAGTTCTGTTCAGCAACCACGTAATATGTAGAACCACAATGTTGTGGTTTGTGATTAAAGCAGACCAGAGACTACCAGAACCTCCCTTGTAGACTGTGATCACAATTTGGCTACATAAGTGGTCAGAAACAAACTGCAGCTAAAAATAAACTATACATGTATAAATTGATGAATAAGTAGTAATATGACTACATCAAATATAAGACTATATGGCTGTATGTAGCCTACTTGCTTGAAATTCTGAAGACGGCTACGGAAAACGAGAAGTGTTCTAAAAAGTACTACAAAAAACTACTAAAAAGTACGTACAATCAGAAGGACCTTGAAATAGAACAAATATAAAATAAAACTACTCTCAACAGATAAACAACTATGTAATAGAAATGCAGCGCAGTAGTAAATATCCCAACTGGATTACAGTTTTTCAAATAGTGTCATAAGCAAATCGATTATTATCTGTCCGGTTGGGATGTTTTCTGAATTTACATATGCATTCAAACTGTTCACATACAAATAAAAAAAACGCTGCAAATAAATTTTAAAATAGCAAATGTGTGTAGATGTAGGCTACTGTGTTTATACGTAAATTTGTGGAACAGAATCTATCTTTCACTCAATGGCAAATGTCATCATTTAATCTTTTATGGATTTCAAACATTTCAGCCAGAACGCTTTTAGGCTATATCCTGACTGAATAATCAAAACATATCAAACATATCATATAATATGTTATATGATATAAATGTTATATAAATGTGATATATATGTGTAAATGTTATATTAAACATTTTATATAACACATAAAATCTATATTTCCTGAAGCTCAGAAAAACTCTTACTTCTTGTTAAGTGCATTTATATTAGTTTTGGTATAAAACTAACACTTAAATAAGCTTCAAATCAAATAAACTTAAATAAGCTTTCAAATTTTAAAATAGCTGTAATTTCAGTTAGGAATGTGATATTAACCTCCAATTGTACTGCTTAATTTATCTTGATACACCCTTTAAAATCACTTGATAGGGGTTTACTTATGAAAATTTGGGCCTGCCCCCGGAATACCCCATTTTGGGGGCAAAAGCTGTGACCGTGATGAAAAAGTGCAGCTTTTTATTTTGTAAACATGTGCCAAGTTTGGTTTTCCTACTGCAGACCTTTGCCTAACCCTATATGTCATGAGTGTTTTTAAAATTTATATTCATGTGGTGTTTGGATCATTTACATAACATTTTATAATTACTTGAACATGAACACTTGTACATCAAAAATATGTCTATGTATATAGGTAATCTGCAATGAGCCAGAAGTTCAGGTTTTGATGAGAATTCCACATCTGATGAAAATTCCTGCATAATTCCCAGGGTGGAATGTAATAGCTCTGTCTGTACAGTAGCATTGTAGTAGTGAAAGTGAGGAATACATTTAAATCAAAATTAATACATTTACTCTACATATAGTTGTGTGTTACTAGAACACTAACAAATTTATTGAAGTATTTAAGTATAAATTATTTTCAGCGTATTGATACACTAACAAATGAAGTTTTCAATTTTAATTTTAAAGAAATATGATTACTACTGAGACTTCCTTCATTAAACTTTAACAATAGTTTATTGTAATACATTTCAGATCTTTTAAGTTGATTTAACCCAGTTAACATTTTATCAGTGATGTGTATACTAAAACTAATAATATAATAGTATAAGAACAGAGCGTTAAACATTACAAAGTTAACAACGTCTAAAAATATTAAAATTGATCTTTTTGTAAAGGCTAATTCTAATATCTATGCACTATAAGTTAATGTATTGTGTCACAAAAATACCATCGAATTATATTTGTTAATACAACCTTTACATTTTAAGAATCTGTTTACACTAAAATAGGTCAATACAATCTGCACCTTTTAATTCATACCATTATTTAGCATGATGGTTTATAAATGTAGCACGGATCGAATACTGATCTGTTATAATTATTTTAGAAAACCTTTACCAAGATGAACGATTTACCAGAGCTAAATGTATAATTTTTAATTAGCTCTGATCTTGTTTGACAAAGCTTTGTTTTTTTATTTCTTTATTTATACTCCATGCCTGTCTGTAATAGTTTTCAAATACATAAAAGAACAACCTTTTAAGGCTATTTGGTTAAAATACATGGTTTTCATTAAATGATGGTGGATGTTTAACTGTCTGTAAAACTATTATAAGACAAATTTAATATTTTATATTGATACCCCTTGATCCGGTAGCAGGTTTATTTACTTACATTAATTGAACCAGATGTATTGATTTAATACTTTATTGGTTGTTGTGCTAATCGACAACCTACTTATTCTTTTAAATAAACTTCAAGTTGTATATTCTTATAAACATGTTTTCCGTCAATAAAAGGCTAAGTGTGTAACTATGTGAACTAAATTCAGTGACTCTAGTATAACGGTTATTTTGGATAACAAAAACATAGTTTATTCTTAAAAAAAAACTAGAGATTTTTGCCTATTTACTGGAATGAACCAGGGATGCAGTCCCTTCATGTGTCGGCTGAAATAGATCATTTCCTGGACGTCTATATAGCAAGCTATCGTTTTCAAGGTGAAGCTTATTAGCTGCGTATAAAACCTTTTACATGTCAGGAATTTAACAAAGTAGACCTTTTCATATTTTCTTGTTTTCTTTTTAATTCATAACTACACCCCACCATCATTTTATGAAGACCCTGGACTTTGTAATTGCATTTACATTAGATGTAGTTTAAAAGCTCAATTATAAAAATAATACACATGCTGCTAAAATCATTTTTTGATGTAAGAATTAAGTTTCAAAATAAAACTATAACTTACAATAGTTATGGATTATAACGTGATAAAATATTACCTGAACAATTACATAATGGTATATTTAACAAGATAAAACAAATCTAATTTTATCCGTTAAAGACCATTTCTGCTAGGACAATGAACAACAGAATTAAATAGCTGCTAAGTATGTAATATTACCTTATTTAATGTTTAACAATCATTCAATGAAAACTCAACTGGTGTCAACACTTGAGCCGTTTTCAAATATATAATGTATTGGTGCTTGCACGCCACTGTTAATATTTAACATGAGTACTTTGATAAATCCTTGTTAGACGTTAAGGGGACACATTAGTTTTGACATAGCTCTTTGGAAAATATAATATACGATTCACAAAAATAAATAACGTTGAAAAGCTTATATGGCAAAAACTATAATCCTCAGTCTTAATCGTCAAGTAGACAAAGTATCAAAGGCTTATGCAGTAACCTCCAGCTCAGAAGCCAATATGTATGATAATGACGTCATGACAATGATGGAGCGCCTGGTAGGTCTACCGTGTAGCGAGTGAATACTTAATATTGTGGTTGAATATTTAGGCGAAATATTCAAATGGAAATAATATTTCGGTACCCAGAATATGATGTCAAATTGTAAACAACAGGTAAACTCAATTAATTGATATTTTATGGAAAAAGTAGGTAGCCTAACAACGAAAATTCTGATATTACCTATTTTAACACTACGTATGTCATTTGTTGTATCAGCTTATAAGTCAACTATCTGAATATTTAGTCAGCTGTTTTATGCTCATAGCGATAGAGCTTTAAATATTTCTTAGCTAATTGGTTCCAAGGACCGTTTTGTAAAATAATGAGTTTATGTGTCTATAGGGTAATTAACCAAACGTGAAAGTTGCCAAAACCAAAATAATAAACAGTTTAAACTGGTATATTTTTGTAAATGCATTACCTTGGTTTTTTGTGTTAAAGTTAGATGTAATATGATACGTTATAAAGGCAATCAATTAATCCCAATTCCGCTCGTGTATAACCTGTAAAATGTATAACCTCGTGTAATTTTGTAGGATAATTATTTCAACTAATTGAAAATATAAAAGATAACATCTTTAAATATGTTTTAAGTAAATGAACTTGTTATGCTGGCTCAAATGCTGCCGGACAAAACGTAACTTTTAACTTGTAAGAAAAATATATAGCTCATGTTTTGCTTTAAAAATATAGAATAGAATGTTTTAACGATCCAGGTATTGTTTTCAGGATGGAAAAAAGTCCTGGGACGGTTGAATATTCCCAAAAGTGATGAAGATATAACCTCAAAACTCGGTACACAATTCCTGGGCATTAAAATATTTATAACACATTATTCAGCGATGCGCTACCTTCTCAGTGAGACGGTAGGAGTCCGAGGAAAATCTTAAACGTAAGCATAGCTTGATATGCACACCATTTTAAAGGCCTTTACTAGTTGAATACAATGTCGCAAACTTCAACTCAAACGGTCAACCCGAGTTAAAAATTGTAACCGTTTAAACATTTCTTTAATCTGCCATTTCGAATCTTTAAACGGGGCCTATCAATTGTACTCATTATTTCTTTTGAGCTCAATTTTGCGGCATTGTATTCTACTTGTAAAGGATCTTTAATTCGATGTGCATATCGAACTGTGCATACGTTTATGATTTACTTCCGACTCCTAGCGGGTGCCTCCCCGAGGAGGTGGCGTGTAACAGCAATGCAAAATCAATGCATCTTTGAATAGCTGTAATTTTTTACTCGGTAGTCCGATGGAGTTCAAGTTTACGGCATTGCATTTTAATAACAAAGACCTATTAAGTTTTGAAATATTTAACCGTCCCGGGACTTTTTTCCACCCTGTATTAACAACACTACTATTCTCCTATAGCCATAGCCCATCTCCTCTCACAAGCCCTCTAAACCACAGACACAACCTAAGGATAAGGCTAATTCATACCACCTAGTCATGATTAATTATAAGATACTGTTAATAATAACACTTTCAAATGTTTCTTGATGCTTTGGACTATAAGGTTCAACAATTCACAATAAAAGATGTTAATATTTTATTTTCATTTGCTATAACTTTTTGTCCGTCTCTTGATAAAGGTTGATGTATGTAAATTTAATCGTTTTCTATATTCAAATAAATAATTCTGTAACAAATAAACCTAAATATCTTGTTGCTATAACAGTTACTACTTAATTGTACTCAACGATATAATATATTTGCGTTTGAAGGTAACATACATCCACACAGAATTATATTCATTCATTGAATTGAGAATGAACTGAGGGGATCATAGATACTAGAGGTCGTCCAGCGGTCGAAAACTCGACTTCGAAAAACCTTGAATGAAAACATTTTCGATTTATCTTTGTATGTAGAATGTGGTTATGTATAGCCAGTTCCGAATTTTTGTGACTCCCTGAATGGATTGTAATTTTTCCAATAAACCCATTTTACAGATTTATGTAAATTTAAATAATAAAGTAACGTGGTCTGACTGTTAAATCTAGCCAATTGTAAAATATATCAAACAACTTGGTGCTGGCGGCTGAGCATCAGTGCTTAGTAAAACATTCATTGCTTCTTTGAATATCATTTGAAGCCTTCAAGCCATACTAAGCTTAAATTTAGAGGTGCTAGCACTTTCTATAATAAAAATTAGTAAACAACTTTAATTCTATATCCAAAACTTTTATAATATTTTTATTTTTTGGATATTAATTTATAAGTTATAAAATCTAATTTTGAAATTTCAAGTTATGACGCATAAAATATACATTTAGAAGTCACAAGTTTAATACGTTTTTCGCAGATACAACATTTTTCATTAATTTTATGTTAATTACATGGTTAATATTGATCTTGTAATATATTTTCATTGTATTGTATATGCTACCACATGTACATCACCACCTCACAAAAACATAATAATAATACAAAAAGGTGATCAGATAGCCAGATATTGGATATCAGCAAGATTTTAAGGAAGATAATAAAACATATTGTATTCTGGTTTAGCTGTCATACACACATAGTTTTGTGTTCGACATATTTATAGAGTCAAACAAAAATTAAATAATTATTCTATCTGCAAAGTGCAAGACCTTTTTCATGGATATTAGTTTCAATAATATCCATAGGTATCAAAACATATAAATTTTACGGACCCAACTACTTAGATTTTGAAGCATGGGAGCTCCTTGAATACATTTTTATGTGTTTCGAGTTGGAATTGTAGGTCACATAAAATACATTTGAGTACTCTTTCCTTTTTTATCCGTTTTATGGTCTTTGGTCACTTTATTACAACCAATATTGTCTGAAAACCTAAACAAATATATTGAAATTACATTCTAATCTTGTTAGGTGACGTCAAACAATCCCAATGTTTTCTATTTTCATCCTGATTTTAATAGTTCAAATACAACAGAAGTATTAAAAAATCTAATATTTCTTGTAGGAAAATATTATGGGTAGGGAAATTATTAAAGAAGCTTTTAAGTTGTATTTGACAAAGTAGGGATACTACATTAAATTCGTTATTCTTGTCTACAATGTAGGCATTTATTAGATGAGATAAAAGAGAGTAATGTTTAAACGCTTGTTGGAAAGTGGTCCAAAGGCATATGCGTTGTGGGCTTGCCGGAAATCGAACCCGGCCCGCAGCTCCCACACCGAGACGCTAACCACAAGTCTAGCAACACACCCAATTTGGTTTGTATTTTGTAAGTTAATACAAATAATCTTTATGGGTTACTAGCTGGCCCGACAGACGTCGTCCTGTCCTAATGTGGTTTAATGTCAAAAGCTCGTTTATTTTCAAGATGAGCTCGTTTGCATGGCTCAATCACGTCCTGGTTGAAGTTTGTTCGCTACGCTCACCCACCTTTAGGTGATAGCTCGTTCGCTGCGCTCACTTGCCTTCAGCTTAGCTCGTTCGCTACGCTAACTTGCCTCCAGGTTGAAGTTCGTTCGCTACGCTCACTCACCTTTTGGTTGCGAATTGTCATAAATAGAAAAAATAATATTGCTGCACCCTGTTGGTAAATCTATTAACTTTTTAATGATATTGAGCATCACAGAATCAAATTGATTAGTTGAACCAGCTGTTAAGATTCTTTAATTCCATTTAAATATGAGTAATCATAAGGTTAACATTGGAAACTCCAGAGCCACTGGGGCGGAGCCCTTTTGACGGATCTGAACCAAACTTCACACAAACCATCCTTGAATAATGCTTAATAATGCCTGAAAGTTTCATTACAATCTGTGAGCGGTTTTGGAGTCCATAAAGAACAAACATACATACAAACAAACATACATTGTTTTTTATATATATAGATAAAACATAAAAATCTAACATAGCGTATACTATCAGTAACGTGCTGCAACAACCACTTGTGATATTGAACATTTTGGTTCCGGATAAACGTTATAGGTTACTGTTATGATCCATATCACTTAGAGAGACGACCCAATATCTCTAGAGGCTTATATGAGAGGTTTGGTAAACTGGGAAATGGACTGAACTAATCGTAGAAGGATGGGGATTTGTGGTACTTGGGAAAAAGAAATACTGTAATGGGTAATGTACAGTATAGGGGCTGTAATTAATTTTTAAATATACTGATAAAAGGATTATTTACATGAATCAATAACAGAATAAATTTAAATAACTTATTTCAAAAACAATCTTACGAATTAAGATCGACGAACATAATGTATTTTATACAAATAATTAATTATAGAATTCATTCTTTTTAAGTCTGAAAATGCTGTATACAATACATTATGTGTTAAATTTACATATCTTAAAGTAGTGCGGTGGGAAAACTAGTTTAGACCACCAAACGTCAACTTAAAACTTGAAGTGAAAACCTTGAGTCGATATTAGGACCTAATTTAGTCTTCAAAATAGCTCACGGGCTTGAAATTGTTATAGATGGTTGTTTTGTATAAGTATAGAAAATGCACTGTATTTCAACTTATGCTTCTGCACGTTTAAGTAAAGATTGTACAAGTCCAATTACAAGTACACTATCACGAAATGTTTGGTGGAATTTATATCTGCTAAAAATGAAAAACTAAAAATGAATTTTGCAATAACTTTATTGATATGTCTTATGAGCTCAAGACTTAAATAGAAGTATAAAGGCCCAAAACACCATGAGAAAATTAATTTGAAGCGTCACTCAGAATAACTTTACAGGTGCTTCACAACTAGGCTTGGCAAATCTATAATAAATTCTATAAATTTTGCGAAGAGCGAAATTACAATTTAAACAATATCCTATATAATTAATTGATATTATAAAGAACGACTAAGTCTAATAAGAATTGTTAATCTAACTAAGTGAAAATTAGTTGAATTTTGTCATTGTGTTACTATAAAAAATGGACGAGCCTAACAACGAACACCATCCGCCACTGATATAAGCCTCTTTTCCAAAATCAGTAAACCTCTCTAAGCTGATTTATTTTACAAGAAAACGTCGAAATCCACTTTAGCAAAATATTGTAAAAATACAACGGAATTTGTGAATTAGTCAAACATAGAGTTTAAGTAAGAGTGCGATAAAATATAACGTCTATAGTTATTTATGTAACTAGTGTGCGAAGTGGCAGCAAAGGCTCTTTGCACTCGCATTACACGTTATATATTTCCTACAGTTACTATGAAGCATATAAATAATAATTAGTCTTTCAAACACTATACAACACGTTTTTCGGTTAGATTAAATCCAAACATTGAAAGGAATGGTAAACACTGCACAAGCTGATGACGATCTGCTTCAATATAGAAATCGTCATAACTTTTAACTTGTAAGAAAAATATATAGCCCATCTTTTGATTTAAAAATATAGAGTAAAAATTTAGAAATATAGACATGAAATATAGACATATTTATTTAGGGTGGGTACGTCGACTGCGGTTGTAGTATCTTTAAGTGTTGCCAAATCATTTTCAAGCGTACACAAAATTACGAAAACCACCCTGTTTTGTGTTGTTTGGTTGAAGTACTGGAGTGCGGCAAATGTAAAATGAGTGGGAAATAGTTATTTGTGAAACTAGTGAGCAAAGGGAGCAATTGACTCACTAGAGAGAAATACTTACTCACGAGCCGTAGGCGAGTGAGGAATAATTTCTCGAGTGAGGCAATTGCACTTTGCACTCGAGTTGCACATTATATTTTTCCTACAGTTACCATAAAACAAATTAATTGGTAAAAAACGTGACATATTTTTTACACAGAAGTCAACTTTTAATTTTACATTTATTTTAATGATACAACAGTACAACCACTGACCAGTTGATTTACAACCAGTGCTGCCAACGAATTTCGCGCGCATAAGACCTTGTCTGCATGTTACGCGCTCACTATTTCGTGCCTTCACGTTGCAAATCTGGAGTGAGTGAGACAAAGTAATTTAGAGTGAGACAATGTTAACGTTGTCTCACTGATGAGCGAATTGGCCACTTTGCTTTCTCAAATCAGTGAGAGAACATGTACATTGTTAGGTAACTGTAGGGAAAAATATGTAAATGAAGCAGTTAGCCACTTGGCGTACTATACTCAGTGCAAGGAAGGTCACTTTGTCGGCCACATACAGATTGGCCAATGGTTTAAGGGTCGTTTCTAACATACAGATTGACCAAAGGTCCTAATGAGCAGGGGCAAAAAATAGGGGAGGAGCTTACAGCAGCGATGTCCCGTGGGGGAGGAGCTTGTCTATTCAAGTCAAGTGTTTGTTAACTTTTTCTAATCTTACCAGTCACAGAGGTGGCCAAACTCAGGAGACGAATTTTACTTTTTAAAACACTAAGTTTAATGTAAACTGTTAAGTAAACAAATAAGGTTTTTACATTCAACTGTAGCTTAAACAAAACAGTGCGGTATTCTAATACAAATAATAGGCTATAAAATCTAACTAATCTATATATATAAAAGGCAAAGCCCTCACTGACTCACTGACTGACTCACTCACTCATCACTAATTCTCCCACTTCCCACTTCCGTAGGAGGATGAAATTTGGTACACTGATTCTTTAGGCATTAAATAGGAAAACTAAGTGGTTTTTATTATGATCGGACTCTCGGGCTCCACCTCAGTGGCTCTGGAGTATCCCATGTTAACCTAATTGAGCGGAGCGAGCGAAGCGAGCGAAGCTCTTTGGGATCAACTTCAATGCAAACAATATAACACCATCACTCAATAACGGCTGAACACATTTCTGCCAAACTTAACAAGACTACTTAGGCTAATAATGAGATGGTTTGTAAACAAACAAATTTCAATTAGATAATGCTAATGAAATTTAAAACGAACTTAAAATTTCAAATTTTTAACATTAGGCTTATGGGACTAAAGTGTAGCTATGACAGTTTTTTTGTTTACAAGAAAAATGTAAACAAGAGAATCATAAGGTATTTCTGAACTTTCTATACTTTTATTTTTAACGTTTTTAAACCATTCCTATGATTTTAATAAACAAGAAAATGCCGTGAAAACATTTTTTTAAGGCACGGAATTCACTGAAAATCGAGAAAATATACGGAACTACTTTCTCAATGCGCGGAGCATAAACAAGGAGCGGAGGGATACGGACCGGTGACTACTTTCTTGGGAACCTATTTGTGCTGCCAGCTGATTAGAAACAGCCAATGTTAGAAATCAGGATTTAATAAGCGATATATCGAACCGCATCGAAATCTGTATTTAATCCGATAATACCTCATAGGTTATATTATGTTGAATTACATCGACGGTACAGTAAGGTATTACACTTATTGATAAAACGCAGATTGAACACTGATCTAATTTACGCATGTGGAGAGGTAGGTCGGGGTTTATGAGAATTAGTGACTACATTAAGTGTTTTGAAGTAAGGTTAGATTAGGAAGGTAAAGTGTAGGTTATAGGTAAGTGATCGGGTTGTTTATTTGTGTTGCACCATATAATTTTTATCTTTTGGAATGGAATAGTTGGTTAAGGTTACACGAGGAAACGATTTCAAAAATGCTTGCATATGGTCTTAACTTAACAAACCATCTACAGTATTCTAGCTTTGACTTTATATAAAGTCAATGGTTCTAGCAAATTATTACATACTGACCAAAAGAAAAGAGAACATTTGGATTTGGACCTTTGACCATAGCAAAACTAACATATAATTTATGGAATGTGAAAAGTTGTATATCATTATATACTATTCTGTATTATTAATAATTGTTTGGCAAATCCTCATTTTAATGGCTCGGCTGAAAATGGAATCTGCATTTTTTGAAACAGTAATTTGGTAACAATTCAGTCATTTCAAATGTTGATAACAGTAGCCTATCCTATATAAATACTGTTATTTGATTGCCAAGCCACGGACTATACATACGTCCAGTTACAACCGTAATAAGTAAACCTGGGCTTATAGAAGTACACTTTTAACCACGGTATGGATAATTGTCTAGGCCTGTCCAGAAGTAGGCTACTAATTTCTAATTATATTATCTACATTGTATATTTAAGGCATGTCTTCCATACTTATTATATTATTCTGTTTTCACTTAAATCAGCTAAATGCGATGTTGACTTATTACTTATGTCTATGCCTACATTTCAGCCATCTTATTTTATTGTTCAATAAGAAAGTCTTTTTGCAGTTTTTACGTTTTTACACATTGAAATACATGACTGATAATTCAGTTTATTTTAGTCTTTTAAAGCCGTTTTACATTTGAGTCTTACATTAAAATAGCCCTACATTTTTTGTAGGCCTATTTTTTATCTTTGACTATCAATACAACTAGACATTCCATCCCCATGTTGAATTTGTAGCAAGCCTTTTCATCAAAATCTACTATTATTATTATTAAGGCCAGTATTAAAATGCCGTCGCTAAATCGTCCTAATAATGACAGAAGACCTACATTCCAGTTACATTACAATCATATCCTCCATCAAGAATACTTGGTATTAACAATCATAAATTATTTCCAGCAAAGAAAGCTGAGTTTAACCGATGTTTATGCTGCACAGTTGAATTTAAATGTCACATTTCCTCTCCTGTTGTTATACAATACTCGTTTTTAATAGGTACTGTTTTTTTAAACTTAAATACTTTAACCAATTGTAAGGGTGAAAAATGAAGTCCAATGTTTTTGTTGTAGGCTACAGTTGAATTTGAATGTTAAATTTCCTTTCTCTTTTTTATACTTCAATGCCCTTTTTGGATGTTAATATCAGATTCCAACTACTGTAATATTTTCCTGGTCAAAACTACCATAATGCACTTCTCGAAGAGGTAAATTTGAATTATTATAATTTTAATCTTTAAAACCAGCATTAGCAAATAAATCTATTGACCTTTTTACATTTAGTTACTTATGCAAATATCAAATCACGTTTGTTCCGCTCAACTGGCTTTCACCTCTCTGAAAGCAACCCTAGTTAGTACTCATATTTAAATATTATTAATGAATCTTAACAGCTGTTTCAATTAAACAAGTTGATTCTGTTCTATGATGTTCAATAGCATTAAAGCTACAAGGATTACCAACAGAGTGCAGCACTATTATTTTTTTTTTATATTTGACAACAGCTAATTTGAAACCAAAAGGTGAGTGAGCGTAGCGAACAAACTTTAATCCGGAGGCGAGTTAGCGTAGCGAACGAGCTAACCTGAATGCAAGTGAGCGCATCGAACGAGCTCCAACCGTAAAGGTGAGTGAGCGTAGCGAACGAACTTCAACCAGGACGTGTGAGCGCAGCGAACGAACTTCAACCAGGACGTGTGAGCGCAGCGAACGAACTTCAACCAGGACGTGATTGAGCCATGCGAACGAGCTCACATATGAAGTTAAACGGGGCAAAGCCCGCGGGTACAGCTAGTTGCTTATAAACTCACTATCAATTTCTTTTCAAGTACACAAAGTACATTTTTTGGGAGGTCGAGTTGGTTACGAAATTGTTAGTTTGTTTGACTTAGTTATAGCAATAAGGATAATGTTACCATTTAAAAGACCTGAAGTGTTTTTTCAAGATTCAAAGCATAAGCATTCTCGTTTTTATGTGTATACACATTGTTTGAAAATTACCTTGAATATCTGACTTAGTATTTCGCACACGATGTTCATTTTTAAGTTCACAAAACCAATCTAGCAATATTCATTATAGGAGTAGTATTTTAACAAAAGTTAAAAAAAGGAAAAAGATATTCCATTGGAAGTGAAATAACCCGAATAAAATGTTCTACCACAGAGTATAAAAATCTACTCACTTATTCAACATTTACGTGAACCAAAAATTAAAATTCTAAACTTCAAATAATTCTTAACATCTTGCCTTAAAATCCTGAAATAAATAATAATTTGTTATTAATATTCAGTCAGCTACATTTTCAGTTGCCGCTAAAAGAAAATAATAACTCCAAATTGGAGGCATTATTCCGTTTGGATGATATCCCGTGAAAGCATATAACCTCGTCATTATTAGCTTTTAAAATTGCAAAGTTTGTGCTGAATTCTGTTGTCAATCATTTGAACTTTTTCAAGTTTACAATGCAATTTTGTTTACATCAAAACATATGTCCATAGTACAATTTTGTTTTCATCCATACGAAAATTGGGTTATCTGTAAGTCGGTGATGTTTAAGTTAAATCAAGAAAATGTTGTATTATTTTGTATAAAATGTAAAGAAGAAAATGGTTTACGTTAGATTTTGTGTTTTCATAGTATGTGTCATTAGTTAATCTTTCTAAGTTGCCTTGAAGAGATCGCGCACGCAATGAATATAATAGAAATATGATGAGACATCATGTTTTCACCCTTAAAAACTACAATATATCGTAGTACTAATATTGAGAAATTTTGTGAGTTTGTTCGTTTGTTTGATATCCAATCACGCATTAACTACTGGTCGGATCGGGTTGAAAATTTAGTATGAATATAGCTCACATTCCCGATTAACATATCTAGACATATTCTTATTACAAAAATCATTTCGGGCTCTGCCCCAATGGCTCCATAGTTTCCCATGTTAACCTTATGAGTATTCATATTTAAAATGAATTAAAAAGTGTTGTCAGCTTTTTCAACTACACAAGTAGGTTCTACGATATTCAATAGCATTAAAGAGACCACCTCTGTATCTGGTAAGATTAGAAAACGTTAACAAACAGTTTACTTGAATATACTAGCTTCTACCCCACACACATCACTGCTGTAAGCTCCTCCCCCATTTTTTGACCCTGCTCATTTGGACCTTTGGTCAATCTGTATGTTAGAAAAGACCCTCGAACCATTGGCCAATCTGTACGCGCGCACTTTGTCAGGTAACTGTAGGAAAAAATATTTGCTTACTTCAGCTGAAGAACAGAACCATTTTAACTATGTGAACAACATAATCCTCCTCTGCTAGAATATACGGATTTTAAAGAGTGGCAAACAAAACAATCGATAGAATAAATCTTCAGAACATTATCATTATACTTTTTGATAAATACCTTACTTTACGCTAGGTCGATGCATTAGTGTATTTTAGACTGTTTCCATAGTACGGGATTTCAATATTTTTATTTTTAATAAAAAAATATTATAATCATATCATTTATAAATACATAAAAACTACGTTACGACTTATAGGTATACAGTAGGCCTATATTGCTTTTATTTGGTAGCATTACCTCCTCCGATCCCTGCGCTGGTATTCACATTTGGCAACCTTTTAGGCGTGGGTTGAATATACAACAGTGGATTTGGTTAACGGATATATGGAGCTGCGTTGTTGTTTTAGGGAATTAACCTGGAAATAGACTAACACTGGAAGGGATTATGAGTGAAACAATCAAACAATCTAAATGTTTGTTTGCTTGGTGGATACGTCGTTTATTTTAGACTGCATTACCTTTTTACCGTCTTAATAAAATAAGGAAATATTATTGTTGGTTGAATTTGTTATGTTTATGCTAACCAAGTGTAATAAAAATTGGAGAGTCATGAAAACTGTATTTTTTACAAATTGTGATAGAAAATGTCGAAAACATATTCTAAATAGGAGAGAGGTTTTTAAACTCCAAATATGCCTTCTAAAAACACTGGCATTTATTTATAAAGGCATTGCTAGAATTAACACGAACAAATAAAAAGAACTATAAAGTAAACTTGAAGCTATAATTGGTTTTGGGATTGCTAGTTATGACCGCAACGTAGCCTACTTGTAAAAAACACCTAGAGTGTATGTCGCAAAAAAGTTCATCAACCTAATACAGAATGTATTGGGATAAAGACATATTCAGATTGCTATAAGTGCTATTAGGGTGTTTCAACAATTTTTTTTATGTTTATGGTGTGCATCCAGTATGGATGAAAATAAATAAAATTTCCACATCAATGCTAGCGAAACTAATAATGCAATTAGGTTTGTATGCACTTGGTATACTTAGTATTGTTTCCCGAGTATGAGTTCCAAAATTAGCAATAGCGTTATAGTGGGGTCGTATAGCTGCATATAGTGGCAGAATATTTCAGTTCTGGCAGACAGGCTGCAATTTTAGGTGGTTATAGTATACAAGTTTCTGAACCTAAAACCGCCCAGACCCCAATTTTTAAGGACCTCGATCGTCCGTAATGACGTCATCAAAATGGCAGCCGTAAGAGGATGCTGGGTCCCCATGAATTGGCTATAACGACCGAATGCCTGAACCGATTTTCATGAAATTTGGCACACAAGTGCTTGAATACATTATGTCGGCCTGGGTTGAAAATGGTCAAGTTTCATCAAGTCATTTCAAAATGGCGGTCATTCAAAACTAAAAAATTATGAGGAAAATAATTGTGAATTGTTTTATACAGGGAGAGTTTTAAAAGAGTTTAAAAGAGTTTAAAAGAGGCATTCGGTCGTTATAGCCAATTCATGGGGACCCAGCATCCTCTTACGGCTGCCATTTTGATGACGTCATTACGGACGACCGAGGTCCTTAAAAATTGGGGTCTGGGCGGTTTTAGGTTCAGAAACTTGTATACTATAACCACCTAAAATTGCAGCCTGTCTGCCAGAACTGAAATATTTTCCTGCTACCCAACCTGACTATTAATTTCTTTCGTTAATTCACCGATCTCTCAACGCTACTTCCAGTCATGGACTCCTTTCTTAAAATCATCTCATACGGTTGCATACTATACTTTCTTAATAATTATTTAAAATAAATCATTTTCTTAATAATTAACACAATTTAAAATTAAACTTAAGGAATTCTGAAATAAAAACTTTCAAAATCACGTAGAAGTGTTATTAACCGTCGCTAATCATATATTCAGTGTGGCGTTACAAAAAATTGACCTACGTGTAAAGTTTACTAATTTTTAAAATAAAATAAATTTAAAACAGTCAAATAAATTTAGTCACACACTAGAATCTCGGACGTTCTTTGACTTTTACTCAGTATCTCTTGATAGAATATAAGGTGAATGTACTTTTTTTTCCACATAAAAGATTTGCTTACTCCGTTCACAATGTGAGATTGCCGAGGTTATAAAAATAACCGGAAAGCATTAATAGTACAAACTTTGTTGGTCAAATTGGCTACTTTTATATACTATTTATTACAATGACAACGATGTTTAACTTCTTGATATTAATTTTTCATTACGTATTGTTGGTACGCAGTGTATAAAAACACGAGCTCTTATAAAACATTTAAAATCACATTTGAACTATTACATAATCAAAACATATAAAAATTTACAAAAATATGTTATAACATTACAATCAAATAAATCATCAATCAATAAATAAACCTTAAATCCAACTTAATGTACAAAATGTCAAAAACACAAGGGGAGAAGAAGAAAGTATACAAATCCTGATGTCAGCTTTTATAGAAAGCAAAGAATTGGGAAGCGACTGCTACAACGCCTCTACCAACGCATTCCGCCATCTTAATTTAATGCATCAGTCGATATGAAGATAGCAACTCAGATTGTAGAATCATTTCTGAAAAGGTATAATGTAAATATAAAAAAGATCTATGATAGAATTTATGGATTTAATTAGTGAACAACGTTTACTGATCACACTGCTCGTCCCTACTCTACGTAGCAGCTTGTAGCCAATCAGCTGCATATTCTGACTCAGTGGCTCGTGTCACAATCATAGCTATACAGCTTTCAGTAAGGGCCCTTTCACACGAGGCCACTGGTGGCCGCCACCGGTGGCCGCCACTGGTTGCCCGCCACAGCTTTAACATTATTTTAAATAGGACCTTTCACACACAGCCACTGTAGTTGCCCGCCACCACACAGTGGCCGAGCAGTGTCTTCTCGCGCAACTGCTAGTCGGCAACCGCCGGCAACTGCAGTGGCGGCAATTCGTCGCGGGGCATTGAATTATATGGAAGCTTTCACACGTAGCAACCAGTGGCCGCCACCGTGGATGAGCACGCAGCTACTATTTTGAATCAGTTCACGTGCAGACTGCCAAGACAAACGCACTATGGTTGTAGTTGTTGAGTGTTTTCGTGTTGAATTGTTTGTTTGTGAAAATGAGTGATCAGAAGAAAAATTAAGAGGACGTTGCTGAAAAAGAAAAAGACAAAGGAAAACAACAGAAGAAGAGAATAAACTAAATAATAGAAAACAAAGTGGATACTGATGATCTAATTTGCGAAATTGAAAAGTAACCGGCTATTCGGTATAGTACGCCTGTGCCTTTGCCTTATTTTCTTTATTATCAATGCGAGAAGAAGGAGATGTTCATTGTTCGACAGCATTTTCACAACTACCAGTACAGTGGCTGTAGTAGAGTGGCTTGTAAGTTGCCTGTTCTATCCACTGCAGTTTCCCGGCCGGTAACTGGTGGCGGACACCGGTGTCCGCCACCAGTGGCCTCGTGTGAAAGGGCCCTAAACAATGTAATTTTGAACACTGAGGACTTTTAAGGCATTATTGCAATTCAAATAAGCGCAGTCGTCATAGTAAGGAAATTGGTAATATGTGTTAGAATATATTCTAAATGTGTGTATCACAAAGTAATTTAATGTAATCTTGGTGATATCAATTATACAACCTTTTAAACGTTTTGAAAATGTTGTATTTAACCTAGACTGTGCTTCAAAGATGTTACTTTCACCACATTGTTGCAAAGCCTTGACATCTTGGGGCTGTTTGTTCAGCTTCATTGCTTCATAAAACATTCATCTCTTCTTTGAATCCTGCTTCAAGCCTTTCAGCCTTGTTAAGTCCCCGTTGTGAATCCGAGGTTTAAAGGATTTACTGGGTTATTATTTATATGCAAACTACATCCTATGGGAATCATTTACATGTGCAAAACTTGTTTCAGGTACACAATGGTACACAATGATTTCCCTAAAATCTATTGTTTTATTTTTCAAACCCTTTGAGCTATCTCCTAAAATGTATTATAGCTATTCAAGTTGTAGGATTACATAATACCTAGCAGTTTTGATATTGCAGGTAAAACATATTAGAGTGTTTACGGTATTTATATAAAATATGTTGTTTATTATAGAAAATTAAAATTACTGTTAAGGAAGCTGCACTTGCTTTGGGTTTTTATTGTTTAGCTAACGAGGTTTTAGTACCTGATGAATTTTTAAATTGGGATTGCATAGCTAATTATTCAACGTGATTTAATACACCTTGCCTGTTCATTAAATGGTTTCTAAATCTATTATAGTTTATGGTAAAATAGTGTTTACATCCGGGTGAAAAGGTTTCGCAGTTCTAGACTACGTGTCGAAATTTAATCATTATTTTCGATGACTGGAAATAAATCTACGACTGCTGTTTTATGAGTAAAATATTTGTATCATACTCCATATCTATAAATAGTGAACGAAAGCAGCCTTAATCCAATATTATATCTCCGATATTGAATATCAGCAGAATTCGGAAAATGCTAGACCTTATATTTAGCTGGAAGATAAATATGTTTTTCACAAAAGAGAAAAGAAAAGATATACTTGTATATAAAAACTGAATGTTATTATGCTATGTGTTTTGCAAATAAAAATAGTATGGTTTTATTGTTTTTGCACCTTACCAATATAATAAAACAAATTTGGTCTTCAAGCAATTACGAATCAAAACAGAACTAGCAAATGAATTGGTACTCATCTTTTTTACCAATGTGCGACGCTACTTTCTGCACTGGAAAAATAATATTAAAAGAACTGGCTCATACACGGGTACTGTGAACAAGTCAAAAACAAGTCACCAAAACAAACGTGCAATAATCACAACCAGGCCTACGCCGATTCTCCACTCTCCTAGGGGGTCGTTGCTGACTACACAACTCGGGCTTCGTTCTAACTATCCAATAGTTAAGCCCAGAGTGCCTAAAACACAGTGAGTTACACGACGACTTGCCAATAAAAACCACAACGCGCGTTATCACCAGGCGGGGTCTACTAGGCCACTATAATCCAATACACAACTCTAATGCCCAAGCTAAGAATCAGACAATTTACTCAATAATAATACCATATAATAATACAAGTGCACTATAAGCAGAGTTACACCTCTAGCAGCTGGTCTCAATAAATACCAAGCTAAACAAGCAAAACCTGATGTCAATAGCACTACTATTAAATTATGGAGCTACTTAGTAGCAGATAAATAAAATACTAAATACGATCCAAACACTAGATAAATATATTATCTGATAGCCGGTACTCCGCTATCCGAGCTAACGTGTTGGATTACTAAACAAGCTGTTCAGGTTAAATTAAGTTAATCAAATGATTAATCAACAACAACCCTACTACTGCTACTGCTACTGTTACTACCAACGTTACATCACTTAGCTGGGCTTCTGTTAATAGGCTAATAATATTAGCTACTAGCCTACTGGCCACGTGCTTCCAACTACGCACGCTAAATCGTGCAGCCTAGGTTTGTCGGGCCTCGAAGTTATTAGTAATTTAACTAACTCTTGGTACAACGCAAAATAATAACTACTACTGTCAATAAATTATATTATTTTCGCTCTAGCACCTGCCCAGAACCGTCAGGAATACACTTTAATATTATTCCTGACTAATATAAATCCTAACTACCGTCAGGCTTTGACCAGCACGGTTACAACTCTAACTCTCGCAATACAATCAGAGATTAATATTCTCAAACTAATAATATCAACTCCTTAAGCCGAAATGTAAAGAACGTCGTCCACTCACCCCAGTGGGTCTCAACACCCAACTCGATCACCGACACTCACTGTCACACCTCACAACACCAACGTACTCCAGTACACCCGTCGTCTCAGCAAGACACCAACACTCGCTCTTCACTGCACGGGATCCACCACTAGAATGTTTCTGTCCTAGGCTATCCTGAGAAACTAGGATATCCCAGGCTTATCGGCACTGATAAGCCGGGTAAAAGGGCGCTCGCTAGCTTCGCTGCCGCCGCTTGCTGATGCCAGCAATAGGTGCGTGGCCAAATAGCAAATATTTTCCCCCCTTGGAAAAATAGCTCGTTACACCCCCCACTTACATCGGGATGAAAAAAAAAGAAAACGGCCAAAAAGAAAAAAAAATCTTCGAACTCCGGCCAAAACAAAAAACTCCGGCCCCATACCCAATGGTGAATCACACACCAGAGGTCTCAAACCCAAAACAAAGAAAAACTCTTCTACTAGCCACTACTAGCCAACATGTTGCTGAATGATTTGGCATCAGGAACCAGACGGTGATTTCCATTGCAAGGGCCTTCGGGGTCTGCGTCACCAATTTTGACACTGTATATGCGGCCTCCTTGGCCAGAATAACAGTCATCACCCACGCCCATTCTTACTACCTCTGTCCCACATGTCACCAATCCGAGGTCTCGGATGACATCCATACCCAGAATCATGTCTGTGGTGAGAGTGGGGACGTACAAGGCATCTCCTATCCACCGTCTTCCCGCAGCTTCTCCTGCTAGCTGAAACAAATACTCGGCCGTTGACCGTGTCCCATCTGCCATCCTCAGAGGAGCAGTTTTCTTAAAAGGCTCTACCCCCTGGCGTTGAAGATGATCAGCGACTTCTCGCCCAACCAGGTTAACTACGGACCCAGTGTCCAATAACACCTTAAAAACGCTGCCCATCAGCACAACTTCAAGAAAGGGCCTTGTCTCTGAAATCAGCCGGTTCTCGTCTACTCCACCAACCATGCTGTTCAGTTTTCCGAGCCACTCGGACCACTCTTCTGAGGTCGTTCGTGTTGGGTGGCCTTGCCCAGTTGACCTCCTGATGTCTGAGCTGGCCTGCCGTTTCCCGCCCGACATCCACACTGTCTCACCGTCAAACCAGGTTTGCCACATCCATAACAGGAGACGGTCCTCGGCTTGCCACATTCTTTGGCAAAGTGACCAGTCTCCTGGCACCTAAATCACCGTACACCATCAGAATCTTTCCTTGTCATTGTGGGCCTTCGTACACGAGCCTCGATCGAGTATGAACCAACCCGCTGCCCAACTGACTTGGCTTCAGGAGACGGTCTCTCAAAACTACCTCTTTCGAACGTGACAGTCTCAAGACTCTTTTCAGCTTTCTTCCTGGGAACGTACGCGGTTTCCAAAACCAGCGCTACGTTTGGTGAAGGAGGAGGTCGGAAGGCCACCTTCTCTCGCAGATAGGCCTCGTAGTCTTCAGCCAACTCCACCATCTCGGCCAGGTTGCTGAAATCACGCCGGCGTACCATCAGCTTGTACTCGGGACGCATATTGTTGTAGATCAAGTCCAAACTACCATGCTCCGACAACGTACCACTACGCCTAAGCAAGGTACTTATGGCAACAACGTAGTCCCGGAAGTGCTCGGTCTCACCCTGCGTCCTTTTCCGGATCTCCTCATCCAAATTCCTCTGATAACCAGGTGGAAGGAACTGGATCTCAAATTGATGCCGAAAAGCTTCAAAAGAATACAGGAGCTCCTTGCAGTTCCTGTACCAAAGAAGTGCTGAGCCTTGCAACAGCTCCGGCAGCGCTCTGAGCAGGTTCTCCGACGATATAGTGTACGAGACCATCAGCTCTTCAAGACGCTCCAGGAATGACACAGGGTCTCTACGTCCATCAAACTTCAAACCCCACTTTCGGACCATGTCACATATCTTGGAGCAGTCCTTCGGCTCCACCCTGCTGGCCTCATTCGAGAGCATATCCGATCCACGTGGCACCTCCACGCTAGAAGGATGGACTGGTCTCTCCGAATGATCACTAGGTCGCTGCCATCCCTCGGGTCTACTTGGTAACCCAAAGGTAGGCATGGGAGCAGCCACAACAGGGGACGTAGGGTTGGCGGGTCTTTCGAACCCATAGCCGACCTCATTACTCGGCGAGCCTCTCGCCTGTCGCACCACCGATGCCAGATATAAGTCCCACAGTTGTAGTAGCCTGCGGTACATATGTCGGTGCAGCAGCCCCAGCCGTACACAGCCTATTATCGCTGTACCGACGGGCATTCCGCTGCTTCCAAAACGATGAAAATCTCTGCCGTAATTCCGCAGAAGCCCCAGTGGTCACCAAACCATACTGGTCCATCGTTCTCATGAGCTCCCCTTTCGAGAGGTCATAGATCCAACCCACACGACCGTCCCGGGGCTGCGACCCCAAGGACATAGTTGCTGGCGCGGAATAGGTCAAAGAAGTTGTCACCGTCGTAGCCACGACCGATGAAATAGTCGGCCAAACGGGCGAAGACGCCGGCCACAATGACGATGTCGTCATCACCGGCAGTTCGGAGCTAACCCCAGAACTAGTCGTAGCAATAGCAGACGTAATAGGCGTACCGCCCAGCACAGACGTCGTACTCGTAGTTACGACCATATTTAAAATTCAAATACCACGACTAATCCGCAAAAATAAGATCAAAACCAATTAAAATGTATTTAACACCGTACTATTAAATCAAACCAATTATAGGTGTGAAAGTCAAACCACAAATACACAATAAGGGTTCTCACTCAAATAATATTCAATGATAAAGCTTAATTAATTAGCAAAATTAAAATTACTAACTAATATCTATGTATACAACCACTAAATAAATTTGGGTTCACCCAACACACAACGCTGTAACAGAAAACAGGTTAGGCCAACCCAACCGACTATAAAATCACAGCAGGTCTGCCTAAAACTCTGCTCAACAGCTCAGGTCAGCAGCCAATCTGCACAAGTCCGCAGCAAATCTGCACAAATAAAATTATTTTGTTCGGGCGCCGTAAATACGTCAGCAGCTCAGCACCACTGCCAACCTCAGTCCCTGTTCGCAGGCGCCATCTTGCGACGCAACCTTTCTGCACTGGAAAAATAATATTAAAAGTAAGTGCAGTCGCAACCGTTTTCCGAGGATAGCTCAGCCTACAATGGCCGGGTAAAGTTCCAGGGTCTGCGATAAGGTCAGGGAAACCACTACGGGTCTAACCGGTATAGGACTGGCTCATACACGGGTACTGTGAACAAGTCAAAAACAAGTCACCAAAACAAACGTGCAATAATCACTACCAGGCCTACGCCGATTCTCCACTCTCCTAGGGGGTCGTTGCTGACTACGCAACTCGGGCTTCGTTCTAACTATCCAATAGTTAAGCCCAGAGTGCCTAAAACACAGTGAGTTACACGACGACTTGCCAATAAAAACCACAACGCGCGTTATCACCAGGCGGGGTCTACTAGGCCACTATAATCCAATACACAACTTTCATTTGAAATGTTTGGTTACTTAACCTATCCTTAGCTTAATGTTATAACAGAAGAGAAACTATTTATTTCTTCTATTTGTTATATTGTTTTTTTTTTTAGCAAACTACAGATAAGAATATAGAACAAATTTCACAGTAAACAACTTTATTGCTATCACATAGTTAAACTATACTCTTTTCAAGGATTGAAATTCTGATAAGTAAAGAACACAATTCCAATACAAATTCCACGACAATTTTTTATTTTGTCCTAAATTGACTTGATGTGGTTGGATAGTTGTCTAAAGCAAATTGATTAAAACTATTCGTTGAGTTGCGGTGACCTCTGATCTGATTTCATCACAAACCACAAAATTGTGGTTCAACATATTACGTTACTCCTGCATCTCAATGTGGTAGTCAATAAACTGGACATTCTTTGTAGAGTAATTAGCAAAAATAAAGAGTCAATAAAACAATTAAATTCTTCTTCATTCATGACCTACTCAAAAAAAAACTCATATATTTAGAAAACCAAAAGAAGTTGTCTTACAAATAATAGGATTACATACTTGTACGTTATATCATAAGCATCGAAGTAATAATTAATATTGTAAATGCGCATACTTGGTTAGTCCAATGTTTGTGTTATAGGTTATTTCGTCTTTCTTACATTAAGTTCGTTTTTACCACTTCTTGACAGTAATTCTGGTAAACGTAGATAGAGGTTTTTAGCTCTATACTCCCAGTTTCATCTTATTTAAACAGGATAAAAGCTTCCTCCTGGTGTTTCCAAAAAAAGAATAAGAAAGCAAAGTAGATACAAGCAGATACAATTAAAGTAAACACAGTATTATATCAGTGGCACTTTATCATCTTATACTTTCACTTGAATTTTTTTTTCCAATTTTTGTTTACTTTATATTGCATGGAATGCGTGGACAATTGTACCAAATAGTCTAAAGTCAGTAGTAGAAATAAAAAAAAAACTAGAAAAAAATATGTTTCCATAAAGGTCTGAAAGCTGCAAAAACACATAATTAAAATATTGTAATTCAGATTCAACCGAGCATTGGGTCAATTATTGCACTACAATTACTGAATCTTTTCTAGTGTTTGGAATACATTTACTTGGTTCTGCAAATTGCAACGTTTATGGTTAAACTATATAATTAAAAATACTTTGCAAAATGAAATAATTCCACCACAATGTTTTTCTATTACGGACTTAATTCGGCGTTGGTTTAATTTAATGGTTTAGCCAGACTTGGGTTTGTTGGGTTATTAAATTCCTTGTGCCAGTGATTGTGTTTGTAAATTACTAATCAACCCTCCCCAACAATTACAACCAACAACTAATCCGCGCTGATTGTTGGACGACATCTGATTGGTCAACTACAATCATGGGTTACGTGATGCTCTTTGTTGTAATGTTCCCACCAATTATTATGTAGCATTGTTTATATAAAAACATTTTCTCGGTTATATTGTATGAATTACCTATATATTTATGATAAACTAAATGTTTAAAACTTGTAATCACTAGTGATAACTAAGTAGCTTAACTCTATATGGCATTTAAAACTGGCGCAAAGTGGTAAAAATATATTTTTCAAGTGGCGCAGATAGATGCACCGGAAAGGAATTATTGTTATTACAATAATACATGCTTAAAAAACACGACAAATCCCTCCATACAAGACGAAATGTATAGCGAAAATTACTAATTGTATATTATAGTAGTTTAAATCAACCAATGGATTTTAGTGGCAATGAAACATGGACAAATTAATTTTCCATCCTTAAAGTTCGAATTTAGATGCACACATTTTTTAAAACCACAATGTCTTTTAATATAACATGGAATATAAAATATGACGGCCGGTGCAGTGTGGTAAAATGGACATTCTTAAGTTTATTTCAACTTAACAACTTGACAAGATGGACAGGTGTCAATCTCAAGTCACTTTCATCTTTGCATGTCTACTTCGGAAGCACTAAAGGATATTCCAAGTCTTGTGTATCGTGATGCACGCAACTTTGTAATATTATCAATACACTACTCCTTTATATTCAGTTAAAAATACAACTACCACTTACATTTTTGTGGAGCCCCTTATGGACAAACTAACAACCTTATTTTCAAGAATTGCCGGTGATAATAACATTTATTTATAAAAAACATATGTACGATAATGATAAATAGAATATGAGAATTAAATAAAAAAATATGTCTTATAATACTTAAAACATACATTTTTACTTATACTGTTGCGACATAGTTCAGTCCACACTCTATAGGTGAATAAAATTAACATATTGGCTGCTAGATGTTTCGGGCAAGAGGTTTCTGTAGTACATGGAATAGTTTACAACCAAATCGACATTACAAGTTTTATTGGTTCGGCTATAGCAGTTCAAATAAAATATTTCTTTCATGATACTTGCAAAAGTTAACACAAAATATTAATAAACACAAAATAAGTGACAGTTTAAAGACTAAGAATTACAATGATCATTTCTTAACTTGGTGGGAAAAACCAATTAAAGAGAATACTTGACTTATTTCAATGAAAATATGTTTATAATAATGGAGAGAAATGTTTTTGTTTGGGAAGGTACAAAGTTTGTTAGAAAAGAAATACCCTTTTAGGAAGTGGATTAAGAAGAGGCGTATTTTCAAAGACCCTTCAGTGGTTAATGAGAAAAACGACACACATACTCAGTGTTGCAAACTTGACAGTCTTTTCCATTTCGTTTCAAAAAAAAATTAATGATAACTGTTGTATATGAAGATTGATTTTATTTCAGCTTAGAACAAAAATAGCATTTTAATAGATTTAGTACTGTATAAATGAAAAAAAGATATGAGTTATATATTAGCATGACAAGTGATTTAAATTAAACGAGCATACCTGTGAAATTATGATGTGTTCTAACTTTAAAAAAATAATTTTGGAGATTTAAAAAATTGTAGGTATAATTTGACCGTAAATATGTTATTTTAATTATATGAATGATATAAGGGAGTATGTTTTATCTATGGTAATATCCATTCACTCTGTTATTACTCAAGCAAATGACTCTTGAAAATGAGATACATCACTAATAAAATTTTTTTTCTTGTTTTATCATCTTCTAATGACCAGTAACATTGAACCGTCCCAGTAGTAAATGTACAACTGGCATGTAACAAATACAGTATTGACAGTTTTATTTTACTGAGATTCTGGGTAGTCTGTATATTTCAACCATTTTGGATGTAGTCAATGTTATCATTCATGCAGTTAGGATCGCGTAGCACATCCAGACATTACATTTACATACATATTTTGAGTCTGAGACATCAATGTTTTGTCTTAACTTTCACATTGTTGACTGAATGTTGTGGTCTGCTTAGACAGATACAATTTCATCCTAATTTTATCGACACTTTATTGGCAGGTAACTTATTATTGTATGGTTACAGCTGAAACACAACAATATAACTATGTAGAGGGCTAAATCTGTATGGTTTTCTTCGTTACGAACTATGAAATTCAATACTTAGATATTTAACCTTTTTGTGCTGATCAGTATAAAGGGTTAAGTAATGCAGTACTACATTATTGGGTAAGATGAAAGTTTTCATATTGTAAAAATTATGTGCTTGCCATTAGACATTGTTTGGACAAAGGTGGTTAATACGGTTTGTTATGAAGAGTAAAACCCTAATGTAGAACTTCAGAAAGATTTACCAATATTTGGATTATCTTCGCTGTTTTAATTATTGTTGCGTACGATGATAAAACATAACATATAGTAAAACTAGTAACAGGAATTACATTGAGATTTGTATATTTGTCTACGAAAACCATACATTAATTAAATGTTTGTACCTATTAGGATAAAAAACTAAAAAACAAAATTCAATAAACTGTGGAGGACTGACAGGTTTGCGGTGGAGGGAGATGTAATCCTTTGTTGCTGTGTGAAGTCTGATTTATAACTCTCTCATACAAGTGAAGCATTTTAACCCACAATATTTTAACAAAGAGAAAACGACAATGATTGAAATTCTACCTATGATAATATTTGATACGCATGCAAATAAATAGGGACAAAACACTTTACACCCTCAGCAAAACAAAATAGAAACAGTTCCGGTGTTAAAAGATAATTTTTTTATTCAACATGGTTTTGTTCTCCTGTTTACTATTGCTCATAGGAATAATAATTGCGCATCTTTGTTCTCTTACTAAATTAGATTTGATCAATCTATTATTATATTTTTCTCAATCAGTTTATGTTTCGACTAAACATATTATACTGAGTGTCCCATAAGCAAAGGATGAACGGATAAAAATGAAACAAAAATGTAGAATTTGTTATGAATCGTTAGCAAGATTTCAATCATTTATTAACCATTTATTATATAACATTTCTTTAAAATTAGATTTTGGTGTAGTGCAAAAACACAAAATATTTTTTTTTTACATCTTACATCTTACATCTTACATCCGGCGTCTTCTCCACGATCAGCCGATCGGGGAATCGTCAATTCAAACTGCAGGGTCTTCTTTCTTCACGAGGCGAGACGTGAGAAAGTGTGGTCAGACACAAAGTCTGAGATTTTATAGTAGGGCCTATCAGCAAGGTATTGTTTAAGTTTTATGTTGAATGTGCGTGTTGGTGGTAGATTTTTTAGGTCTTGAGGCAAGAGATTGTAGAAAAATGAGCCAGAATAGGTTGGGGTTTTGTTAAATTTTTGGAGTCTATGCTGAGGTAGGTCAATATTGTGTTTGTTGCGAGTGTTATAGGAATGTTTCTCTTGTCGTAGGGTTGGGGATTGTTGTCTGGCCAGGATTATGGTTTCATAGATATAGAGGGAATAGACGGTAAGGATTTTGTGTTGGGTAAAAAATTACATTAAACAATTATTAGCCTGAACGGCATTGTAAAACCTTAATATGCATCATAATTATATATGATCCCTTTCATATTCAAACTAATCTGAGAACATTAATTCCTTGTAGTAATAGCAATATACAGGGTGAATTTTAAATGAGTTCCCCCCCTACTTTTTTCTACATTTCTTAAGATATCATCTCCGGACCACGTCAGATCATTGTTAAGTAGTAAGTACTTCATTTTGACTGGGTATACATTTTTGGCCGCCATCTTGGATCCGCCATATTGGATACAAAGTTTTTTTTCAAATGTAAAGGTAGGGTTGTGACTCATTATTTCAAACTAGAATTGTACGCTGATTACAATGCTGCAATTAGTTTTCAAAAATCTTGATCCGTTCTAAAGTTATGAGGACTTTTTATAACTTTATTTTTAGCGCATTTTAACATTGTGCATTTACAAACTAAGACCATAATCTCAAAATAGTGCTAGATAAAGATAAGTATACACCACCATTCATTGTCGACATATTTTCACTTGGTTATGACGGATGTAGTTTTTTCAGCCGCCATCTTGGATCCGCCATTTTGAAATGTGATCAATTAATTTAAATATGAAGGTGGTTGTTATATATGCCGTTATATAAAGATTTTAGTGTATACCATAATGTACCATAATGTTGCTATTTGTACAATATTTAGATTTGAGTTATAAAGAGTTGGCAATATGTTTTGCACTTGAGTCCTGACTGCGATCAGGCGACTGTGACGTCAGATCGTATGTTTCCAATAAAGCTCCCGGATTGGCTACAACCCATCACGCCACTTTTCCCTCCACATTTAACCGCCGATCCAAAAGTTTCCTTACTCGCCAGTCCTCAAGATTCCAGCAAACCGCAATCATGTAGTCGGCCGGGTTTTATTTCACTCCCAAATGTTGTTTTTATTTAAATCATCACACCCCATACGTTTCAGTGGTGACGAGGAAAATTAGGAATGAAGACAATTAGTGAATGTGCGAGGTAAATGTGGACGGTCGGAACTCGGAACTTCGGCTTGATAGCGCCGTGTGTTAAGTTAAACCGGAAATCGTAAGGGCTTGTTAGCGCCTAACTGTAATTTTGATTGACTATTAAATGTTAAGGCTTGTAAAGCGCCTAATTACATAGTGTGTTTCGATTTTTTTTAAAGCTCAAAGTGCGGAGTTGTGTTAAAGTTATCGTAACTGTGGACTAGGCCTAGGACTGTGTTCGGGTGAGTTTCAGAATTTATGTCGGAGAGTGATAGTGACAGTAAATTTCCTTTGAATTTAGCTTCATTATTCGAAGAGGAAGTAGTGCTACAAAGTAGGATGTCGGTCATTGGAAATATTGGTGAGTTCGATGTGAACATTGAATCGTGGGACTCGTATATCGAGCGGTTTGAACTATTTTTATCGTGTAATGGCGTTGACGAGGCTAAAAAGGTCAGCACATTTCTAACGGTAGTTGGGGTGAAAACGTATTCGTTACTGCGTGATTTGTGTACACCCGCGAAACCAAACACAAAAACATATGCGGAGCTAGTAAAACTCATAAAAGAACATTTGTATCCTAAACCCAACCTTATTGCGGAACGTTATAAGTTCAGTCTAAGAAATCAAATGGAACACGAATCGGTTGCGGACTATGTGGCTAATTTAAAAAAGCTGTCGACACATTGTGAGTTCGGGACAAACTTAAACGATTATTTAAGAGACAGACTCGTGAGTGGAATTCGCAATGAATCAACGAAACAGAAACTTTTGTCGGAGTCAAACCTAACGTTCGAGAAGGCAGTTACACTCATCACGTCAACGGAAGCGGCAGAGCGGAACGCGGCAAGTTTGATGGGAGCTGGTACACACAGCGGCAGAGTGCAGCGGTTGGCGGCGCAGAATCGGCATGGGTCCACTACCAAGCCGGAAGGATCCAAGGATGGCGCGACTACTACAGCCCGAGGTGCTCCAGGTCACGTGACACGCAACCAACACCAACACCAACACCAACATCAACATCAGCCCAACACCAGTGGACATTCCCAAGTGCAGTGTTATTGTTGTGGCAAAACAGGTCACATGAGTAGATCGTGTCGTTTCCATGGATGTGTGTGTCACTATTGTGGTAAGCGAAACCACCTGGCTAAGGTATGTCGCTCACGTTTGTCAAATAATAAACCTAAGAACACTAGACCTTTTAATAACTCTAGGAATTACGCTAGAAAACATAACTTTGTAGGTACTAATGAGTCAGATCAAACCCAGGATGAAGTGTACGATGTTTCTAACCTTTTTAAAATTAGCCCTGAACCAGTAAATAACATTAATAGATTACAAATTGAACCTGTCAGAATTAACGTTAACGTTCAAAACAAATTGCTTAACTTTGAAGTTGACACTGGCGCTTCAGTTAGTGTTATTAGTGAGAATTGTTATGATGAGTATTTCAAAGGGCAAGAGCTTGTACTGAGTGATTTATCACTCCGATCTTACACTAATGCACCTATTGAACCTGTAGGTAAAATTAAGGTAAATGTATCTTACCAGGGAATTAATGTTAATGATCTTGATTTGTATGTAATTAAAAATGGTTCACACCCATTGATGGGGCGAGACTGGTTATCCGCTCTTAATGTTGAAATCTCTTTTAAATCAAACAACTTGTATGTCACTAAATGCGAAAATGAAACTGTTCAGGAGCAAAACTTTGAGAAACAAGTAAACCAGTTAGTTAAGGAATTTCCAGAGGTGTTCACAGACAAATTGGGTGAATATAAGAGTGATCCTGTTAAAATTCATGTCAAGGAGCATTGTGTTCCTAAGTATTGTAAACCTAGACCCCTACCTTTCACTTTAAAGTCAAAAGTCGAACAAGAGCTTTCTAGGTTGATTGATGAAGATATTTTGTACCCAGTTAAAAGTTCAGAGTGGGCTACACCTATTGTACCTATTTTAAAGAAAGATGGTAGCTTAAGAATTTGTGGTGACTTTAAAGTTACACTAAATCCCTACTTAGAGATTGATCGCTACCCCCTCCCTAGAATTGAAGATTTGTTTAATGAAATCCAAAAAGGTGATTACTATAGTAAGATAGATCTGAGTCAGGCATACATGCAATTAAGATTGGATGAGGAGGCGCAGAAGCTCTGTACAATTAGTACGCACAAGGGTTTATTTTCTTATAAGCGTATGCCATATGGTATTGCGTCAGCACCCGATATTTTTCAGAGAAAAATTGAACAGGTATTGCAGGGACTACCAAGTGTGGCCGTTTTTCTCGATGATATCCTTGTCTCTAATTGTGACAACGTTTCTCATTTGAATACATTGAAAGAAGTTTTGAAACGACTTAAGGAAGTCGGGTTAACCGTAAAGTCTGATAAATGTAAATTTTTCCAATCAAGTCTGGAGTATTTGGGGTTTATCATCGACAGAAACGGTCTACACACAGCACCATCAAAGATTAGGGCTATTGTGAATGCACCAGTACCACAAAATGTCACAGAAGTCAAGTCATTTATTGGCCTAATTAATTACTATGGTAGATTTGTGTCCAATTTGTCCAGTATTTTAAGCCCTTTGTACAATCTTTTGAGAAAAGACGTAACTTTTAAATTTGATGACAAATGCATGCAAGCATTTAATGAGGTAAAACAATTGCTTAGTTCAGCGCCTGTGTTAGCGCATTATGATACCCAAGCGCCGACTGTGCTGACAGTCGATGCAAGCAGTACTGGTATAGGCTGTGTATTGAGTATAATTGATAAAGATGGCGTGGAGAAACCAGTATCGTTTAGTTCTCGGACTCTGACCGCAGCTGAGAAAAACTATAGCCAGATTGATAAGGAAGCCCTAGCAGTTGTTTACGGTGTGCGTAAATACCACCAGTATTTGTTTGGTAAACACTTTACATTAAAATGTGATCACAAACCGTTAGTTAGTATATTTGGACCTAAAAAGGGACTTCCTGTTTTTGCTGCTAGCAGACTTCAAAGGTATGCGTTGTTTTTATCAGGATACAGTTATGACATTAAGTATGTGAGATCTAACGCAAATAGCGCAGACGCGTTATCTAGGTTACCGTTAGATATTAAACACCCTAGTGAAGACCAATTACTGTGGGTTGGTACCTATTTACAGTGCATTGAGGAGAGTTCTTTTCCTGTAACGTGGGAGGATGTAAGGCTAGAAACGCAAAAAGACCCGATTTTGACTAAAGTTTTAGGCTATGTGATGTACGGTTGGCCTAACATTCTTCCTGATGACAGTAGACAGTTATTACCTTATTTTCAGAGGAAGGTAGAGCTAGCTGTTGAGCAAGGAGTGTTAATGTGGGGATATAAAGTAGTAATTCCTGCTAAGTTACGTGCTTATGTTTTGAAAGAATTGCATTCGAGTCATATGGGGATAGTAAAGATGAAAAGTGTTGCCAGGTCATACATGTGGTGGCCTAACATTGATCATGATATAGAAGCACTTGCTAATAGCTGCTCTCCCTGTCTCTTGGAAAGAGCGAATCCATCCAAAGTCGAACTACATAACTGGCATTATCCCAGCAGACCTTGGGAGCGGTTACATTTAGATTATTTGGGACCTTTCAAGGGTAAAATGTACCTTGTTGTTGTTGATGCGTACACTAAGTGGCTGGAAGTTTTTGAAACAAGTTCAACTTCGGCTGGATTAGCTATAGAAAACCTAAGAAGCCTTTTTGCTAGATTCGGATTACCCGTTACAGTACACAGTGATAATGGACCTCCATTCACTTCAGTTGAATTTGGAAACTTTCTTAAGTGTAATGGTATCAAACGCACCACTTCAGCCCCATATCACCCCCAATCAAATGGACAGGCTGAAAACTCAGTAAAGTACGCTAAGAATAAGTTAAAGTGTGCTTTTCGTGAAAATGTTGATGTATCCCTAGCTTTAAGCAGAATTCTGTTTGATTACCGTAACTCAGTTCATGTAACAACTAATGAGACACCAGCTCAGCTTATGTTTAATCGCAATTTGAGAACACGATTAGATCTTTTACGACCTGATCTAGGTAGGCATGTAGAGGAACAGCAAAACAAACAAAAGATGTATGCCCGAGGTAGTAAAACTAAATGTTTATTTACCAATCAGTTAGTTCTAGTAAGAGACTATAGAGCTAGAGACAAATGGATAGAGGGGACCATATTGCAGCAGATAAGTCCAACAATGTATACTGTTAGACTAAATTCAGGCATTGTTTGGAAACGCCACATAGATCAGCTGATCCCTGTTGATACCCCTCCCACTCCAATACCAACAGTAGCAGACAGCCAAGCCGTAGCAGTTGAGTCACGTGGTGTATCCAGCCCCAGGAGCCCGATGCAGCCACAGCTGATGGAAGCCGACGTCACGAGGCAGGACGCTGGCGGGACGTCCCCCCTCCTCACACGTCATACCCCTCCGTCACGTCACTCCTTACCCAGGATGCCCAGTCCAGCTGTTCATTCTCCCTCTCCCACCAGACCCAGAGCAGCTGAGCCTATTGTTAAGCGTTATCCTGAAAGAGATAGAAAACCTACTACGCGGTTGGATTTGTAAATATTGTACAGATTCTTTCACAACGAATATTTTATTCATGCTTTCATTTTTTATTTAGTAGTTTGTGTTTTCATTGTTTGTGTAACTCTATTGTGTGAAACTATTGTTGTTCTGATCGAATATTCTTTTAACTTACTTAATTAATTTCATAGAACATTTTATATCCATAAAAACAATCATTTTAATTTCAAGATCATATTATGATTATAAGTCAAGATATTAAGAAGGGAGGTGTTATATATGCCGTTATATAAAGATTTTAGTGTATACCATAATGTACCATAATGTTGCTATTTGTACAATATTTAGATTTGAGTTATAAAGAGTTGGCAATATGTTTTGCACTTGTGTCCTGACTGCGATCAGGCGACTGTGACGTCAGATCGTATGTTTCCAATAAAGCTCCCGGATTGGCTACAACCCATCACGCCACTTTTCCCTCCACATTTAACCGCCGATCCAAAAGTTTCCTTACTCGCCAGTCCTCAAGATTCCAGCAAACCGCAATCATGTAGTCGGCCGGGTTTTATTTCACTCCCAAATGTTGTTTTTATTTAAATCATCACACCCCATACGTTTCAGTGGTGTTGTGACCCATCATTTTGAGTTACTTTTTTATGCTGAACTCAATGCCGCAATCCGTTTTTAATTTGCATCTTTGGATTTTGAAATATTGAAATTTTAAATAAGAGTATTTTAATATTTCATCAAGAAAGCTTGATAACCAAAAACAGATTGCGGCATTGAGTCCAGTATAAAAAAGTAGTTCAAAATGATGGGTCACAAGACCACCTTCATATTTAAATTAATTGATCACATTTCAAAATGGCGGATCCAAGATTGCGGCTGAAAAAACTACATCCGTCATAACCAAGTGAAAATATGTCGACAAAAAATGGTGGTGTATACTTATCTTTATCTAGCACTATTTTGAGATTATGGTCTTTTTTTAATGCACAATGTTAAAATGGCCTAAAAATAAAGTTATAAAAAGTCCTCATAACTTTAGAACGGATCAAGATTTTTAAAAGCTAATTGCGGCATTGTAATCAGCGTAAAAACAATGATCTGTTGTGGTCCGGAGATGATATCTTAAGAAATGTAGAAAAAAGTAGGGGGGGTAACTCATTTAAAATTCACCCTGTATTTTATACTTCGTAAATAAATTACAATAGGTCTTCATACAACTTATCTCCTCTATTACTTAATGAGTTATTGTTCACAACATCAGTAAATTTAAGAATTGCCAATATATTTTAAGTGAAATCAATTAAAAATATCTTGTGACCAAGTAGGCGAGTGTACGCCGCTCAGATCATTAAATAAGAGTTTAAACAGACGGAATTTCCCACGGGGATGCCTTCAGTAATCTGAGCTGGTAATATCTACTTGGCTTAACTCGTATTACAGTCATATAATTATTTGGAAATCATACTTTTTGTATTCTATGAATTGTTTTTTTAATATTTAGAACTATGAAGGGTTTTTAAATTACACGTATCAAGGAAGAAATGTTATATTTTTTCACTAATGCATCTTTATCAATAAAAAGACACTCGTACAACATTTTAGTTGAATTATTAGGCGTTGTACTGAATATTTGGAAATGTATCTCCTCACATATGATACAGAATAAAGATAAATAAATACTGTAGCAAGAAAAAGAAAACAGTAAATTCTTTTAAACTACAAATTAATGAAAATGTAAAGTGTAAAAAGGTTAAAAAATAACTTCCTCATTAGAACTTTAAATGTTACCTTATGGAGCGTATGCTATTTAGTCGATTCATCTCAACTTCAGAAGATCGAAAGATATAATAAAACTCTTAATTAAGTAATTCGAGTTTAGTTTATTCTTACTGGACGTACTAGGTCAAAAAAGGTAAACACGAGACACACCTTAACTTGAAGTAAGTTTTAAGCAAATCTAAAATTAAATTCTCCTATAGTGCTTAATCTATACTGCATAAATTTAAAATGATAAAAAGGTGTTCAGTAATTTCCAGGGAAAGGGTTTTAGTTGCAGATATGATAGCAAGGGAATTTAGTTGGTAAAATGTTACAGAAAGGGAAGACGGGAATGAGACAAATTGTAGCCTAAGGATACGATTTACCTTCGATGATCGAACCGATCAGAAACCTCAAGTGGGACATTTAGAAAGCTGATCATAAGCTCATCTGATATCATCTTTATCAACCTATAACTATGATTTATAACTGTGATTTATAACTGTGATTTATTTCGAAAGTAATTATCTCAACAATTAAAATATGGCCAACGTATGTAGAAATGGCTTGAATAAATGTGAAGGTAGGTTTTATTCGTTCAATACATTTATCTAATAAAATAATATGCCCATATATAATTACCATCATATTGTAGTTTGAATTTAGCAGTTATTTTAAAAACATTTTATTAATATACTTTTTTATCTATTTTTGTATCTATCTGTTATTTTATTGACATGAATCTATTTTCATAAATAAATTATCAGTTGTTAAAATTGATGATAAAATCATGATTGATTGTTAAAAAAGAAAATGTTAATAATAAAAAAATATTCATTTAAAAGCGGGTTACGATTTAAACCATGTATAAAAGTAAAAAAGTAGTTACTTTAAATGTTAAAAATATTTAATGGTTATCCCTTTACAATTTGTTAGTACAAAGGATATAGTTATTTAAAAATGAATGCAACAAAATGGAAGGCCCATTATACGGTCAAAACTAGTCCGGAGCAAATTACGTAGGCTATTGTTGTATGTAAAAAGAATATTAAAAAAAACACACTCAAGGCCAATATACGATTTTATTCACCATTTTATTCATAGTACGATTGTCTACAAATAAAGTGGTAATTAGATAGTCAACGTGTAAAACAAAAAAAATTAAATTGTAAATATTATAAAAATAAAATATTAAAAACAATTTTTTAACGTTAACTTGATTTACTAATTCCAAGATTAATCCAGACACCAAATTACACTTATATTATAACGTTCAATTGATTCCAGAAAAATCACAAGATGTGTACTTTTGTAAGTAATAACATAGGAAAAATGTATGTTTAAATTACCACAGCTGATTTTTGGTGATATCTGGTTTCTATGGCAACACAACATTGTTTGTTGTTCGCAAATATCTATCTATACTATTATAAAGAAGAGGTGGTGTCTGTGTGTGTGTGTGTTTGTATGAGGTAATCTCAAAAACTAATGAACCGACTGGGCTCAAATTGCACACAAATGAAGCTACAGCTCCGAGGATACATATAGAACTATTCCCGCTTCGATATTGTCCTAGGGCTCCGCCCCGTGGGCTTTCAAAAATTTGAGGTGGGAGATTTAAAAGTAAATATTGATTGATGGTATCCATAGTAACAAAGAACCAACCTACAAAGTTTAAAAATGTAAACAAGCAGAACTAACTGTCAAATGAATTTTGATTTCACAACCCCACACAGCTGGTTCAAACATATTAAATACTACACGAATATTAGAACAGAGAGGGTAAGGATTATAAATTTAAAATAATGATGTCACTAGCCCGAATGTAAACATTATTTAACATTACTTAAATAGAGCTGTCAAACTATATGTTAATGTAATTTCAGTTACCTCATTTGTTTATGTTTATGATCTATTATACTGAGTCTGTTCTAATATTTGTGAAATGCTGTAATAATATTTTACAGGGAATAAATCTTTGTAAATAAATTGTTCATGGATATAGGAAATAATTAAGATTCTATAATCAGAAAGTTTGGATGTATGGATGTATAATAGATGTATGGATGGATGGATGGAAGTTTGTGACAAGTAAACGCGAAAAATACTAAACCGACAAGGATGAAATTTAGTATGATGATAGCTGACATTCCCGATTAACATATAGACATATTATTCTTACCTCAAAAATCCTTTCAGGCTCCGCCCCAGTGGCTCTGGCTCTGGAGTTACTCATGTAAACCTTATGAGTATTCATATTTAAAGAAAATAAAGAATTTTGTCAGCCGTTTCAACTTTACAAGTTTGTTCTATGATATTAAATAGCATTAAAAAGGTATAAGGCTTACCAACAGAGTGCAGCACTATTGTGTTTTTTGCATTTATGACCACAGCTAATTTTAACCAACTAGCAACAAAAAGTGAGACACAATGAGAGCTTAACTTTTTTTCATGGTTTAGGTGCAGTGGTAGAATATTAGGGCTATGGTAGATACTATAGGACACTATATGATACTATATAATACCGTATAAATTAAAAGACCAAATTTTAATAATCCGTGTCCTCTCCCATAACTAAAAGCATTTATACTTATATGCCAACCCCGTACGAAGGACGGGTACTCTGCTAGTAAATGAATAAATACGCAAAACAAGAAGCAAGATATTTATAAAAATGTTTATTTGCGCTTTTCCTATTGTTTTCATATTCATTTTGCAGCCTTAAAACCGTTGTTATAATTTTAAAAGTAAAAGCCTTAATCTCTACTAATTTCAAAGATTTTCGTTTTAATTAAGTACATAGGAAAATTCCTACTTTTATTATTTTTGTTTAAATATAAGTAAACATCAGTAGAGAACCTGGTAAAACTCTTTCAAATAGTTAACATAGAGACAATATCTAAACGGTTCAAAACAATTTAAAAGTTGAAAGGTTGTTACTTCTGTACGAACAGTTCGCGATAATTGTATTTGTTTCGAATTGAAGAGAAAATATTATAAACGTGCACAATTCAAATAAAAGTAGTTTATATAACAATGCTCTCCGCTCTGGTTAAACAAACCCGCTTGCATACTGACTTTAACCTTATTTTCATTTAATATAGTTTCAAAATTTTAGATCCCATTTCTTTAAAATAAAGTCTACTTAAACAGCCAATCCGTATGAGAAAGAGTATGTGGGGGTGTACGGCATCGTAGAATATACGTAGGCGTTATTTCAAGTGTAACGAGTAACCTCATAGAGATATTGGTAGGTAAAGTTGTAAATATTTATGCGATACAATCAAGTGATCTCACAGCAGAGAAACCACAGGAGAACAACCACAGGCTTGGTTCTTGATTAAAGCAAACCGCATCATAGCCACAGATTCTACCGAACTTTCAAGGTCCGTGAAGTTGGCGTACCCATATTAGCGTATCCACTTTTGATCATACCAATCGTTAGTTCATCGTTAGTTCTCGATAGTTCCCAAATTTTTTCGTTAGTTCTCAAAAAATAAAAAAGTTATAGCCGATTATAAGTGGGTACGCTAACTTCACACTTCCGGGTTCTAGCACGCGCCGTTTTCTGAGGAGAAATGTTTACATCTATATACCAATCGTTAGTTCTTCGTTAGTCCTCGATAGTTCCCAAATTTTTTCGTTAGTTCTCAAAAAATGAAAAAGTTAAGAGGCATACAAAGTGGGTACGCTAACTTCACAATTGTACGATTTCCAGCGGGAACAGTTTTTTTACAATAAATGCCTATATCTATATACCAATCGTTAGTTCTTCGTTAGTTCTCGATAGTTCTCCAAAATTAACGTTAGTTCTCAAAAAATAAAAAAAGTTACGAAGCATAAAAAGTGGGTACGCCAACTTCACAGTTATAGAATTTCCAGCGGGCACAGTTTTTTTACTATAAATGCCTATATCTATATACCAATCGTTAGTTCTTCGTTAGTTCTCGATAGTTCTCCAATATTTACGTTAGTTCTCAAAAAATAAAAAAGTTAAGAGGCATACAAAGTGGGTACGCCAACTTCACAATTATAGAATTTCCAGCGGGCACAGTTTTTTTACTATAAATACCTATATCTATATACCAATCGTTAGTTCTTCGTTAGTTCTCGATAGTTCTCCAATATTAACGTTAGTTCTCAAAAAATAAAAAAGTTAAGAGGCATACAAAGTGGGTACGCTAACTTCACAATTGTACAATTTCCAGCGGGAACAGTTTTTTTACTATAAATGCCTATATCTATATACCAATCGTTAGTTCTTCGTTAGTTCTCGATAGTTCTCCAATATTTACGTTAGTTCTCAAAAAATAAAAAAGTTAAGAGGCATACAAAGTGGGTACGCTAACTTCACAATTGTACAATTTCCATCGGAAACAGTTTTTTTTTACTATAAATGCCTATATCTATATACCAATCGTTAGTTCTTCGTTAGTTCTCGATAGTTCTCCAAAATTAACGTTAGTTCTCAAAAAATAAAAAAGTTACGAAGCATAAAAAGTGGGTACGCCAACTTCACAGTTATAGAATTTCCAGCGGGCACAGTTTTTTTACTATAAATGCCTATGTATATATACCAATCGTTAGTTTGTCGTTAGTTCTCGATAGTTCTCCAATTATTTCGTTAGTTCTCAAAAAATAAAAAAGTTATGAGGCATACAAAGTGGGTACGCTAACTTCACAATTGTACAATTTCCAGCGGGAACAGTTTTTTTTACTATAAATGCCTATATCTATATACCAATCGTTAGTTCTTCGTTAGTTCTCGATAGTTCTCCAAAATTAACGTTAGTTCTCAAAAAATAAAAAAAGTTACGAAGCATAAAAAGTGGGTACGCCAACTTCACAGTTATAGAATTTCCAGCGGGCACAGTTTTTTTACTATAAATGCCTATATCTATATACCAATCGTTAGTTCTTCGTTAGTTCTCGATAGTTCTCCAATATTTACGTTAGTTCTCAAAAAATAAAAAAGTTACGAGGCATACAAAGTGGGAACGCTAACTTCACAACTATACAATTTCCAGCGGGCACCGTTTTCTGACTATAAATGCTTATATCTATACACCAATCGTTAGTTCTTCGTTAGTTCTCGATAGTTCTCCAATATTTACGTTAGTTCTCAAAAAATAAAAAAGCTACGAGGCATACAAAGTGGGTACGCTAACTTCACAATTATAGAATATCCAGCGGGCACCGTTTTATGACTATAAATGCTTATATCTATATGCCAATCGTTAGTTCTTCGTTAGTTCTCGATAGTTCTCCAATATTTGCGTTAGTTCTCAAAAAATGAAAAAGTTACGAAGCATAAAAAGTGGGTACGCCAACTTCACAATTATAGAATTTCCATCGGGCACAGTTTTCTAAATAAAAATGCTTATATTTATATACCAATCGTTAGTTCTTCGTTAGTTCTCGATAGTTCTCCAATATTTGCGTTAGTTCTCAAAAAAATGAAAAAGTTACGAAGCATAAAAAGTGGGTACGCCAACTTCTCAATTATAGAATTTCCAGCGGGCACAGTATTTTAAATAAAAATGCTTACAGCTATATACCAATCGTTAGTTCTTTGTTAGTTCTCGATAGTTCTCCAATATTTACGTTAGTTCTAAAAAAAAAATAAAAAAGTTACGAGGCATACAAAGTGATTACGCTGACTTCAAAATTATAAAATTTCCAGCGGGCACCGTTTTCCGACTAAAAACGCTTAAATCTATATACCAATTTTTAGTTCCATGCATTGTAATTTGATTCATCTTCACACAATGAAAATCAAAGTAACACTGACATTAGAATAACTATCACATTATGATTCTCTCGAAGAGAAAGGATTGCTTATCAGTTCCAGGATAGCGCTTATCTGTGATATCCGCAATAGTAGTTGCAGGTGTCACTCGGTTAGATTATTTTTTAGGAGTGAAAATTTTGATTACGTTATCAAAATGATTAACAGTTAGTTGAATATGTTCAGTTAATTAGAACATCCAAAAAAGACAACGCTTCCAAAAATTGGTTTTAGATAAGCAATGAAATCATATTTATACCTACTTAGTTGTGTGAAAAAGTGCATTGTATAAAAAGTCCATCATGGAAACAAAATAAACTATCCATCAAAATGAAAACCAGAGTCTGCTAAGTAAAATGGTATAAAGTAATTTATAAGCAGTTATTATTTGAATTGGATTAAGCAGATAAAATATGTACGATCAAAGAACTTCTGTTTGGTTAATTAAACTAATCGTTTGTATTGTTTGTATTTGTTTGTGTTCGGTATTAGTATTATAAAATTACATCATTAAACGTAACACGTTACGAGTGACAGTTGCACGGATCGAGACTGGAAGGTCATACGGACTTGAACAAACTGGAGACTGGAGTAGTGGATGGAATAAATGTGTACAACACATTACTAGCATGGCGTATTGGGTATGGCGGGGTCGAGACAATATTTATTTAGTTGTATAGTAGTATACTGTAAGCATTTTTCGTTGAATGAAGGTGCGCGCTGGAAATCAGAAGCATTAAATAAGTTTATCTATTGATTATTGGCTATACGTATATTTATTTAATTTTTTTAGAACTAACAAAATAAATGAGTGAGCCCATCTTACGATTAATATTAAGATATAGGCACTTTTAGTCAGACAAGGGTGCACGCTAGGAATGATTTGGGTTTGAGGTTGGCATAACCACGTTTAAGACCTTATTGCCTTTTTATTTTTTAAGAACTAGTAATAATATTGGGGAACTAACACGACATAACGAAGAACTAAAAATTGGTAAATAGATATAAGCGTTTTTAGTCAAAAAACGGTGCCCGCAGGAAATTTTATAAATTTGAAGTCAGCGTACTCACTTTGTACGCCTCGTAACTTTTTTATTTTTTTGAGAACTAACGTAAATATTACAGAACTATCGAGAACTAACGAAGACCTAACGATTGGTATATGGATATAGGCATTTATAGTCAGAAAAAGGTGCCCGCTGGAAATTGTATAATTGTGAAATTAGCGAACCCTCTTTGTACGCCTCGTAACTTTTTTATTTTTTGAGAACTAACGTAAATATTGGAGAACTATCGAGAACTAACGAAGAACTAAAGATTGGTATATAGATACAGGCATTTATAGTCAGTAAACAGTGCCCGCTGGAAATTCTATAACTGTGAAGTTGGCGTACCCACTTTTTATGCTTCGTAACTTTTTTATTTTTTGAGAACTAACGTTAATTTTGGAGAACTATCGAGAACTAACGAAGAACTAACGATTGGTATATAGATATAGGCATTTATAGTAAAAAAAACTGTTTCCGATGGAAATTGTAGAATTGTGAAGTTAGCGTACCCACTTTGTATGCCTCTTAACTTTTTTATTTTTTGAGAACTAACGTTAATTTTGGAGAACTATCGAGAACTAACGAAGAACTAACGATTGGTATATAGATATAGGTATTTATAGTAAAAAACTGTGCCCGCTGGAAATTCTATAATTGTGAAGTGTGCGTAACCACTTTGTATGCCTCTTAACTTTTTTATTTTTTGAGAACTAACGTAAATATTGGAGAACTATCGAGAACTAACGAAGAACTAACGATTGGTATATAGATATAGGCATTTATAGTAAAAAAACTGTGCCCGCTGGAAATTCTATAACTGTGAAGTTGGCGTACCCACTTTTTATGCTTCGTAACTTTTTTTATTTTTTGAGAACTAACGTTAATTTTGGAGAACTATCGAGAACTAACGAAGAACTAACGATTGGTATATAGATATAGGCATTTATAGTAAAAAAAACTGTTCCCGCTGGAAATTGTACAATTGTGAAGTTAGCGTACCCACTTTGTATGCCTCTTAACTTTTTTATTTGTTGAGAACTAACGTTAATATTGGAGAACTATCGAGAACTAACGAAGAACTAACGATTGGTATAGAGATATAGGTATTTATAGTAAAAAAACTGTGCCCGCTGGAAATTCTATAATTGTGAAGTTGGCGTACCCACTTTGTATGCCTCTTAACTTTTTTATTTTTTGAGAACTAACGTAAATATTGGAGAACTATCGAGAACTAACGAAGAACTAACGATTGGTATATAGATATAGTCATTTATAGTAAAAAAACTGTGCCCGCTGGAAATTCTATAACTGTGAAGTTGGCGTACCCACTTTTTATGCTTCGTAACTTTTTTATTTTTTGAGAACTAACGTTAATTTTGGAGAACTATCGAGAACTAACGAAGAACTAACGATTGGTATATAGATATAGGCATTTATAGTAAAAAAACTGTTCCCGCTGGAAATTGTACAATTGTGAAGTTAGCGTACCCACTTTGTATGCCTCATAACTTTTTTATTTTTTGAGAACTAACGAAAAAATTTGGGAACTATCGAGGACTAACGAAGAAATAACGATTGGTATATAGATGTAAACATTTCTCCTCAGAAAACGGCGCGTGCTAGAACCCGAAAGTGTGAAGTTAGCGTACCCACTTATAATCGGCTATAACTTTTTTATTTTTTGAGAACTAACGAACAAATTTGGGAACTATCGAGAACTAACGATGAACTAACGATTGGTATGATCAAAAGTGGATACGCTAATATGGGTACGCCAACTTCACGGACCTGAACTTTCATTACCCTTGGTTTGTGAACTCCCAAGGGTCAACAAAATTGTAGCATGGAGACGTAACGGAACATGTCCAACATCGATGTTATAATTAAGGATTATTTCATAAATATTAAATTTCGAAAAGTGATTTTTGAATTTAGATCTTGATGAAACAATCCTCCCCCCCCCCATCATCACTAAAGAAATACACAAAATGTCTCGTCTCTATTCTTTGGTTCATTTCACTAATCATGATAATATTAGTAGTCGTACTTTTATCGTGCAACATTCAAAAGCAGTGAATATCATTATTTATAGTTTAACAGATTGTTTTATGGCCTCTGGGAAGGTCAAAATGAAAAAGTAAATCGGTCTCGAGTCCAGGTCTTTCTATGAGACAGTTTTAGTTTATGGGAAATTCATTACTAGCAATGGATTTGATAATCATTTATTTAACAAGTAACATGAGGTTATTTGGGTGAGACAGACGGTTCGTGGTCAGTGATTGTGGTTTTAGGTCCGTGTTGTATAAAGTGGTGGGGATGCATTGACAGGACTGGAAAATGCATTGACAGGACTGGAAAATGAATTTTTAACGAATACCATACGACGACCAATCAATTTTTATTTCAACTTTACTTATTAACTATAGAAACAGTGCGACCAATATAATTATAACTAGTTACCTGTTGCTTGAATTCGAGCAATTGCGAATTATTTCAAGCGTTATTTTAAAACGAATAACACCTTTAAATAAATCAACTTCATGAGTAAAACAATCATGAAACGAATCTGTATTTCACGATGGATTTCTCAGCAAATTGTAACAATTTTTTTCGAATTTTTGGTTATATAAACTATGGTTATGAAATTATGGTTATAATTATGATGATTTCAATCGATTTATAATCAATAGTGTAATATTCCATTGGCCATATTATTGTAAATTTGAAGACACATACGACAGTATAAATATACTCAATGCAAAACTGTCTCAAATGTGGCAATATAAGATCAATTTAAGTTGTATTTCATATACTTGGTACAGGGTATCACTGCACCTAGTTTTACTTGTTTCATTTTATAGATTCTACAATAAAATAAACTATGGTTAAAAACTCTGACTGGCCATTTATTTGACCATGTTTCTTTGACAATTTTGAAAGGAAAAAATGTATTGATGTGGTAACTAAATACAGACAGTTATATTCATTGTAAAGCTATTGTCTTTAGACCAATATTTTTTTGCAAAGTTTTATATTGAGTTGAATTTGGCATAAAATTAAAGACTAGATAAGTTCATCAGTTTTCTTCAAACTGTCCGTAACCTTGTAGGCCTACTCATTGTAAAATCATGATGTTCGTACAAATAGAGTTACAAAACTTTAGTCAAAACTCTTGTTTGCTTTGTTTTGTTTTATTTTTCATGAGACTTATCTGCATGTTTTTATAATGATCCTGTTTAAACGAAAGCTTGAAAATTAAAAGGGTTTTTTTGCCCTAGGACGCTAGGCACGAGCCCGGCATCGATTTTCACTTTACTTCAGGCTATACCTAGGGGTTGCGGCATTGTCACATAGTTAAAATCAATTATTTAATAGTTATTTTTTGGAATTTGACCCCGGAACCTCATGGACCGAAGTCCTGCACTCTACCACTAGACCAGCTTGCTCACCAAACTTGTAAGGGTTATAGAGACGGGAAATTTAGACAATGCAATATAAAATTTGTATTGTTTATTGAGATTTAGGCTCATTATTGAATATGCATTTTATTATGGAACTAACTAAGTAGTTCTACACTTTATGATTGAATAAACAAGAGCACCCAAATAATATTTTTAAAATATATTGTATCGAATTCGTGATTCAACGAGTGTTTTAAAAGAACAGTTAAAAACGTTCCAGGAATTGACAAAGGGATTTATGCCTCGTTTTTCCCCATGAAACGCTGAAGGCTGTTAAAATACTTCACCTCCAAACCACGTTACTATCTATTGTTAAGACGTAACAATATACCTTCATATTTTGTCGATTGTTATTGTAATGACATTTTTCAAGTAGAGTATATTGTTAGAATGATTTCCATGATTACATACATGAATAATGATGGCTTTTTATAATTTTGATGGTAAAATGAACTTAGGAAAACTTTGATGATAAAAAGTATCGTTTACTTTATGTCTTTGGGATTCCTTAATTTTTGACATGCTAATAAAAGTAGTAACGGTCAACAATCCTAAAAAACAAGTGCTTTTATAGAAATAAGTAGATAGATAGATAGATAGATAACAGTGCTTTATTTTTCTGAATCGTTTACAAATTTACAGATTGTATTATTTTTATGCACAAAAGACAATAGTCATTTGACCGTCTGTCTGGTTGGCAAAGTCCACTTCCACTATCTAAATAAAATCAACACTGCACTGATATAAAAAATAATAAACATAAAAGCACTCACTTAAAAGCTAAAATAAAATTTAAACTAATTTACATTCATTCCAATTTTTTGAACTGCACCAAGGATTCTATCTATTGCCTACACATACCTACACATCATACTAGGCTATACTGTAACATACACACATACAAACATACAGATATATTCTAACATACAGTTTTTAGAGTTAAACCAAGAATTTCCTTATACAGTAAACAGTTAAATAATAAATCTTTGAGATAAAAAGTATCATGAATGCTGAAACATAAAATACTGCTCTAATAAAATGAAAGGAAAAAAACAGAGTATATGATTGTTGAGATTCATCATCAAATAGCCTAGTATATAATGTTTTAAACTGCTTAAAATTCATGTATGCTTATTGTCACCTGTCGTTCAAAAGATTACCCTCGACTCGAATACCTTTAGAACAGAATATTCCCATCAAGTTAGGATTTTTAAAAATTAAATTCATTTATTAGCTCCCTCCTACGGACCCAGGCTATTTTAATAAAGTTACCCAAACCTCGCCAATCCCTCCCATTTAGATAAGATAAAAACTCATGATAATCAATAGTTAATTTTTGTAAATGACATTTTCTAAGGTCTTTAAACACGGGACACCTTGCCACAAAGTGAAAAACAGTTTCATTTTCATGCAGGTTACACAAGGAACAAAAATAATTTTTATCAACTACCCAGGGTTTATAATTTAAATCTAACATCTCCCCTCTACATTTCATAATCCATGAAATTGTGACGATATCCCTATTATCAGAGAGAAAAGTTCTATCGCCAAGATTGAAGTCCAAATCTATAAATTGAGAGTGAAATGCCGATGTACGCGCTCTGCCAATACATTCCGCCCTCCAGTTATCTCTCAACGCACTCACAACGCTCATCAGCTGGACCTCGACCTGACCTTGCGCAAAGTCTACCGGCAAACCAAACTTGTCACCTAATAATTTCCAGTCACGGTACCAATACACTTTTCTCCTTATCACTTCCCTTGCTAAAATATTTGGCAAACGATCTGCATCCAAACACAACACATTTAATATATATTTTAGATTCATCAAAATAGTATGGAATTGTAATTTGTCTAATCCTGACTCCAAATACAGAAAATAATTAGGCGTATTATTTGGCAACCGAAATAGTTTTTTTATAAACAATCTCTGAACTGATTCCACTGGATCACAATCTAAATATCCCCACACTTGACCTGCATAACACAAAATAGATTTTATTATTGAATTGAAACATACAAATTTAGAATTCAACGGAACTTTATTGTTATTTATAAAACTACTCCACACGGCATTAATAGCTAATTTTGCAGCAGCTGACTTATCATTTAAATGCTTGTCCCAGTTAAGAGTTGGTGTTAAAACAACTCCTAGATATTTGTAGGAATTCACTATTTCAATAGGCTGACCTTTGTACCACCATTTATTGTTTCGTGCCAACCTACCACCTTTACGAAATACCATGATTTTTGATTTATTAAGATTCACTTGTAGGTTCCAAATATCACAGTAGGCCTCTAAATTAGTTATCATTTGCTGTAACACTGTGGCTGTTGGTGCTATCAGTACAACATCATCGGCATACATTAAAATGTTTATTCTCTTACCTCCGACTAAACAGCCACCTCCTAAAAATTCTGGCAAGTCGTTAATAAATAATGAGAATAAATTAGGACTGGCAACGCATCCTTGTTTTAAACCTATTGTTGATTCAAAACTGTTTGTTATGCCACTTTGACACCACACTGAAACATTGGTACCCTCATAAAGATTTTTTAAAATTCTAGAAAATTTTGATGAGACCCCTAAAGAAAGTAATTTAAAAATTAACGAATCCCTGTCTATTGTATCAAAAGCTGCTGTAAAGTCGACGAAAAAGCAAAATAATTTTTGTTTATTTAAAGATAAACTCAAATTTACTATACATGATAGGTTGAATATATTATCGATAGTAGAATAACCTTTCCTGAATCCAGCTTGAAATTCAGAAATTACTTTATTTTCCATTATCCACTCATTTAATCTAAAATTCAATAAACTTGAGAAAATTTTACAAACACAGTCGATAAAGGAAAGACCCCTGTAATTTTCTACTAAATTCACATCGCCCTTTTTGTGTAGAGGAAATACAATAGATTTTTTAAAACTTTCAGCTACCTTTCCGTTGTTGTACATATCATTATATACCTTTAACAATTTGTAAAGAAGAGAGTCGGGAGCATTTTTAAAAAATTCATATGGCACCCTGTCATGACCAGGAGCCTTGTTATCTTTTAGTCGTAAAAGAATGGTTTTCAACTCTAACATACTGAAGTCCGCATCTAATATCTCGTCTGTTATCAAAGGTTGCGCATAACTGATACTTGCTGATAACAAAGGTGGGTTGAGTAAATTTTTAAAATGCAATACCCAGTTTTCTGGGGCAATATTTCCAACAAGTTTAACTTTCCCACGCTTAAAACTGTTCAATGCAGACCAAAATAATTTTGCATCCCCTCTATCATTTAAATCAAAAATAGTTTTCTCTAAAAATAATCTTTCTTTATTCTTACATAACTTTTTGAACTGCTTACAAACTACTAAATATTCGGACTTCACAATTTCACAATTAGTTTTACGGAATTTATTTAATAATTTGAATTTACGCCTCCTCACAGCCAAACATTCGTAATCAAACCACTTTCGCTTCCTATTAAAATTCGAATCAGGTATAGTCGATTGTTTATTCTGGGCCGAGTCAATAATGATTTTAATAATGTTATCTACATTCTTTTGATTGTCCTCATACAATTGCAAGCAACTGACCTTCCGATCCACTCTCGCCCTGTAAAATTGTTTACAATTATTTGACCATTTGAGTTTTGGCATCAAAGGTAATATCTGACCACATTCGTTGTCCCTCAATTGCATACCTTTCACCTTTAAACAAACCTCAATGGGCATATGATCCGATCCCGTATGGCTCAACACTCTAAAACCTTCTACTAAATGTAAACAATTAATAGACACAGCGGCTAGGTCAATGACAGAAGAACCCATGGCCCCGATAAAAGTATACTCCCCACAAGAATCCTCAACAGATCTACCATTTAAAATTATTAAACCTAAATTATCAAATAAGTTTAAAATTTTTTCTACCCCTGCAATTCAATATTTTATCCTTAGACTTACGTGTATCATTGAATATAGGATTTATCTCGCCTAGGAATAACTCTGTTATTTTTTGTTCATCCCCCACTCTTCCATTTAGGTCCCCAATTATTACTAGGTTTTCATGCCATAAATCAATTAAACAGTTTGAAAACATTTCAAAATCAGTTTCCCAAAAATTACAGTTAACATATAAAGGTACCAAAATCAACCTTTTATCATCAATTCCTGTATCTATCTGGACCAAAATTAATTCATTGATTTCAATAAATGAAATTAAATTAAAAAATGGTGACTTTAAATTGGTTAATACAATCAACCCACCCCTATACCTTCCATAATTTGCAGTTCTCTCTGCGAACTTAATATTTATTTTAAATCTACTAAGCTTTTGTGAAATAAAATTAAAATCTCTCTCTGAAATAAATGATTCTAAAATGAAAACTACGTCATAATTGTCTATAAATTCCAAAAAATAATAATCCTCTAATTTATTCTTAATACCACAAACATTGTAACAAATGAGTTTTAATGAACCTGTTCCACTCGCACACCGTCCGGAGAACACCCGATGTTCGTCGTTCGCTGGATTGGCGTCGGTTCCCTAGCCTCTTAGCGCCTGTGAGTAGCTCGCTGTAGCCGTCGTCACCTCCCCTGGTCCTGTCGCGCCATTGTCGCCGTCACCTCCGTCGTTGGTCGCCTCCGCCCCCATGTTTGAGTCGTTGCCTTGCACCAGTAGTACCCCAGAGACATTTTTTGAAGGAGAAGACACAGGTTTACCTTGATTTGGATTCTCACTTGTTCGACGTGGAGGTGGATTCTTCAAACCGCTCACGAAAGCAGAAAAATCGTGTCCAAACATTTGTTTCAGCTTATCCACACCATACTGTCGCCCTGCCATGAGACTGCCGTTTTCCCAAGTAAACCTACACTTCTTTATAGTCATGTGGTCATACACTAAAGGCATTTTCAGTTCTCCTGACACTTTCTCGACTTCAGTTCTTACTGCTGCCAAACACGCCCGTTTAACCCGAATTTCGCGCGGGAAATCGCGGTACACACTGTAACCCGTATTTTTCAAGTTTTTCACCCTACTCATTATGTATTCAATATCTGAATCATAAGGCAAGTGAGCAATAATAGTGTCTTTTTCCTTTCCCAATGGATGTGCCCTATTGATGCAAACTTGGTTAATTCCAAACATCTCACTACAAAAGGTGCCTACAACGTGCTTGAAATCTGATGTTCTTGGACCCCATTTTAATCCCCTGAATATAAGGTTATTCCTTCTGGAACGGCTTTCTAAATCAAGCAACTTATCCATAATAAGCCTATTTTGGACCTTAAGTTCCCTAATCTGCTCTCTTTTAGAATCATTTTCTTCCTCCAGGACTGCTACTTGGTTAGATAGGTTAATTAAATCACTTTTTGTGGCCAAAGTAGAGAGTTTGGTGTCAAGAAGCTCAGACATAACATCTCTTAAAGCACATCTTAATTGACCTTTAGTGAGATCACCCACCTTTACCTCGTCGTTTTCCATGTCTATGTCGGTTAATCCCATACACTTCTGAAGATTACCTGGTGAGGCAGGTGACGAACGGGATCTTCTCCGTTTTGCACTTCTATTCGGAGTAAAAAAGTCACTAATTTTACTTTCAGTCATTAAAATTGGCACTGTAATAACTGGTAACTACTGTAGATTATCACAGGATCACCGTAGATTATCACTAAACAAACCGTACTCGAAATTGTCCTCGGTCTCAGCAACACACAAACACGCAAACCTGTCCGCCTCCGACCACGTGGGGACTGAACCACGACCACAACTCTAGAAATAAGTAAGCTTACACTCAGTCTTGGTAAAACCAGGATAGTTTGATTAAAAGGTTATTTAAATGATCCTCTATAATAAATAAAATATTTTAATTTTAAGATATAGCATATTTTAATTCGTTGAATATAGAATAGTTAATTACCGTAACTAAATAGTTTTTCCTCCTATTTGCATTCATGTTTTCTCATATGTTTACGAATTTTATCTGCGAACAACATGAATCTGAAAAGTTAAAAATTCTTTGTTTGTTCAAAATTTGAACTTACTTTACACAAGACCGCATTTTTATATCTCTAACAGGTTTTACAGTACATATAAAACACCTCCCAAAGCTGGAAATCCTTTGTTGTTTACTGCAAACTCGTATTTCCCTGCTGCAGACTTGAACGTTAGTTACTTTAAATAATTTTCTAGATTTAAATTGAAATATCTTATACTGATCGAATCACATTAATGGAAATTAGTTGATGTATATGGACAGTAAATGATGAATAAACGACAAATCGACAAATTACAGCAAATAATTTAATAAATATCAAATCACATAAAACATATTTAAGACACGTTAAAAAGTTACCGTAAAAAATTATATATTTTGTTACAGTTGCAGGCTCAAAGATAAGTTATAGTTATAGATTTTTTCCCAATTTAGTTTATTTGTTTTTAGTGTATCATCCATTTTACCAACCAAAACTATAACCCTATTAAGAAAAGGAAACTGTCATTAAAATGTACTACTCAAGTAAACTTAGGTTTGATATTTTGTATTTTGTATTAAATCCTGTTTTGTATTTTTTTCGGATACACTGATAATTTAAAAATAGAATATTTTTGTATGTGAGATGACATATTAAATATGATCTTACAATTTAATTTATAAATGTATATTGTTGTCAAATACGACAAATATTACTCTTGTATTTCTACAATATTTATCACTCTCTCTTGGGTAGGTCACCAACCCAAAATACTTTATACTTAAAGATATGAAATTTAAACTTATTATTACATGCATTGGTCTTACGGTATTAAAACCTAGTACTCAGACAAATATATTGAAATATATACATTTATTTTAAATCAAGGCCATGACTTAACATAAATTTGTATTTATTTGTGTTTAAAAATTTTGGATAGCATAATTATTTGAAAATATACATACAAGATTACCTAAATAAACATTTTAATGGATTTTAAAGCTGAAAGTTATTTATGGCTATTTTAACTTACGTAAATAACAAATAAAAATATAAGCTTGCTAGACTCAGAAATAAAAGCTTTAATTCAGCTATATGAAGGGCTAATGAAACACACAACGAATACATTTCACAAAACATAACGCAGCCTGCTGAGAAAATTTTGTTTTTCCAAACGTAGAACATATTTCATGTGAAATCGGATTAACGAGTTATCCTTAGTCAACAAGATTATCGAGGGAAGGGCTTACGATAAATATTAATAAAAAATACATTTTCATTGAGCGTATTGATCTTTTTAAAATAATTAATTGCAAAATAATTTTAAATGTAAAATAATAGGTTTGTTTAAATAAAACGTTTGTATGGTTAACAAATTACTTGAATTGGTTTTAAATTGATCTTAATTGGTTTTAATTTGATCTGGCCTACAAAACAACCTTTTTGGACAACATCTGATTTTTGTTGAAGACTTAAAGATATAATTGGTAAATTTAGTATCAAGAACTTTTTTATCACTGTGCTCTTATAATCATTTTAGATGCCTATTTATAAACAATGAAACTCAATAATAGATTTTTTGTTGGTAAATTATTTTTCACTGATTGTAAAAGAACTTAAAACGAGTTTATGAATATGTACTAAATTTATTCCTCGTGTTAGCTAAATTTAATTCTTTAGCACTAGCAGGAAAAAAAATACTAAAAAAAACTACAGCAAAGAAAGGGTTTAAAACGCTTTCAGGATAACCTCAAGCTCAGAAGGCAATATGTATGTTAATGATAGTATGACAATGATAAATGCCTACCTTGTATAAGGTGAATATGATATCGAAGGTAATTCTCAATCGTGAGTTTCTCCAATAAGGTATGTAATTTGTGAACCTTTTTCTTACTTACGATGGTTTATTGTTTATTTTCTTTTTACTATTAGTAGTAAAATTTTGTTTTACAAGTAGTATACATTTTAATCCTTCACAAGTATTTTAGTTTTGATTATCATAATGCAACCAGGATTTTATTAAAGTAACCTTCTCATACTCGTTCGGTTACAACGAGTTTTTAAATTTTGTATCCACAAGGTCCGTGAGGTGATGTAACAGTGGATTTGTTGAGTTTGTATGTGAGAGTTATTTTTATTGCGGGAGGATTAATTTGGAAACTGTAAAATGTTCAGATCAGTATTATTATCATATTTACAGTACTTTCCGTGAATAATTATGTTTTATACAACCAAAAACATATATTTTAACATTAGTTATGGAATGGTAAAAAATAATTGACAAGTGAGATAAGTCCAAAATGATCACATCTGCAATTTTTTTTATTTGTTACAATATGACAAAGTCTGTTATTTCATTCAACTACACGTCTAATTTATATAAATTAAATACATTTAGGAGTAAAGAGATACAATAGTACAATGGAGTATGTTTTTACAATCGTTGGTGAGTTTGACTATTTTCTTCAGAAAAATGAAGAATTTAGTAACTATATTCAGTACGAGTAAAGTAACTAGTAAACTAGTAAAGCTATTTTCCATAAATATTAGTAATATTAGTTAATAAAACAAAGGGGTGGCGGAATTGTACCCCCCTGGAATTGTACCCCCTGCTGGTTTGTGACGTCACGATGACGTCTCATTTTCTCGACCATAACGGCGTGTACGGGCTGGAATTGTACCCCCCTCATAAAACTTTGATATTGTTATGCACGAGTGGTTTGATTAAATCCACTGGCATCTAAAAAACTGTACGGACCGGAATTGTACCTCCCTGGAATTGTACCCCCTCAGTTAGAACTCACTTTTATTTGACCAGTGTACGGGGTGGAATTGTACCCCCCTGGAATTGTACCCCCCGTCAGTCTAGCCCTTCTTATAGGACCGGAATTGTACCCCCCTGGAATTGTACCCCCTGGTCACGGCAGAAGAAGATGTACGGCCCGGAATTGTACCCCCTGGAATTGTACCCCCTGGAATTGGGATACATTTGGGATACCAATGGTGCGTAACGGTGTGTGGTTTGTTTACATTCCAAATTCCAATAGGTAGGTTAACCAGAAGAAGCACCCTCGCCTACCTGGACTAGTGTCGGCGCAGTACGGGCGTTTGCCAGAGAGACTCTTCCATTCATTGTAATGGTAAGGCGATCGCGCACCAAGACACAATACATACGCGACGTTGCCAGTTCTCGCTCAACGTGGTCTTATATACTATATACTACTATATACTAGAAGGCTATGATTGCACGTGCACGGCCTCCTAGGCCGCGGCCTTCGAAGTGGCAACGCCGCAAGTGGTTTTGTAACAGCTGTTTAGTTTGGAAGCAGCTAATGTTATTTTTGTATTTACGAAATATTTATTACTGGACTATGACAATATTGACTCTGCTTAAAATGTACGGATATAGATTTTCAATCTATGTAATTAACGCTACATGAAACTTTGTCGGTTGAACTCCTCCGCCGATTTTATTCATTGACGTCTCATTGGAAAGAGCGTGTCGCGTAGATTTGCAAACTAACTTTCCATTTTTTTACAGTCCCTTGGGCTCTGCCCCAGTGGCTTAGAAAGCTCCAATGTTATCCTTATGAAGAACATAATTGTTTACATTTTGATCAGCTGTATAATTTAATTACTGTTATTTATTTTTCAATTCAATTAAACACATTTACAGATTTTGTTGAAATTCAATATTTAATTTTTTAATTTACATTCGTTAATATTACAATGTAAAACAATCTAGAAAGCCGGGACAATTTGATGTTTTTCGCCAAATAAGAAAAATGAATTGATATAGTAGGCCTACTTCTGTATTTCTTGAGCAATCATTGAAAGAACCGGGTGTTAAAAATGGAAACATAGGAAAGTCATAGAACGACACCAAGTAGAAGAAATAGAGATTTCTTTTTTAAATTACTATCGTTATCAACCTATACCTCCTAAAATAATGAAAAACACCTATTATATGAAGATTCCAACAAACAATGAACAAGTATGTTAGCCAAAGTACTACTATTTTGTAGGAAATATAGACTTAACTTTACGATGATTGGCAAAGGAAACCCCTCTAAGGCTGAATTAATCTGGTACGGCAAGGACATTAATAGGGGTTCATAAAAGTCAAGTCATTTTAAAAGAATATGTTTCTTTTCTTTAAAACAAAATTATTTCTTTTTACACAAGTTGTTTGTGGCTTTGCTGGGTGCAATTTTTCAGTGAAAACTATGTCGGTATAATAGCAAAGCCATTAAAACAACGTATATGACCTGTAAACATAAGCTCTGTAAACATGTAAAAACGTAGATTAACATTATATTTTGAATAAGTTAACTATCCAAAATGTAAACCCACGTCTATTCCTGAAGTAAGGACGCATACTTAAATCAACGATGCGTTTACTACCAAGTATTAACTGTATTTATTTATTTATTTTATTCATTTTGCTTCCAACGGTCCAAACAAATTAATTTACAATTATGTTTACGATAATAAGCCAACGATAATAAATCAAAAACTCCTAAACAAACTTGAAGAAGACATTGTGTACAATAACGGCTACGTTAACTATATTATTCAGAGATATAGGTAATTTATCCATTTATCTATCCACCCATCTAACTATCTATTTATCTATTTATCCTTCTATCTATCCCTCTATCGATCTATCTATCTATCGCAATGAAATAAATTTATTAAACTGATTTAATACTAAATAATAACAATGTAAACTACTTATAACGTTAACAATATAGGTACAAAATGTAATGTTCCACTATCACTCTTATTAGTCCAGCATCTATAGGGGGTTGAGTATGCACTGAAAGTGTAACTCTTTTTGACTTTTGATTGTTGTTGGGGGCATCTTGGAGATGACAAAAACCGATGTTGTCGCCCTCCCAGCAGGTGCACAACTTGGGGGGGAGGGGGGGAAGGTGCTTCGAGACGCGTTCTAGAAAATTGCTTATATCTCGTGAACTAGACACGATAGAAACAAGCTCTAAACGGCATTGTATTACCAACTTCATCTACTTTAAAAATGTAACCAGGAAAAGTCCCGTATATATGATATTAGTTGAGTTATTTAACAAATTTCTTTAAGAATTTGAATAAAAACCCCTAAATAACGTTAAACTATCCATTAAAACCCCTTTAAAACAACAAACAGTACAGTTTTTCTTCGTGTATAATATGTTTAACACGCTAAAGTGACTTTATATGGTAATTATATCGAAATATTACAAGGTTATGCGAGGTTTCCGATGAAGCGGCACGGTGATGCGGGTGACGCCGCTGCGTGGCAGAAATCAACGTGTAGTACAGACATGTAAAAATTGGGTATGTACCGAAAGTGTAACGCATTTTGACTTTTGATTGTTGTTGGGGGCACCTTGGAGATGACAAAAACCGATGTTGTCGCCATTCCAGCAGGTGCACAACTTGGTGGGAGGAGGTGGAAGTAGCGCTGAGGCGCGTTCTAGAACATCGCTCATATCTCGTGAACTAAAAATGATAGAAACATGTTTTAAACGGCATTGTATTACAAACCGCATCTGCTTTAAATATTTTACAATGAAAAATACCATATCAATGATAATAATTGAGTTATTTGACATTTCATTAGAAATTAACAATTTAAAGTCAAAATACCGTTTATCTCTCTAGATAACTCTCATAAAACAATGAATAGCACTGTGTTTGGAGTGCATTCTATGTTCAACACACGAATTACAAAAAATTAAGTGTACTGTACATTCCTTAAAATAATATGTACGGAGTTCTCGAGTTAGCAAAAAAATAATTATAAGCTGTTTTTAACACTAGGCTATTTTAAATATAAAATTTAAACAAAAATCTAGGTACAACTACCAAAGAAAATGCTTCAGTTTGAAATGTATACGGTTTTTATTAAAAGAATATTAAAATAGACTTGGAAATGTTGTACTTCAATTTAAAACTTAACTACCATATAAACAACACATATGAAAACAATAGATAGTATTTTTGTCATCTTGTTTGAAATGGTCTTAATGATGAGGATTTCTACAATTTTTAAAACATTTGCAGTAGGAGCAGCAGGATGACTTGTTGAAAAGCAGCTACAAGTTGATCTAGAACAAGTCTTGCATTTACATGGCTTTAGCAAATTCGTAGGAGCCGGGGGCAGGGTCATAAGAAGGGGGCGCATTTTTCCTGAGCTGTCTTTGAAAAATCGGTACTGGAATAGATCTAAAGGCTCTATTTCTGCTGTCAAGGACTTTTCCCAAAAATATAGTTGGGCACTACACCGTAAAAGGTGTAATTTGAAGCTGGCCGGTGTGCAAGGCATTTTACTAATGTCCTTGACGGCAGATGGATTAGTTGTGATTTCTATATAGCGGCTGTCATTGTAGGTGCTTCCTTTTCTTCTTAATCCTGCTGCTCCCAACGATATAAACAACTCATGGATCGCTGGCTCAGTGTTGGCCGCGCGGTCGAGCTTCCCCCACCATCGACTGGCAGAAGCCGACGCAGCCCATACATTCACCATTATAAAACACACTTTTTATTTGCTGCACTGTTGAAATTTATAGGGATAAAATATTGCTAACGCTTGTCAAACTCTTTTTACTAGTTAAACCTTTTATGTCTGTTTTGTTTCTTGCAGAAAATAACCCATTTGAATTCTTTAAAACTACAAATTCACTAAACCCGTTTTGTAGAGTTTTTTAGACAACTGATATTGCTAGTTCCAAATTGTACATGGTAAAATAATAAGTGATTACAAAGGAGAAATATAAAGTACAATAGTTGTGTTTGAAATTCTATTTTATTAATCGAAAAACTAGTACATAAACATTTAGAATAATTTTGCTAAGTTTTTGCCGCAGTGGTAACGTAAATGTTTGACGTAAACGCGATATTTTTTTCTTTCAATGTTTAATGACAATGTATCTTACAAAATAGGTCATAACAAAGTATGCCTATCACGTTAATGTCAAGCATAGATTTGCGGTAAAAACTGGACAAATGTAGTAGGGTTTTTAAGAGTTCAAATGTGTTATTTTTTGCACGAAAAGAAGAAGACATAAAGTTTAGAATAGTAAAAGTTTTTGGCATGTATTAGCAATATTTTATATCTATGTATTTAAACAGAGCAGCAACTTAAAAAGGCGCGTTTTACAATGGTGAGTGTATGGGCTGCGTCGGCTACTGCCAGTAGATGGTGGGGGGAGCTAGACCGAAAACAGCGCCCGCAGTGCTACTGAGAGCGCAATCCAGTAGTTTTTACATCGTTGGCTGCTCCTACTGCAAATGTTTTAAAAATTGTAGAAATCCTTATCATAAGAACCGTTTCAAACAAGATGACTGAAATAGTATCCATTGTTTTCTTATGTGTAGTTTATATGGTAGTTTAGTATTAAAATGAAGTACAGCATTTCCTAGTCTATTTTAATATTCTTTTAATAAAAACCGTATATACATTTCAAACTGAAGCATTTTCTTTGGTAGTTGTACCTAGATTTTTGTTTAAATTTTATATTTAAAATAGCCTAGTGTTAAAAACAGCTTATAATTATTTTCTCGCTAACTCGAGAACTTTGTACATATCATTTTAAGGAAAGTACAGTACACTTAATTTTTTGTAATTCGTGTGTTGAACATAGAATGCACTCCAAACACAGTTCTATTCATTGTTTTATGAGAGTTATATATGTAGGTAACGGCATTTTGACTTTAAATAGTTAATTTCTAATAATATGTCAAATAACTCAATCATTATCATTGATATGGGATTTTTCATTGTGAAATATTTAAAGCAGATGCGGTTTGTAATTCAATGCCGTTAAAAACATGTTTCGATCGTGTCTAGTTCACGAGATATGAGCGATGTCCTAGAACGCGCCTCAGCGCTACTTCCACCTCCTACCACCAAGTTGTGCACCTGCTGGAATGGCGACAACATCGGTTTTTGTCATCTCCAAGGTGCCCCCAACAACAATCAAAAGTCAAAATGCGTTACACTTTCGGTACATACCCAATTTTTACACGTCTGTACTACACGTTGATTTCTGCCACGCAGCGGCGTCACCCGCATCACCGTGCCGCTTCATCGGAAACCTCGCATAACCTTGTAATATTTCGATATAATTACCATATAAAGTCACTTTAGCGTGTTAAACATATTATACACGAAGAAAAACTGTACTGTTTGTTGTTTTAAAGGGGTTTTAATGGATAGTTTAACGTTATTTAGGGGTTTTTATTCAAATTCTTAAAGAAATTGTTAAGTAACTCAACTAATATAATAGATACGGGACTTTTCCTGGATACATTTTTAAAGTAAATGAAGTTGGTAATACAATGCCGTTTAGAGCTTGTTTCTATCGTGTCTAGTTCACGAGATATAAGCGATTTTCTAGAACGCGTCTCGGAGCACCTTCCCCCCCTCCCCCCCAAGTTGTGCACCTGCTGGGAGGGTGACAACAACGGTTTTTGTCATCTTTAAGATGCCCCCAACAACAATCAAAAGTCAAAAAGAGTTACACTTTCAGTGCATACTCAACCCCCTATATATGCTGGACTATATGTGTTTAAGAGTGATAGTACAGCGATTGTTTATATAATAAATAAACAGAGTAGCCTACAAGACTTAGTATGGGGTTGGATAATATGTGTAACATAATTATTGTGATACAAGCTAACCTCAAATTAATATGTACCATAATACGTACACTTAAGCAATAATTAAACAAATAGCATGCACATTTAACACAATGACACACACTTACATTTTACTCACAGTTAATGTATGTATGTATGTAGACATTAATTTCCATTGTATATAGTTGAGCGCTTTTTGCCTGTGCTTGTGTCACAACCATGTCACCAATGGCTGAATGCTTGAGTAATGAGTATGCAGCGCGGGAATTCAGTGCATTTTTGAGACCAAATCGGTTCTGAGATGACCGGAAACCCTGTCACTCACTTACTTATGAGCGATTTGTTGCTTTACGAAGATTCATTACCGAAGGTCATGGTTCTTACAATAATCCCTATATCTTCGGGCCTGCATTGCTGTTTGCTTAATAGCCTCTTAGAAAAAGCGTTGACCTATGATGTGATTGTGACTTCGTCTTGTGTATTTTCAAAGTTTGAAGGAGATTAAAAGTAAAATTTTATGATCAGGTTTTATGTTATTAGATAATAGTGTTTAAAAAGTATTACAGTAAAAACAAACTAAGCAATAATGCATTCAAGTTGTTCGAAAATAAAACAATATATAGCCCGAGGCGAAGTAAAGTGGCGAAGCCAGATTATTGGATAATCTCTTCACAATTATAGTTCCTTGGTACAATCACTATATTCTGTACAGGTTTGAAAATCCAACATATGTCACTGTAGAAGGCATTCTCTACTACTTCATTTTCATAATACCAATTACAGTAGGTTTATCGAGTGGGTGGGGGGTACAATTCCAGCCCGTACACCAAGCCAAGCTAGCTGTCCAAGAGGGGGGTACAATTCCGGGGGGTACAATTCCACCCCGTACACATTTGGCTTTCTGATGGGGGGTACAATTCCAGGGGGGTACAATTCCACCCCGTACGTAAATATTTTGATGTTGGCAGGGGGTACAATTCCGGGGGGTACAATTCCAGGGGGGTACAATTCCGGGCCGTACATCTCCTGCTTTTTTAAATATCTAATATAATTATCCGGTTCACTGATCACTTGCCCACATTAAATATATTAGATTTCCTTAAAATCAAAGTGTACGGGGTGGAATTGTACCCCCTCTAGGCGTGACGTCAAAATGACGTCAACGATCGCCGGGGGGTACAATTCCAGGGGGGTACAATTCCGGCGACCCAAAACAAAAGCTCTTCATGTTAATCTGTAAAGATGTTACTGGATCAATACATTGATTGTGTACAAGTAAAGAGTCAACCATCAATTACTCATACCAAATGTTTAAACTCGACTACACTCACGTAACACCTTCCCTCTCAGTCGAGTGTTGATCAAAGCAGACCTCTGAGCCACAGATCCTAACTTTGATTACACTTTGTGAAGCTCCAAGTGTTACACAGTCTAACAACTTGACTACACTCGCGTAACACCTTCCCTCTCAGTCGAGTGTTGGTTGTTGATCAAAGCAGACCTCTGAGCCACAGATCCTAACTTTGATTACACTTTGTGAAGCTCCAAGTGTTACACAGTCTAACAACTTGACTACACTCGCGTAACACCTTCCCTCTCAGTCGAGTGTTGGTTGTTGATCAAAGCAGACCTCTGAGCCACAGATCCTAACTTTGATTACACTTGTGAAGCTCCAAGTGTTACACAGTCTAACAACGTTAGTATCCATGTTGGTAATTAGAATACATCATGTAAAGTTGAACTTCTCGACCCTTCATTTTTGACTTTAATCATTTTTGACACTAATTGGTTAGCTAAATAATAACTAAAAAGATTTACTCACATATTTTAGGGGCAGCTAAATTTGCAGCATAAGTCTCTTAAAGAAATACTTAAACATCTCTAAACTAATCATTGTTGCTTTATCACGTCCAACATCAACAATTATCTTTAGTTTTTAAATATTTATGTATATTATGTGGTAAAAATTTTAATACATTACAAAATGATTACAAAAACAAATAATATAACACTTTTTATTAGCTTTGAATTTTTAGTCTTGCATAGGTTAGGGAAAATAATTCGAACACATTGTATTTTTTGTAACGGTTAATTTTTTAATGTAAATTTATTCCCATAACTTTTACTGACGTTAATAATTTACCACTATATATGAATCTTGACATCTTAGGGCTGTTTGCTCAGGTATTTGCTTCATGAAACATTCATTGCATTTTTGGATTGAGACAATTACGCCTAGGCTTGAGCCTGTTTAATTGAATCTACGAAGATGAACTCTCATGGGCTATTATATGAATCCTTGAATGACACGTTTCAATTTTGCCAAAGAGTAAATTACAAATAATAGTTATTTTTTGTTTTTGAAAGCTTGACACTAAGATGTTTCCATACTGTTAGTTTCTGAATTGTTTTTTTTATTTACGTATTAAAAATAACTATTTGGTTCATGAATATAAAATAATCTATATCAGCATTTTATAAAATATTTGAACTGATAAAGTATAGCCGGAACAAGTTGGAAAGCTTCATATAAAAACTCCTCAATCTCGCATTATCAGCTTATAAAATCAACAATAATGCAATAACATTATCGGATAACTCCGACTCAATCTCAGCAGAATCCGAAGAATGATAATAGAAAATACTTACTCTGACTTAGCAGCCATATTTTGTCTTGTAGGAAATTCCATAGGCCTACGCAATTTAATTAGTAAGCCATGTCTTGTACTTCGTTTTTAATATTCATAAAATTGCGCATTTGGCATTTTAGAAATAGTCACTTGACATTTATTAAGGTTTTCGCAGACCCAGTAATACTAAAAGTTCACCAAAAGTCTTGTACTCTAGTCTTGTCTTTCATTTTTGGCCTTTGAATTATTTCATACTAGCAACAGAGCCCGTTGTGGTTAAATACAACGGTCCCTAGAAAGTACAGTAGTACATAATATATGCCCTTGTAAAGTACCTAAACATTTATTTAAGAATGAAATTGTTTAGAAAATAAAATGATTTTCTAAAAGAGTAAAATACTTTAAAACAAATAAAATTGTACATATTTTATTTACAGTATTTCTTTGTAAACAACATTCTTTGTAAAGACTTCATCTGATTTTTACAATAATCTTCCTTGTTCTTTGCCAGGGATAATTTTAATTTTTATGTCTTCAAATCTTTTTACCCTTGATAGTGCAACATACAATTGTCCATGGCTGAATACTGGTGCTGGAAGGTATATCCCAACTTTATCCAATGTCTGGCCCAGGTCTGGCCTTGCGCTTTGTTTATTGTAATAGCAAACGCTAATTTTAAAGGAAATAGCCGTCTTTTCAAAACAAATGGTAAATCTGTGTCCGTCTGTGCTAAGTCAATCCTTGGAATGAATACAATTTCACGTGCTGCTGATCCAGTTAAAACCTCTGCAATTATTAAATTGGGCTTGAGTTCTTTAAAAATTAATCGTGTGCCATTAATCCCCGTTTTTATTAACCCCCGTTTTGTGTAAAGATTTCGTAGCAACATTATTACAGCTCCAATTTTTAAATTTAATTTGTGTATTGGCATTCCCGATGGTGATAGCTGATTTAAAAATTCTATAGGATAACGAAGATCTGCTTGTCGACCATTATCCGCTTCAATAGAATCTGAACTTAAGCATGTTACTGATGTTCCTTTCAGTAAGTTGTGAACAGTTTCATTTAGACAATTCACATCTGAATTTTTTTGAACATAAAATAGACTTTTGGGTGAATTCATGAGAGTGAGCAATATCCAATTTATCTCCAAATGTATCAGATGCTATGTTACCGTGGCTTAAAATATTGGGTGGTATTGCTATTAGTTCTTTTGGTAAATCGTATGCCCTATCAGTCAGGCCATTCCCTACGATTAATAGCCACTTAAATAAATCATCCACTGATCGTACATTTTTACTCAGTCGTAGGATCTTAAAGGTTTCCCACAGTGGATGGAGTTTTATACTGGTTTCTATTATTTTGATCCTGTTACCATGTCTGACAACCGGCAGAGTTTGCCTGATATCCCCGCCCAATAACATAACTTTTCCACCAAAAGGATTCTGGTTGTGCATTATTTCTTTAAGTACTCTGTCAATAGCAGTCAAAGCGATTCCTGGTGCCATAGTTGCTTCATCCCAAATTATGATTTTAGCTAATCTGATGATTGTGGCTTCTGGAGAATTCAGTCTTATATTTGATACGGATGTTTCGTTCAAAGGAGGCACTAACTTGAATTGGTTAAAATACGTTTTATTTCCTTCCAAAAGTTTGCAGCAATTCCAGTGTATGCAATAGGCAATGCAATGTTTTTCTCTCCACGCACTGTACACAGAATAGTTTTATACAAATAGGTTTTCCCTGTGCCTCCTGGCCCGTCCAGAAAAAAAACATGTTTCTTAAAAACGGCAAACTTATTACTACCATAAATAAATAAAACTCAAACTTTACTAATTATTTGGAAATCCACACAGATTCCATTGACCTATTAATTAATAAAATCGGTCCAGTAGAACTGTAGATTTAGTTGTAGAAAGTTAACAAAAATCTCTCCAATTCAATATTTTCTCACCACTATAAATTAGGAGGTTGCTAAGCTTTTTTGCAAATAACTCTTAAACGGTGAGGAAATCGACCAAAGTGGAAGGTGATATTCTGAAAGAGAATAAAATTTGCTACAAAGTACTCTTCGGCGTTTTTTGAAAATATTCAAAAAAGGCAACCTAAAGTTGACTATAAATGGAAATTTGAACATTTTTCTATGTATTTTCACTTTTTATTCTTTTTTCACCACAAATATTCAATAAAATCAAACTTTCATAATTATTTGCAAATCTACACAAATTAGGCTTTCCAACGATACATTAGTTAACAAAATCGGTCCAGTAGAAGTCTAGATTTAGTTGTACAAAGTTTAACAAAAATATCCCTAATTCAGTATTTTTAACAACTAAAAATTTGGAGGTAACTTAGCTTATTTGACAATAACTTTTAAATGGTAAGTAAATCGTGGAAAATGCACGTGATATTCTGAAAGAAGATAACATTTCCTACAAATACCTTCTGTGTATTTCTTGAAATTACTTAATAAAGGCAGCCAAAAGCTGACTACAAATATAAACTTGAAAATAGAAACCTGAAAAAACAGCTTTTAATGTATTTTTGTTATTTTTATTTTTCACCACAACTATTAAATAAAATCAAACTTTCATAATTATTTGCAAATCTACATGAGTAAGGCTTTCCAATGACTCATTAATTAACAAAATCGGTCCGGTAGAAGTCTAGATTTAGTTGTACAAAGTTCAACAAAAATATCCGTAACTCAGTATTTTATCATTACTATAAATTCGGAGGTTGCTTAGCTTTTTTGCAAATAACTTTTAAATGGTGAGGAAATCGACCAAAGTGGAAGGTGATATTCTGAAAGAGAATAAAATTTCCTACAAATTGATACCATGCATTTCTTGGAAATATTAAAAAAGGCAGCCAAAAGACGCACTCAAATAAAAAGTGTGAAAAACACAGTTTTTAATGTATTTCTTATGGAAAACATGGTTTTTTTTTAATTTTTTCACCATAAATCATAACAAAAACAAACTTTCATAATTATTTGCAAATCTACACGACTTAAGCTTTCCAACGACCCATTAATTAATAAAATCGGTCCAGTAGAACTCTAGATTTAGTTGTACAAAGATTTACAAAACTGAATTATATATAGAATAGATGACTTAGCATGTTAATCATATGTTTATACGATTATTGGTGATAAAATATGGGGCTACTTACATTCACAATAAAACAAACCATTTGTTCTAAATTAAAGCTATAAGTTAAATATAGCAACTATTTATTGTACAGTTACATTGTATACTGAATAATAATAATTACAACTAATTTGTTCTGTAGTCCTGAAATAGCTGAAAAGATAAATCACTACACTATAATTCCCACATCGAAGTTCCTCTCTCCTATATGACATATTTAAGGAATCGTTTGTTTTTATATCGGTTTCCAAGACAAAATTAGTGTTAATGGAAATTGCAAACGTATACCTACTGAATTGAAAAAATTGAACAAGTCAGACGGCCATGAAAGTAATTTTGTATTTGACTTGAGATAAAGACAGTAGTGGCGTAGAAGGCCAATAACTTGGCTCTAGATGTTTGTTCCGGACAACTTGACCTATTATTAGGACTTTACATTGTTTTACTTGTTGAAGTTCTTTATTTTCAATTATATTTACGTTTTTATACTTGTTACAAACGTCAGTTATACATCTAGATAAGGACCACTACTACTAGTTATGTGTTTTATAGCAATATTTACTATAACTACCATTTAGTGTTATGGTGGTTTATTGGCTTACACTATAAAATAAATCATTAGGACACTTTCAATGCAACTGATTATATTCTTATAATGTATATAGATACCGTATCTAAACCAAACAAGTTTAAATTAAAACAAAACACATTAATTTTGCACCACGATATTATACAGTTTATGTTAGGAAATATTGTTTTTAAAACTTAAAGTATGTACTCCACCGACTTTAGATTTTGTACTGGAGGGATATAGGCATTTGTTGATAAGAAACCCCCTCTTTATACAAAAAAAGCAGGTCAAACAAAACTGTTAACAATAATCTCTAAGTAACAATGAGGAAAGATCTGTATTATACAAGAAAAATATTTTATTACCTTAGAAAGTGATTAAAAGCCCAGTGTTTAGATTTTGAAGTAAAACTTAAATGTTTATATATTTCTATATGTTTCTATGTTTATACCAGTTGACCTCTGTGTGATTTTAGGACGTTTTATAATGCGAGGTGTTGACAAACCATTTAATAGTAATTGTTACAATTTATAACACACAAATTATAAATTAGATTAGAAATAACTACAGTATTCAACAGACTGACGCAAGATCATGAAGTATTGGTTGTAAATGCATTTTGCAGTTTTCACGATGCATCGCCACCACTCAATACGACACAGACCAAAACCACAACCACTGACCATAATCTGTCTCGCCCAAATGTGATGACCCCATGTTACTTGATGAATGGATGATGATAAGGTCTATTGTTATTGTTAATCAATGTTTAGTCATTACATAAAAAAGTATGTCATAAAGAATAGTTATTTGTGTAACTAGTGTGCGAAGTGGCACTTTGCTGCACATGAGAGTATGGTTTACGGGGAGCGTTTCATAAACTCCAAATTTCACAAACTCCAACGCTTAAAATATTAAATGAACAGCGCGTTTCATAATGTCCAAATTTCATAAGCTCCAAAACTATAACATTCAAATAATCACTAGTTCACAATGACCAAGTTTCACAAACTCCAACGTTTAAATATTAAATAAACAGAGTGGTTCATAACCTCCAAATTTCATAAGCTCCAAATCTATAACATTCAAGTAATCACTGTTTCACAATGTCCAAGTTTCACAAACTCCAACGTTAAGATACCAAATAAACAGTGCGGTTCATAATGTCCAAATTTCATAACCTCCAACGGTACAGTCTGGGCCAGAAGTCTCTACAGTGGTTGCCACAGTCAGATAGCAGGCACCGTTCGCCAGCGCTCAACTACTGATTATTCGTGCATTTTAATGATTGAAGAACACTCCGCTGTGTGACTCAAATATGTGTTAGCACACAATGTGCAAATCAAATTTACATTTTTATATTTTTAATAGCTTTAATTCACTGAGTGTCTTAACTGTTCCGTCTCTCAATTAAAAAGCCACTACAAATATCGTAAGAGATTTTTTTTACCGATGAAAAATTTTAAAACATATAAATATATTTTATAAGTATATTTTATAATAGCTGTTAAAATTTCATGATGATTACATCAGTATTTTTTTTTGTTATGGCACGGCAACCTCTGCAGCGACTTCTGGCAGAGACTGTACCGTTGGAGCTTATGAAACTTGGAGGTTATGAACCGCTCTGTTTATTTGATATTTAAACGTTGGAGTTTGTGAAATTTGGACATTGTGAATCGGTGATTATTTGAAAGTTATAGTTTTGGAGTTTATGAAATTTGGAGGTTATGAAACGCACTGTTTATTTAATATATTAACGTTGGAGTTTGTGAAATTTGGACATTGTGAAACTGTGCTTATTTGAAAGTTATAGTTTTGGAGTTTATGAAGTTTGGAGGTTATGAAACGCACTGTTTGTTTAATATTTTAGACGTTGGAGTTTGTGAAATTTGGACATTATGATCCTCACCCTGGTTTACGCACGAGCCGCAGACGAAAGTGGAACGTTTCTCGAGTCCAGCAAAGGCACTTTGCACTCGCGTTACACTTTCCTACAGTTGCTATAAAGCACATAAATATATAGGCTACTAAACTTAAATAACCGCTAATAATAAAAAAATCCAATAAATATAAATAATAATAATAATAATAATAATAAATATAAATATAAATCCAAGCGTTGAACGAATTGTGAAACGCTGCACCAGCTGACCATAGCCGTAGTATCTATAAGTTTGTCAACTGCCTAAGTTATTTTCAAGTGTACACGTATTACGTGTCTAATAAAAGCACGCCGTTTTGAGTTGTTTGGTTGGAATACTACTTTTTAATTAATAAAATTAAATGCGGCAATAGTAAGTAAATACACCAATTAGCTGCTACTTGGCTTGCGATAACCAGTGCAAGGAAGCCCACTTTGTCAAGTACTTTGTCAGCTGTTGTAGGAAAGAAATATTGTATATATCAACATAAATGTTATATGTGAATAAATAAAACCTGATCATGATTAAATATTGAAATATTTTCAACTAAAAGCTATACACCAGTACTCATACATACTTTTTAACAATTTTAAAGATTATCCTGATGCTTCTTAGCTCATATTATTGCAACTACCGAAATTTATAATATCCAAAGTATTTGATTTCAAGTGATTGAATATAGTGCATAAAGTTTATACCGTCGATTAACTGATTATTATTTCACAGCCCTGAACTAGGTAATAGGAATTAACGCAGCATTTTTTAAGTTTTGAAATGGGATTAGTAAATTCTTTCCGCTAAAGTATTTTAGGGGATAGAAATTTAAATAATTAAATCTTCCTAAATGTGGACGAATACAATTATCTACAAGCCAGTGTTTTGTGCAAAGCCAGTACGTTCTACTAAAGGATTTCATAGCTTAACATATGGAGGATGGCTGAGAGAGCCATAATAATAATAATAATAAATGGCCTTTATTCAGCAAGCGTTTTTCAGTTATGTACAATTGTGCTTTACAAAACAATAACTCTTGTCATTGACCTACTGAAACTATAAATACAAACAATCTATAAAAGCAATCTATAATAACAATCTAAAAAAATAATTTATAAAACAATCTATAAAACAATCTTTAAAACTAATAAAAAAATAAATGTAATAAACAATCGTTTGTAGCAAAACTTACCCAAATATTCTATAATGAGTTAAGAGTGTTGGCCCCTTTACCTGATTAGGGAGAGCATTATACAAGGCGGAACCGAAGTATGAGGTGGGGTATCCCCACCTCATGCCTGACTCTGCGAAAGTGCAACAACTCGTCCTGCCTCGTGCTGCGGGCAGAGACATCTTGGTGAGACAGAAGTCTCTCACACAGGTACTCAGGCTGGCCGAGCTGTATAGCTTTACGTATCAGGCTGCGGGTTAGGTATGTACAAGTTTTATTTATTTGCATAATTTGCACAGAGTTTCTGTATGGAGTTATGTGATCTCTTCTTGTACGATTGAAAATAAATTTAAGTGATGAGTTTTGTAGTCATTGATTTTATTCAGGTCGCCTTTTGTAATGCTGTTTCCGTAAACCGGAAGACAATAATCAAAAACAGACAGTACTAGGGTCCTTACAAGTTTTATTTTGGCATTTTCGGGTAAAATTGTTTTTAATCTATATAGACCTCGCAGCCGGCCAAGGGCTCGCTGACACATTAGGTTTACATGGTCAGATAGCGTCAGGTCTTCGTCAAAAATTAATCCAAACACTTTTAATTTGTTGCATATATTTATGGCCTTTTCAATTTCTATCCGTCCGCCATTGCCTTGCTTAGTTTCTTGTAAAGTATCTAAGGGTGCAATATGGAGAACTGAACTTTTCTCTTGATTCAGTTTCAATCCGAGGCTCTTTGACCAGCTAGAGATTGCATTCAGCTCATCATTAATGGCCTCAAAGGACATTTGGTAAATATAAAAAGTGTGTATATTATAAATACACATAACGATATATTGATGGTTGTAATTCTAAATGTAAAATATCTAAAAGTAATAGAGGAGGTATATATTTTACTGTTTGGCTCTTTATGTTGTTCTTGTGGAAACCTTGAAATCTTAAGCTCATTATAAGGTTAAATATGATTTATCAGTTTTGAATATTAGTGGAAAAGGGTTAGATATACCCACTCACTGTATAATCACTGTTCGGTGTAACCTAGAGGATTGTTGAAAACAAATTTGCGTAGAACTCAAAAGAAATAAGAATTTAGTTTGCAAACTGTCTCCATCAAAGTAACATACTTCCAACTCCTAAACTGTTTCAAACTTTAACATACAGCGGTGATCCCAAATGTTTCATAAGATTTGTATCGGTTTACTTTATTTTCATTACATTTGCATTACCCATTTACATAAAACATGATTTTTTACTTCTTTTGTATATTTGTATAATATTGAGTAGGATCAGAATCAAACTTTTTCTCTAAACGTCGTAACAAAACGCATTCTTTATTCAGAACTGTGTATTATTCTTGGGTATTTTAAACGTCACACGTGTCTACAGTATGTTACAGTATTTATCCTCCCCCTTCTTCGTGCTATTTCACTTAGTTGATACGCAAAACAGAATCACAACCTTCAAAGAGGATCCCTTACAACTAAACGGCTTACTGAACACATTTGCATTGTAATGTTGTAAAGTTGCTGCGGTACTTAGTTGTGTGTTTTCTAACTTGACATTTACGTAACTCTAGCCTTCAATGTCGCTTCTTATTCAGGATTTTTATTAGTAACAAGATTGTAATAAATACGATTATTATAGCTTAAATGAGTCATTGGTCTATAACTTGACTTTCTTAAAGTGCAGATGATAATTTAGAGTGGTATTTAATAAATAAAAGATCCTTAATTTAGTAAAAAAATTATTATTTTTTACCAGGTAAAAGAAATAGGTTATGCTAGTTTGTTCAAAGCTTTAAACTGTGATCCCTATCTGTAAAGTCTACTTACATAGTAAACATGTAGATCCCTTAGATGAAAAAAACTTATCCTCTATACGAGAACTACTTGTCGAAAAATCCACGCTGTCGAAATTGCCGAATATATTAATTAAAAGGACACACAGGCTCATTGATGCCACAAAAATATATAGCTACAATTTTCAGACTTATAAGAATGAAGTTAAAATTATCAACCATCACAACCATTTCAAAACTTATGTTAACTTTAGTATATAGCTTTTAACATAACCAATCCCTAGTCAATGGGATATAATTAGGGACGCCATTCAAGATTCTTGTCATTCGCCTATTGGGTCTGATGATGATTGGAGTTTCCAATCGAAATCGATCACCACTTACCATATTTCATGTATATTTACCATCTTGCGAGTTAACAGTATTAGCGTAAATATACGTTTGGCCGTACAATTTCTTAACTTTCCGCAAATATATTATAAACCCTATGATTTTAGAAAAAAATTCTTAAGAACCATGGTCCAAAGAACATTCAAAATTCAAAAACAAATTAAAATAAGGCATTCGTACAAGGGTTTCAAGTAAATTACTTTTTTCCATTTCTATTCTCTCCTCTTGAGTAAAAATGCTTTGCAAGTATGGGAGAGTTATAAATCAGACTTTACACAGTAACAAAGGATTACATCTCCCTCCATCGCAAACCTGTCAGTTCTCTACAGTTTATTGAGCTTATTGTATAATTTCTTGGGTTCACTAAAATACTGGGTTTAAACTAAATACTACTGTATATAAATGACAAAACGCTTAGGTGGTACCACCACTAAAAATTAAAAATGAAATATAAAATTGAAAAACTGAATATAATACATATTGTAAATTTAAGAGTGCACTACAAGTCTGGACTTATAAAATATTCATACATTTCAAATCTTACATAATTCTACAGATATACACCCTCCTTACAAGTAGATACACAAAGTATAGATACACCCTATTATGCGTTGATCATCCTATGTTTCAACCATAAAATAGTTGTTCATCTTAATTATTCACGTGTAGTACGTTATGTTTATCTCTTCTTTTAATAAGCAAAGTTTCTTATACAGATTTGTAATGCATTAACTACTTTGGGCATACTATAAAAACACAAGAGTGATCGCAGGAGATCGGACTTTTAAGTTGGTCATTAGTATAAATTTCAATTTTACAATTGGTTATCAAGTAATAACACATATCAAAATTCTATACCTACTCGTTTCTTTTTGTTTCAGCCCGGGCCCTTCTGTGCGATTGTTAAAAAAATATACTATATACCGGTAATTTATCAAGTATGAACCAAAGTTCAGCGCCTTTAAACCTCTTGTTATTATGATACAATGAATAGATTGGCTTTCACAAACAATTGTAAAGGACAAGTTTTTTAATTCAGACTATTCGTGACTTCTCCTACATAATTATTGATTCTCTTATGCAAAAAGGTTATTTAACACGTTTTAATTAGTTATTTTAGGTATTTTAATCCTCGAGCTTTTGCAGGTTTAGCCTCAAGTTAAGAGCTGTAAGTTGTTTATACGTTTATATAATAATGACAGTTTTACATTCAGCATGAGATCAAACACATTCAACTGACAATATGGACGTTAAGAAAATACATTGATGCCTCAGACGCCAATATGTATGCAAATGTAACGTCTGGATGTGCTACAAGACCCTAACTACATTAGAGATATCATCTACTACATCCAAATGCAATTGTTAATATAAAACAAAACTAATGAGTTAATCCAAAACAATAAACTACATTTTCATTATTAAAACACTTTAACTCTGTTAACATAACATGCTGCTGAAATCAAGAAGGTTGAAACACACTTAAAGGTTGTTGTACACATGACATGCGGCAATAGTAAACCAATACTTCTTGGTTCCTAATGTGATGATAGCGATTAAGGTTAGTTAAATTTATTAGAACCTAACCGAGGATTGGATATTTTTATTTATTTATTCATCTCAACGGATACACCATTTACAAAATAATATGTATTTAAGCACATGAGCAGAATGAAAAAAAAAATAACAATTGCATTGAAAACAACAAGAGAATGTACATATAACCATTGAACAAAACAGCATTGCAACAAAAAATAATACATCAAGACAGCAACGTAACAACAATAACAGATAATAAAATTAACCGAGTATCCTACAGATAATACACAAATTTTATATTATTTAAATTTTATGTAAACCTGAATCATTGATCATTATTTAACAAATTTACAATCATATAACCAAAGTCGTATAATAATACAGTATACAATCAAAGCAGGCGTGTAACAGAAGAAACTAAAACCAAAATATCATAACGTGTTCTGTATCTAATAATTATTTATATTTCTTATGGCACAATTTCACCATCAAACTTGATAACACTATACATTTATGAATTAATGAATTAATGAAGTTAGAAATAAACTAGTAGACTATATTTAAAACAAACTATGTTTACAAATAAAAAAGTTAACTGTGGTGAAAAGTTTTTCAAGCTATACGGGTAGGCCTATACAAAAATAATACGAAATGTAAAAGACAGCCAAGTTTGGAACACTGAGTGTGTGTGTCGGTTTTCTTTTTAACCACTGAAGGGTCTTTGAAAATACGCATCTCCTTAATCCACTTCCTAAAAGAGGCATGTTTAACTCTTTATAAACCAACTCATTCTGTTTTTAAAATTGTAATGTTATTAAAAGTCAATGCGATTTGAAATGTATCATTTTAAGTTCTCACAGTAGTATGTGACCTGTCTATTGTAACTCACATTTATTTATCTATTTGAGTAATATTAGTAAGCATTTTAAGATTAAATTTTATCAACTGATACCAAAGCTCATACCTCCACCCCCGCCCCAAATAAAAGGATTTTGAAATTATAAATTATCATTCAAATATCGTCATTCATTCACTAAGGATACTTCTGGTTACTCTTTAAGTGTAAACAAAGATAAAATCTAAATTCCCTTGAAAGTTATCTCTTAACAAAAAGTATAGAAGTTGAATTTGTGAAAGAGTGCGATATTCAACTTGTTAAATACTAATATCAAATCATTCCGTTAAAAATTTTGGTGAAAATTATTAAAAAAGGTTGAATTTGTAAATTGTTACAAGTAAAATGTACTAGGAATTTTTTTTATAAAAGACAAGATCGACTGTTCATAGGAATAAATTTGTATGCTTTTGATACAAAACATATACACAAGCTGCAAAGAAATAAGAAATTAATTCTTGGTTGAGATAAAATTTCTTATAGTACAAAAAAATGAGTTAAATTACGTTATTGAGGCCATTTTGATGAATCGTCAACTTAATGAGGATTATGTATCTATTCAGCACCACAGCATACAGTATGACGGTTAAGCGTCCACTTACCATTCACTCACATTCACAGTCCCAGTTTCAAAATAAAGTTTTCTCTATGTTATATTACATTTGTAATATACAATAAGTTGACGCGCCTTGGAACAACTGTTATAAAAATGAAAAATACATAAATCTTCCTTTAGGTGAAAACAAAGGGATTACCCTCACCCCAGGCCAGTCTCATGTGTTGTGGTATTATTGCTGGTTTCCGTTTCCTGTCCAGCTTTGCTAAGCTTTATGGTACATTTCCACGTTTCCTTGTGATAGTAACATGGGATAAACGTTCCATCTACTTTAGGAAAACCACGTACTCTACTTAGGTCAAATGGCTCATGTTCAGCAGTTTTTATATGCATATCCATAAACTCATAAATGTTTTCATGAGGAAATATAACAAACTGGGTGTTGTATTAATTAATAAATTGCAACTGCATGAGATGGTATCAATTTATAGTATTTATGGAATAATACAAGTTTTACATGATACAATATTAATTTATATTTATAACTGTTTCATATATGTGAACATTAATAGTGATTTTTGCTTTTTGGTAGTGTTTGTACCATGTTAGGAGTGAAAAATATGAACATATAAAAAATATATGGAAACTTTTAAACAGAATCCAGCAAAAATATATATATTTTTAGTTCCTTAAATAGATAAACTATGCTTTAAATTGTTTATAAGCTAAACTTAAACGTGTTTTATCATGTTCAAGATTAAATTAGATAATACAGTATTACTAATTGTATTGGGTGTAGCTGACGCATCTTATTGACATAACTATAGTTATAGAGGAACTACAACACTATTTAATTTATTTACTTACTAGCAGAGTACCCGTCCTTCGTACGGGGTTGGCATATAAGTATCAAATGCTTATAGCAGTTATGAGTGAGGACATGGTTTAAGAAATTTCGGTTCTTTTTTAAGTTCGTTCGCTACGCTCACTCACCTTTAGGTTGGAGCTCGTTCGCTGCGCTCACTTTCCTTCAGGTTAGCTCGTTCGCTACGCTCACTTGCCTTCAGGTTAGCTCGTTCGCTACGCTCACTCGCCTCCAGGTTGAAGTTCGTTCGCTACGCTCACTCACCTTTTGCTGTTGTCATAAATGTAAAAGAAATAATAGTGCTAGTGCTGCACCCTGTTGGTAATCCTTGTAACTTTTAATGCTATTGAACATCATAGAACAGAACCAACTTGTTTAATTGAAACAGCTGTTAAGATTCATTAATTCCATTTCTCATAAGGTTAACATGGGAAACTCCAGAGCCACTGGGGCGGAGCCCCGAAGGATTTTTGGGATAAAAATATGCCTATATGTTAATCGGGAATGTGAGCTATCATCATGCCAAATTTCAGCCCGATCCGACCAGTAGTTTTTGAGATTAGCTCATACAAACACACACACAGACACCACCTCTTCTTTATAATAGTATAGATAGATAGATAGATTATTTACTTATTATGCAGAGTAACTTTTGCTAAATGTGTCACATGTGTTTGGATAATTTCGTAAAACGAACATAGAGCTACCGGATTTCAAGCAAGGAATATCCATATAGCCTTTTAAAATCCCTTGGCTTTATTTGAAATTTGTATGCGATTGACAATAAATTATACCAGCCGTCCTCCAACATTACTAAACAAATACAAATATTGGAATGCTTGTTTCAAACATATTTAACACTGTCTAGCTAATACAATAAAAGCAAACAAATGTTTAAAACCCCGTAATATATCTGATAATTTAATATTCAAGAATACATATAAATTTATACAGTGTGATTGGTAGTCAGTGTTACAAAAACTTTGGTGTAAGAACAAAGTAAATGAAGTGTGATTATGCATATAAGAGTTTCCAAGTCTAAAAATTAGCTTCCAAATAATGACTTTAAGTGTTTTTTAAATAACCATGTTTTTAAACTGTATACAGCAGTTTCTAAATTTCATGTTAATGTATTTTAGTAGAGGATGTAACTTTTATGTTCTACACTAATTTTGTATAAAAACAATAGAAAATTATGAAGGATCAATAGTAAAAACTCTATGGTAAATAGATCCAACGATACAGATTAAGATCTTTGGTAAAAATATAAATATAACTAAAAAAATATAACCTTGTATACAAGAAGGTAGAAAAATATTTTGAAAACTGCACCATTTTATAAGCTTTCCAACGATATGCTACACTATTAAGGTTTAGATATGCTTTTGTTTGTTTTAGTTGTTTTAACACTAGAAAACAGGGAACTTTTTTACTGTTTTTACTGTTCAAACTTAAACAAAAATACAAGTTTTGCTTAATACATACTGACTATCGATGTTTAAAATGTTAAAAAAAACACCATGTTTTGCAGTATTCAAACCACTAAAGCGTAGGCCTACATTAGCCGACCTAAAGCTCAATGGTGTAGCATATACTTGGAATGCTTATAAAATGGTGCAGTTTTCGACATATTTTGCTACCTTCTTGTATACAGGGTCTAGAGAAATTCAATAGACCAACGTTTTTAAGATTTTCACAAAAGGCCTTAATTGTTATCTTTGGATCTATTTACAATGGAGTTTCTACTTTTGATCCTCCATCATTTACTATTATTCTTATTAAAGATTTTATGTAGAATACGAAAATGATATAATCTACTCAAATTTATTTACAGGTAATTTTGAAATCAAGTTTTAAAACATGGTTATATTGAAAAACTTAATTAATAATATTTTTTTGGGAAGCTAATTTTTAGACGTTGGACCTCTTTTATGCATAATCACACTTCCTTTACTTTGTACTTACACAAAAACATTATTGTCACACTGACTACCTATCACCCTGTATAAAAACATGAAATAGCTCTAAAAAATCTATAAAAGAAAGATAATTTATTTTGACGCTGAAATAATGTTTGAAGTGTTTTAAAAATAACCAATCATTGTGAAACAGTTTGAGTAATATTTTACAGAATTTAAAAAAATGGGGATACAAAGATACAAAGCATTTAAATGACAAAAAATGCGTAAGTAGGGTAATTTCTCCGTCGGTTAAAAGATTATTGCTACGTTTAAAAAGGAAGGAATATTTTGTATTATTTATTATTTATTTTCCAATGGTATAGCCACTTTACACAGTGGAAATTTTACAAACAAAAAACTATTACATACAAAAGTGGTTAGAGAAACAAAAACATTATGTTTAAACTGCTAAGCCACGTCACATTTACTGGATGTATTTCTTTTATGATAGAATGACATTCAAGTTAATTAGTTTAGCTTCAGGATATTGCAACATCCTGAAAAAGGCTTGACATCCTATGATGGGGATCTCATGACAAAGTCAATTACTTTCACACGCTGTAAGAAGAGATTGGTAATTATAGTTTGATATTGTGATGCTTCACGTTGCTAAGTAGGATTCGTGCCTTTTGCTCCTATACCTCAAGACTGGTGTCAAACGGTTTTTGTTTCTTTCAAATAAGTAAAATACTTGGTCACCCTTTACTTTAAATTACTTTATTCTGAAAATGTGACCATACGAGGTAGGTATTTTTAAACCAAGTATGAATGGTGAGCAGTTAGACATCACCTTCTGTAAATGGACAACACTTTGATTATAATGAAACCAAACCATTGACATGCATGGTAAATATTTTTACGAAAGAACTTAAGCATTTAATTCCAGTGACCATTAAAAATGTGGCTACGTTTTTACTATACATTAAAAGTTTGCTTTATTCATTGTAACCGGTTTTTTTATTTTTTTTTTATTTATATGAATAAATAATCTTTTTTAATCTCCACTAATTTTTAAATCCATTTTGACCCCAATTTGATTAAATTTCTTAAAAGAAATACATATAATATCTTAATCAAATCACCAAGCATAACACTTATTTCTAAATTCAACTTTATTAGAGATAAATACTTGAGTACTTTACATTGAAATGGCAACCATACAAAGTAGGTATTTTAAGCCAAGTATGAATGGAGATGAGTGTACGATGAGTTCGATGAGGTACCAGAGGTCGAGAGAGTAAAGGTAGTACCTTTGTAGTACTATGGTATGGGAAAAATGGAATTAATAAATGAAAAAAAATCTTTGCTTAAAGATTCATTGTGTTTACGACAGAAATGTAATATAGCTAATATGAAACCCTGTATACATCATAGGGTTTTATAATATTATAAAATCTTTAATACTCATTTGAAGGAAATAGTTTAACTACAGTTACCATTTAAGTAAAAATCTGCTCGATGAATTATTCGAACAGAGATTTTGTTGTCAAACAAGACAAATCAAAACCCTTGTTACGTTCTTTATTACGTATTACTGTAACTCTTAAATATCGTATACGTATTCAAACGATCGATAGCAGTTTATCGACTGCCACAGTGCAATGCAGGAGTGACGTAATATGTGGAACCACATTGTTGTGGTTTGTGATTAAAGCAGACCAGAGCTCACCACAACTCCTTGACTAACTTTAATCAATGCGCTTTTGGCAACTATCCAGCCACAGGAAACTTTTTAAACTTATAGTACAGAAGTAATTCGCTAATATGGTGTGGATTTGTGAAGGAAGAAACAACAGTAGGCCTATATTTTCTTATTACAGTAGTTTTTTCATGACATCGATACATAAGAGTGCGTATGGGCGAAGATGGCTGAAAATGCGTTGTGGATTATTTCCATCGTAGCATTGTTACTGACTACCATTATACGATTAGCCAAATATTAAAACTCTAATTATCAAACACTACTAGATCTAATTTTAAAGCATTAACATTATGTTTACTATTTTTAGGACTAAAACGTATAATTTGAGGAAATAATTAACTTAAAATTTAACTTTAAATTTAAACTTATGCTGTGTAAATACAGCTTGAGCTCATAAATAAAATAGTTAAAATCTATTCGTCAAAACCCCATTTCAACAATTAAAAAAAACTGTATCATCTATCTATATATTAATTACGTAAGCCGATTCTTTGCGTCAAAATTGTGGACGACTGGGAAGTCGTAGAACGACGGGATAGGGCTCAAATTAAAGGTCTCGACCCCGTGACGGCGGGAAAAATAGTGAAATTCCCCGAATCTTAACACAAAATTAGATATAACGTAAAATGTTCTCCATAAGAATAGCATTAGAAGGCATTTTACTGCTGATTTTTGTTTACTTCAATACAGCTGATCGTGATTTATCATTAAGCAAGTGAGCAATATTACATTTGGAATACTCATTTGCCAGTCAATTCTGCAATGTAATGTATACTATATTAAACCGACTATATAAGGGGATAACGTTACCTATAATAATCAAGACTTTTTAGTTATGTCAAAGTTGAAATAAATTATTTTCAAGATTAAAGAAACGATTCAAGATTAAATTTTATTTTTTTTATTTCAAAACATATGTTAAAGATTTATTCCACACTTTTTTTGTAAATTTACTAACATTTATATTTGAGATTTAGTGTAGTAGTGCTTAATCAATATTTTGTATGAAGTGGAATAGCCTCAACGGTTACTCTTAGAAAACAATTTGGGAATAAAGATGATGAAGTAGGTTCGTACAGGTATTTGTTCGTTAAGTACTTAAGTACTTTGTTGCTCCAATCAAAAAAGGTTCAAATAATATAGCCTAGCATGCACGGTAGTAAAGGGAGCACCTATATATAACAGTAGAACATAAAGGTAATTTCCGTTTCTTAAAACAAACCAAAAATATCTATGTCGTGATTAGTTTACATAACTGGGTAATGGAACCCTAACCAGTCGCAAAATAGTTAGTAATTAGACATTGATTGGGCCCTTTTTTGGTAGAATATGTAAATCAATCACACCTTTAGGAGGATTACCACGACATACACTTACACTAGGCTAATTGGGTTTTTTTGCACAAAAGATATGTTGTAATGAGATATATATCCTGACACAGAGATAATTTGATTCCGATTTTGTTTAAATATTACAATAATTTCTTTTCCATTCGAGCTTTTTAGGGACTTATGTCCCTACAAGCCACTAGTATTAATTTTAATGTTGTGTGTACATAATTATTCTGGTGTATACATCCAAGTTCACAACACAATTTCTGTCATCAATAATTATGTACCATTGTAGACATACATTATTACAGAAAACTGCTGGCGTCTCGTAAACACAATTTTAACGCTCAACCTGACTATATGATAGTCACAGATTTATTTGAAAAATCACAAACACTATCAACGAAACTTAAAATTTGTTCGAGAATTACTTTACAAAGTATAATGGTTTTTGAAGATTTTTTATAGTCATACAAAACTATTGGTGATACCAAAATATAAACACAAACATCTTTCTTTAAGATAGTTTCCTAACTCTCTTAATTGTTATTGTGTTTTAAATTTTGAATTTTAAATCATGAATTCCACAACTTAGTGTATCAATTAGTTTTAACGCGATATCTCTTTGATTAGTAGTACCAACTCTAATTACAGGAAAACCGAATTGAGAAATGAACAAAATCATCGCTTAAAGATTCATTGTTTTTGAGAGAGAAATTTAATATAGCTAATATGAACCTTGTATACATCATAGGGGAAACTCCTTGTTATAGCAACATTTACAAACAATATAAATTTCAAAATAAAGTAGTTTAACTTAGTAATGAGTAGTTGTCATTGTGTCTATTTAAAAAAAGTTATCCCTAAAGTTTCACATATTATAACTGTGATTTTTATGTTAATCTCAATATTTTATCGTTTGTAAAATCGTTTTATCCAATGAACAGCCTTTGTTGTTTATAATCACATAGTTAATAAAGCAGAATCTATCACTAAGAGCCCGATACGACCCACTGGGTCAAAATATACAGATGACTGGCTACACAAGCTGTTATAATGGACGCTAACATTGTGATCACTAAATGTTATGTTAAAAACATTTCTAGTAAAAAAAAAATTGATTGAATTGGATTTATTTTAACATTAGGGACTATTATTGCTGTGTAAGTTTTTATTTTTTATTTGCTTGTAACCCTTACATGACAAAACAAGTCTCTGGAAATCCGTTATGAACAAAAATAAAAGCTGTAAAAATTACATCGAGTGTCCCAAGTTATATTTGATGAAAGCAGAACTTTTGTAGTTAAAAAAATATTCGAGGGTAAAGAACATTCGGGACACGCTTTACGTGATCTTTTATAAAAGGGTTACAAGTGAGTTCCATAAAACAATAATTTGATATTTTTGTGGAGTTCTCAAAATACTTAACAATTAATTATCCTTGTAGTACTTCAACTTAAAATTACGTTAATAATGGACGATTGACAGCTTTTATTCCTTCATTACGTGTGATTTCTAAAAGGTAGAATTGTTGGTTAATTCTATCTATTTGGGTTATTAATCTAGAAGTTCATTTACTGGTTGATACTGAAGTAGACATCCTTTGACTTAAAAGATTAACCATACGTTCAAACTTTATTTTAGTCTATTGAGAACCATTATTTATTTGTTCAAGCAATCAAGGCACATTTTATTGTCACCCGCACTACTTAAGAGCATTTTGATTACTATCAACAATTAGTTTACTACCATCCCTTTCTAGTTTTCTTTTTCATTTCCAGATTAATTTCAGTACCGGCTTTGTCAGCTAAATCCACAGTTGTATATACAACTCATGGACCTTGTGAAATCCTTAAAAATATTTTATAGGCAAAATCTTTTATTTGTATTTGCATTAAATATGCACGTAGATATGCATCATCAAGACTATCATATAAATGGAAGTTTATATTTATTTAAAATAGCACAGTTAAGCCGTGTTTATATGTTCAGTAAAGCATCTGTAGCGTGATATGAGTTTAGAGAAAGAAACTAAATTTACTGTAGAATTATATTGGACATTTCAGCCACGGGGATGATTTAAGTCATTCTCGCCCTCTTGTGAAAATGCAATAATTTTTTTCACGAGGTCGTTACATTAGTTGACTAAGCACGATATTTTTGTTAAAAGGTTATTATACCTTTAAGTGCCTCGTGATTCTTCTGCTCATATTATATTGGACGACGCCGCGTTTCAATGCATTAGCATCATCGGATCGCAAAACTGAAAGTTTACAAAATTCACACTAAACATTAACATTTAAAAAGGGGACAACAAATGTAGGCCTACAAACACTGGTGTACACATGCCAAAGTATAGGAGCAGAGGAATCACGGGGCAGTTACAGGTATTTTACCTTTTTACAATATTATTGTCTCATGAATTTGTTGAGTCTGTATTTAATGTATTTATTAAGAGCATTTTCATCATCTTTCGGTATCATTGTACTTGTATGTTAACGGATGATTAAGCTGCAACATCTTTATTGTAAATAGATTATAGTTGTAATTTTGTTATTAATTGATTGTATATTATTGTTTGTTATTTATTTAAAATCTAGCTGTCTTGATTGTTATCATTACTTACATTGTAGAAAATGGTGGAACCGTTAATAATAAATAAATAAATTATTGTCAACGTGATTCGGAATAACTAACACTACATGATTACAGTATTTAATATTATGTAGTTAGTCGTAGGGCTAAACATTTTTCAAAATTTTAGAATTATGATGCAATGCTAGTTAAATCACATTTTAATCAATTTAGAAACCGTTGATGATAACCTCTTATTTTAATACTTAAAATAACGGTTTTTAGAAAATTCTCTGGTAACTAACTATAGCATACTATTCTGTTATACATACCACGCAACCTTGTGTTAGGTTAGGTTAGGTTAAGTAGTTTAACTATTTAATTAAGATAATTTTTATGCACAAAAATAACCTAACCTATCCTCACCCAATTTTGGTCAGTAAAGGAGAGGACTACCAACAATATTTTATTAATTACATTGAATAAGGTCTAATGATGATAACACTAATCTGTAAGGGGATCAATTTTTACATCCATATTTCCCCAGACTTAATGGTAGCGTTATGGCCACAATAATACATTACCTTATCTACTTGCATCAACATGCAGCTAAATATCAAATATTTAATCTATGACTTAAAACAATATTGCAAAGATTGTAACCCGGTTTCAAGACCCTGTAAGTATGTTTTTTCCTATAGTAATTTTCTCGATTTGCGTTATTTTTTGAACTGATACTTAGAACGTTTAGGCGCTTTCTCACTTGAAGATGCAATCAAATTCTGTATGCCAAATACCATCATCGGCCTTTATTTCTTATAGTAAAGGCAAAGTCCTATAAACCTTCTCAAAACATAAACTTGCTTTACATCAACCGCGTAATGGAAAATCTCAAAAATGTCAAAAACATTCTTAAAAATTAAAGGTCTTGAAGGAAAATAAATTTACCATCACCAAACATTAGCTTAAACAATTGATATTATCTTCATCAAGAACTGTTAATATAATAAAAACGTCACCAATATTTTTGAATTTTTATTTTTATTAGGCCTTTTCTATGCTGACATCATCATACACATCAAATTGATATTATTTGTTATTCAACAATGTTGAGACAATTTATGTACGTTTACAGACGTTTACATATAATAAAACTCGTATATTCTGTATATTGTTTAAACCAATCTCTCAGTGGAATCCTCAATTTAATGACACTGGGGACTTGAGGGAATTGACTACAGCTTTATACTTTCAATCTAATCATCTGCCTTGTTTACGAACTTGCTGTTTTAATCCTTAGTGATGCAAAACTGTGCAAGTACAACATGTAGTTTGTTGAAATAACTGTTATTATTAATTTGTATTCTTCGATTCACTTTAATGGAAAAAGAACATTCATAACACTTACGATTAACACGGGTTTTAAGAATTCCACTTTGTCACTTCTATAGGAATAGGTGGAATCTACTTTTAAAAAACGTGCTTGTGGGGTGAGTTAGCAACAAATTACACCATAATATTTCACATCTGGCAACCAACGCGCCCCTTTGGATTCAGATAGTACATGCGTAGACGAGTCCAAAAAGTCCGGGACACAAATTTTTCGGGCACTCTATGGGTGTTGATGACGTAATCAAAATGGCCGCCAAAGTTGTGTGATATGATTCTACATTTCCCTATATAACTCGGGTTCATATTCTAATAATGTCCTACATTTTTAGTGATTATTAACCACGAAAAAATTACCTTTCCGATGGTGTACTTTACTTCATTATTTACATTCATAATACTACGAATATTTATATTTGTATTAAATATTTTGTTTTTGATTTAGACTTTTTAAAATCATTTTGCTAAGTGTCGTGGATCGTGTTACACGTAGCTAAAAACGTCTTACATACACTTTTTTGTCAGAATATTATCTTTCTAACGGTATATATTACTTATATTTTAATACAAAAACACTGCTCTAAAATTTGCCATAACAATGTAGTGGTACACAGTGAGTCGTTATCACCCCGATGGAATTTATAAGAGGACCGAAAGGTAATAGCGCTATTGAGTGCTATTAAACTTTTACTTTCGTTTTAAAATTAGAGACAAAAAAATTAAGTACAAGATTTAAATACCCCCGCTGCAGCAAACCTACCAACTAAGCGAATTTCCATTTGTCTGAATTCATATTCAATTAAATATATTTTAATAACATTAGCTTTAACGAGTACCTAGGTTTGCTGCTACAAGGAAACTAATTAAGTGTGTTTTTTAGTAAAATATGGATAGCTTAGTATAAAATAAATAAATTTGCCAAGTTTGATCAAAATATATCGATAAACAAGCAAACTACAACATTTTATAATATTCTCCATAAGAATAACATAGGAATTTTAAATTTACAATTTTTAAAATTTTCTCCATTACCAATAACCGAACAAAAACACTTTTATATACTAAATTAATTGTTTTTTTAAGCTCTTTACAAAGGTCTAAAGATAAATTGGGATATTTTGCGTTTTGAGGGTCAAAAGTGAGAAAAAACCATTTTTACCCCGCAAAACCCCCGTAAAGCCTCGTTCCCATGGTCCTATTATGCTGGTTATGCTGGAACTCATTCAAGTTAAACCCCCTTTACACCTTTAAACCAAATTTCATCCAAATCGGACAAAAATTACTCAATTTGTTCCTAAAACCCCATCTATGGGTTAGATATATTTTATATATAACATAATTTATATTTATACAGATATTGATGTTTTATAATACTGTGCCCACAGATTAGGTCAATGGGCACTAAGGGTTAATCTGTTTGATTTAAGCCTGGATTATATTTTTGATGTATATGATATTTATGAATTTTGATATAAAATTTAAACAATATTGTATAGAGTACACTCTATTGTTTTAGCGAATTTCCCTATAGGGAAGTAGCTATTACCGTAGGTGGCACGGTAAGACCTAGACCCGGGACCAATTTACTTTTTCATTTTGATTTTCCTAGATGCCAAAAAACCCATTCGTTCAAATTATATATATATACAGGGTGTCCCACGAAGAGGTTTAACCGTTTGATTTTATATTTCTTACCCATTCATGGACCGAACATTTTAAAACTTTACACAATTTATAAAGTACAGAAGGTTTAAAAATGTCTGTGAAAGATCTATCTCCCTATCCCTCGTAGAAACAAAATTGTGGCGTATTGAATGTTTTTATTAACCAATTATATTATATAAATCAATTTATTATTAATTTTTAACTAGTGATGGATAACAGTTACAATAAATTTGGACTCTACTTTAGGGTTTTCACTAGGCTATGGTATAATTTCCTGATGAAAAAGCCTTATTTCCATAGAATGCGTTAATACAAATGTTATACAAAACCAAAAACACTATTTTTAATGTGTTTAAAACATCATTTCTCAATATGCTCCGATTTTGTTTTTACAAGAGGTAGGGAGCTGAAACTTTCCCACAATATTTTTATAATGTACTTTATAGATTGTGTAAAGTTTCAAAATGTTCGGAGCATAAATGGGCAAGTAATCTAAAATCAAACGTTTAAACCCTTCGTATGACACCCTGTATATATATACGTCCGTGAACGCGATAACTTGAGTAATTTTTGTCCGATTTTAATAAAAATTTGGTTTAAAGGTGTAAAGCGGGTTTAACTTGAATGAGTTCCAGCATAACCAGCATAATCGGACCATGGGAACGAGGCTTTACGGGGGTTTTATGGGGTAAAAATTGTTTTTTCTCTCTTTTGACCCTCAAAACGCAAAATATCCCAATTTCTCTTTAGACCTATTAAAAGAGCTTTAAAAACAATTAATTTAGTATATGAAAGTGTTTTTGTTCGGTTATTGGTAATGGAGAAAATTTAAAAAATTGTAAATTTAAAATTCCTATGTTATTCTTATGGACAATATTGTAAAATGTTGTAGTTTGCTTGTTTATGGATATATTTCGATCAAACTTGGCAAATTTATTTATTTTATACTAAGCTATCAATATTTTACTAAAAAACACACTTAATTAGTTTCCTTGTAGCAGCAAACATAGGTACTCGTTAAAGCTAATGCTATTAAAATATATTTAATTGAAAATGAATTCAGACAAATGGAAATTCGCTTAGTCGGTAGGTTTGCTGCAGCAGGGGGAATTTAATTCTTCTACTTAATTTTATTGTCTCTAATTTTAAAACGAAATTAAAAGTTTAATAGCCCTAAATAGCACTATTACTTTTCGGTACCCATAGACATTGCATTGTTGTCATAACGACTTACTGTGTACCACTACATTGTTGTGGCAAATTTCAAGCAGTGTTTTTGTATTAAAATATAAGTTATATATACCGTTAGAAAGGTAATATTCTGACAAACAAGTGTATGCAAGACGTTTTCAGCTACGTGTAACGGAATCCACGACACTTAGCAAAATGATTTAAAAAAATCTAAATACAAAACAAAATATTTAATAAAACTGTAAATATTCGTAGTATTATGAATCTAAACAATGAAGTAAAGTACACCATCGGAAAGGTAATTTTTTCTGATTAATAATCACTAAAAATGTAGGGCATTATTAGAATATTAACCCGAGTTATATAGGGAAATGTAGAATCATGTCAGACAACTTTGGCGGCCATTTTGATTACGTCATCAACACCCATAGAGTGCCCGAAAAATTTGTGTCCCGGACTTTTTGGACTCGTCTACGCATGTACTATCTGAATCCAAAGGGGCGCGTTGGTTGCCAGATGTGAAATATTTTTCAGCTAACCCACCCCACTACATATAAGATCACTATATACTACACACTACATAATATCACACTTAGTTAGGCCTTCTTTGTTTATCACTTTATATTTTCTTCCTAAATCCTTTTTCAAATACCCTTTCAAGATTGATTAAACAGCGTAAAGGTCTATGAAAAATAATGACTTACACTATAGTTTAAATTCGTTACGAAATAAAAATCAATCATTCTTATATAGTTGGATTGAACTAGGTTTATTTCTGATATAATATGTTAGCATTAAATGTAGTTTTTATCTCTAAAGAAGATTACATTAGTTTCATGCTTTGTTGTCTTATCCAACAAAATACTGATATTATCATTGTATCACTAGTGATCTCTCATGTTGAGAAAATGATACAGGATCCATCAGGTGGTCCATCATTTCTAAGTGTTATCATGTATATTGAAAAATTATGTTAACACCACAATGTTCGAACCTTGTTCTTGTAGTCTTCTTTATTTTACGTTATTTGATTTTTCATATCCTAAGTAAAGTTGCAGTAAAATCCTTTTGTTAGCAAGTTGTTGGATTAAAAGGACACTAGAATTATCCAGGGAAAATGTATATTTTCAAATTATAACTCTATTAGCAATTCTACAATAGATTTCATGTTACGAATAGTGAGTTATTTTTTTTCTCAAAACGGAAATATGGAAATCTTACAAAGAGAGCGTTGATAGTTCTTCAAGGTATCAAGGTAGCTAAATAATAATACTTTGATTTTTTCAACAACAATGATGACTAGCTGTAAACAAAGTTTTAAAATGTATCATAATACGAGTTTTGTTCATTTAGAGCTGTATTTGAATTATTCAGTCAATTTATTGTTTTAGCGAATTTCCTCTATAGGGAATAAGCTATTTATTTCTTAATGGCGTATTGCTAGAAGATCGTTCAGTAACATTTCATTCAAGAGATGTATACACGTATCCAACATTTTGATTGATCATACTGTAATGTAGTTATCCACAACTATTTCACGAATAATGCATGTAGATCAAACAATTTGAATGACTGAATAAAATAATAATATCTAAGTTCTTACCGTCAACGCAATCAGGAGTAATATTCCACTACGGCCGTTTCGGAGATGACTCCATCGTCAGGTGCGTAGTGGTACACTAAACTATAGTCTTGTCACATTTAACACGAGTTTTCTTTATTTGCATTGCGTCATGGGGTGAATAAATAGTACACATATATGTACAGGACGGACACACGAAAACACGAATACACGAAAACATTTAGAGCACGTGCACGGCTTGAAAACTGACGACCGACTGAGCCGTGCACGTGCTCTAAATGTTTTCGTGTATTCGTGTTTTCGTGTGTCCGTCCTGTACATATATGTGTACTATTTATTCACCCCATGACGCAATGCAAATAAAGAAAACTCGTGTTAAATGTGACAAGACTATAGTTTAGTGTACCACTACGCACCTGACGATGGAGTCATCTCCGAAACGGCCGTAGTGGAATATTACTCCTGATTGCGTTGACGGTAAGAACTTAGATATTATTATTATATTTTCACGCAATCTGCCACACTCAAGAATATGACTGAATAAACTCTCATTCTTTCTATCATTCATTCACACAATTTGATTTGCTTCAACATATCTATTATATTATTAAAGTGATACAATGAAATTTTATGTAAACGGTTAAGGCCATTTACCAAATAAAAATATATACATATAGCATATCAAAATGAAACTTAGAGTGTGTAGATTTGGGAAAAGTATTGATATGGACGAACGTCCTACGGGCTCTGCCCCACAGGCTGATTTCCAAAGGGCTACGCCTTGCATGTTTTGGAAGTTAACGTTATTCGATTAATTTAGTGAACAACAGCTGGGCAATGCAATTGACAATATAGTCTGATTGTTTGCATTTTGTTTACTTATTTCATTATTTACTTTTATCTTCCCAAAAGATGTGTAGTGAATGGACAGTGAAGCTATTTCTAGCTGTGTGATACAAGTGAGTGATTAAAGGTGTTCGAAGCACGATGAGTATGAGATTAACAAACCATGTGTGTTGTTCGTTCCAAGAGGTTGTCACCGATCTGTAACAGGTCACCATTTCATTGAAAAGTATTAAAGTATTAAAGACGTCGTGAAAGATAACGGCGAGTTCAGGTACAACCGTACCCAGCTCGGCCACCTAAGGACGTAAGGTATGAAGGTTCCACTGCTTTTAACATCCTTTCAGATGACAATTTCTAGAACTTGGGCCCCTTAAATGAAATATAAAGTCAAAGTTGATTAAATTAATTTAATGGTGGCCTCTGTACACCCGTGAATTCGCGGGTAGATCCTATTGTATTATTATAATAGCATTCTGCATGGTTTCCAAAAAGTAAAACCCACTGCTGATGGTCTTGCCTTGTATACGTTTAGTAAGTAATTAATTCCTTGACACAAACTCCTCAGCTCAGAGTAGTTACAAGACAAGTCAGTAATTAGTCAATGTCAAGTCCAGTAATTGCCTGGAGCTCTGTGACGTCATGAGACAAATGGTTCGTCACTCGATGTAATTTGTTTTGCCCTTCAATTGAAATTGGTTTTACAATTTTATAGAGGTCTGAAAATCAATTAAATTAATATCAAAGAAACTCAATCTATTGATGTTTTGAACGACAATTTCGTGTTCTTTTTAATATATAGTTAGTTATTAAATCTCTTAAATTTTGTGCTGCATTTATTTCTTATAACATACCTAATAGATGCATTAAATTATTTAAAATAACTCTTAAATTTAGAGTAAAATTACAAGATTGTAGTGTATATAAGACAAAAAGTGCATTTAAGGAAAATGCAAGAACTCTCCAAGGGTTGCTGTCTAGCATCTAGAAGCTAAGCTTACCCAACTTGTATCGACACATTATACTGTCATAAGTAATTAGTCTCTTTTTATCATTAAATACAATAAGTATAATAGGTTCGTCATATTCAAAATACAAACATGCAAAAATCAAAATCAATCAATAAGCTCAAGGCAAAATAAAAGAGTACTTGCACAAACCGTGCAGGTGTACCTGAATATGACCAAATCACATGCTTACCACTAGTTTTCTTTTGTTACAATTATAAAATTCAGTGATATGTTAAAAGGAATGTAAATTAGCCAATTTTTAATTAGCTTTTTAATAAGCCAGGTGGCATGGCCCCAAAACCTGGTTCCGTAGGATAGAATGGACAGAAAAAAACATGGCAGGCCTGCTTAAATGTTGGCATTGGTAGCTCAGACATTAGCTTTCTAAGCAGGAACAACACGCAGTTTGTAATACACAGGACATCTTTCTTGGTCTTCCCAAGAAAGCTTAGGATCTAGTACAAAACCTAAGATTTTAACAGACACACTTTCAGGTACATTAGGCTGAAAGTAATTTCCTGGGTTTTTAAATCGTTAAGAGGTAATTTGTTTAAAATGAACCATTGCTGAGCCAAGGCCAAAGAGTCATGCACTGTTGACTGATCCAGTCACCAGTTTTTATCGGTTGAAAATAAAGTTGTATCGTCTGCAAAGAGAATAATGTGAATATTAACATGGTAGTGCAAATCATTGATGGCAATCAAAAATAAGAGGGGTCCCAAGATAGAGCCTTGGGGAACTCCATGGAGCATATCACCTTTCTCTGAAAACGTCCCATTCCAACTAACAACTTGTTTCCTATTTGCCAGGTAAGAGAAAACCAGTTTGAGGGCAACATCTCCTACACCATAGTATTTAAGTTTCACCAAAAGGGCATTGTGAGGAATGCAGTCAAAAGCACGTGACAAGTCACACAGAATTACGTGTGTTGACTTTTTGAACTCAAAAGAGTTATTAATTTCACACATCAAGGTCTCTATGATTATAAATGTTAAAAATATCATTAATAAGGTTTAATACGATGATGAATTTTCCATATTAACCCTGTGTTTAAAAATATTATTGATGCCTTACTTTACTTGTATTTATTATAAGTGTTGTGCAAAAATCAAAATCAAAGTAATTTTTCATACACACAAGCAATGCGTTTTATGATTGAAACCTTATTTAAGAGTTCAGATATTTGAAGAGCTATACACGCCACATAGACTGTATTTAACATGTTCCACACACACCCATTTGTAGCGTTTCCTCGAATATCTTACATTTCCCTCAGCCATTTACTCTACTGCACAGGTCACGTTTACGATGGATCGTAGATAACTTAACAAGCTGAACCAATTTGTAGTCTATATTTTTACAACAAGATGATTTACATAATAATTATTGAAACATTTTCATTCGTTTACTTTTGATCGTCTTTTCTGCTATTTTTTCAATTCTCTACCATTTAAGGCTTTCCTTTTATTAAATTTCATTAAGTGAAATTTGTAGTAGCTAAACATTACTATTACTTACACTACTTTTTCCCAGGCCTATCCCAACTGGTTGCCATCTTAATTATGCATATGTACAGTTTCGTATTTTAATTTAAAAAATAAGAGTATATGAGTATAAAATGTAAAATTAAAACAGTTGTTAGATTGTCAGATTTACTATTGATGGATCCTAACTTAGAACTAGCATATGTGTTTTATTTTATATTTTATTTTGGTTAAGCTGCATGAACAATGTTTGACTCCGATTCAACTTAAATCTTTCATGACAATTTTCCCCATAATTTTTGACAGTCTTTCCCCGACGACTTTCCCCACAATTTTGTTGTTGTTTTAGTTTTTCTTTTAATGTCACATTAAACATTTACCATTTACTGTAAAACTGTACGTTATTAATTATAAACTTATAATAGGTTAGGAAATACACGGTAATATATTTTAAATAGGTTAACTTTTTTGTATAAAACGTAATTTTGGTAGACGATTAAATATGACAAACAAATGTAATAAAATAAGTTAAATAAATACTATACTAACTTGTATAAAAGGTAAAAAATTACAAATCGAAAATAAACTAAATTAAGAATAAACTTCACAGTAAATCCTATGAACATTATATGTTGATTTGCCAAAAGGATATCATCCCTCGGTGTAATGATGTGTTTGATCTTTTGATCCTGTAGAAGGCCTGGTGAACCTCCCTTTACTGTAATAGCGTTGGATATTCTTCTTAACCATTTTATACATCATAAACACACGTCGAGCACGTCATAAAAATACGTCAGTAAAAGTGTACTCATTGATGTTATACCTTTGTAAAAATCACATCGTGTAACATAGGCAACCCTTTTATTTTGTTATCTGTTTCTTGTACACATACTCATGAAAATATTTGTCTTGATATATAAGTCTCTCTTGGTCTTCCATTTCTATTCATTTTTAACAATTATAAAATCATTAAAATATCGTGACCTTACACGCTGAATGTTTCAACATTTTAAACTGATGTTTGTCCGATTACGCGAGAATATAATCGTTATATTTATTTTATACAAACGGTATTTTTTAAATGATAAGAATATTGGTAAAAAAGTATAACTTAAAACAAATTCAAATAAAAAAGTCATTATTCATTGTTTAAACATTGATATTTCTTTGTATACACGAAGAAGCTTTTTACTTTCTCCCCCTATACCATAGTATATGGAGAAAGTATTGTTTTCGTCAACATTTTCGAGTTTGAGTTTTGAGTGGATATATTCGTTTTCGAAGTGATGTCTGTGTGTGTGTGTGTGTCTGTGTGTGTGTGTGTGTGTGTGTGTGTGTCTGTGTGTCTGTGTGTCTGGATGTGTACAGAGCTAGGGACTACACCTGTGGTCCGATTCCGATGAAATTTGGTATGTAGGTTCTAATCCATGGTATCTCCAGGCGTTTTTTCCATTTTTTTGAAATTTTGATTTTTAATAGGGATTTTCCCATAAAAACCCATAAAAACCGGAAAAATCGAATTTTCTCAAAAATGGCCCGATATGGTAAATTATGTTATTTTCCCTTAAAAATCCCGTAAAATAACGAAAAATAGGATTTTAGGAAAAAAATCCGGTTTTAATTTAACATAGTATGTTATGGTCCTTAAAGTTTTGATAGTTTTTTCATTTAAAAAAAATTAATTTTTTATGGGAATTTTCCCATAAAAACCCATAAAATAACGAAAAAATAGGATTTTCCCTAAAACGGCCCAAACGATTTTGATAAAAATTTAGTATGTTATAGTCCTTTATATTCTAAACAAAACGGTACAAATCTCATTTCTGTAAAAATTACGGTTCAAAAGTTATTGTAAATTATGTTATTTTCCCATAAAAAAAACCCATAAAATAACGGAAAAATCGGATTTTCACAAAACTGGCCTAAACGATTTTGATAAAAATTTTGTATGTAGTCCTTTAATTCTGAACAAGATTATACAAATCCCAATTCCGTATATTTACTCTCACCGCTTACACAATATGATAAAGGTTGTTGACAAACTTATGGGAGAAAGTATGTGTCAGAATGCTGATACCGTTTATTTTGTTAAGAAGTTATTTATTTTGATATTTGATTATTTTTTGTTTTTTTCTGTTTATTTATTTATTTATTGAAATTTATATTTATTTATTTATATATATATATATATATATATAATATATACAATTCTCGTGTCACAGTGTTTGTCTGCAAACTCCTCCGGAACGACTTCACCGATCGTTATGAAATTTGGTGTGTAAATTCTGTAGGTATGCGAATCGGACGTAAACTATTTCCCGTTTCGAAATTCTTAAAAGGGCTCCGCCCCAGTGGCTCTGGAGTTTCCCATGTAAACCTTATGAGAAATGGAATTAATGAATCTTAACAGCTGTTTCAATTAAACAAGTTGGTTCTGTTCTATGATGTTCAATAGCATTAAAATTACAAGGATTACCATCAGGGTGCAGCACTATTATTTCTTTTACATTTATGACAACAGCTAATTTGCAACCAAAAGGTGAGTGAGCGTCGCGAACGAACTTCAACCTGGAGGCGAGTTAGCGTAGCGAACGAGCTAACCTGAAGGCAAGTGAGCGCAGCGAACGAGCTCCAACCTAAAGGTGAGTGAGCGTAGCGAACGAGCTCCAACCCAAAGGTGAGTGAGCGTAGCGAACGAACTTCAACCAGGACGTGATTGAGCGATGCGAACGAGATCATCTTGAAAATTAAACGTAACGGTACTTTCTTTCCATCGGTCTGTCTTAGGGGAAACCTATAACTTAGGCGATACGAAGTTCGCCGGGTCAGCTAGTATATATATATATATTAACGGACATAAAAATATAATAACGATATAATAAAAACAACAGTTACAATAAAAACCTATCAGCTCAGCAACAACCGACAAAATAATTTAAGGTATACTAATAAAATAATTAGATTTGAAACAACAACAACAAACGCACAAGCTAACAAGTAACAACCAATAACAACTGATACAAATAACCAATAGACTAATATGAATTCATTTAATTCAAACATAGTATTTGACTAGAGAGCAACAACAAACCTATAGTTAAATGCGAGTGACAAAAAGTGATTGATTGCTAATGATAATAATAATAATAATGTATATTATTATAATGGGAACAGCACGCATCTTGAAATCATTAATATAACCATTTGGCAGTTGGAAATATTAATAATCAATTGCTATGTGTCATTTAGTGGGGACCATTTTTTCGACCTGCCCAAACTTACAACCCAGAGGGAATCGATCATTTAGTACACAAATTATAATTAAAAATTTATAAAAAGAAATAATTGAAAGCCGGCAATCCTGAGAAAACACCAAGATATTTTGTATTTTTTTATAAGAGAAAGGAGCTAACAGGCAAGTTACAGAAGTTCTCCCTAGGGTGTTATAAGGCACGTGTCTGGACATACTATTGTCCCTAGGGAAATTACTACTGGACACTGTACAGACCAAGGGAAGTAAACAAACCAATATCAGTTTTAATACGTTTTATCTATTCATTCAAATTTTTAATCAATCACCATCAAAGAAGAATTTTCTTTGGAACCTAAATATTAAAAATAATACTTGACCTTTATATATATATATATATTTTAATTTCTGAGTCTTGGTTACAAAAATTTCTGAACAATTATTAAAAATTAGTATTTAGTATGGTCTTTATGAAGATTACTCATCTCTGTTCATTTATTTACTCGGTATTTCGTTAGTTGGGGGTGTTCATAACATGTGTCTCTTTTAATATTTAAAACAAATTTGATGAAACTAAATTAATTTAACAATTTCATTTACAGTACGAGTAAGGTAAAAAAAACTGACATGAAGAACTATATATTTTTGTAACATTTATTACCCTCCAACATAGACATTTCATGTGTAACGTAGAAAGCTATACATAGTAATTAGGTGTAGAGATTATATAGCCTAGAGATGAATACATGGATTACGGTCTATTACAAGCCATCGCAGTAATTACTATTAAGACCTCCTAAGTGGTCTTCACTCTAGCTGCTTTGCCAAGATTGTGTGGTCTAGTTTGTACAGCGTATCTCACGAAACGCCTATTTCGATATTAATGAAGTATCACTTGTCCATAGATGAGTTTCAGAGAGGAAAGTTAAACTGAATTGAAGTCAGTATAACATAGTAATAATTTCAAATATAAAATGGTAAAACCCAATATACTTTCCATACTTGTACTTTTCTACTGTTGTACTGGTCTAAGTTATTGTAAGTTTTCTAATATCCAGAAAACCCACAGTAATATCCAGTAAGCTAGACATTTAAAGAGAATAGCTATAGAAAAATAAGAGGACAAACTCCAGGTCAAAGATTCCAGGGCCAAAAATAATTCTTTGTGCAACCAAACTGTTGTAAAGAGTTTCACGAGTCTTTAAAACACGTCCTTTAAAACACGTCTTTGTCCCCAGCATTAAACACTCGTTAACGTGGCTGTCCTGTGATTGTAAATGTAGAGGTTATGAGGGTTCTATATAAAACTACATTCTATTAATTGACCAAATTAGTACATATTTGTTGATTGTTTTTTGTAATTAAACGTGATAGCATAAACAATGTACACTAAGTGTTCTAAGTAAGTGATAAATAGCTATTGATGTTACATACCAATAAAAGAAAAAAAATTAAAATTGTAATACCATGTTACATGGATGTTACTAATTGTCCCAGCGACAGCAAAAGTTTATCCTCACTCTAAATTTACTTTCCCTCGCTCTCCATTAGTTCTTCATTTAGGCTACTGATTACGCACGCTAGTGTTTTGTTACGGTTTAATTTAACGATTTGAATTAGCCGTGTGTAGTGTTAAAAGTTGTAATTCTTTTATTTTATTGTTTGAGAAATATACGTAGTTTTATTTTAGAATACTATCTAAAAAAAAAAACTAATCTAAAACATTTGTAGGTTTCCTTTTAGAAGATTTTTATTTTATTTTGATGTTTGGGAAAACCAATTGGATATAAAATTTTTGTAATATTACTGAGGTATGTTATTCTGTGTTTGTGTATTTTTGCGTCGTGATGAAAAGTATCGTTCATAACTCGTACCGACGGTTATTTTCCGGTACTCCGGCATACTCGGCTTCACCTCGCACGTGAAATTGGGGTTTCCTGTGTTCGGCTTCGCCTCCAATACGATTTATCATTATTCATTTCACCTTTAAAATCATTACATGATCACTCATGAGAGTTGGTATTAATGTTTGTGATACTTTTTTCACACAAAGTCCACAGGAATTTATAGCCACTAAACGAAGACACGCGATCCAACTCTGCATTAGACACGAGACATCTCGACTTTGTGGCTCAAGTCACGGAAGTCACGGTCAAAACATTGTTTTAGGAAACACGCAGCCTTACTAATTTTCAGACATTTGTGGGTATAATCCAGTAAGGATGTCCTCAGAAATTATATCATAGGGTTAAGAGTGATTCTTTCAGGGACCGTAACTAAACAGAAAATTAGCCCTTAAATAGACATAGTAATAAAAAATAATCACTAGAAACATGAACCATTGTTGATTTATTCAAAGACGCGTTAGCTTCCGTCACTCTTTCATGCCTATCACTCACTTGATGTAATTCGATCTTTCAGTTGGAGCTCAGGAATATTACGCTTCGCATTTACATAGATTTGATCAAATAAAATGGTGGTCAAACTTATTTACCTAATTAGTAAACCAAGTAGTTGATAATTCAATACTGTAAGAATTTTGATAATTGGAACTTAATCAGTTTTACTAGTCACTTTCCAGATTTTAAGCAGGCCTTCATATGTTTCTTGCATGTTTTTTTGTTTATTGAATTTTTCCCAAAACTTTAAAAATAAAACTGCGAAGTGTAGGCCCATAATATTTACTTTTTTAAGAATACTTAACCTTTAATATAACAAAATACGTAGTGTTATAATTAAATACGTATCACAAGGCACAAACATATATTGTTAACCAAACTATGGAGCACTGCAATTATAATTGAAATTAGTTACAAACTTTATAATTCTGTCCAGCCTTATAGAGTTATATTGTCTGAGTCACAATACAAGGTAGGGTTTCCCATTGTACTCTCACTGTTGTGTCATCTGAACAATGTCTATTTCTGGACATGGCTGGATTTAAAACCTCAGTCCTGGAAAAACTTCATAGTAGTACATATACTCATTCAAAAAATTAGATAACGTGCAGCTTTTTTTAACTCGCTGCCAACTCAGTTCAGTGTTAAAATTAGTTTGACGCAGTATATCCGGGATTCTGGTCAGAGACGACGCCATAGAGTATTCAAAATAAGTAAGTATTTGCAGTAGACTCTACTGACTTGTATCTGTACAGTTTTCTGATATAAAATGACTGATAACAGAAGATGGTGACCTAGCAGTGTACAGGATTATCAGTGCATTTATGTAAATAAAATGAAAGGAACAGTTTAAACCTACAGAAATATACTTATTTAAAGATCCGGATGGTTAAGTAGGTTATAACCATTGTATACGTTTTAATATTATGTTTAACGTGGTATTATACTTTGTAGTTTCTTTTTTATAGCCTAAACTAAACTTGTATTGATTAAATCATAGGCTCCAGCTAATACACTTAATATTACATAATTATTTTAAAGTACAATTAGGATATGTAAACTTTAAAGAAGAGTCATTTTTCAAACATAGTAAAAATATTTTCTCATTATAATGGTCCGTGTATAATGAATTAACTCTACAATAGCAACGAATGATACTTACGTAGAACCGAGCTGTATGTCTATGTTATCTTTATCCTTAATTAGCGACTATGATAAAATATAATTATCAAGTCAATTCCATGGAAATCCTAGTTGATAAATAATTTGTAAACAAGAAAAATAAATACATAAATAATAAATGTATACCAATACGATTATTAAAACAAATTTTAAAACGCACGCATATTATGATTTACTTCATAACCTTCTTTTAGTAAATCATAGCTATCGCTAACGTAATTCTAACATATTCATGGGTATTCACCTTGACTTGACCCCAACCCCAGTCACGTGCCTGGCTAACGATAACGAGGTTAACCAATTTGTACTGCCTATGTGGTGCTGACTTGAACATGGAGGTAGTTTATTTTCAACACTGTATAAAGTCGTTAACAATAATATTATTTCTTTTTGTACAACTACATATGTGTGAACAATTGTGAAAAGTGTTTTGTCTCAAGTGTTTTTTGTATACAATGTTTAAGAAGTCGGGTTTAAATACAGGTTACAAAAGAGGATAAAATATTTGGCTCTGTATGGATACAATGCCGCAGTAGGCTTAGAGACGTATATCACGATATGTTTACTGTAAATTATTCACCATGTCGCACCATGCCGCAGATATTCGTGTCTGTCAGAAGTTGGAAGACAGCGAATATTTGAACGAATTTCCTTCCGTGAATATAAAAAAATACCCTTCACGAAGTATCTTTTCATTATTGTATAGAAATTACGTAAACAAATTCTAAGTAGGTTATCACAATTTAGATTTAAGTGAATTTAATTTTGTTTCTTTCAGTAAAATGTTTTAACACGGGACAAAAAGCTTATTATTTATAAGACTTAGCTACATAACGAAGGTACTCGTGCTCAAACTGTGTATTTTATTAGGAGTCAAAACTTGTTACCGGAGCTTCACGAATATTGCAATTCATTTTTACCTGTTTAAGATTATGGTTGTTAAAAACGGTAATTAGGTGTGTAAAACTACTAATTTACTTTAAATTAAATTATTTCATTGTAGATCAGTACCAAAAAGAGTGAGTTACCTACCTAAATAGGATTGAAATTATAACATGTTCCATTATCATAAACATAACTGTTTCGTCTCTTGTTTACAATCTGAAAGTGATTAAACATTCAAGAGAAGGATCAGGCGACAAACAATTGTTCCAAAGAAAGAACGTCAGCATTAAATAAATTGATGAAAGCTTGCTCTATAAATAACTCAAACGCTAAAGGGAAAACACCTAAAGGGAATCGCCATTTTAAACCATTCGTCACTCCTGTAGGATCTCTTAAAAATGAAATATGTTAAAGATCTTAAGATAAGATCTTTACGATACGTATGACTCGTTGTAAAAATCAGTTGAGTGGGGTGGCTAAAAAGAGGACGAAAAAAAGAAAACCCTTACTTTACTAAGAGATTTTACAATTTCATGAGCAACCATCACTAACTTAAAATTCCAGAACCGGGTAAACAAATTAAGAGATTGATGCGTAACGTTTAGAAAACTATCACAAGTCTGCGGAGATCGTTAAAGGTGATACCTCGTCATCAATTACTGACTGAGTCAGTCCTTTCATCAGATGTTTAACTGATACAGCTACACTGAGAGACTTTCATTTACCAAGAGGGTTTCATGGTTATAAATACATAAACATATTTATTTCTTTGTAATAGGCGTTTCTCTATGAACTGCAAACAAATAAGTAAATAAACTATATCTACGGGCTAAAATGTTCATTGACCTAAAATTAATATTTTACTATCACCAGAAAAAAAGAAAACATGAAAATATAGTGTTGATTGGTACAACGTATTTTCAACTTGGGTACTTAATTACAATCTGAAGATAAATTTTAATTTTGAAATTAGAGAACATAAATAATTGATTTTTACAATTAGTTTTCGCAGAAGCTTTACTACTCTCACATTAGTTCCACGCATGATAAAATACATACAACAACAAAAAATACATATATTTTAATTATATAAATGTAAAAGTTTGGAGTGTTTTAAGTTAACACAACAATGCAATCTTAGGGAATGTAAGCTTAAAACACTTGCAATGTATCTCAGCCACTAAGTGATAATGCTATTATCAGCTTTGTGGTAAACACTGTTTACCAAATAGTCGGTAAATAGATAAATAGCACGCGCATATGAATACAGCTCAGAATAAATAACTATCAGTTTTGTTTAAAGAATATATAAAATAAACTAGGTGTGAATAAAATGGAAATGGTGAAATGTGTAGTTGATGATTTTATAATAATATACTTTATTAATCGTATGATTATGAAATGTTAACTGACAACATTATAGCACCAATACAATATTTGATAGTTAAATATGTAAAAAGAAACAGCACAACCAAGTCCTTAGAAATTAATGTTTTATGAATAACTTTCTAAAATGGCAAATAAGATTAATTTGTTTGTGGCTTTAAAAGGATGTATAAAATAAATGTAACATTTGGAAAAATATTTGTCTTTTTATATACTATAATATTCAGACTCAACATAAAATGAAATGTATAAGAAGCTATAATCTACCAACCTTTATGAATATTTGTTAGAGTGCAGTCTGTACATTTCCTATGTATTCACACAACCTGTACAATCTTGGGAAAGTTTGTATTAATTTGCCTACTACGAAAAAGATCTGATGCTTAAATATTTTTACTAGGGACCAGGCTACTTAATTAACATTAATGTAAGTAAACTAGATTTCCTTTAGTAATTTTGTATCAACAACATATAAAATTAATATTATGTAGGCATCAACTTCCAGAAGCCTTAGGAATTAAATTTCTGTGTTTGTTTTGTAAAAAAAAAATTGTTGTCTTTTGTTTTGAGTCAAGTACTGGTTGAGACTCGGTATGGCGTCAATTGTGCCGGAATATTTGAGGAAGCCGGAGCTGGTGTACGAGTTGCGTCCCGGGGGGAGACTCCTGGAACTGATGTACGCACTTTGCGTACTCAGTTCAGACAAATTGCTAGCATGCCTCAAGCTTGGGTTGAGTCTCTCAGTTTGAATGAGGAACTAAAGGCATGTAAAGAGAGGATGGAAGAGCTTAGTGGGGAAATTGATAGTTGGAGTAGTTTGCCTACGGGCTCAGCTAAGGGTTCGGCCATCACCCAGCTGACGCACTGGCGTAAGCGTTTACTCTTGGTTTTAGGGCAACCTGAAATCCAGGATGAAGACAAGAGTTGGGTAGAGGCCCGAATACTTGAGCTAGAAGGAATTTTGGAGAGTATTAGGGCAGGGAAGTCTGTCAAAGAGAAAGTTGAAATTTTCGAAGACAATCGTTCTTCGGAAATTTTAAACGAAGTTCAGGCAAAGTCTGTTGTTGGTGTTGTGGCTCCAGTGGGTACCCCCCGGGCTCCGCCTATGCCGAGTACACTGCTCCAGTTGCCTGCAAATGTCACACCATCCTCCTCTCACACGTCCACCTTGGCTGCGGCTACGCTGAATGTCAAGTCCCCATCTCCATTTCCTTCTCAAGTCCATAGTTCCCCTTCCATCTCTAACTCCTTTGGCAAACTTCCCCATCCCCTTGCCTCTGTCCTGAGTGGTTTCCAGCCGGTGGATGGGTTAGATGTGAATGGTCTTTGTTTTTTTCCTGGAGAGTGTTTTGCGCATGCGTGAATACCCTGGCATGTCAGACGCAACGTTGATGGAACCCATTGCTCCATACTGTCTGAAACCGTTGGGGGACAGATTGCTTGATTGCTTGCGCAGAAGCGTCACCTTTGATGTTTTTCATAAAGAGGTTTTGGAGCTTTTCATGCCCCATCGGGTCATGGAAAAGCTGAAAGTTGAAAGGGTTTTTCGTCCTCAGCAGCCAGCAGAGTCTCTCAGCCAGTACGTGGGGTATGTATGTAGTTCAGTGGTAGAGCATTCGACTGCAGATCGAGAGGTCACCGGTTTAGAGCCGGTTGCCCCCCGGAGAGGCTTGTTTGTTTGTCCCTTTTTGGAGAGAAGTGTCCTTTTTTTTTGGGGGGGGGGGGTTGAGCCGTGACTAATTCCACCGGCGAATGTCACGACTTATAATCAATGGTCAAAGTGTTTTTTGTATAGTAGGTTAGACTAGTGTTTCGATTTGTTACTTCCCACGACCCTCAACAAGGCTGTGCCTTGTTCTTATTACTCCGACCGCCAAGTGTCAGAGGCTCAGAGATTGTGAAGTCTGCTGCATCGGCATAAATTTTCATCGATTGTCATCTCAATTTTTGTGGCATGTTTTACTTGCTTTTTGCCTTAATTTTCATCAAAGTGGAAATTATTTCGTCGATGGGGTAAATTAAACGCGCCATGCGCGCCTTTTGGGGCCCTTGAGGAGGACTATATTCTAGACCTATCTACTATGGAGGAGAGGAAGTTTGCAACACCCTGGTGGCCTCTTGGACTATGGCCCCCTCTCCATCCTACTTGGTCCTGCCTCCGGTGCTGAACGTCCAGCCCAAAACTCGTACCGCACTACCGCAAGTTGTTGAATGTAATTGTTATCTATTTATATAGGCCTACAGATTCACTCATTTAGAAATGTATTGCTGCTGTTATTGTTATATTTTTATAGATTTATTAAAGAAAAAGAAGAAGAGATTATTTAAAGTTATAGCTACCATAGGCCTACAGAGTTATATTTTTGTTAAATCTTTTAATATTTTATTAAACAGTTTATCAGTCTACTTAGCCTATTTAATTTTTAGAGTCTTTCTACCACATTTATCTTTTTGGGGCCCCTAAAATTACTAGTTACCTATTCAAATTCTTTTGAAGATTTTTATTTATTATTGAAATGTTAATTTCTATAAATTAGCCTATTTGATGATTAAAGAAATGCTTTGTAAGTTAGTAGGATATATGGGTAACTAAATTATTAAAAGTTAATTGAGAGTTTCATGTATTGTTGTTAATTCTTGTTGTTGTGTTTTTTTTTTGTGGTTTATTACAGCTCGTTTCTCTCAAATGACGTGTTGTTCTTGAACCTCCATCCATGGTTCTAATTTTGTTAAGTAAAGTTTAGTGAGCCGCTCATCGGGCCTGCACATGGATCACGCTTCCAAGTTGTTAGTCTTGGTGCAGTCACGAGGGCATATGATGATAATGAAATAACTCTACAATAGCAACGAATGATATTTACGTAGAACCGAAATGTATGTCTATGTTATCTTTATCCTTAATTAACGACTATGATAAAATATAATCGTCAAGTCAATTCTATGGAAATCCTAGTTGATAAATAATTTGTAAACAAGAAAAATAAATACATAAATAATAAATGCATACCAATACGATAGCTAGATTATTAAAACAAATTTCAAAACGCACGCATATTATGATTTAATTCTTGACCTTCTTTTAGTAAATCATAGCTATCGCTAACGTAATTCTAACATATTCATGGGTATTCACCTTGACTTGACCCCAACCCCAGTCACGTGCCTGGCTAACGATAACGAGGTTAACCAATTTGTACTGCCTATGTGGTGCTGACTTGAACATGGAGGTAGTTTATTTTTAACACTGTATAAAGTCGTTAACACTAATATTATTTCTTTGTGTACAACTACATATGTGTGACCAATTGTGAAAAGTGTTTTGTCTCAAGTGTTTTTTATATATAATGTTTAAGAAGTTGGGTTTAAATACAGGTTACCAAAGAGGATGAAATATTTGGCTCTGTATGGATACAATGCCGCAGTAGGCTTAGAGACGTATATCACGACATGTTTACTGTAAATTATTCACCATGTCGCACCATGCCGCAGATATTCGTGTCTGTCAGAAGTTGGAAGACAGCGAATATTTGAACGAATATCCTTCCGTGAATATAAAAAAATACCCTTCACGAAGTATCTTTTCATTATTGTATAGAAATTACGTAAACAAATTCTAAGTAGGTTATCACAATTTAGATTTAAGTGAATTTAATTTTGTTTCTTTCAGTAAAATGTTTTAACACGGGACAAAAAGCTTATTATTTATAAGACTTAGCTACATAACGAAGGTACTCGTGCTCAAACTGTGTATTTTATTAGGAGTCAAAACTTGTTACCGGAGCTTCACGAATATTGCAATTCATTTTTACCTGTTTAAGATTATGGTTGTTAAAAACGGTAATTAGGTGTGTAAAACTACTAATTTACTTTAAATTAAATTATTTCATTGTAGATCAGTACCAAAAAGAGTGAGTTACCTACCTAAATAGGATTGAAATTATAACATGTTCCATTATCATAAACATAACTGTTTCGTCTCTTGTTTACAATCTGAAAGTGATTAAACATTCAAGAGAAGGATCAGGCGACAAACAATTGTTCCAAAGAAAGAACGTCAGCATTAAATAAATTGATGAAAGCTTGCTCTATAAATAACTCAAACGCTAAAGGGAAAACACCTAAAGGGAATCGCCATTTTAAACCATTCGTCACTCCTGTAGGATCTCTTAAAAATGAAATATGTTAAAGATCTTAAGATAAGATCTTTACGATACGTATGACTCGTTGTAAAAATCAGTTGAGTGGGGTGGCTAAAAAGAGGACGAAAAAAAGAAAACCCTTACTTTACTAAGAGATTTTACAATTTCATGAGCAACCATCACTAACTTAAAATTCCAGAACCGGGTAAACAAATTAAGAGATTGATGCGTAACGTTTAGAAAACTATCACAAGTCTGCGGAGATCGTTAAAGGTGATACCTCGTTATCAATTACTGACTGAGTCAGTCCTTTCATCAGATGGTTAACTGATACAGCTACACTGAGAGACTTTCATTTACCAAGAGGGTTTCATGGTTATAAATACATAAACATATTTATTTCTTTGTAATAGGCGTTTCTCTATGAACTGCAAACAAATAAGTAAATAAACTATATCTACGGGCTAAAATGTTCATTGACCTAAAATTAATATTTTACTATCACCAGAAAAAAAGAAAACATGAAAATATAGTGTTGATTGGTACAACGTATTTTCAACTTGTGTACTTAATTACAATCTGAAGATAAATTTTAATTTTGAAATTAGAGAACATAAAAAATTGATTTTTACAATTAGTTTTCGCAGAAGCTTTACTACTCTCACATTAGTTCCACGCATGATAAAATACATACAACAACAAAAAATACATGTATTTTAATTATATAAATGTAAAAGTTTGGAGTGTTTTAAGTTAACACAACAATGCAATCTTAGAGAATGTAAGCTTAAAACACTTGCAATGTATCTCAGCCACTAAGTGATAATGCTATTATCAGCTTTGTGGTAAACACTGTTTACCAAATAGTCGGTAAATAGATTAATAACACGCATATATGAATACAGCTCAGACTAAATAACAATCAGTTTTGTTTAAAGTATATATTAAATAAACTAGGTGTAAATAAAATGGAAAGTGGTGAAATGTGTAGTTGATGATTTTATAATAATATACTTTATCCATCATATGATTATAAAATGTTAACTGACAACATTATAGCATCAATGTAATATTTGATAGTTAAATATGTTTACAGCACAACCAAGTCCTTTGAAATTAATGTTTTATGAATAACTTTCAAAAATGGTAAATAAGATTCATTTGCTTTGGCTTTGAAAAGATGTATAAAATAAATGTAACATTTGGAAAAATATTTGTCTTTTTATATAGTATAATATTCAGACTCAACATAAAATGAAATGTATAAGAAGCTATAATCTACCAACTATTATGAATATTAATTAGAGTGCAGTCTGTACATTTTCTATGTATTCACACAACCTGCACAATCTTGGGAAAGTTTGTATTAATTTGCCTACTACGAAAAAGGTCTGATGCTTAAAAAATTTTACTAGGGACAGGCTACTTAATTAACATTAATGTAAGTAAACTATATTTCCTTTAGTAATTTTGTATCAACAACATATAAAATTAATATTATATAAAACATAATTATACTGATTTAAAAACGTCAAGTTATTTCTATAGACTTGGTTCAGTAACAGTGAAAAGTTTATAGGCAACTTTAAGTAGTTTTAGAGATTAAGAGTTAACTATAGTCGTTAAAGGTAAATCCTAGTAATCAATTACTGACAAAGCTAGAAGCCTTTTTACGACTAAGGAGCACCAGAACAGTTTATCAACCAAGACATCTTACTAAAATCCCTGTTATTTTTATTTCACCATAGAACCAAAAATGAAAATAAATTTAATTTTTCCCTTTCACAAACTGGAAATATAATGTAAGATTGAAGCTAGTAATTGTTTACAGGCTAGTTATAAGTACTATCACACACTATTAACAAAAAAATACAACATTTTTACAAAATTGTTTTATCACATTTATTTAGCATTTACCAGCAAATAAATCTTAAGGGGAAATTTAACCCTGCAATACATGTGCATGAGTAAGCGTGTTAACTTACTGTATAATTAATAGATTGTAGTCATAACTAAAACTAATTGCACTATAAACACGCACCCTTTTTGTAGTTTGTTTGCTCTTTACCGTTACTCTAATTACTAAGGTTGATTTACACGAATAATACGTATCTAAAATATGTCAACAAAATAATATATATGCGTTTTATGGTTTTTATTTCTTATTTTTATCTGTTTTATCTTTTTACAACACTATTTTGAGTGATATTAAATTTAAGTGATGCTATTTACAGATGTAGTCACGACCATTCAAACCTGGCCACCAGTCGTATTAGATACTCAATATTGCTTCAATGTGAACCAATTATAAAGATATTTAAGTAAAAAAAAAATTTATCCTTATATATTCTATGTTTATTAAAATTTTGCGAAATAAATAGTAATGAATTGCTGTTTAATTGAACAACTGTCTAACAACAACAAACCTTAAGATGATAATTTGTCTCTTAACTAAACAGTTATGTATTATTGTTATGCCAACTTTGATTTCGTAGATTTTCTGTGATCTTATTGGGGAGTTTTAACGTTTTCAAACTTCCCCATGACAATTTCAGATCATAAAAAATATGCCTAGTTAATTTATTGTATTTTTAAATTACAAAACTATGTAAAAATTACGTAATTTTTTTCTAGAATCGTTTTGATTTATTATACATATTTTCTTAATCACCATATCCATTGTATTCCATGGTATATTCCCTTGCATTATTCTGTGCATTATGCCTGTGACGTCCCATTGCCCATTCGCACGAGAGGTCAGCTTTGACCACAGCTAATGTGTGAGGGGAGAGTAGGGATGAGGGTGACTTTACACAGGGGTTGGAAATAATAATCATGCCAAAGTTACATTTCCTGTTCTCCTTTTCCAAAGGAAATACGGGATTTCAAATTGCTTTGAAAATTTAATTGCAGTTTTTACTAAAATAACTAAAAATAACAGTTTATTGTTGTTTGCAATCTTAAAATATTCAATCCGATGATATTAGCTATTTTGGTATTATTTACCTCAACGAAACGCTTTACTTGTATTTAAGTGTTATTGTATCGATTTGTAAGTATAACATTATATCCAACATGAATTAGTACCGATACATACAGAATGGTAAATGCATACATAAGCTACTCAAACGTAGTTGATTCAGAATGGACAATGCAACTAGTCTAAATACCAATAGGTTATTGACAAGCTTAAAATAGTTCCCACGTAGCTGACCGTTCGAAGTTCTGAGAAGAAGGAATTTATAAAGTAATGCAAAATTCAAAAGTTTACTTGCTCCTCAATTAGTGATCAATTTTCGTTTTTTTTTTTTGTTTTAAATGCACTTTTTTATCCTCATGCATTCGTAGAATATTGCAACAGAACTTTAAACCAGAGAGCACAGAATAGAAATTTGTGCATAGTGCAACAAAAGCGATGCGTGCAGCTGATTAATTCATGTTCATAACACCTAACCTGACAAAGACGCATGAACATGACCGCTAGTGGCTCATGCACACTGATCACGATATGTATCAACGAGGCTTAAAACCTTATTTGCATGAAGTCATACATTTGCTTAATATTGTAATTTGTATTTTGTTTAAGACACGCTTAAATGGTAGTGTTTTGTCCATAAACTAAAAATGTAAAGTACTAATTAGAAAAATTTTCACATGATGAAGGGAAACATAAAGAAAAGGTAGAACGTTTTATTATAGTTTTAAAGAATTTTGCCACTTGGGCTAGTAGCTGTTACCGTAGAAAACACCGAAAAACCTACATCTGGGACCGATTTACTTTTTAATTTTGGCGTCTCTGGAGGCCAAAAACACCATTCGTTCAAATTTATACTATTTGTTATATATATTAAGAACCTGCGTCAATAAAACGGGGTTGACAGGTATTTTTTTTTAATTAGTTTTTTTTTTATTTACTCTTAAAACATGGCCCAATTTTCATTACAGCCATCTTTAGAGCTAAAAAACAAAACAAATTTTTACATTGAGGCAGTGTTGTACAAAGCAGCAGAATAAATAAAAAAAAACTTACATTTATAATCTCTGGGTTACTTAAGGAGAACAAAACTGTTTTAATTTGCTTTTATTATGAATAAATGTTTATACAATTTGGTAAATTATTTTTTTTAATCTTATACTATAACTATTTAATCAACAATACATCTTCCCTTCAAAGTAACAGTACCTAAAGCTAATGTTACATAAATCTAAATATATAAAAGGCAAAGCCCTCACTCACTCGTTCACTCACTCACTCATCACTAATTCTCTTACTTCCTAGGAGGTAAGAGTATTCTATTCACCTAGGAGGCTGATATTTGGTACACTGATTCTTTAGGCATTAAATAGGAAAACTAAGCTGTTTTTATTCTGATCGGACTCTCGGGATCCGCCCCAGTGGCTCTGGAGTTTCCCATGTTAACCTTATGAGTACTCATATTTAAATGGAATTAATGAATCTTAACAGCTGTTTCAATTGAACAAGTTGGTTCTGTTCTATGATGTTCAATAGCATTAAAGTTACAAGGATTACCAATAGGGTGCAGCACTATTATTTCTTTTACACTTATGACAACAGCTAATTTGCAACCAAAAGGTGAGTGAGCGTAGCGAATGAACTTCAACGTGGAGGCGAGTTAGCGTAGCGAACGAGCTCCAACCTAAAGGTGAGTGGGCGTAGCGAACGAGCTTCAACCAGTACGTGATTGAGCCATGCGAAAGAGCTCACTTGTGAAGTTAAACGGGACAAATCCCGTGGGTGCGGGGCAAAGCCCGCGGGTACAGCTAGTGGAGAATAAATACGACTTTTTAATGAAATATTTGTTTAATCCTATAAGACAAATTGAATTTCGCTTAATATGCAGGTTTGCTGCGAATTGGATTTTTATTTATCAATTTACATACAATTAAATTTGATATATTAATCTGTACTGAAGCATACAGTAGGCCTACTTATCACCTTTAAGAAAACGTTTACTCACAAACCCCCACCCATTCCCTCTTACACTCTGGCCTAGATACAGACGGTAATTTAGTGCAAAGGTAACTAGATTAGTGGTGGCTTGATATCATCTGTACTCGCTAAATACAGCATCCCTCTCCCACTTACCTTCATGTAAATTACCTACGGCTAAAATTACCTCTAAATATATGACGTAGCTGTAAACTAATTTTTGAATTATTATCGTGCTTATTTTAATGCTAATTTGCTTGAAACGCATGAATAAAACAGTAATCTTAGATTTCCCGTTCTCCCTGTGAGCTACCACCCTGACAGCAGTCTACCTGGCTCGCAGTCGTGGCTTACGTCCCCAGGATTGAAACCTTTTCGACCCCCCACTAATTGCCGTGGCTTTCACCCTCAGCTTATAGCTATAAACATCCGTGTCTTTCGGTACGCAGCCAGCACACTAGCTCAACATTTTATTAGGGAAAGTTACTTTCATAGAAATATATTTTAAAACGATGTTAGAAATACGGTATTTACTAATATTTAAATGTTATTGATATATGTTGCATAAACGTAAAGTAAAAATATGCATTCAAAATAAAATTATACTTATTATTTACAGATTACATTTTAAGCATAAAGTCACATTTAAATACGTGCTACAAATAAGCATCAAAACGACATCCTGCAAGTTCTAAACTTAAGTACATTTAGTAAACACCCTAATTGTTGTTCAAGAAGACTAAACTATATGTAAAGTGGACCATCAAACTTGAGACTCAACCAACTAAACTTCTCTCTCCTGCTAGTGCATGATGGACTAAGTCGCCATTAAATGTCAATTCCCTACTAGACTGTCTACAAGTGGAATTCGCATTACGAATATGTTACGCACCTGCATGTTGGTCAAACTGTGTATAAAACAATTTTACTTGAAACTTGTTTTGCGATTCGCGTCCTGCATATTTCCATCGTGTTTTAGCTTCAATGTAATAATTCCAATGATCGTATTATAATTATCAAAGGAAATATAATTTAAAATTTAAATGATGTTAGGTTTTAACATCTGCAGGAATAGTATTAACTCAACCATAAAACCTGGGGTCTCTTTGCCATACCTTAAAGATTATTAAACATTTTATACAAATAAATGATGATAAACATGTAATTATTCTAGTTTCATCGATTTCTTTAAAATTTTAATCTAAGAGAAACAGTGCATAAATGAAGGATTCGGTTTCAGTGTACTATTGGAACTGTTCCTAAAGGGTCAATAAAAATAAATTCAAACTGTCCTATTGTAACATTAATTATGAAAAAAGGACAACTATTTTATTTTTCAAACTATGTTTTATTATTATATCAATAACTGCAACAAAATCACGAATATATATTATTTGGATCCGTAAACTAGAACTTATACGGTCTCAAAAAATGTCAACCCACAATAAAATCTTAGTTTTGTTATAATTGGCGGTAACAAATTTCAAAATAAATCAAACGTAATAATCAATACTATAACAATTGACACTAACAGCATTTCAAATCTTTTGTCAACTTGTATTATGCATGACAGGATATGTAATATAGAGCACAATTGTGTGACAAAGTCATCTGTCATCTGGTTCTGACAGAATGTCGATACCGTGACAAACACACGCACACAGATAAATACGTGAATTCTAAATGAGAGATTTAAATGTATATTTAATCTATACTAATATATAAAACTGAGATGGTGTGTGTGTCTGCTACTCAATAACGCCAGAACCACTTAACTGATTTAAATTAAATTTTGTTTGAAGATAGCTTATAAACCTGGCTAACACATAGGTCTATTCCTATTCTCCTATTATATATCCCTTGGACTACGCCCCATGGTCACCAAAATTTCAATGTTTGCTTTTTGGAAGAATGTAAATAATCAAATAGTATGAAGTCAGCTATGAGTATTTCTTTTTACTAAGAGGTCCAACTGAATTTTGTTTCTGAAATCAAAGGCGGATGTGTAGCTATTTTATATAACAGATTTAAAGACCAATACTTTCTCTTCAGTGTCATCTCCGTTACGAAGCACGGGTACAGCAGCTAGTATATTAATAAACAAATGTAAGGTAAGACAGGCGTAAAAAAAAAAATTTTACACAATTTTTTTATTGTTTAGTTTTGTAGACCTTTTTTTTGTTTCCATAGATACCAAAAACAATATAAAAATAATAATATATCTATGTTTTATAAGAGTTTTTCTGAAACTTTACAAGCTCTGTTTTGTCAATATTCATACCTCGTTACAGTAACGAAAATTTATTGGCAGCGCCATTTTCCGAAAGTTGAGGTTTTTAACACTTCGGTACACTTTTTGACCATATTTATGAACCAATTCGAACATTTTTTTTTTTACTTGTTCCTTGTAATGTTTTTTATAGTAATAGGAACCAGTTTTTGTGTTGTTCAAAAAGTCTTTTTTATATGGCCTTTTATGTGTAGTAAAAAATGTAAAAAATCAATAAACAACGTTAGTCCATAAAAATGTTATTATTCAACCAAATTAACTTTGGGTTCCAATTATTGCTCTTTACTATGGCTTGAATAAGCCCAGACAAAATCAGCTAAATATGTTCATATTTGTAAAAGTTATGTGTACCTAAAATATATTAATTTAACATGGGCGAGATAAGGACGCCCGTCTTACCAGGCGTCCTTATATACCAAAGGTGTCCTTGGTTACAAAGCTGCGCTTTGCTACGAATATGTGCTTTGATGTAAAAATGTGCTTTGCTAAAAATATTTATTTTAATACCAAAATGAATGTTTTGCCACAAAAGGCGTTTGTAGCTCTAATTAAGTATTCTTCTGTAACTGGATGTCTTATTTAATATATTTTCAAATAACTGTCCAAAGGTGAACCCCAAAAAAACTACCAATTACATTTTAAGGGCTCTATTTCAAATGACCAAAGAATAGTGATTTAATAAAGAGAAAATTATTTCATTACTATATAAATATACCTTGACGGAAAACGGGAACTATTAGTTTTAAAAAACTATGGGTTTTAATAATTTGTATTTTTAATCAAAATGATAAGTAAAATTGTATGAAGATTTCTTGGAAAATTTACTGATCTTGTAAGTAATTTCATTTCTTAAAACGACATTATATCCAGCAGATAAAAGATTTCAGGAGTTAGATTGCACAAAGAGGCAGAGTTTCAGCTGGAAGGAACTAAATCAAACCCTAGATATATCAAACACTCCAATGTTCATTGAATCCAGCTTTGCTTCGTTTGTACGTAGAATACTGAAGTGTCTTCACAAAAGCTATTTCCCTTATCGACGCTCTTTTTAGACAAGTGTTTTGAATATCATTAATATTTTCTTGCTTTGACGTTATTCTTAGTTGCTCTAAAAGCAGTGTTATTTTTACATTGAATTGGATCAATAAAACCTTATTTTAATTTATTTTAACACAACAAGAGGTTGGCGTACATCCTTTAAATATTGATAATTCTATCAACTTGTGTACAAGGAACCAAGAAAGACAACATGAACCAAACACGTTTTTCCCGGGTTTACAGTACAGACTTGGTTAAGCTCACGAAAAAGGCGTCGTTGAAGACAACGCAATGAATGTAGTAATCTTCCTGAGGGATGCACTTATCAGGATAATTTCTATAAATAATATATCAAAGACCATCTTGAGAACATTGGGGGACAGAGTTAGTCTATTGGTAGAGACGAAACTTCGTTTACTGAGGTCCCGGGTTCAAATACTGTAAATCTCCAGTGGTTTTATTTATTTGATAATGCCGTAACTACTTCGCCTAATATGATGCAGTTTCAAAAACAATCCTGGGCAAGAGACTAGCTTCTTGGGACAGAAAATAAACATCCCATGAATTAGATGACATTCCATCCCCATGTTAAATTTGCAGCCATATTTTTTTCCAAAATCGTCGTAGTTGGAGTGAGCCAGCTACAGATTGCGCTGATATAAATTACTAAATTATGTCAAATACACAAACTTTTTGACCAAGTCAAATTTAGGGGATAGCTTATGATGAGTTTTAGCAACTTTTGTGACCCATCAACCTTGTCAGCAACATAAAATAAGGTATAAAATAGAATTTTAGACACTAGTGCATTCTATGTCTGGCTCACACAACTACGTTCTTTTTTAATGAAGTAAAATATCCACTCAAAACTCAAACTCGAAAATTTTTACGAAAACAATACTTTCTCCATATACTATGGTATAAGGGGAGAAAGTAAAAATTGGCTACAGCTGTTCCATATAGATGGGAAGTTTAGCTAATAGTTTATAGAATTTATATAATATAAAAAACCTAAGACGATAAATATAAATTATAACATTTATTTATATTTTATATTTATAGTCTAGTATTACAAAATATCTACTTTTTTATTGGTATAGCTACTGAAAAAAATCGTAACAGTGAACATGAAACAGAAACAATTACTTGTTATATACATGCAACTGTGTTGAAATTAGTCCTTGCTATTTTTAAATATAAGACTCGATTGTACTTTATTGTGTAAAATACAATATGCTTGCAAATGAGCTATAGTAACTATATCGATGTTTCATTTCCGTTATACACATTTTCTATTCATTTTTTTACGTAATTGAATCTACTCAATTTTGGTGTATTTATAAAATAAATAATTTTGCAGTTTTTCCTTCACGAGTCTTCAACAGGGAAATACGAGTTTGCAGTAAACAACAAAGGATTTCCAGCTTTGGGTGGTGTTTTATATGTACTGTAAAACCTGTTTGATATATAAAAATGCGGTCTTCTATAGAAGTAAGTTTTACCAAAATTTTCAAACTTGCCGAAGTACAAGATGCACAACGTGAACCTGTGCAATGTGCATACAATATGATCCGGCGATTAAAGATTTGTCCCACGTTCATAATCATATTAATAATTAATCAATCAAATTATATGAAGTACAATAAATAATATTTTTGTTATCATCATAAATAAACTAAGTATTTCTTTATGATCTTCGTAAACCTGTATTATTTGGTTTTTAATAATGAAATACGGTACATCAGGTTAATTATTCATATACTACCTTTACGTCTAGTGTACAATCACCATAAAATAATTTTAGGTCATTCAAAATATTAGAAAATATTTAATGTTTATATTGTTATTAGAAGTTGGATTGAAACCGAAATGGAGTTTTTCAAACACAAGAATGTTTTCTATGACAAAAGAAGTAAGTAGGAACGTGGCTTTGGTTCAAAAAGTATTTCAAAAGCCGTTGGCGTTTAATGAGGAAAAGAGAGACATAAAGCTCATTCAGTTAACCTCAAATGTCTGGTTGGTCTTTTTAAAACACTTAATGAATTTAACGTAGTTCTGTTAATTTTTTAAGTACTAAATGGGTTCTCCTTTTGATTTGCTTACAAAGTTTTACACTTCTTAAATTTTAGTACAAAAGTATAAAAAATATTGAACCTCAATTTCAATAATTAATACATAGTTATTATGTTACAGTGTCTCAATATTTAGCATATATTTTACTTGAGAACAACATATATTTGTAATACTCAGCAAATAAAACCCCTTTAAGTAAAATCTTGAAAATTGAAAAATTTGCAAGAAGCATAGACAGTACAAATAAAAAATAATAAGTTAAGCAGTAGCTGTAATTTAGACATTGAACTAAATATACACAAATTTCAACATTTAATTTTACAGGTAATTCGAAAAACTGCATTTAGTTTTCCGTTTTAAGACAATTCGAACCAAATAAAACTATGAAACCTGACATCCACAAAAAATTTTTACATCTTTTCACGAAGACAAGAGTTGTATGTAAGGTTTTCCCACGCTACACCATTTTGGAAATGTGCAACGAGAATATAAAGGAGAATATGAAAACCTTTATAAAGGAAATGTTTAAGAGAAACTGATTTTATGGTAGAAATTATAGGATACGACCCTTAATAATTATTTGCGTGTATTAAATTATTGAAATACTACTGCAAATTCTTTTTATTCGCAAACAATTTAGGATACCGTTGAAGTGAAAAGTGTATTCATAGTAATTTATATTTTAAGATTTACTTTACGGCGAGAGCTATACTATGAAAGGGTATATTTATTATTCCTGAATTATCTTTAACATAACGTCCCTAAATAGATTATCAATTAGTAAAAAATGATTGTTAATGGCAGTTAATCGCATCTACAAACTATATCTATGAATTTTTTAAGTATAAAGCTATTTAAAAAAAAGGGCGTCAATGAAATTAGTACACGAATCAACCCTTTCAATGTAAAATCTTTATCGAAAATGACATACAGAATACACATTAAAATAATCATTTTTGTTAATTATTGTATATTTATTTTAAATATAGTCACTATTCAATTAATTTTTATACACAGCACTACATGAACTTGTAAAGGTATGGAAAAATATACAAAACGTCATGAAGTATTCGTTAAAATCTATTTTGCAGATGTCAAAACGCAGCCGCTCAATACGACACAAGGCAAAACCACAAACACTGACCACGAACCATCTGTATCGCCCAAATAACCACATATTACTTGGTGAATGATGATCAGGTCCATTTATTTATTATTTATTTCCATGGACATCTGCATTTTACAACCATACAAATAAAATCAGTACAAGTCAGGATGGCTCATCGTAACATTTAATAAGAAGAAAAAGAAAACAGTTTGAAAGGACGAGATATAGTTAATGTTTAAATAAAGTAAACGTAGCTTACTAGCAGTCATTACAACAGTGCAAAGTGGATCAAAATACAGTGTAAAGCTTATATAATACTAAGTGAATGACTAGAATACATAGTTGATAAACTTGACGATAATAACAATGCTAAACCTTCCAGCTAAACAACAACCGAAAAATAACAAAAAGTAGACTAATATAAAAGAAATAGAAACAATAACAACATACCCGCAAGCTAACATAAATATAACAACAATAACAACTGATAAAAATTGTATATCTTTTAAGGGTTTTTACATTTTGACCATTAAAAATATTATAATGATAATTTTAAAAGTAATGAGGTGTAATTTAAATAATTATTTCAAATAAATTAGAAAATGTCTAGAGATTTGTATATTTATGTAAAATTTAATGAGCAAATGTGTTTTAGAAAACATTAATAAGAAAGCCTGGTCATAAATTATTGAACACATAAAAACAAATAACCAAGCAACTTAGAAACATGGGAATTATTTCATTGAATAGCAAATTTAAAATTGTTTTATACAGCAACTGCGAAACAATTATTATATAAATGTCAGTAATTGTAAAAAGTCGTTATAAAAAATGTGCAAAAATCACTCAAACAGTGAATGTAAGTTTTTTTTATGGCTTTTGTTGTGGCCTAGTCAGCATGGATAGCATGGCATAGTTAGTATAGCAAAACCAACAATGGACCTTTCTACACCAGCTGTGTATGACATTTGGTGAATCAAACCTTGAACCGAATTAAGTAACAAAATTAATAGTGTGCAATAAAAAGCAACGTCTTTGGTTTCATGAAAGCAAATCTGTAATAACTGGTCGAAGAAGGCTTAGTTTAGAGTATAACCGTTATTCTCTGTGTAGAAATTCTATAAAATGGTGGTATAGACAATTCGAACGACTGGAAAGTGTCCCAAATATAGTCTTAAGGGTCATACCCTCAGTCTTTTTATAATACCTTTTCATAATTACTGAAATTGTTATACTTGTTTTTTTGCAGTTACTGTATAAAACTGTTTAAAATTTGCTATTTAATGAAACAATTTCCATGTGTCTAGGTTGCTTGGTTATTTACTTAGTTTATCTTAAAATGTGTACAATAATTTATGGCCACCCTGTATCTATTTTAATCATATGAGTGCGTATTTTGAATTAGTAGGGACATATTTTAAACTTACACCAATGTTTGTTTCTAACTATATAATTCCCTGCCGATTTGTTTTATTCAAAATGTGTCAAACACTCACTAGTTTTGAATACTGTTTAAGAATTCCAAGTACGCATACCAAGATAATTAATAAAATTAATGTCTACTAACCTCAGAAGACATCAACGTTTTTTTCTGACTTTAAGGAGGTGGTGGGGAGGGAGATTTTAATCAACGGCGGTTTCATAACAAACTGTCAGGTGGGTATTAACTTGGCGTTGTCTTGAATATTACAATATTTGAGATTTTATATTTCAAATTTTGTTCAACATTAATACAAATTATTATTCAAGCCTAATTTGAGTTCAAATGCAGCTTTTAACGGTTAAATTTACATTTTATTTTCAAATTTTATAACTGCTGTTTTAAACTGGCATTGTTAAGTAGTGTTTACTTACCTATGTTAAAATCTTCCTCACTCTTGGGAGTTCACAAACCAAGGGTAATGAAAGTTCGGTAGAATCTGTGGCTATGATGCGGTTTGCTTTAATCAAAAACCAAGTCTGTGGTTGTTTTCCTGTGGTTTCTTTGCTGTAAGATCACTTGATTGTAATGCATAAATATTGACACTCATGCGATGATGGTAAAAAAAGTACTCCACCCATTAATTTCATTTTACGTAAAAAAATTCTATCCTGTTCGATTATTTAGCTTAGAAAGAAGTGGATTTTATTTTGTTAGTTTATCAAGAAGTAGCTATAGAAATAGTAATCGTGACCCTATATTTTTCCTTGGATAGGTAAATTTGACTAGTCTATTAATGGTATTTTGACATTTTCTAAAAAACAATTTGTGTTATTCAAATGTTGAAAGAGTATATTAGATTCACTATTATATCTCGGTGTTTAATTACTTTTAAGAACATTTATTTCCTTTTGACATAAAATAGCTAGAGGTTAAAAGCTAAATAGTATTAAACATATGTTTAGTCCTTATTATCTGCCCAACATTATCTTTTTAAAACTCTTTGATTTCAATATCTTAATATTATTTATTACCTGGTGTTTTACAAATTACGCATTTTACAATTTCCCTCACTCTTGGGAGTTTCCGAACCAAGGGCAATGAAAGTTCGGTAGAATCTGTGGCTATGATGCGGTCTGCTTTAATCAAGAACCAAGTCTGTGGTTGTTCTCCTGTGGTTTCTTTGCTGTAAGATCACTTGATTGTAATGCATAAATATTGACAAATTACCAATATCTCATGCGTTTATTTCTGAAGTTGCCTTAAATAGCTTTGTGCAAATATTACAAAATGTTATCGCTCCCTACCAAAATTCTTTCCCGTTTTTGAATGAGTATAAAAAATCGATGACGAAAATGTTATATTTAAAAAATAAATGTAAATCATGAAAACAAAAACATGGGAAGAATCTTATCTTGTAAATAAACTATGTAGCATTTTGGTTGGAGGGAAAACGTTATAGCCTGTGGCTACGATCGGACACCGCTTAGCGAAACGATTAAACACTCTAGATCTTGTAGCGATCTTTCTATTTTACTAAGACAGCTACTTTCTGTTTGTGTGTATACCAAATTGTTTCAAGGCGTTGAAAATATCTCAAATCTTTTTCATTGTCAAATTGCACTCATAAATATTTGAAACAAACGTTTCTATTTCATATCCGGTTACACTGGTGGCTAGTGTCGACAAAATGTTGTCTCTATTATTTTAGAGTTAATTTTTTATTTGTGCTTTACCGAGTTGTCATATAACTAGGGGATCAGTTATTGTTTCCGGTTGGATCGTATTGTTTGTTTAAACGAGGTTTTAAATTACTGAAATAATAAGAAACTAATAGTAAACGAAACACGATCAATGCAGTGCACCGTACAGAACTAACAATAAAAGCGTCTTCAGCTGTTCCATAAGGATAAGAAATCTACTAAGAGAGATGTTTTATCTATGATTCTACACTTTAGGGTTAAAATACTATACCCCTACCATGAAGCCAATTAGGTAGTATACTTCAATTTAGGATGAATCTAATTCAAGCTGGTAGTAGAAGTGAGATAAATTAAAAGACAAGGTAGGCCAAATACATATATATTTTACGGTTCTCAAAGTACACCAAATACACTTTCCAAATAAAATCCATTATGGTCTTATTACTCCCAAATCTTGTACTAAATAATAAAATAGTGGAAAGATCTTACTTTAATCAGAGACACTGGTTTAATGGTCAGAACTGGCACTAGCAGATACCATGCAAAGCAACTAGAAGTGGTGCAAAAGCTACTGGACCAATCATAAGAAGGTGAACAAGAAGTCAATCTCAATATCAATGTGGTTGATTTCTGTCTGAAAACATCACACAAACCCAATAAAAACTATTCTCTACAAATTCTAATAATTAAAAGTGGATTTAAGATCCTTACAACTCCTTGTGAAAATGTGCTTCTCCTAGAACCAAACTGGACAGGTCTGTTTAAACTTTACTTGTTATCTTTTCTTGTAAAATGCATTAAAAATTGATTTGAAAACTATTATTTACTTTACATCTTTTCCCAAAGATTTCTACAAATGCTATATACAATAAATCTCCTAAAATCTTATTACTAAACAATATTAAAACTACTTACAATTTCTACAGCAACCACATTTTAGATGACCATTTTTCCAGTGGACTTAACTGACAAAACTTGAAATGGGTTATCAATTACCACTACCAACCCTACAAACTAAATCTTTTAAACTGCTGGACACTCTTTCTTAATCTTTCCTAGCCAATGGTTAAATAATATGATTTTGTTTTGTTAATTTCAAATTATACTAACTACCATCGGTACAATACTCACCTAGGATGCATCCCCGTCTCAGTTGATAATTGATAATTATGGTAATTTTAGTTTTACTTGTAAATAAAAATCGAATTTCTACTTTAATAGCGATTGAAAAGCTTGGTGTGAAGTTTGACAATACAAATGTGAAATAATTTATTACCATACCATCCTTTTTGAGGGTTTAATGTATATATTTTAAGTACATTTTAAGGTTAACTTTCTTTTTAATCGTCATCAAACCTACCCGACGATAATCTTTTCATGAATTACTCATGGTGTTTAAGGTCTAAATTACTTTGGCGTGCTTTAGGTCCACGAGTTGAATATAAAACAGTGGATTTAGCCGAGTGATTTGTAGCGCTGTGTTGTTGTTTTGAAGGATTAACTTGGAAAATAATTCGACCACAATGCTGAAAGGGATCTCTTAGTCTTTTGCAAAATGGAACTGTACATTTTGTTGTTAGATTAGTCTAAGTAAGTCCTAAATTAGAATAAAAATGAAATGAAAAATATAAAAACTACTTTGCCAGATAATGCAAGAGATTATAGTAATCAGATCCAATATGAATCTGTATGCATATATCATAATCATTTCGGTTTACTGTCTTATCAAGGTATACAATACAAATCACGTCATAAAAATCAAACCATCGACATTAAATGAGGATTTTTCTCTTTAATTCCTCATTCAATTTAATATCATTCTAAATAATTATCATACGTGCAGAATCATGAAATATTTCACCTTTAGAGTTCATTATATTAAGGATTCATGACTGGACAGCGATGAAAAACATCAAACAACAAGGTATTTATTCATTTATGATACTGAACTAGTAATGTTTATTGGTTGGTAATGTTATAAATTATTTATTTTTAACTATACTTCAGTGATATTTTATGTAATATCACAGGTATTCTTGCACAAATGTTACATTACAATGAGCTCACTTACTTAAAAACTCTACTAACAACAGGTGCTGCGAAGTGTTCTTTCAGACAAACTTGGGGACTTTATTGCATTATAAAGTCACACACAGCTTGCCCTGGACATTCTTTCACTTTAAATTAGTTCTTCAAACATTTGAAGAATTTTTCAACTTGTATTATTTGTATTTATTAAATTTATGTGATATTAATTTTTTTGGTTCCCATTAGTAGGCTACTTTCTGTATGAAATTTTCAAATAAGGAGCGATAAGAAGCCATTAAAGAAATAGCTGCGAGAATAAACAAGAACAGTTTACATTATGGTTAATTTCATTACTGTATTATTATAAATTCATTCCTAAGGCAACGTCGGTATTATTTTATTGTTATAAATTCGTAACATAAACATGAGTTATACATTATCTTGTATTAACCACTAAAAACAGTTGATTCTAAAAACTTTAATAGAGAAGTGATTTAAATTGTCTATACATCTTACTAATATTAGGATTGTACGTATGTAAAAACATTGGTACTTAGAAATATTGTTTAACGTGGCTTTACAGAAAATTACTAATGTTTTTGTAGCTTAATACAAAGTATGTACCTTTACAGCATACAGTTTACAGAATAAAAGTAAAATACTCAATACGGTGGTAAGGGAAGTAATTTTGTATTCGACAGAAGATAAAGTTAAGAGTGCTACCGAACAAGGCCAATATAGGGATATGGCTGCTTGTTCCGTACAACTTGGCCAGCTATTGGACCTTAGTTCTACCTGTTTCTGAATTATTACATCCTTGGATAATAATACAGAACATTACTTAAATTACTCAAAGTAGTAAAGTATCATTGCTCGTGGTGTTTATTTTGTTCGAAACGTAAAAGATAAACATAGTTCTACTTATATATAATTTTAATAATGTCATAAAATGCAGTCTAAGATACTGTATGTAATAATAACATTTCATCATGCTCACGTATGGCGCCATTTGTACAACATTTTATGCACGATCTTATTCTCTCAAGTGTCATTGAAAACCATTGCAGGCAAAAGTAAACATGCATAACTGACACAGTAAAAAAATACCAAAAAATATCTTCATCTAAAGATAAAATCATTTCAGTGAGGTCATTGTTTAAAGCAGAACTATTTGTATAAGACTTGATGTTATAATAGGTAATCTCATATTTTATAGTGCGCTTATTGGCCTATATTTTACATCAGGTTTCCTTTAATTGTTTAAGCCGTTGGACGCATGGTACAGTATTATGCTAGGCCTAATAATATGTAATTTTTATTCAAAACTAATGAATCCCTCTGATAAATCTTAGACATAATATATTGTAAACTTAAAAACAGTAAAATAGTTAGTAAAACTGCAAATTAACACTCTGAATACTCTTAAGTGTGTTTTTTTGCTGGGTAATGCAGTTGCAAAGGGGTTAATGGTTTGCGAGGCAAAAAATGTCAAAGTCTTTACTTTATTCTAAAAAGTCTAGATTACATGATTTACACGTATGTGAAGGGATTCGTTTTTATACTGAGTCGCTTCTAAGAATACGTCTAAATAAAACAAATAATATTTGACATCTGTTGACCAACATTGTTGCGAGTTGCGAATAGTGTGTGCTATGGTTTACATCTTAGTAATTACATCGCTGAGCGTCACAACAATGGGGTCGTCCAATGGGATCGTTAGAACAGAAACTGTATGGATCAACCATCGATGTATAGGATCAACAACATAAAAGTATGACGTCACTGGATGGAATCTAATACTAATAATCTCTACATCTGTTTGGAACATTATTTGACAGTTGTATTGAAATAATAATACAAACATGTTTACCGTCGGGTCATTTGTTAGTTTATGATAAATATCGTTTATATTTTATAATCCGTGGGATCTTCAAACAAAGCGCCCATTCCAGTGGCAAATCACCGAAAAAAAAACATAATTTTCCAGAAAGTCTTAACATGCAAATTATAACTTGTTATTGAGGTAGTGACTTTTCAGCAACCCTGTATAAATGTTAGGTGAATTGTCATTTTTGAAATATATGTAAGTCCTTGTACATCGAGAAACTAGAATACCATGTCCAAACAGTGATACGAGTTGTAGTATACGAGTTGTAATATACGAGTTTGTAGTATACGAGTTGTAGTATACGAGTTGTAGTATACGAGTTGTAGTATATGAGTTGTAGTATACGAGTTGTAGTATACGATTTGTAGTATACGAGTTGTAGTATACGAGTTGTAGTATACGAGTTGTAGTATATGAGTTGTAGTAAATGAGATGTTGTATACGAGTTGTAGTAAATGAGTTGTTGGTAAATGAGTTGTTGTATACGAGTTGTAGTAAATGAGTTGTAGTATACGAGTTGTAGTATACGAGTTTTAGTATACGAGTTGTAGTATATGAGTTGTAGTATATGAGTTGTAGTATACGAGATGTAGTATATGAGTTGTACTATACGAGTTGTAGTAAATGAGTTGTTGTATACGAGTTGTAGTTAATGAGTTGTTGTATACGAGTTGTAGTATATGAGTAGTAGTATACGAGTTGTAGTATATGAGTTGTAGTATACGAGTTGTAGTATATGAGTTGTATTATACGAGTTGTAGTATACGAGTTAAGAAAAGTAGATATTACCGGCTCAGATTACTAGGAATCCTCGTGAGAAATTCCGTCTGTTTAAACTCTTATTTAGTGATCTGAGCGGCTTACACTCGCTTACTTGGTCACAAGATATTCACCGTTAGGCCCATTTAAATCAATATGGAAGGTGTCAAATGAATTACCTTTTACATATATAATTATTAGCTACTGTATTTACAATTTAATAACTTCTTTCAATTAGAAAATATTTCGTTATTAAACATTTATTCTGTAGCTAGTTTTATTATATTTCTCCTAAAGAAAACATGATTTCCAGTAATAATAAAGTTTATTAAGTATACTCTAAGACAAACTTATCAATTGAAAGGAAATCACAAGAACCGTTTTTAAAATCATTGTGCACAAACGTTACTCGTATTTTAGTATATATACTTATTGCGTTATTAATTTTCCAGAAAGTCTTAACATGCAAATTATAACTTGTTATTGAGGTAGTGACTTTTCAGCAACCCTGTATAAATGTTAGGTGAATTGTCATTTTTGAAATATATGTAAGTCCTTGTACATCGAGAAACTAAAATACCATGTCCAAACAGTGATACGAGTTGTAGTATACGAGTTGTAGTATACGAGTTGTAGTATATGAGTTGTAGTATACTAGTTGTAGTATACGAGTTGTAGTATACGAGTTGTAGTATACGAGTTGTAGTATATGAGTTGTAGTATATGAGTTGTATTATACGAGTTGTAGTATTCGAGTTGTAGTATACGAGTTGTAGTATACGAGTTGTAGTATATGAGTTGTAGTATATGAGTTGTAGTAAACGAGTTGTAGTATTCGAGTTGTAGTATACGAGTTGTAGTATATGAGTTGTAGTATATGAGTTGTAGTATACGAGTTGTAGTATTCGAATTGTAGTATACGAGTTGTAGTATTCGAGTTGTAGTATTCGAGTTGTAGTATATGAGTTGTAGTATATGAGTTGTAGTATACTAGTTGTAGTATACGAGTTGTAGTATACGAGTTGTAGTATACGAGTTGTAGTATATGAGTTGTAGTATACTAGTTGTAGTATACGAGTTGTAGTATACGATTTGTAGTATACGAGTTGTACTATATGAGTTGGAGTATACGAGTTGTAGTATACGAGTTGTACTATATTAGTTGGAGTAAATGAGTTGCTGTATACGAGTTGTAATAAATGATTTGTTGGTAAATGAGTTTTTGTATACGAGATGTAGTATATGAGTTGTAGTATATGAGTTGTAGTATACGAGTTGTAGTATATGAGTTGTAGTATACGAGTTGTAGTATATGAGTTGTACTATACGAGTTGTACTATACGAGTTGTAGTATACGAGTTTTAGTATACGAGTTGTAGTATACGAGTTAAGAAAAGTAGATATTACCGGCTCAGATTACTAGGAATCCTCGTGAGAAATTCCGTCTGTTTAAACTCTTATTTAATGATCTGAGCGGCTTACGCTCGCTTGCTTGGTCACAAGATATTCACCGTTAGGCCCATTTAAATCAATATGGAAGGTGTCAAATGAATTACCTTTTACATATATAATTATTAGCTACTGTATTTACAATTTAATAACTTCTTCCAATTAGAAAATATTTCGTTATTAAACATTTATTCTGTAGCTAGTTTTATTATATTTCTCCTAAAGAAAACATGATTTCCAGTAATAATAAAGTTTATAAAGTATACTCTAAGACAAACTTATCAATTAAAAGGAAATCACAAGAACTGTTTTTAAAATCATTGTGCACAAACGTTACTCGTATTTTAGTATATATACTTATTGCGTTATTAATTTTCCAGAAAGTCTTAACATGCAAATTATAACTTGTTATTGAGGTAGTGACTTTTCAGCAACCCTGTATAAATGTTAGGTGAATTGTCATTTTTGAAATATATGTAAGTCCTTGTACATCGAGAAACTAAAATGCCATGTCCAAACAGTGATACGAGTTGTAGTATACGAGTTGTAGTATATGAGTTGTAGTATACTAGTTGTAGTATACGAGTTGTAGTATACGAGTTGTAGTATACGAGTTGTAGTATATGAGTTGTAGAATACGAGTTGTAGTATACGAGTTGTAGTATTCGAGTTGTAGTATACGAGCTACATTATATGAGTTGTAGTATATGAGTTGTAGTATACGAGTTGTACTATACGAGTTGTAATATACGAGTTGGAGTAAATGAGTTGCTGTATACGAGTTTTAGTAAATGAGTTGTTGGTAAATGAGTTTTTGTATACGAGTTGTAGTAAATGAGTTGTTGTATACGAGTTGAAGTATATGAGTTGTAGTATACGAGATGTAGTATATGAGTTGTAGTATATGAGTTGTAGTATACGAGTTGTAGTATATGAGTTGTAGTATACGAGTTGTACTATACGAGTTGTAGTAAATGAGTTGTTGTATACGAGCTGTAGTAAATGAGTTTTTGTATACAAGTTGTAGTTTATGAGTTGTAGTATACGAGTTGTAGTATATGAGTTGTAGTATACGAGTTGTAGTATACGAGTTGTAGTATACGAGTTTTAGTATACGAGTTGTAGTATATGAGTTGTAGTATACGAGTTGTAGTATACGAGTTTTAGTATACGAGTTGTAGTATATGAGTTGTAGTATACGAGTTGTAGTATACGAGTTGTAGTATACGAGTTGTAGTATATGAGTTGTAGTATACGAGTTGTAGGATTCGAGTTGTAGTATACGAGCTACATTATATGAGTTGTAGTATATGAGTTGTAGTATACGAGTTGTACTATACGAGTTGTATTATACGAGTTGGAGTAAATGAGTTGCTGTATACGAGTTTTAGTAAATGAGTTGTAGTAAATGAGTTGTTGTATACGAGTTGTAGTATATGAGTTGTAGTATACGAGATGTAGTATATGAGTTGTAGTATATGAGTTGTAGTATATGAGTTGTAGTATATGAGTTGTAGTATACGAGTTGTAGTATACGAGTTGTAGTATACGAGTTTTAGTATACGAGTTGTAGTATACGAGTTGTAGTATACGAGTTTTAGTATACGAGTTGTAGTATACGAGTTAAGCCAAGTAGATATAACCAGCTCAGATTACTAGGAATCCTCGTGAGAAATTCCGTCTGTTTAAACTCTTATTTAATGATCTGAGCGGCTTACGCTCGCTTGCTTGGTCACAAGATATTCACCGTTAGGCCCATTTAAATCAATATGGAAGGTGTCAAATGAATTACCTTTTACATATATAATTATTAGCTACTGTTTTTACAATTCAATAACTTCTTCCAATTAGAAAATATTTCGTTATTAAAAATTTCTACTGTAGCTAGTTTTATTATATTTCTCCTAAAGAAAACATGATTTCCAGTAATAATAAAGTTTATAAAGTATACTATAAGACAAACTTATCAAACTAATATTTATATGTATACTTTTTTATTCAACTTATATTGATAGGAAGTAGATTTAAAATAAAACGCATTGTGTTTTAAGCAATATACTACTTAGGATAATATTTGTATTCGAAATTGTTAATAAACTACCGATAAAACCTAGTTTTTGTTATTTAATGTCAAAAGTAAACAAATATTGTTATTACAACCCGAAATAACCATTATCCTCAACATCATTTCTATTAATTTGCCTATTTATGTTTTCAAATATATTTATTAAGATAATTAATGCATGACAGAATAAAAAATTGGATTCTATCTGTGTTAAACTTTGCTGAGAATTCAAAGCAGACCCAACCATGGTAATTGATATCAGCTGGCTCATACATGCCAATTTAAGTACTTTGGCTCTGCTAGGTTTGTGAGGGGTCCTGATATCATTGTGACATGTAAAATGACGTAATGATGACGTCATGGTGACGTAGTGATGATGTCAAATGTATCGGTAATTCTTTGTGAAATTCGACTGCCAAGTAGGGCCCACACATACTGTTGTTCTTTGAGTTGATTGGTTTAAAACTTTAGAGTATACTGTCAATATATCTTTAAATCACCCTATATATAAATAATTCGTAGCATATAATGCCTCCAAACCGATTGGCTTCAATAACAAGTTAAATTCTAGTTAAATAAATAAATAAGAAAAGTAAACTTAAGACACAAATCAGTACTGAATAACTAAAAAATATAATAGTGAATCGTGTGGTGTTGAGGGTTGTGCGTGTTTTAATGCAGAATAGAGAAATTGATTTAAAAGTGATTGATGTATTTTTAACAGAATATAGAGGAGTTAGTAGGATTGATAATGTCACAAAGTTGCGTGCACCACGATACGAAAGTCTTGGAATATCCTTTAGTGCCTCAGAAGTAGACATGCAAAGATGAAAGTGCCTTAAGATTGACACAATTCCATCGAAGTTCCTTGGTAAAATAAACTCGAGAATGTTAGTTAAAAAAAAAAAAGTACTCCACCCATTAATTTCATTTTACGTAAAAAAATTCTATCCTGTTGGATTTTTTAGCTTAGAAACAAGTGGATTTTATTTTGTTAGTTTGTCAAGAAGTAACTACAGAAATAGTAATCGTGACCCTATATTTCTCCGTGGATAGGTAAATTTGACTAGTTTATTAATGGCATTTTGATATTTTCAAAAAAAAAACTATTTGTGTTATTCAAATGTTGAAAGAGTATATTAGATTCACTATCATATCTCGGTTTATAATTACTTTAAGAACGTTTTTTCCTTTTGACATAAAAATGGCTAAGTTATAGGCTAAAAGCTAAATAGTATTAAACATATGTTTAGTCCTTATTATCCTCCCCACATTATCATTTTAAAACTCTTTGATTTCAATATGTTAATATTATTTATTACCAGGTGTTTTATTATTGATACTGTTTCTATTCTGTGTCACGCTATTAGCAATCGAAATAAGATGTGGATGAGAGGTAGACCTCAACCTGATAATTTTGCTATTAAACGTAGATATATTACATTAAAAAACAGTATTGCAAAATAATGGATTTAAGAGGCTAATTACAACCACTATAACATACCATTTGAAACAAAATAAAAATAATACCAAAGTGCAATGGGAATAAACAAATTTTTTTATGCGGGGATTTATAAAAAAAAATTGGGTTATCTAATTTTTCCCCTGAATAAATAAAATTTCCCAATTTCTCTCTTAACAATTTCAAAGATTGTAAACAAACAAATAATTTAGTATATTGAAGTGTTTTTGAACGGTTATTGGTTACGGGGGAAATTCAATGAATTGTAAACTTTATAATCCCCATGTTAATCTTACGGAGAATAAGTAAACTGTTGTAATTTGCTTGTTCATAGATATATTTTAGTAAACCTACAATAATTGTCATCATTTTAGTAAACCACATGTCAACTTTTACTTAACAAATACTTGATCAGCATTGTACGTCTTATTAAATGTAAAAACAAAAATAACAATTGTCGAATACACTCTTGAAACATACCTACACTGATATGGTCAAGAGATGTTGATAGACGTATATGTAAATACTTTTTGTAAGTTTATTAGTTAAATTATAGTTAAATCAACAAATGTGTTTTCACATATTTATTTTTTTTTATTCGTTTGATTACGTAAAGTCTAAAAGTAGATAGTCAGAAGTTTAAACTGCCATGTTGCTTGCAAATAACAGAACAACAATTAACATGACAGTTTGATTGATTCCTCTAACAACCAATAGGAACACCACAACTGTGAGTGCGCAAATTGTAATAGCTTTCAACCTAAGCTTTAAATCAGTTACTACTCTGTATAAGTCTTGGAGCCACCAACCACAAATGATTTGTTTGGTTCTAGTTTCTTCTTTCATTTTGATCTTGGTAAATATTATAGCCATATGTATAGATTTAAGTTAACTATAGTTAGAAAAAAGAAATATTTTTCAATTTTAGTAGAATTAAGGTGGAAAAAGAAAACATTGAACTTTTAAAGAAATATTTTGGGATAAATTTAAAATAATTCCTCCTTATCCATCCTTTTTATGTCAGTGATTTATGGGTACTGAATTGTTATATTCTTAAGACACTCCATAATCTTGTGGTTTGAATTTTATTACGGATTTGGATAGAGTATAGCTTAACTTACCTTACATCAGATGAAACCTAAGCATATTTTGTAGCCCCTTCATCGGCGACCCTTCATTCTTCTCTATTCTTGGACTTCAGGTGTTGTCCAAGTTATTCAATATCATTTAGCACTTTAGTTCTTATCTTGGCCTCGTGCTGCCAAGCGGTACGTGATGCACCTCTATTAGACACATGGTATTAATCAGTACAATAAGTACTACAGTCGTACAGAATCGGTACTTAAACATTTTTTATAATAGAGACTTTCTGTTTTCAGGGTTCCTACGAAGCCAAAAGTGAACCGAATGACCTTCCACTCAAGAATGACGAGACCCGTACTCCCTATCGATCAATTGGTAAGTAACTAAACTTGTAGACATAATCATTGACTATATATACAGGGTCATCAACTAAAGGAGGCCACCATTGGGATATTGAAAACGGCAAGAATTAGAGAAAACTTTAAATGGGGGACATTCCTTTTATTTTTCGTGTCAGTTAAAAATATGAATTTAGATTTTCGAAATTCAGCCGCCATTTTCCATTATGGCGGCCAACTTTGAAGTTTCTTATAGAACACCCCATACTTTATCATGTTTTTTACCCACTCGTTTAGGAGTTACAGCCTATGAAAAAATGACTTCCAATGTACATTTTTTCATAGGCTGTAACTCCTAAACGAGTAGGTTTATAGAAGGAATGCCAGGAATAAAAAGTTTTTAAATTGCATGTGTTATCCAAAAACATGATAAAGTGAAGGGTGTTCCATAAAACATTTCAAAGTTGGCCGCCATTTTGGAAAATATTGGCTTAGTTTCAAAATTCAAAATTCATATTTTTAACTGACACAAAAAATAAAGGAATGTCCCAATTTAAAGTTTTCTCTAATTCTTTCCGTTTTCGATATCCCAGTGGCCTCCTTGAGTTGATCACCCTGTATAGTCAACTACATAACTCCACTTTAAGAAAGTATTTGTGCATATAATTTTCCTATTAAGAGCTTTCATCAACACGAGCATAAGAATAGTGCAGGACAATCAGAACAGTGAATAACAATCTTACAGTGAATCTTACAGTGAATAACACCTGAAACAAACACAACCCAATTTAAACAAATAAATGTTCCTTCCCTCACGATTCTAGACGAAACCCATTCAAAACCATTAGCGAAATTACAATAAATCTCCAAAATATACAAATATGTAAATGTAAATGGATCGAACATCTCCTTAAAAGAAGATTATACAATCCCTAGTTTCCACAAATACCTGATTTAATGGCTCTAGTTTTAGATATATTGAGAGTTGAAAAGGCGATTCACTATGTAAACTCTAAAAATGCAAACAGTAGGTACACACAACATTATGATTAAAATTCTTTGTAGATGGTTAATTCATGGTAAGGGGGTGGCTTAGTCGATAGCAGAATAGACTTGAGGCCCAATGCAGCGATGTCGTGGGTTCGGGTCCTGGTACATGCCTCTACTTTTTATCAGTACAGTTCCCCCTTGTGCTGTTCCAACTTACCCCTTGCTTTGCTGTAAACGTTTAACACAGAAGTCCGATGCGTATGAGGACTGGCAAATGCAGGGTTCCATACCTCTTTAAACACAATCTGTCAAAGTATTTCTCTTTTAAAAACATTATAGTGGTGATTATAGTTATAGTTGGTGAAGGAAATACCAATTCTTTATGCGTTTAATATCAGGCTTTCAGATTTAAATCGTCATCTGATAATGGATTAAATGTATATAATTAAAAACCCTGTAAATCTTCCAAACATGTTATTTTCATTGGGGGGCTTAACAAGGCTGAAAGGCTTGAAGCAGGATTCAAAGAAGCGATGAATGTTTTATGAAGCAATGAAGCTGAACAAACAGCCCCAAGATGTCAAGGTTTTGAAACGTTGTGGTAAAAGTAACATAACTGGAGCATATTCTTTGAGAATTATAAAATGCGAATGCCGTTTTAATGGTTATCCTACTAGATTAATGTTGTCTTCATTCAAACAATAAGAATATTTTTTTATGTTGAAACTTTCCTTACTGTTATGTGGTAAGTTTGGTTAGCAAAGAAATTTTTCTTAAACATTTAGTCTTTAGTGTTCGAAATTACAACCAAAGGCTGCATCACTATGTGCACGAACTAATGAATAAGTCAGTACTTTCAGATGACTAGCTTCACAAGTTGATACATAAAGTAGATACAACCAGTTTAATCACAAAATATTGTCGAAAGCATCTGTTTGTTAATTGGATATTACGTACAAGTGACTAAAAGGGTTTGTATTCATTGCTCATATCTATTTCAATCTATTTCATTGCACTTTTCTCAACAGACACTGATATTAAAAGTCAAAGAACGTCTGAGATTCTGGTGTGTGACTTTGCAATGCAATTACTCCTTCACTCATATTTGGGTCGAAATATGCAGACAGTGGCCTTCCTATCTTAAAAAAATGTTTTATTGATATTAAAGACTCCAAATGCATCAGGCAAAGTGTTTTGGATCACCAGCTCGGATGTTTTAGTTTTTTCATGTTGGTGGCCTATAAACCTATTATTCCTTCCATTTTTCCGTCCACATGGGCCACGGAGGCTTGTCTGTGGAGCGTATAATGACAGCGGTTAACGAGAGATCGGTTTGTTAGGCCACAGAAAACGTACTACTTTCTGTGGTAAGGCAAAATAAAAAGTTGTATTGGCAATTTTACTGTAGTAAAGTTATAGTATTTTTTAAGACTGTGAAAATAAACTACAAACTTAAAGCATTTATGAACCCACCAAACAAATAAGCATTTAGAATGTTTCAGTATTTAATTCCCTGACAATCCCTTCCAGTGTTAGTTTATTTTCAGGTTAATTCCCTAAAACAACAACGCAGCTTCATGTATTCGTTGACGACGAGTCCTGTTATATATGATTTAATTCTTAAACGTGGGTTTTTTTATACGCCAAAGCCAATCTTTTTGTGTTCTAGGTTATTTCCATAAAAACTTTGAATGCTATTACCTGCCGTTAGTCCTAATAAATTCATTACTTTCTCTACGCGGGGTTTTTGACTTTACCCTGAGAAATAAATCAGCTTATAGAGGATGGGTTTACCGATTTTGGGAAAGGCAGGCTTATATCAGTAAGCGGGTGACGTTCTCGTTGCTAAGCTTATAAACCCACGTGCGTTTTTGAGGGGAACAAAATAATGATTAAACTCTATGGGAACCATAATATATTTTCTCTTAATAAATTCTATAATGTTTCTTGAAAATGGGTCTTTTAAATAAGATACAAGGGACGATTAATTTTTTTTCTCTCTGCGCTTTAATATTTTGGATGTATTTGTTAGCCCAATTGCGAGGATCCTGAAAACTGAATTCCAAGTAAATTTTCTGTAAATAATTTATCCTGCCACGGAAATTATCAATTCCACACCTGTAACCAGTACACAAAATAGTTCATTTACGCTCACTGAATCAGCTCATCTCACAGTTCGAATTTCTACACCAACCACAGCCGCTGTTAACCAGCATGTGTGGTGTGATTTTTGTATGTATAATAACAAGCATAAACTAAAATACCCCCGCCGCAGTAAACCTGCCGACTAAGCGAATTTCCATTTGTCTGAATTGATTTTCAGTTAAATATATTTTAATAACATTAGGTTTAACGAGTACCTAGGTTTGCTGCTACAAGGAAACTAATAAAGTGTGTTTTTGAGTAAAATATTGATAGCTTAGTACAAAATAAATAAATTTGCCAAGTTTGATCAAAATATATTCATAAACAAACAAACTACAACATTTGACAATATTCTCCTTTAGAATAACATGGGAATTTTAAATTTACAATTTTTTAATTTTCTCCGTTACTAATAATCCAACAAAAATACTTTTATATACTAAATTATTTGTTTTTTTAAGCTCTTTAAAAAGGTCTACAGAGAAATTGGGAAATTTTGTGTTTTGAGGGTCAAAAGTGAGAAAAACCAATTTTTACCCCATAAAACCCCCCGTAAAGCATCGTTCCCATGGACCGATCATGCTGGTTCGCGAACTCATTCAAGTTTATCCCGCTTTACACCTTTAAACCAAATTTCATCAAAATCGGACAAAAATTACTCAAGTTATCGCGTTCACGGACGTATATATATATAAGTCTATATATATATATATATATATATACATATATAAAAATTTGAACGAATAGTGTTTTTGGCCTCTGGGGACATCAAAATGAAAAAGTAAATCGGTCCCGGGTCTAGGTCTTACCGTGCCACCTACGGTAATAACTACTTCCCTAAAGGGAAATTCGCTAAAAGCAAATGCAAATATAACCTAAATAAAATTTTATATCAAACTAAAAAGGTCTGTGTGTTATGTACCCTCTCGGAATACATAATACACAATTAGCTATTTACCTATTTTAGTTCGTTTTATTTACATCTACACATGGTAGACTCAAATTGACGAGACAGTTATTATGGATTGGTTTTTTATTTTTATCTCCAGAAACATTATTTACTAATATAATTATTGAAAACTACCACATATGCAATACTTAAAATCCCATGGATTATTTTTCTTGGAAGTTCTTCAATTTTTAATGCCAAAGTTTTTTTTTTTACAAAATACGTTTAATGTATCTAATTTATTTTGTTAAACGCGTTTCAGTGACAGGGATGTGAGATTTATTGTTATCAAATACAGTAATATGAATTCTCCTTGTTTGCTGAATACATTTTTATTTAATATCTTTATATATAATACGTGAAGGCGATTTCTACGAAACACTATTCTTCCATTAATAATGGGCGGATGTGTCAAAATTAAGTATTTTTGTGTAGATGCCCCCTTCCACCAATTCCTGCAACAAAAGTCCTCGGACTTTGCCCAAAATGCTATCAAAATCCCAATGAATTTCTTATGAAGAGAAGATTTTGTTTACTTAAACAGACAAATAATTCTTATTAATTACAGCTGTCCATAGCAACCTCATGATAAACACAAAAGGGTTCGTTTTCAGAGTGAGTCCGTTTTCAGTTTCGATAACTGGAGTAGAATGATTGATTACATTATCCTTGAGTTGAATCTTTTAAATTATTGGAAATTATGACTGTTATTCCTTTGCAATTGCTAACGCGTACTTTGCAATTGCTAACGCCTACTTTGCAATTGCTCGAATGCGAGCAATAGGTGCACTAGTTTCAATTAATTTATTGTATTTTTTTTTTATATATAAATATTTATACATTATAAACAGCCCATTTGCATTAACCATTAAGTGTTTTCCCCAAGTACCACAAATCCCCATCCTCCTACGGTCAGTTCAGTCCATTTCCAGTTTACCAAACCTCTCATATAAGCCTCTAGAGATATTGGGCCCCTCTAAGTGATATGGATCATAACAGTAACCTATAACGTTTATCCGGAAACCAAAATGTTCAATATCACAAGTGGTTGTTGCAGCACGTTACTGATATTATACGCAACGTTTATTTTATTATTTTTTCCATAGTTAATTTAGATTACTGTTATTTTTAACAAGCTGCATAGTAGATTAAAGTTAGCTATGAGCTCCTCAAGTTTTTATTGTCTTTAATATTCTGCTGATATTCAATAGTGGGCTCTTCGAACTTCTTATTAGATTATGATTGTATCGGTCAGTTAGTTGAAGATATGATATGCAAATGTTTTATTACATAACAAATAACATTTTTTTTAAAAGTGAAAATATATAAGAATAATAAACACGCCAAATATATTTTACCTCACGGATGGTGCTACGTCTTGCATTCGTTTTTTTTCTCAGTGTTGATTATAATTAAAAAATATATATAATTACTAATATAATAGCTATTAAAATTAATGGAGGCATATCATTTAGTCGTTTTATTAATAATTGAATTTTGATTCACGAGGTAATGTATTTTCAATTAATGTAGAGCTTATAAGGAATTTTAGGCATGTGATTAGAAAAACATATTGGTAATGTGACAAAACCCATACATTTCTCGATGAATTGTAAAATACTTAAAACTGTACTACGTATAAATACAATAATCATCATGAAAGTTGCTAAAATATTATGAACAGAGAGTGTGAGATAGTTTATAATTTAAATGTCAGAAAATTCTTGCATCTCTTGGTTTTGTAAAGGGGTTTAAAATGGTTTGAAGGCTTCAATCGGAATCCAAAGAGACTATGAATGCTTTACGAAACGTTAAAGCTTAGCTGCTAGCACTTAGTATATAAAATATTTGACAACCGGAAAAGTTTAAAAATTTGATCCATGTGAATATGTGGATTGTTTTTTTGATATTTTGAAATCCCCCGATAGCTTTAAAAGACGTTAAATAAAATATTTAAGAGACATCAATATTCCATTTATTATACTAACCCATATTTTCACATTCTTTTCTATTCTGATTGAATATAGTAGTATTCATGTGCTGTAGCAGCATTTGGTTATACTATCAACGAAAAACGCAACCAAATACTAAGGATAGTTTCATGTATATTTGAATATATATAGACATTTTACCAAAGAATTTAGTGTAAATAAGTCACAGTTTTAAATTGAAAAGATTTGTTATCGTTATTCCAGAGAGGAACTACAAATAATGGCAAATGGAGGTTAAATATATTGTTGCGGATCAAAGAGTATAATCAAGCGATAGTTCGAAAACACAAATAAACATTCAAAAGTGCTATAAACTGCCAGTTGTATGATAATAAACACTAATTAGTATCACAGTAACACAGTAACAATATCTTATGATCGATCATGACGAGCTGGTATTAATTTTACTTTACTATACAACACTTGGAGCTTCACAAGTGTAATTAAAGTTAGGTTGTGTCTGTGGCTCAGAGGTCTGCTTTGATCAACTACACTAGGCTTGTGAGAGGAGATCTTACCATGGAAGAATATTGTTGTTAGAAAGGTTTTTGGGCTCTTAAGTCTCACCTTCTATCACTATATCAGCTCACGCTTCAGTTTTATTCTTCTTTAGACTGATGTGTTATGTGAAAATCTATTGTGTTATTTATCATAAAACTGATGTTTACTGTATGAACACTATATATCATAGTGTACATACAGTAAACATCATGTTTAGTGATGTGTTTCTTGAATATCTCAAGAAACACATCACTAAACACATTATGTTTGAAAATTTCTTGACTATGTACACTATGTAAGTTTTCATTGAATAATGTTATTCAGGAAAAAATGGGAATTTTATAGTAATATACAGGATGGAAGAAAGTTCCAGGATGGTTTAATATTTCAAAAGTAATAAATATAGAGCTTCAAAGCTGGGTATACAGTTCCTGGCCATTGAAATCATTTTAACACATTATTCAGTGATGTGCTGCCTCCTTCAGTGGGAGTCAGAAGAAAATCTGCCGCAAACCCGAACTCAATCGCTCAACCGAGTCATAATTGACAACTATTCAAAGATTATTGATTTTTATACGATACCTCTTCCCGGGAGCAAAAAATAGAAGTCGGAAGAAAATCATAAACGTATGCATAGGTCGATATGCACATCGAATTAAAAGCCTTTATTAGTAAAATACAATGACGCAAAATTGAGCTAAAAAGAACTACTGAGTAAAAACTGGCCGCCGGTCAAATATTCAAAATGGCAGATTCAAGAAATCATTAACAGCTGATATTTTTGACTCGGTTCACCGGTTGAGTTGAAATTTGCTGTATTTTAAAAGCTAGTAAAAGCCAGTAGTAGAGAAACATATGTTCTGAAACTTGAAATTTTACGTGAAAACAGCATATTTTCTGGAACCATATGTTCTAAAACCGAAACCCGCCGTGACAAAAAGTAAACGCTGCGACCGATAATATTGGGTTGAAGTCAGGAGGCGAGAGTACAGCTGGTGAGGCTTGTTGCAGATTTTTTTTACATTAACATAAACTGGGGACTATACACTAGAGACTGCAACCATCCTATATACCAAATTTAAAAAATTGCTTAAAATATTAAGTATGTGATGAAAGCAATTAGCCAAGTCCAAGTCTTAAATTTATGATTTTTTTTTTAACCCTTGTATGTGAGTCAACTGCATTTTATGTCCTTAACATATGTAAAAAATTTCATATAAATCGGTTGATAAATAACTGAACGCCAGGTGACTTTCAAAAATTCACATGATCGTATGCAGTGTGCAGGTTTATCTACTATTTTGAATTTTGTTTCTCTTTACATAAACTAGAGACTGTCATCATCCTAAATACCAAATTTCAACTCTATAGCTCAAACAGTTATTGAGTTATTAGGTATCCGGTAAAGGTAAATAGTTAAGCCCAAGTTGTACATTTATAATTATTTTAAATATCTCTACATGTGGATCAACTGTGTTTTATGTCCATAACGTATGTACAAAATTTCTGAAACAGATTTTCCCCATTGCGAAGCAAAAATTAATAGTGAGAAGAAGAACATATGTTAATTGTAAACAGTCAATGTGTAAATTATCTATGTTGTTTTAAAAATGTGTATAGTTTTGGGTTTGGATGTTGGTTTGTGTTTAATGATATAAGTTGTTAGTTCCTGTAGAGTTTGAAGTAGCCTTCACCTTATTGTCTACAAATTGGCTAAATAGCTTAGGTACGGTACTTTATAAAAGCTGGCAGACTTTTTACGTTGACTTAAATTGTAAGCTTGCCTTATCCCATCTATGGCCAGTTTAATTGCTAAAAATTTACCCTTTAAACTGGAATAGGACTGTTATGTAAACATTTTGAGTATTTCCATTGGTTAATAACCTTTTAGTTGACTCTTTTAAAATCATTGGAAATTATGACTGTTATTAGTTTTTAAACAAGTAATTGGTTTACAAACAACTCCTGTACTTCTTTGCAATTGCTCGATTTCAACCAACATGTACACTAGTTCATTGTAATTTTCAATAAATAATTGTGTATAACATGTGTTAGTGATTCATTTACCTTTTATCCCTGCTGGCAACATGTTAAATGTTAGAGCCGGTATAGCTACAAAAACAGTCTAAAATAATCAGTGGAATAAAAAGCATCCAACAGAAGTTGCTAGAATTAAAGAGTATTCCATAGATATACAAATTAAAACAATAATTAAATAATACATTTCCTTTTCTTACTCACCCACTAGAATTCATCAGTCTTTAGCATTCAGTTTATAAGCATTATTAATTATTTTATCTTACTTAAGATGTTTCACTAATTTAGTTATAATAAATTAGCACTATATTTTCATGAAGCGTTTCAATTGGTTAGCCTCATTGTGAAATTCATACCAAATTTTACAATTTTGGTTTCACAATTGTTTGGTCAAGACATCTACTTTTTGTCACGGTGGGTTTCGGTTTTAGAACATATGGTTCCAGAAAATATGCTGTTTTCACGTAAAATTTCAAGTTCCAGAACATATGTTTCTCTACTACTAAAGCCTTTAAATTGATTTGCATATCAACCTACGCTTACAATTAAGATTTTCTTCTGACCCCTATCTTACGGCCCTTCAGGGTCGTCCTTCTGAGAATGTAGCGCATCACTGAATAATGTGTTTAAACAATAAAATTGTAATTCCCAAGAACTGAACCAAGTTTTGAAGTTTATTATCTTTACCACTTTTTGAAATATTTAACCGTCCTGGTAGGAATTCTATTACTCTATAGTTAAATAAATTATCTTAGAACATACGTTTTGTTAACTTATGAAAAAGGACGTAGGCCTACATCTTTGTTTAGTTAGACAAAAAAATAGTAGTTAAATTTAAATCAACAATAAAACAAATGTTTGTGTGCTAATAAACTATTATACATGTTATGCAGAAATAATGTATTCGTGTCCATTCTAATATATTCCTCACATTCGCTACAGCACAGACACAGCTATTACATTCCACCCTGGGAATTATGCAGGAATTTTCATCAGATGTGGAATTCTCATCAAAACCTGAACTTCTAGCTCATGGCAGATTACCTATGGCCTATACATAGGTATATTATTAATTTACATATATTCTAGGTTAAGGCGAAAAAAGTCATGAAGAACAAATACATCTTAAAGATTGGTCTCAAAACGTTTATTAGTTAGGACAATTTTGAAAATTTGAATTTGTTTAGCTTCTGATTAATAATAGTAAATTTATTTTTTATTTTTTTTATTTATTTATTTTTTTTATTTATTTATTTTATTTATTTATTTTAGTTATTATTTAAATCTCTTTCGTGACTTTCAAATATAATTTAAAAAAAATTGTATTCCAAAAAAATATTGACCAATTTATAAATCGAATATTTACTTGCGTGATAGAAAGAATACTATGCAATGCAAAATAATACCCACAGTTGAATCGGATTTGGTTGAGTTGGGTTTAGTTAGGTAAGGTTTGGTTCGGTTTGGTTTGGTTAGTTTGGGCTAGGTTAGGTTAGGTTGGGTTAGGTTTAACATACTCCCTCATGTGAACCACCCTATAGGTCGGTTGAAACTGAATATTATCGCAAACTACTTCTCTCATGGAATTATAACGTAAAAGTTGGTTCACAAAACCAATCCTTTGTGAGAAAAAGTATTCACTGCACTTAAAAGCAGCCCACATAAAACCAAAAATATAGCAATACTAAGATTTAATTATATGATAGGAACTCGACATTTTCTATTTAAAATCAATATTGTGTCAATTTGTAAGAGATGTGACACATTTTCGTTATGCAATATTGTTTTATATACTGTAATTGAATACTTTTTAATACACACCAATTTTAGCTGTAGTTATACATAGTAGCTAAATATTCATTAAATACCCATTAATTGTCAATAGCAGATAATTTTATGGAATATTAAATTAAAGTAAATATATGGTGTAAGAGCTTTACTTTTGACTTAGAAAAATAAAACTATTTATAATATTACCGCAAATTTCATTATTTAATTATGATCATGTAATTTAGTTTACAGTTTACAATGATAAACTGTACTTTCCGACGGTGGAGAGAAACTTTTGTTTTAGGCTTGATTGAGGAGTTAAGGCGAAAGTGTTAGACTTGTACATTACGGTGAGAATTGCATTATCACCACTATTGACGATGTTCTTAGAGGGAAAAAGACATTTACAAGTGTTAAGCATATATATCTATTCCCCTCTTATCTATAACTAATATTTTGCCAAAATGTAGGATGTAATTTGTTAAATAATAACATAATATATTGGCGGAAAATAATAATGCGTATAATATACGTGACGACAGGCTATAGCTAGTGACTCAGTTTTCAGAACATTTTAAGTTGATCTGTTTGAGGTAATCTTATGTGCCTTTCAAAATGTTTTCTAACCTGGGATTTTTCGAAATAAATAGGGTGTTTTAACTACTGGTTTGAATTTTATCCTGAACATTTGGAAATCCTTGATGGCGTATACCAAAGTTATTTATACTATTCATAAATTAAGTACGTTGATACTGTTTGCCAATCAACAAATTAAATCACACATGACGTAAAGAAAAACATAGCTTCATAAGTTTGTGCTAAGCCATTCGTTTTGGATACTGTTATAGTGAAGTGTTGGTTTTACGTTAGGGTATAAATATAAATACTACATGGTTAGACTAAAAATATGTGATTTAAATTCCTTTTCGGATTGGTGTCGTTAGTATAAATCTAAAACGGTTATTATTTTTCGATTAGAAAATGTATTGTTTTTTTTGCAGTGTGCTTCTACAAGTTTTGTAGCCGCATTGTAATAATAGTCTACAAGGGAGGTCTGGTAGCCTCTGGTCTGCTTTAATCACAAACCACAACATTGTGGTTCTACATATTACGTGGTTTCTGAACAGAACTAACTTTGTAAACGAGTGGAGTATACAACACTTAAAAAATATAGTAGACAAGATAAATTTTAAATATTTCAACTTTTCAAAAGCAAAAAGTATTGGATGAACCATGGATTTAAAAAAGCTTTAATTTTCCTCAGGCAGTAAAACTCACAACGCTCTATATATCTGGTAACTGAAGCCATATTTATTGCTATCCAAGTAGTCATAGTGATCCGTAGTGTAGTACAGTATGTCAATACTTGGTCCATTCGAACACAAGTAGAACCTCTAAGAGACACATCAAGCTCAGCCTCAGAATCTCCTGTAAGCCTCGGCTAGAGTGACAGTAATCCAACGTCCTTTAAGGTATTTAGGCTTTCAATCTTGATCCTGATATATTGGTCCAATGGTGTCAAGGCTCTTTGCTGAAAGGTATTTCGTTAAATACATTTAATCCATCCCAAATGGTTACTAAACTCAATTGTCTTAAAATGTATTGAATTTCATATTATGCAAAAGGTTGAAATATTTTACCCATTAATCTCCTGACTACTGGAAAATGTTTGCGGATGAATCTTCTCGTGTCCTTGAAGCTCTTGCGTTGAAATAAAATGCATACCTATCAATACACTCTCTCATTGAATCCCCGAGACGATTTCAACCTACTGGGGAAAAAATATTCTATATTATTTCTAACAATCTTCGTCTTCAATTGTTTTTTTTATTCATAGCTGAACAAATTGTTTAATATATTTTGTACAAATAAGTCCGATCTTTATAATGCACAATTTAGGGGAAAATATACGTTTAGAGGAACATTTAAAATGCTACATTTTAATCAATTTGACAACACATTAATGAAACTCTCATGCTATGGAAGTTTAACCGTATAAAAGGTTACTTTTATATGGTTTAAATGAATTAAAATCTGAGTTATAACAGTTATTGCTGTTAATACTAACTTACTAACATAACCTCTGTAACGTCTGATACATCAGTGCTAAGTTTACTACATGTTAGACAATTACTGGTTGGGACACTGACTGATTACTTGACTGATTGTGGTGAAACTAACGTGTGTTCCTTGGAACCTTGGGTTTCCTAGGTATAATATGTACAGTTCATAAAAATTGAAATTTGAATAAGAGAAATGTAGTATAAAACATATCCAATGTTTCTTATACGAGATAAAAATAACTAAGACTTTAAATTGAGTTTAGTCGTTAAATAAAAACAATCTTGGTTACTAAATAGTAAATGTAAAAAATCATCTAACAATTATTTTTAAAATCTTGATAAAAATCTCTAATATAATGTCTTACTTTCCTACCCACAACACCACATCCACATCTGTAACCATTAATCTCTTTCGTCGTGGAACCATTCAATCTTATCTCGTGGTCGTGGATTCATCCATCTTACACCACACAAATACAAATAAACTGACAATACATACAAGACAACGGCTATCTTCACTGGCCATTTTCTTTTAATTTTCCAATATCAACAACTAATAACAAACCAATTAAATACTTTTTTTTAACAACCGTACGTAATTAGAGCCATTTTAATTGCAGTATAAGGAAGTAGCCGTTGTTTTGTTTTAAAATGTCTTGTCTTCATTTCTACTGCTACAAACATATTAAAAGTGTAAAAAAGATTTTTCTTTTAAGGGGAGGTTTTTAAACATTTTTAAAGGAACAGACTGAACACGGGAACTGGCTTACGCCACCGGTTTCAACTTTGTTAGATTATTTTGTGTTTGGTAGTAAAAAGTATCTGAAAAAGTATTGGTAGTTTTGTATCTTAAAGCAAAAAGATACGTTAAATAACCCTTGAAATAATATATTTACACTTATAGTGTTTACTCACAAGACGGTAAATACATATAAAAGATGGTAAGAAGTGATTGGTTACGATTGGACACTCCAATCATCATCATACCTAATAGGCGAAATATAACATTCGCATATTGGGTCTTACACGCCTTTCAGGTAATTTAATAATGCTGATAAAAAAGTTATGTAGTAAATATGTGGTGAACACCACACCAAAACGTTGGTTATAAAAGTATAAAATAAACATCAAACGTTTGATTTAAAAACTTTATAAAATGGAGTAAAAGGGAAATGTACCAGTAAACTCTATAAATGTGTGACCTAGTCAGTTCTGGTCTAGTTGGCTGGAACCGACATGCATTTCATTGTTGGTTGTGTTTGGATTAGTTCGTGCGAATCTGAAACTAGTTGGCTGAAGGGTCGCTTTTGATTGATTGATATATTATTATATTACTCATGGCTGTCATACAAAAGAAAACACTGACGCACATTTAAAACCTTTAATTCGTTATTAAGACCACTCATAAAAAGAGGTCATAAAATATGGCTGAATTTTTTATTTTAAATTTTACATTCTGTTGTTTATCTGAAAACCAATATCTTTCTACTCTTTTCTCTTTTAATATCTTATAATTATTTAATTTGTAAAATTTCTACGTTTTGCCAATATTATTATTATTATATCACGTATTCTTTCAGCATTGTCGTGGTAGTGGGCAAACAGAAAAATTGTTATTGCGTCGTAGTGTTAACACCCTTAAACATTATATTAAAATATTAAAAGTTATACTATTTATGTACTATAGGACATTATTTACGTGTTTGATACCATACATATATATATATGCTTCTTTTTCTATTTTATCCGTCTTGTGTTGGGGAAATAGTGTTTCACTTGCGCACTAAGGTCCTATATTCTAACTACGAGACTGACTTAAGACATTATTTAAGATATAAAACAACATTTTAAAAATTTCTACTAATCATGTTAATTAAGTAATGAAACAAATTATAATTCATAGTAACAAATATACAAAAATAGAATTATTGCTGATAAGTATGTTTCAAAAGTTTCCCATCTCTCATCAGCTTAAAATTAAACGATAGACAATTTCGTAAACAAGGCAGATGATTAGATTGAAAGTATAAAGCTGTTGTCAATTCCCACAAGTCCCCAGTGTTATTAAGTTGAGTATTCCACGGATTGGTTCAAAAAATGCATTGAATAAAAAGTGGTAATTATTGAAATGTAAATACTAATTTTGGTCGTAGTTCATAGATAGAATTATAAAAAAAGTTAACCAATGTAAATTTAACTGCTACTGTATTAACTAAAAACTCATAAAGACAATATTTGTCGTATTTTAAGGTAACGCTGCTATGTTTTATAACAGCCTATGAATAAAACTATTAGACTGCATACCAGCATGATTGGGTTGTGATGTAATGGCTATATACAAAGGATCAGTGTCTTAGGGGTGATAATCCTAAGATTACTGTCACTCATATTAAAGATTAGGGGACACGTTGATTTGTTGACCAAGTACACTGTCAGAAGTCAAGTTTGTAAATATCAATACATCTTACAAAAATGTATACTAACCAAACGGGAATTCGTATGCTTCGGGTGTAATTGTCATTATATCTATATAAATAAAATTAGAGTTTTGTCTGTACTTTGCTCAGAATTATATACTTTTAGGTTATTTTTACGTTTTATACATTAAAGAAGCAGAAACGAGTCTTATCTCTATTGCTGTCTGTCTGTCTGTCTGTCTGTCTTTCCCTTTGTCTGTTACACTCAAGATGACATTTTACGCAATCTTCTCCGTGAAAACCAGAGTACCTATCAAGATCCAAGTCATTTTAATGTATTCACTGGATTGGCGAGAGTGTCTTTAGTGATTTAAATATAGCCTCACTACTTTGTAAATAAAATTACGGACGTTCAAAAATGCAGTTTTGTGCGATTTTTGTCAAATTTTCGTTCAATTTTTATCACATAATCGTCTATGAAATAACGAACAGCTGTTCGGATCAAGATTATTTTTTCTAGCTGTCAATGATATGTTTACAAATGTTGTTTACAAATACCGCAACCATTTCGAATCACGTTTTGAAAGCAAATCCCAACCAAGTGAGATTAAAAACGTTTTTCTTACATAACGGATTTAATTAATCGCAAGTGCAATAATATAGTCTAATAGTGTAACCGTAAATGAAATTAAATAACTAGACATCGTCCAAATCGGAACCAGAAATTCTTTGAGTATAAAATGTTTCTTGAGTTTTGACAACCAGAAAGAAGACCTTGAATCAGTGTTGTATAGGGCTGGGACACTGAAATGATCGTCGCCAATAGCTTACAAAAAGGTTTCCACTCATTGACAGCGCTTCAATGGCGGTTGTGTAAAGTGTAAAGTAAAAAATCACAACTGCAGTGGGTGATTGTAACAGAGGTTTAACAGAGGAAGTGCTAAACTCGCTTTTCCAATGTGTCACTTTCTGTTTCTACTCACCGTGTGATGCAATCGCTGGACCATACAGCCAATAGGCCCATAGCTCATATCTTGGGTACGTAAGCCTACATATTTATTCATAACAACCTTTTTGACGACGATCCTTGATACCGGTACTTTTCCATAGAATACATGGCCTACCTACTTAAGAAATATAATTACAAATGACCAAAACCCCAACATTGTTTGATTTTCGTCACATTTCCTTCTAATGTTAATAGATATACTAATCATTGTTTAGAGAATGCGTAATCTATTAAATAACAAAAAGTTGTTTGGGTAAGGTTGCTTTTTTTTAAACTGACACCGATAAGTTTACGCTATAACTTTTTACGAGAAAATCCAAAAGCAAGAGATCAATAACCTCGGGACTAGATATTAATGTATTTAATTGGTCCGATTTACTATAGTTCTTAGGTAGGTTCTTACGTAGGTACTGGTTCTTTTCCTTAGAACCGGTAGTTTACAAATTTGATATCGTTGGTGTTGCACCTTATTTATTAGAGCCGTCCGTATTCAATTTAAGTGATGTCTTAACTCTGTAT